>NC_073304.1:78763251-79363251 GCF_027595985.1 Sorex araneus
GAGAACATGACCCCTGGTGTGGGCGGCTGATCCAGGCTCAGGGCCTTCCAGGGCTCATGATAAAATGTGTGTGATTTCTTAGAAAAATCAGGAATAGGCCAAAAATGGAGTAAAGGAATGGGAGTGGGAGCCTGAAATCTTTTCATGAAGAAAGCAGAATAAGAAAAAAAAGCTAAAAAGAGGATCTGTTAAAGGAGGGGAAAAAAACAAGCAGTAATAAATAGAAGAGATCATTTCATTTTGATTTTAAATGAAAACTCAAAGGGCCTCTAATACTCTCTTAGATAGAAAACATTCTGAAAAAAGTAAGCACCGGCCCCCCCCCCCCCCCCAAGTTCTCTTACTTGTCTCTGCTAAATAACATGTAGCCAGTGGAAAGCAATTAAAGGAAATTGAAGCAATTAGTGAATATGCTGCCTTCCACTTAGATACCCAAGGAAAGATCTGATTTTGTTGGTTGTATAGTCACCCTCAACTTAAAGGAATGAAACTCCTTAATGTGTATTTTGCTCCCTGGGGTGTGAAGAGGTCATATTTTATAAATCGAATTTCCTGTGCCAGAGTCTGCATTTCTGTATTAAGGGAGTTTACCTTCAGAGGCATTTTGCAGTATTCATTGAGCTGTGGGACATCAAAAACAAGACGTCGCAGGAGCTGTTGTAACATGGAAGGTCTCAAGTGGCTGTGGGGTGGAATGAGAAAATCAAGGACAAATTACAAAAGAGAATAAATGAAGAAGAACAACATCATAGCCATATGGTAGAATGAATCCTCAAAGCAATTAAAAAAGTGCAAGATCCTGGGAAACCACGCAGTTAATAAAACACTTTATAAAAACCGAGGATAATCTAAATACAGAAAGAGGTATACTTGTGGCTGATCAACTGAAATACCTATGGATGAAATTCCAGTCACCATGTAACAAGCAGTTCAAGGGACTATCCACATGTAAATTATATTTGCTGCTGGTGGGTAAAAGATACACAACAGAACTAAACGATGGTGTATTTCTAAGGACTGAAGTCTCCTTGGACTCAGACTGAAGCCAGAGTTGACCAGCTGCAGACGTGGTATCTGAGGCCACCTACTGGTGTGATGTGAAGAGCACATTAAGGTCCTTTGAGTTACTGTGTAGCCCGTGAAATACTCATTACTAGACTAATTTCTTTGAGTTACGGCTTTGAGTTACGTTCTCAAAACACCCTTTCCAGAGACAAATACAGTAACAAATTAGAAAACTACCAGAGCAAATAACTTTGGTTATTTGTTGTTTGTAGATTCTTGATAGAGAAGGAGAGATGAGTAACACTGATTTAGCTTCTATTTTCAAACCTTAAAAAAATAAAATAAAAAAGCCTACTGGAAACCCTGAATTCTCTCTACAGAAATGCTTGCATACATGGACCCACAATTTGGCACCTAAGTTAGGTGGCTATGAAACCCTGAATTGCTCCCACGAAGACCTAAGCAATCCTGGAGGCAAAGGGTGTTGAATGCCAGAGTTCCAAGAAAGCAACCATTAGACATCCACGTGAGAAGGACTGTGGTGAAAGGGGAGGAACAGCAGAACTCACCTGATTCTCACCCTTCCTAGAGCTGGTCTTGGGAGGTAAAGCCCAAGAGTCACAAGAGTTACTCAAAGATAGGTAACAAGTAATTGGTCTTGTCTCTGAATCTAGTAACCACAACCTAAAACTCCTTCTTCCTTATATTTTGACTTAGCCACTTAGTGGTATCATCTAAGATGGACCAATCTGAATAAAAACAAGCAGTGAAATACAAGTCTCACTCGCTTTGTAACTCTATTACAAAGAACGAAAATATCCAGTTAAATACCTGCTGGCGATATCTAGAGCTCATATAGGACAAGAGGAGGAAAGTGGACAGCACTTAAAATACTAGGACTATGAGCTGTAGTTTGGTGTAGCACTGTAGCACCAGAAATGTCTCCATTGTGAGACTTGTTGTTACTGTTTTTGGCATATCGAATACACCATGGCTAGCTTGCCAGCTTCTGCTGTGTGGGTGGGATACTCTCGGTATCTTGCCGGGCTCTCCAAGAGGGGCGGAGGAATCGAATGCAGATTGGACATGTGCAAGACAAACACCCTACCCGCTGTGCTATTGCTCCAGTCCAGGTCCGATTTCTTATTTTGGGGGAGGAGGGCACACCCTGGGGGTTCTCAGAGCTTATTTCTGCCTCTGCACTCAAGAATTACTCCTGTTGGGGCTTGAGGGATCATATGGAGTGCTGGGATCAAACCTGGGTTGGTTGTATGTGAAGCAAATGCCATATCTGCTATACTATTTCTCCAGTCCCCACGGTCTGATTTCTTAGAAGCATTTGCAACTAAGACCAGCCTAGCCAACAAAATTTCGTTACAAGAAAAATTAGTTTTTTCTCTTAAGAAGTAGCTTTTGCAGTAGACAGGGCTTCTTCATTGATTTGGTTTCTAAGACACCTGCTTAGTCTAGAGCTAGCAAAAGGCTGAACAAGATCTGTGACTGCTGTTTGTGAAGTTACCAGTCCATAACAAAATCGATTTCTCTCTGGGGATAAACCTATTAGTTATTCCTTGTGTCACCATAAAGAAGAAAAGTAGAGACCTATACACAAGTAATGGCACCATCACTCTTCCTTGTGAAGTGGCAGAGTGAAAACCCTATTAATTCCTCGAGGCCTGTAAGTGCATCTGTCAAACCTGGTCTCTCTTTCAAGTCCAAAAACATTCTAAGGTACACTCTGCTAGTTACAGCGTCCCCCTTGCTATTCAAAGATAGAGTCTTTAAGATCTAAAAATAGTAAAGATAAGGGTCAGGAGGATTGCTCCACGATTTGGAAGCCAGCCTCATGTGATGGGGGAAAAGGCTGTTGGGATGGAGAAGGGACAACTTAATAAGTGATGGTTGGAGGGATCGCTCGGAATGGGAGGTGTGTGCTGAAAGTAGACTAAGGACCAAACATGATGGCCTCTCAGTATCTGTATTGCAAACCATAATGCCTAAAAGTAGAGAGAGAAAGAAGGAATGTGCCTGCCACAGAGGCAGCAGGTGGGATGGGGTGGGTGTGGCGGGAGGGATACTGGGAACATTGGTGGCGGAAAAGGTGCACTGGTAGAGGGATGATGTGTGATCGTTGTATGACTGAAATTTAATCACAAAAGTTTGTAACTATCTTACAGAAATTCAATAATAATAATAATAATAAAATATAATCTTACTAGAGTGTCTGGTTATTTGCGAGTTTGGGAACACGGTTACCATGAATTAACTTTATTGGTTTTATTTCATTTTGGTGTAGTGATGGGGATTGACTTCAGAACCTCAGACATGCAAAATATATACTCTACCTTTGAGTTACACATCCCTGGTGTTGCCATTAATTTATATGGCAAACATTTGAGTATTCAAATACATCCCTCAAGAGCTTGACTTTGGGCGCTGAGGTGTGTCATGAGTACTTGAGTATTTACTATGTTCACACCTGGCTGTAATGTGTAACTGAGGTAGAAGACTCTGGGCCATGAGCATACCAGAGAGCTGGGCCATACTGCTGCTGGGCTATGTTGCTGGGAGGGCCTCTCTCTGTTCGACCTAGCCAGACCTGACATAGTTTCCTGAGAGTCCAAAACTCTGGGGCTAACTTTGGTGGCCGCCCTTGCTTGGCTCTGATGTCAGTTGCAGGGTGAAAATCGCTGTCTGTCATTCGCTGTGGGACCGAAGATCTTTGTTGTGTCCTCTGGGGCCTAGAGGAGTGTTGTTTTGATCCCACATTTTGAGGGGCTGACCTCTGTGCAGACTTCTGCTTATTTAGAGGGAGAAGATCCTGCGTAGCTTCGATGTTAGGGACGGAAACATTCTTAACGTGCGAATCTGAGTGTTTCCGGTCTGAAAGGTCTTAGATCCTTGGTTCCCTCATTCTGAGGTCTAGGTCCTGAGTCTTTCCTTGGAACTTCTCCACATCAGCTGAGCTGCAAGGCAGAGGTGATCAACAGCCTTGAGCAAGCGGAGGAGCCCGAGCAACATCTAACAGGAGCTGGTATGCCAGGGTTGTTTGTGTGTGTGTGTGAGAGTGTGTGTGTGTGTGTGTGTGAGACCGGGGCAGGGGGGCGGTGGGGTGGTGGTCAGGAAACTTATGCAGTTCAGACTCAGGAGTTTCTAGGCTACCTAATTCAATGCAATTGAAAGAAGAAGACACAGAAGGGAACCCAGGGAGGGACTCACTTGCAAATGGCGAGCAAACATTCTTCAATGGTGTCCCTCTGGGCCTTGGTGAGGGAACGGCCCTTGGAAAGCCGGTAGATGGTCTGCAGTGTGGAATCAATCAAAGAGGAGAAGTGCTCAGTTCCCGCAAAGAGCGGGGCGCATCTGGTGAGCAGTGGGAGCACTGCAGAACATATATACCGATTGAGTGCCAGCGCCGCCTCGGTGGTGCTCAGAGAAACCTGGAAAGGGGAACAGACCTGGGTTAGTCTTCCAGGGAAAGACAGAGGAGGGTACCCTCCACTCCTCTGCTTGGACCCCATCTAGCCGGTCAAGGAAGCTCACGGCAGCAGAACAAAGAATGCTCTAGTGTAATCAGCAGAGTCCTATCTACTTATTTATTAATTTTTTTAACTGAATCACTGTGAGATAATTACAAAGCTGTTCATGACCAGGTTTCAGTCATACAGTGTTCCAACACTCATCCCTCCACCAGTGTACATTTCCCATCATCAATGTGCCCAGTTTCCTTCCTGCCACCACCCTCTCCCCAGCCTGTCTCTATTGCAGGCACTTTTCCTCTCTCTCTCTCTCTCTCTCTCTCTCTCTCTCTCTCTCTCTGTTTCTCCTTTGGGGCATTATGGTTTGCAATACAGTCCTGTCTCTTGTAGAAATGAAATCATAGACAAACCAACCATAAGGTTAAAAGAAAAGTAAGGAATGGACATTCAACATTAGCACTACTTTAAAAATGTTAAAATTAAGTCTGGAAATGAAAGATGAAACTGAAAGGTTGGCTGATTCTAGCAGATACTAAATGATCCCACAAACAGTAGTTCCTCCTTAAGAAGAAATCTCAACACTTATTAAAGTCAGCTGATGACCAGCTAATCCACAGTCCCTGATGAGGACACCCACTGCCAGGCTGCTCCCTTATGATCCTGGGTTTAATTCTGTTCTCACGGTACAGAGAATCACAAGCTTTCGTCAGGTGATTTTGGGATTCGTGCATGGTTAGAAATTGGGCAAACTCTCAGACTCACTGGTTTTGTGACAGTTTCAGAGAAAAAGCGTAAACTTTTTCCCAGCCAGTCAATTAAAGACACTGAGTAATTCACAGTCTGAGAAATGACAGGACAGTGGATCGGATCTCACTAAAGGGACCTTATTATGCTCAAGGAAAAAAAGTGTACAAGAAAGAAAAATTAGGGTAACTCTCAACCTCAATGTGTTCTCACTTTACTAAAGTATTGTGATTTAAAATGCTGATAGTGATGGTTCACACATATATCATTCCCACATCACATACATCACCAAAGACCTCACTTTCCTCCACCAAGGTCTCAGAGGACTCCCTTTTCTTTTCTTTTTTTATTAGTGAATCACCATTAGGTACAGTTACAGGCTTACAAACTTTCGTGCTTGTGTTTCAGTCATACAATGATTGAGTACCCATCCGTCCACCAGTGCCCATTTTCCACCACCAATGGTCCCAGCATCCCTCCCACCACCCCCACCCTGTCTCCTCCGCCCCACCCTGCCTCTGTGGAGGGGCATTCCCTTTTGCTCCCTCTCTCCTTTTGGGTGCTGTGGAGGACCCCCTTTTCAACCCTTTTCTCTCTTTTTTTTTTGGTAATCTGTAAAAAATAAAACACTTTGATCAGCAATCTTAGAGTAGTCCAGAAAGTTAAAAAATTATTATTAATTTTAAATCGAGGACTTCATAGAGAGGCTCAAAATAAAACTACAGAAGCATTATTTTAATTATTGAAAAGGATCACAAGTCCACTGATAAGTTATGGATATACTGTTCCTTATTCTCTTGCTGAAGTCAGGGATGGAACTCCCATTCAGACTAGGACTCAGATTGCTTTTGTGCTACTCCCCTCTCTGAGTAACCTCTTCAAGTGGACTCCATCCCAGCCAGTTCAGGCATTGGCCAGCTGAACATCCACTCTAGATCTCAGATTTCTATCACTGTTGGGCAACAGGTGGAACTATTGAGATACTTTATGAATGATCTAGAAGTATACCTCTAGCTCTTTAAAACCAACCCCTAAACTGGAAAGATGCTATTAGATTTAAGCTGATCTGATTGATTTCTCTTGGGCCCAGGATTCCTGGCCCAGTCACTTTTTGGTTCATCAGGGATCTTTGCTCTTTAATCACTACAGTCTACTGCTATTTTGATACGTGGTAATATTGGATTTCTAGTCCCTACCATTAACTTCTATACTTAGATCAGCCCTTGTCATGCACTGGGTTTCAGGCTTAGATTCCTGCTGATCAAGGCATGCAATTGAGGGAGTTGGTCTGTAATGTTGCCTACAGTCTTTCAGAAGCAATTCAATCATGTTTCTCATACTAAGGTGATTTTGTCCTCTGGGGTGTGTTGGTGGTACCCAGAATTGGTTTGTGGTGTGGTACTGCCAACACCCAGTAGACACAGGTCAGGGATGCTGCTAAATGTTCTACGAAGAACAGGATACTTCCTCTCTCCTTGTGTCAAAGTGGCCAAACTTAAAATAGAGAAGGATAAAATGAATATCTGAAGTCTACCTTACTTATATCAAATCTGTTCCAAGAAATTAAGATCTATTTCTTGGTACCTCTGTTTTCTCACCCTTTAAAACAGGTGGGCTAACTTAATACCTATATTGCAAACCACAACACCCAAAAGGAGAGAGAGAGCAAAAGGGAATGTGCCTACTACAGGGGAGGGCAGGGATACTGGGATCATTGTTGGTGGAGAATGGGCACTGGTGGAGGGATGGGTACTTGATCATTGTATGACTAAAATGCAAGCACAAAAGTTTATAAGTCTAACTGTACCTCATGGTGATACATTAATAATAAATAATAATAATGATAAAAATTAAAAAATAAAACAGGTTGACTATTGCTATGTAACTGATTAGCAGCTTAAAAAATCCACTCCTAAATCCAACACGACTAATGTATAATGTTTGGAAAATAATTTTCCTTATCTTAATAACTTACTGTATCTAGAGAGGCGGAGGCTCTTAAATCGGGTAAAAATCCAACCTCCAGCAAGTGGAGCAGAAAAGTCTGATCCTTGATGCCATAGACACGATCCAGGAAGAGCACCATGGGAGCCTTGTGGTCAGGGCAGAAGTTGGCTGACATGTCTGGCTCACTCACTGACCCATCTGAAAGACACACAAACAATGTCATTGCTTCTTTTCTATCTCCACAGTCTCAAAAAGCAGAGCTTATCTTGTGATTCTCCTGACAAACAATAGGAATATGGGAAATCATACATTGCTGCCCTTGGGGTCAGCTTTTACTGACTCGGAGGAGCTGATTGTCAGAGCTTTAGGAATTATGTGAGCCAGTTATTAGATGTGCTCATTATTAAAAATTAAACTTTTTACTTAGTTAAAAATAATAATACGGATAGCTAGGATGTTACTCAGGCACATAGGTAACTACATCACAGTGATTATCTAATAAAAAATTTAAAAAAATAATAAGTAAAAGTCGGACTGGAGTGATAGCACAGCAGGTAGGGCATTTGCCTTGCACGGGGTCGACCCGGGTCCGATTCCTCTGTCCCTCTCAGAGAGCCCGACAAGCTACCGAGAGTATCCTGTCCACACGGCAGAGCCTGGCAAGCTACCCATGGCATATTCCATATGCCAAAGATAATAACAACAAGTCTCACAATGAAGACATTACTGGTGCCCACTTGAGCAAATCGATGAACAACGGGATGACAGTGCTCAAAATGTAAAACTCATCATTTGCTACTGCTTCACCACCCAAGTGAACTTGAGCTTACTCATGTCTACTGTATTTGTATTTTCAAAATCAGGTGGAACGGTGCTTCTTTTTCCAACTGCATGCTCAGTGACATTGCATTGGTAGCTTGAAATTGGCCAATGAGAGAAGAGAAAAGACACCACAAAAAATGGGCAAATGCCAGAAACTGGAACTGAATTTACTGTTTTGCTCATAACAACAAGAAAGAAAATGTATGGCAGATTAATTTAAAAATGTGTTAATGTCTTTTGCATCCTAAATAGAAAAAAGCGGAGGAAATGTTTTTTAGTATCTAGAAAACTATTATTTGATGTAGAAATTTAGATGACATTACCCAATAATTTGGACTTTTAAAATTTAGAGATGATACAGCATGAGTGGAAAAGTGGAGCACCAGGTGAATTAAGTTGGTCACTTTAAATCTTTCCCATGGAACAGGTAACCCATCGGACAGATACTGAGATGGCTGGGGGTGGGAGATGGCAGCAGATAAAAGGAGGTCCTCAGTCTCTCTTATTTCTCTCTCCCTGCACACACCCCTCTCCCTTCACACATGCCCAGTAGACTTCAGCATCAGATGGCAAAGTACAGATAGGCTCCAGAGACCCAGACAGGGCCGAATACAGGCAGGGCTCAGGCATCCAGGCAAGTTTAGGTTCAGCCAGGGCTTGGATGCACAGGCAGGATAGGTACAGAGCACCAGGGTCTCACTGATGTGCATGTGACCATGGCTGGAAACTAGGAAAGCTGGGACCGGATAACAGGAACTACTGGGGTATAATTGAGAGGCCCAGTGACAGGTACCGAGCACCCCAAAGCACGAGCCCAGAGTTTAAAACTAAGCAAAGCCTGGAATGTCAGGGTACCACTGGGGTACAGCTCAGGAAAGGCCCAGAAATAAGATTACAGGGACAGGACCGGGCCATCGTACACCAAAGGCAAGTAGACAGCATAGGACGAGACTAGGACATCTCACACGGTGGGACAGCACCAGGGACAGGATGAGTGATGTTATTCACAGGTAAAGGAGAGACCTGGGCATTTGGGGAGGGTCCCAGAGCCATCTATTCAAACTGTACAATCAACTCTAACTTCTTAACCTTCTGAGTTGTATATACAAATCTTTCATATAATTCTCAAGAACTTACTAGCACAGGAAAATCCACGTTCACACTAACGCAGGTTCAAAGGTGAAATGGAAAAACCATGGGAAAATAAAAAATTGCTTAACTTGAAGAGCAGAGACAATATATTAAGAAAAAAAGGACACAACAAAATCTTTCTTCCATTTATAACAAAAAACTGGTAACAAAAAGAGTGTGTGCCTAAATGATTAAGTTAAAGTTTGAGCATAATTAAGTACTGTGCTTCATTCATTGCTTTATAAAGGGCAAAGACTTGGTGCATGCAGCCTAGAGCTTTACTCTGTGGGGTGGGGAGTGGTGAGTGTTGGTCTCTATCAGAGTGAGGAAACGTCCGGCTGGAAGCAACCTGCCTCTCCACTCCTGAACACCAGGGGGAGCCAGACCTGCACCGTTCGAACTGGCCAATAAATCTCAGGAACACCTGGTGTTCAGAGGCTTATTACTTTTGCAGGATATAAAGGATTGTTCTGTGTTCAAAGATTTTGGAAAACACTGACTGTGTTCAGCATGTGTTACAATATATTTTCTCAGAGGCTTTAATATTGTGCTTTATAAAGTTATAAAGCATGTAATATATATGAGTGTCATTAAGAAGTAGCAAAAGCAAACCACAACACCCAAAAGGAGAGAGAGAGCAAAAGGAATGCCCTGCCACAGAGGCAGGTCGTGGTGGAGAGGACGGGGTGGTGGGGGTGGTGGGAGGGATGCTGGGATCATTGGTGGTGGAGAATGGGCACTGGTGGAGGGATGGACACTCGGCCATTGTATGACTGAAATGCAAGCACGAAAGTTTGTAAGTCTGTAACTGTACCTCACGGTGATTCACTAATAAAAAATTTTTTTAAAAAAGAAGAAGCAAAAGCCTCCATCCTTTTACCTCCCATAAAGGTTGATAATTATACAGTTATCCAAGAACAGTAAGAGCTCCCTCTGAGAGTTCAAGGGTTCACTTAAACTTTAAGAACACAGAAACACGCACAGTCTGAAAATACCTGTAGAAGAAGAGAAAGGAAGAACGGCATGGTTTTGCTTGTATCACCCATACCCCAGGCTAGTACTGCTGAATGCTAAGGAGGAACAAAAGGGGTGAGTTATCAGCTTCCTGAACCTTTAGGAGTATGACTTGAAGGGCCAGTTTTGACTTTACTGGACCCCGAGAACCACAGAACTAAGATATCTAGAGACAAGGAAAACAAGACACCTCCCTCACTTTCGTTCTTGTTACTCTGCGGCTCCAGCTCTGGGTTCAGAGCACACTTGAACTTTGTCTCACCTTCAGGCGAGGGTCTTCCTTAACAAGGTCATGCCACAAAAAATAAGAGGTGACTGCTTCAAGGTCTTTTCAGGGCTACAGAGATCATGAAGAGTCAGAAAAAGTGATACACAATGGTAGCATACTCACATTTTAGTAACTGACCCCAGAAAAATAGAGATCTGTGGGTCTCCTGGAAAAAATTCAAAATTCAAAATGTTTCTAAAGATATTCAAAGGGCTTAAGAGAGCAGAGATAAATGTGACAAAAAAAATACAAGACTCAAATGAAAAGTCCAAGGAGATACACATGCATGTAAGAGCTGAAGAATTACTGAATTGAAAATTCAATAGAGAACTTCAATAGCACATTGGACCAAGCAAAATTATCAGTAAAATAAAACAGTGTTTCTCAAATTTTTTTCTGACCACTGTAGCCATCTGACTTTATTTCCTTCATGTGACCTCCATGTTTTGCTGTTGGGCTTTCTAGTTTTATACTGACCCCCATTTATGTGGTATTTACTTGTGGCCCCTTGGAATATCCTGAGGAAACACTGTCACTGTCACTGTCATCCTGTTGTTCATCGATTTGCTCAAGTGGGCACCAGTAACGTCTCCATTGTGAGACTTGTTACTGTTTTTTGCATATTGAATACGCCATGGGTAGCTCGCCAGGCTCTGCTGTGTGGGCAGGACACTCTCAGTAGCTTGCCAGGCTTTCCGAGAGAGGCGGAGGAATCGAACCTGGGTCAGCCGCATGCAAGGCAAGCACCCTACCTGCTGTGCTATTGCTCCACCTGGGGGAAACACTATTGGCCATAATCACCCCATCTGAGAAGCACTGACATAATAGATGATTTGAAATTATCCAGTAAGAGGTACAAAACCAAAAGAGAATAAAAACAAATGAAGAAAACATACAGGGCTTATGGCACACCATCAAGATAAACAAACCACACACCTCATTGGATTCTGGGAACTGGTGTTGAAATATTATATGTCTAAAACTCAACTACCTATAACTTTTAAATAAGTTATTTAATTAAATAAGATATTATTCAAACAAGGAAAAAAAGGGGAAAGAGGCAGAAATCTTATAGAAATAATGACCTAGAACTTCTCAAGTCTTGGTGGGAAATCTGAACATTCAAGGTAATAAAACTAATAGGTCATGCCAAAATTTCTATCTGAAACATTTTTCTCCAAGACGTTATAAAATATTTTCCTCCAAGACAGTTAAAGCAACATGTGACATTTATTTGTTTATTTATGGGTCACACCTGATGGTGTTCGGGGATTGGGATCTCCTGGCAGGGGTTGGGGGACCGTAAGGGATGCTGGAGATCAAACCCAAGTCAGTTTCATGCAAGGCAAGAGCCCTACCTGCTGTCCTATCACACTGCCCACCAAGCTCCAAATTTAAAGTAACATGAAAAAAAATTTCCTTCCTTTACACAAAGAAAACCCATAAAGCTATGAGAGTTTCCTAGACCATGACAGAGTGGTTGATGTATTTCACTGTGCAAAGAAAAATACTGAAAATTATGAATACCCAAAATAGTTGTGTTTTAGAAATGAAGGCAATATTTTTTCTAGACAAACAAATGCTGAGGGAGTTGATAAGCACTAGACCAGCTTTATAAGAAATACTCAAGAGTTCTTTAAGCAGAAATGTAAATTAATGACGTAACAACAACTGAAAATATATGGCACATGGCCAAAGGTATATATGGGTGCTCAAGAAAATAAGAAAGAATAAAGAAGAAACAGAATTGAGAAACACAGTAAGGGAATAACCAATGGCCAAAGATAAAAGACCCTGAGATGGGGCTACAACCGAGTTTGCTAAGTAAGATGAGAGGAATGAGAAAATATCCAGAGGCAATGGTGGAGGGATGCTGATGACTGTGGCGGTAGGTGTGGTGTCAGTAACATTATATTCCTGACATATTAATACCAGTACTGTTGTAAATCATAGTGTCTAAATAATAAGAACAAAAACAATAAAGAAACTGCAATACATATGCCTATAAACACAATAATACTTTGCCATAAAAATGAAATACTGCCAGTTGAATAACATAAACAGAACTTGAGGGCATTATGCTAAGTGAAATTAGTCAGAGAAAGACAAATCTTACGTGACAAATAATCTGCTTCTTACTTGAGGAATCTAAGAACATTGAACTTCTAGAAATGGAGAGAAGATGAAAGGTATTGGGACTATGGGAAATGAAAGCAATGGGAAATACTGGAGAGAGGGTGTAAGCTTTCAGTTAGATAAACACATTCTGGATATGTATGCATTATCCATTGACTACATTATACACTAAAGTTGCTATGAGAATAGAATTTATATGTTTCATCATTACTACCACCATTTTTGCTAATGGTAATTATGATTAACATTATGAGGTAAAGTCTATGTTAACTTTATTGGGATAAATGCTTCGCACCCAGTCATGCATGGTTTAACAGTAGGGGTACTTTTTGAGAGATGTGTTAGGTGAACTCATTGTGAGAGTAATTAAACAGACCCAGGTGACAGAGCCTGGCTCCATACCCAGGCTATATGGAGATGCTTGCTGGGAACTACTGCTATCCATGCCATCTGTCATCAACTGAAATATCAGTGAAGCCAGGTTAACATCAGTTAACTGTATGATTGTGTATATGTATCAGTTCACAAACACCCACCAAATCATTGCCCCTACCAAAATATCCCATAGAACATACACCCTGGAATGTTTTGTCAGACTCTTTCCAACTCCACCACCTATCAGGAGAAATATGCTGGACAGCAGACGCAGTGATGTGGAGGAACTCAAGGCTTTTGGGAGAGAATAAACTTTAGTAAGATTAACACTGATTGATAAGCATCACTCATGGCTCTGAGGAAAGAACTCTTGGCATGAAGGTACTCAGGACTGCTCTAGAAGGGCGCTGTGCATGCATCTGTTAGCTGGTTACTCAACTGGGAGACACAGAGGCCACGGAGAGGGAAAGCCCTTCTGAGAACTTTTCCTGGTTCCTTTTCATTAACTTTCTTCAAGGGAAGGGGGACGCTGGAGTGTTTTTACCTCTGAGGCCCAGCATAAGGAAGTCCTGACACGGGGGAGTAGAGGAGAACAGTCAGGTGGGGCCAGGAAGAGGGAACTGATCACCAGAGAAGAGCAAAAGACTTCCCCCTTATTTTGCAGCACACCCTGCAGTGAGCCTGCAACAGAAGCAGCGCTCAGGCCAGAGAGCGGCTCCCGAGAGACCAGCAGGACTGGGCGGTAAGAAGCTCTCCTTACCTTTGTTCAGGGATGGCAGTTTCAGCGGGATGCTGATGATCCCAACCAAGTCCTCCGTGGGGACTAGGGAGCGCAGGATTGACCTGATCCGGATGGCTTCCCCTTTTCCTGTCTGGATAAGCTGCAATACAGGGTTGGAGAATGAGATCAAGCAGTTCCCACACGCAGACTCCAGCCCACTCCCAAACCTCCCGCTGTCAAACGGTTCTCTTGAAGGGGCAGTCTATCACAGACTTCCTGGCTGTCATACACCATCATGGCCACAGGGAAAGTGAAGAACTTGACTCGGTTTTCTAGAAGAGGTGCTGCAAAGGACTAACCGCCAAGGAAGTCACCTGGCTCATTTGCTGTGATCATGATGGTCACACAGTTTTGGTAGCAGGTAGCTTGTTGGTGATTCTCAGTGGATGATATGACATGGAGCTGACAGTCCTAGCAGCCAAGACATGTGTTGATGATTCCAAACTCTACTCTCTCATTCCAATTTCTAGCATTCTGCTAAATGTTGAAATGACCCACCAGTTTTAATTTCCAAAAATTTTTATTACGCTATGATTAGAGGTAGGGTGAGAGGGCTGCGGGGACTTCCAAGAGAATTGGATTGTCTCAGTGGAGTCATCCTGGATAGAGATACTGGGCCAGTCAGCTACAGGTGAGCCACCCAGCACATACATGAGGATGTGGGTATGCTTCTGGAATTTTAATGTGATGAACTCAATTTGAATTTAGCCCAAGTAAGCAGGTTGCCAGCTGAGTATGTGAAGTTTGAAGGACTCAGGAAAGGGGCCTTCAAGCCATGGATAGCCATGTTGGCTATGCAGTCATGTCAGCTACCACCTTGCATTCCTATGGGCAGAAGGGGGTTGTCAGTAATGAGAGAATCTCTCTCCAAACTCACAGAGCAGGGGCTGGAGGGGAGTGGAGAGGAGATAGAAACATAAGGAGGGATGGATGGAGGGAGGGAGGGAGGGAGAGAGAGAGAGAAACAGACAGAAACAGAGACAACAGAGAGACAGAGACAGAGAGAAAGAAGAGGAGAGAAAGAGGAGAGAAATAGAGGGGAGAGAGAGGGAGAGAGAAAGTGGGGGGTGAGGGAAGGAGGGAGAGAGGAGGGGTGAGGGAGGGAGGGAAAGGGTGAGTTAGGAGACTAGAGAGGCAATAAGCAAGGAGAAAGCCTTTTTCCCAGAGGGCGTTCTGATGGCTTAATTACCCTCCACTGTGCTATTCCGTGAGGGCAAGCAAACAGTATCATTGGCTTTTTAAAGAATTGAGGACGGATGATCATTAAACTCACTTTACCCTCCTCTCCGAGACTGTAGAACACCCTATTATTCCCTCACTTCCAGTCAAGCCTCCTTTATTTGTTCAAAAGCAGTAAACAGAAAGATGGGCCCATGTGTGTAAGGCTGCTTCATCATAGCATTAACTCGAATTCTGAGTTAAGATTTCTATCTCGCTTATTGAGATTTAAACTTCTATTTCCAGAACCTTTAACCAATATTCTTCCACATCAGAATATTTCCCGAACAACTTGCAGAGGGATTTGCAAACATTTGACTTCATGTATTAGAAGAAGGCTAAGGCTGGATATTCAAATGCAGTGTAATTCAAATTTTAGATCAAAACCAACTTATGAGCTGTAAAATCGATCTAGAGACTTCAGTATTAAAAAGCATAAAATAGACTAATATAAAGTAGAAAGGAGTTTATGATTGTTCATAAGGATAAATTGTTTATGGAGTATTTATATAATAGCAATATGTATATCTTGATATGATCAAGACAAAGTGTTTTGGTAGAAATACAATTGAAAGCCACTACTTTAATAAACTGTAGTTTTTGTTAGCATTTAAACAAAAAAATTACATTCATTGTTAACTTGGAAGGCACCAAATATAGAATCTCATCAATACCAAATTAAATATCAGTTCCCACTGCCTCTAACAATCTCCCTGCATTGCAAATGCTTTTTCAAGATGCTTGGATTTATCCACTTGCAGTGAGCACTGTGGAGGGAGGTGGGGAGTTACAGATCAGGCACCAAAGTGAGCAAATCAAAAAGACTCTTTTAAAGAATAACTTAAAAAATTTTTTTAAAGGCTCTCCTTTCTGTTTTCACATGAGAGACATTATTGCCTCTAACACTTGTGATGTGAGCCTCACATAAAATAAGGTCAATCTCCTCAGTCCCTAGCAGAGGTGGGAAGAGAAGAAAAAGATCATTTTTTTTAGGTCAAAGCTGGTAAGTCTGAGAAGACATCTCATAAAAATAGAACCGTCGTTTTTGGTATGTCTATGAAGCTTACCTCTGGGAAATAATCAAACACAAACCAACGTAAGAGATTGCTTTCCTGTTGCATAACGAAATCATCCCCCAATGAAAACAGGATTTGATCAAGGGGGATGAAGATAATTGGAAATGATGGGTGAACAGGCATCAGGACTTTAGATAAACAGGTGAGACGGGTGTGTGGTATAGCCATATATATCCAAAACACAGACTCAGAAAAAACCAAAAACATGAGATCTGAACTGCGACCACTGGAGCTTCGCAATGTACCTGTCAAGTTGACAGTGGGGTGAGGGTTGGGGTGGGGAGGGAATATGGAAACACTGGTGGAGGGAAGTGGTGGTGGGGTTGGTATTGAAATATTATATGCCGAAAACTCAACGATCACTAACTTTGTAAATCACAGTTCTTTAATAAGGAAAGAAAACAGGATTCGAGGGAACAGAGATGTGGCTCAAGCAGCTGAACCCTGAGCTTGTTCCGTGGCCTCTCCTAATCCCCTGTGCACCATGAGCTGTGAACCCACAAAAACAACAAAAATAGAGTGGATTTTCCATGGGCAGCATCCTGATGGCCACAATTAAAAATTGAAAGTTAATCAAATTTTGAGAAAATTAGAACAGGTGAACATACTTTTGGGAGGCTCTGGGAAAAAAAAGGGGGAGGCGATGTGGCCAGAGAAATTGTACAAAACAAGATTTATTGAGAGGTCATTTCTTAGAAAGCTTCAGGATCTGGTATCAGAGATGAAGCTACTTTTGAGGTTAGTTAAAAGGAACAAAGAAAAGGCATATTAGAAATGCCAGAGACAAAAGAAGAAATTACAATTAGGAAAGGTACCATTTTCTTGGCTCAAGCCCTTTACACCTGCTGTCTGAGAACCCTACTACTTACATGCATTTCGGGAGCACAACGGCCCAGTAGATCTATGAGAGCAGAATAAAATGACATAATTGCATTTCCCATGTGCACAATCTCTTCTTCATCCTCATCATCTTCCATGCTGCTGAGAAAGAACCAACACGGAGATGTGAGGAAGCCTGGCAGGCATGGCTTACTTTGAGACCTGAATGGCTTTGCAGAAAGAACTCTGCTTGTTCTGAGCATACTTTAGACTATCTTCTCTCCTCTTCAGAAGCCAACAATGTGATTCCAGTTACTAGGTTCAAAAGACTCAAATACGTTTGCCAGTGGCATTCCTAGGTCCCCATGAACTTTAAGCTTTTAGTACTGACATGAACTGATGATACATACATACATACAGATCATATATACCAGAAGGCACAAAGTCATACCCTAAGCTACTCATTCCTTGTTCCTTGCTGAATATAATGAAAAAACACATTAGACAAAAAGTTGAAAGGGCTGAGTCTACACCTGACTTTGTTGCTCTTTCTATACGACCCCGAGTCTCATTTTTATCTCACGCTACCTGAGACAGTGGGAAAAGCTCATGTTTTGTATTTTTTCTAGTTTTACCAGATCATCTTCTAGAAAAATAACCCAAAAGCCAACTTACTGGAGAGTTAACTCTTCTAGGTAGCCTATTCTCCAATCTAGAGATACTAGAATCTAGATGCTACCACAAATGACAGAGAAAAGGTCAGAAGACACATGAAAGGAAAATAACAAGGCAACTGGACAAATTTGTCCTTAACCTTTGAGCACTCAGATTATTAATACTGTGATTTAGGAAAAATATGCTACTTCCGTTTAAACCTAAAATGTGAAACTAAAACACTCTTCTGGATGAACCAAGAGCCGCGGCACGAGAAGCAGAGCCTTCCGCCTACTGACTGTGATCCTGAGGTCTCCTAACCCATTTTGGCACCAGAGCAGATTCTTGCAGCCATGCATTTTGACTGCGAACTGAACTACAACCTCGTGCAGCCCGGGGAGGGATTTTTTTCCCTCTCCACCCCACTTTTCTGAGCGAAAATGGCGGCAGCGGCAGCAGCCACGCGGTGAGAGCCACCCTCTAAGACCCCTACACCAGGAGGTAGGACTTTCTTTAGTGACGTAGCCTGTAGGTGATCCTGGGAGGGGAGGTGTTCCCGGCGCGCCTTCCGCCCAGAGATGAACCAAGAGCCGCGGCACGAGAAGCAGAGCCTCCCGCCTACTGACTGTGATCCTGAGGTCTCCTAACCCATTTTGGCACCAGAGCAGATTCTTGCAGCCATCCATTTTGACTGTGAACTGAGCTAAAATATTAGAAACCCAAAACCACGCGGCCGCTATTGCAGCCGCGCGGACTCAAAGTCTTCACCTTTACCAAGGAAGAGAAATTATTAGATGATGCTTATTCAGCAGGCCTGATTGTTGGGGAAAATTTTCCAATCTACAATAGTGAGTTCTGTATGGAAATATGAAATGTACTCAATATATAGAGAGAATAATGGGAATATCATCAGCTACTTAGATGGGGGGAGGGGTGGGAGGGGGGTGTATTGGGGTTCTTGGTGGTGGAACGGGTGCACTGGTGAAGGGATGGTGGTTTAATCAGTATTTGACTGTGACTTAAACCTGAAAGCTTTGTATTTTTTTTTTGTGTTTTCACGGTGGTTTAATAAAATATTTCTTTAAAAAAAAAAAAAAACACTCTTCTAATGAATTCTCAATTTTGGGAAGAGAAAATGGAGAATACTACTGTTTTTTTTTTTCTTCAAAAGTGAGGTGACACCATGATGTAAATACTGAAGGAGAGCCAGGGATGTGGTTTGGCATTAGAGCATTGCTTTTTGTGTATGAGCTATTGGATTCTATCCCTGACACCACCAGGACTAGCGGGCAGGGGAGGAGGCAGGAAAGGGCTGGGCTTTAACCTTGGTCCTGGTCTTTTAGCCTATAATCAGTTTCCTTCTCTGGTAATATAATAAGGGAGGGAGGTACAGTTTTGGCTAAAAGAGTTTGCTGCCTTTTGGATCTGCCAATTGGCCCAAGTAAAGGAGAAATGGAACAAGGAGAAGGTGATACCGAACAGCAGAAGACCTTGGGAGAGTCAAAACAGCCGAGTGCCTGAAAATGTTTTAATTATCAACGTAAAGGATTTGTGCTTTCTGTACCACAAGAAAATCAATGACAAGTCCTCTGTCATCCTTGC
Organism: Sorex araneus; assembly: GCF_027595985.1. Taxonomy (NCBI): domain Eukaryota; kingdom Metazoa; phylum Chordata; class Mammalia; order Eulipotyphla; family Soricidae; genus Sorex; species Sorex araneus. Next base: position 78,782,323 of record NC_073304.1, read on the forward strand.
ACTGACAAGGCTTGGGGAATCACCAATCATAACCGTGTCCAAGTCAATTTCATTCACTTACATTTCCCTCTTGTATCCCTGTGAGGGCAGGTCAAGGGCTGGATTCTCTGAGATCTTAATGGCGCCCTGCATGGCGGCCAACAGACCATTTCCTCCTTCACCCCTCAGGGCAGGACCAAAGCATTCTGGGCGTCGGATGAGTAGTTTGACCACAACACTTGCGTTTTCCTCCACACTTTCACCTTAAAGAAAAGAGCACATTATTGTTTTCTTATTGGAAAGGACAACACCAGAATTTATTTCTACTTGAGGAGGCCAGGAAATATCATTAGATTATGCTTGTCACTCACTTTAAGTTTATCAGGAGGTGATACTATTTAGATAAAAGGTATGCTTATATAAAGTTAGGATATTTTCAGTATTAATATGAACAACTAGGGTCACAGCAATAGTATAGCCAGTAGGTAAGGTGCTTTCCAAGCATGCTCCTGACTAGGTTGAATTCTTGGAACCCCATTTAGTCCTCAAATCCCTTCAGGAGTGATCCATAGTGCAGAGTGAAGAGCAAGTCCTGAGCATCTCTGGGTGTTGCCCCTACCAAATAAGGATGAACTTCGTTACAACAAAATCATACATTTTAGTTCAAGATTTTGTGCTGCTCAGATTTTTGTACTGTATTTAATTTAGGTCCTTGGATGTCAGTAAATACACATCTGATTCTGCCACAGATTACTGATTCATTCACAGATAACTTAGGGACTAAAAGAACTTTACATCTTCACTAACTCGGAAGAAGCTGCTAAATGGTATCTTCTTTCTTCTTTGACAGGGAATAACATGGTCACCGACGTTAGTGTGCTTCAATTAATATTTCAAGTGAGTGAGCTCACAACTTTAATATGCTCTGATATATATCAAAACAACCAGGTTTGTGAGGCTGGACCTGAAGGCATTTCTGAAATCATTTATTCAGAAAAAAATATCGTTGAAGCTCACGGCCAATGAGAAATGGGCTCCACATGGAGAATTCTCTTGGTATTTTATTATGGGAGAAGTATAGGCAACCAAGATAGTGTCTTAATTTTTGAAGAAGCGATTAAGCAATAGGAATGGCACACATTGAGAGGGACAGTGAATGCTGCTCAGAAGAAAGCATTACAGTCAAATTGTTCATCGGCCTTTCAGAACAACTTCATAAAATACACCTTATGTCTCAGAAAATATCTTAATTTGTGTTTGAGAACTCATTCCTGGGCCAAGACTCAAGACGTTTTTGGTGTTGAGTATTGGAAGAAGCCTGAAGAAAAACTTTTCTACAAAATCATTACATATTTCTTGGAGGACTGAGCTCTCTAAGAGAGGTACCCTTTGACATACTGCATTAGCTATTTGTAAATAAAAAGTTATCTCAAATATTAGTAGGCTAGAACAATACTAATGATTTCTCAGATTTTAGTGGTCAGGAATTTGGGGAAAAACTAAGTTCATGTAGGAGGTCTCATGAAGCTTGTAGAAGAGTAAGCAGAGCAGTGATCTTCTAAAGTCCTCAGCAGATGTAGAATCTCATGTTCCACACTTACATGGCTGTTGGTAGGAGGCCTCAATTCTGCATCATGTGAACACACCATAGATTTGCTTCAGTGCTCTGATGACATGGAAACTGGCTTCCCATAGAGCAAGATCTGAGAGACTCACAGAAGTGGCAATGCCTTTTAGAACCTTGCCACACCTGGTCATTTCTGTGATACTCTATTTGTTGCAAAGTTTGTTGAATCCAACCCAGAGAATCATACCCAGAGGGGGAAGACTGGGCTTTGCCTTTTGGATGGTGGAAATTTTAGACTTAGGTTTAAAATCATTTTAATTTATGATTAATTAATAAAAAAAAGGAACGTGTACTTTGAGTGTGGACTTGTGAGCTGCAGAAAAGAATTCTGTACTCAAAAAATGGTAGCACTGCACTGTCGTAGCACTGTCGTCCCATTGTTCATCTATTTGCTCAAGCGGGCACCAGTAACGTCTCCATTGTGAGACTTGTTGTTACTGTTTTTAGCATATCGAATACACCACCAGTAGCTTGCCAGGCTCTGCCATGCGGGCGGGATACTCTCAGTAGCTTGCCAGGCTCTCCGAGAGGGATGGAGGAATCAAGCTCAGGTCGGCCTCGTGCAAGGCAAATGCCCTACCCACTGTGCTATTGCTCCAGTCCATTGTCACTCTGGAAAGGAATGAATTTACTATGCAATCATTAATAGTAAGCATATGACAAAGATGACTGGAAGAGATTGCTCTGGATAGGAACTGCATGCTGAAAGTACGTAAAGGAACAAACATGATAACCTCTCTGTATATTTTGCAAACCATAGTGCCCCAAAGTGCCTGCCATAGAGCCATAAAGGCAGGCTGCGGGAGAGGTGGTGGTGGAAAATTGGGTCACTGGTGATGGTAAATGGACACTGGTGAAGGGATGGGTGTTGGATCATTGTATGACTGAAACCCAATCATGAGCAGCTTTGTAACCATGTATCTCGTATAGGTTACTCAATTAAAAAAAAATCCAAGCAAAGCATGCACTCTATCTCTGAGTTACTTCACCTAACAAAATTTTTATTGAACCAACCTAGAAGTGTAGTGACTAGAGCATTTGATTTGCAACCCAAAGAACCTGAGTTTTTTGAGATTTTGAACTAGCCTTTGAGCTAATCACTGACATCATATACACTGCATAATCTCACAAGATTTTATTTGCCTAGTTGAGATACTCATGCCTCCTTTAGTTTTAGAGTTGGTATACTAAGTCTAACTTATATGCAGAGATTTCTCCCCTCATGACAGAGGATCACAGGGTTTGAGCTTGTTGTCTGAATGTTTGCAATTAACTGTGCTTTTGGTCACACAAACTCATCCTTGAAGACACTTGATATGTCTAGAGTTTGTTTGCTGAAATCTGATCTTATCACTCAACATTTTGAACTGCAGTTAAAATGAGAAATTTTAAATATGTCATCGTAAGTTTTAAGATTGTGTAACTTGATTCAGAAAAACTTTCATTAAACTGATTTTAAGTATCCCATCAGCACACATTCAATAACATCTAATTCAATCCTTCACAGAAGCTAAAAGGTGCATAAAGAAGCTTTTCTTTGAACTTTATGTGACATGTGGCATCACAAATTTTTTTTTATACTAAATCAGAATCCATGAGAAATTATTGGGATACTTAAAAGGATATAACAATCACACTAATGGTATGGTGGAAACATGCAGTGGAGAGAAATCAAGGAGACTGTGCAGTTAGTTCAAGAGCTCAGAAAAGTGATAATGTTAAGTTATCATAGAATAGATCATCCATTCCTATTTCTTGAATTTCACATTATATTTGACCTAGTTAATCACAGAAAGAATATTTAGAAAAAATCAAGAGAAGAATCACATTTTTGAAAGCAGAAACTCTTAGTTATAGATATAACTCAGTCTACTACTTTTGAGTGTTGTCAGTATCCAAAACTGAAGAGGTATCACATTGCTCTTACAAGAATAATGAAATTAACGTTTTGGAACTTTAAATGTGTCAAAAATGGGAAGAAACAACCCCAGTGATCATGCTTATTTAAGTATTATAATTTGATTCTGTCTGTTGTCAGGAAGGAAACAATTGTGGGTCAGATGTGGTCGTTAGCACCATACTTAATTCAACTTAGCTCTTTCCATAGTGATCGGCATCGTGGAATTTAATGGGTCATGGACGACAGTGTGCAACAGAATTTGAAAAATCCAACATTGAGTTCTATATCGAGTTTGCTATTGAAATTTACCAAATTAGTCTTCTTTTATCGAAGCCTCGGGTCTTTAGATCTAAGCTAATTAGGTTAGCTTATACCACTGTCTTAGGGATCTGTCATTTGATTATTGAATTGTGGATGCCTGTGGGCGCTGCAGAGGGCACCCCGTAAGAGGAAGGAACTGAAGTGTAACCAGTGCTGCTAATTAGAGATCCAAGGAAAAGAATTTCCAAAGATTATAAAGGTAGAGGGGATGTTATGATTAGAAGAGAGTGAACATTCTCTTTCTAATTACCTGTATCTCAGCAAACTGGACTGCAAACCAAATCTATTCTGGGGAAGCTGAATACTGACCTTGTGGAAATTTTTCAAGGGAGAGAGAGATCTGAGATAAACTTGTTTTGCCCAGGGGCTTATTATAATTTTTTTCTTGAGTTCCAAAATGATAATGAATAGCGTGAATGTTCACAGGGCTTTCTTCAAAGGTTCTCAACACTGTCTTTACATCACTACAATATTTTTACTTTCTTGTTTTCATTTTGTTTTGTTTATTGAGACACACTCAGTGGAACTCATGGCTTACACCTGACTCTGCGCTCAGGCGTCACTTCTAGTAGGGTTGAGGGGACCATATATATGGATGCAGGGGATCAAAACTGGGTCCCCTGTTTTGATTGTGTGCAAGGCAAGTACTATCTCTCCAGCTGTATTGTTGTTCTTTGAACATTCCTGAGAGATTGAATAGAAATGGGAATGATTCTCCCCATTCAACTCTTTTTTTTTTTTACTTTTTGGGTCACATCCGGCGATGCACAGGGGTTACTTCTGGCTCTGCACTCAGGAATTACTCCTGGCAGTGCTCAGGGGGCCATATGGGATGCTGGGAATAGAACCCGGGTAGGTCGAGTGCAAGGCAAATGCCCTACCTACTGTACTATTGCTCCAGCCCCCTCCCCCCATTCAACTCTAAAGTAGGCATTTATCTACAGAGATAATAGTAAGGATGTGATACTTCTACCTTCCATCCACTGCATTTTGTTATCTTAATTTCTCACTAAACTGTATATTTAATAATAACAGAGTTCCAAGTCAGAATTATCCAACCCTACTTATTGAAGTATTATGTTAACATCAGAAATATCATAAGCATTCAAAAATATTTTTGAATAAATGAATAAGCTACTTTGAGGCTAAGGATAAAGACTTGAAATTATTGAATGGGAAGTTGAGAATCAAAATCTGTCTTTGCATTAGTAGATTGATTTAAAATCTTTGTTTACAAGAGATTGAATTGTCTATCTTCTCAAAGATAATTAGTCCCAAGGAATAGAACATATCTCCAGTAAAGTCCTACTGTAATAAGAGAAAGAATTTGGAGCTTAGGATGAGTGATTCTAGAGGAACTCTTAGTTAAATTAGAGAATCATAAGGGAGGGTTAATGGCCAGGACTCAAAGCTTTTTCTTTTGATATGTGCCAACTTTTATATGGTAGCAGGAAACTTGCATGAACAAAGTCATTGCAAGTTTGGTTAGGACATATAATCTCTACCTTAACCTGCAAAGGGAAGTGCTGAGTATCTGTGAATAAACTAATATCACAATAAAGAAAGTAAATCAAGTACTATTTACCCTATGGCCATTAATCCAACCATTCGTTTAGCCCACTTCACTCACTTGTCATTAATTCCAGGATCCCTGGACGAGTAATGAAATAGATAGCCCTGCCTGAACCTCAGAGTCAACCAGCAGACTGGGTTGTATCTGCTTCCCAGGGATCTCTCACCTGCCAAAAATTAACATTCTCATTGCCTTAACTAAAATCAATTTGTGATAAGCATGAGGTTCATAATATTGCCATTATGGATGAATAATCTTGATGAAGTAATTTTTTAAAACTCTTTTCCTACCTTACTGGAGCAATAGCATAGCATTTGCTTTGCACACAGCTGACCTGGGTTCGATTCCTCCATTCCTCTCAGGGAGCCCAGCAAGCTACCTAGAGTATGTCGCCAACATGGCAGAGCCTGCCAAGCTACCCATGACGTATTTGATATGCCAAAAACAGTAACAAAATTCTCACAATGTAGATGTTACTGGTGCCTGCTCGAATAAATCGATGAACAACGGGACAACAGTGCTACAGTGCTACAGTGCTGTTTTCCTACCTTAGATACAGCCCATATTTTGTTTTGAACTTCATTTACCATTCTAGTCAACACATCAATAAGGAATCCACATACACCAGGACATGAAAATTTTGGGCCCCAGACAATCAGCAGGCAACTGCGGTCTAGACCCTTCATGAGCCACGGAAAAATGCTGCCAGGTTTGTGAAATGTGAAGGGAACAGGGCAACATTCTTTTCTCCCAGGCACAGTCCCTCATTTTGGTGCTCTGCACACTGGTTATCACTAGCTTCTTCGAGTTTTAATTTTCTATTCTTTGTGTTGTTTGGACTCCATCCTTATTTCTGGGCTTTGGTCACATTTCGTGATTTTACAGAATCCCGTTTCCTTGCTTCTGCCTGGAAGCAAGGAAATGGGATTCCTTTCTCTGACCTTCCTAATTTCTTTTCTACTGTCAGGAAAAAAGATTCCAGAATCTCCAATGGGAGAATGGAAAAGGTGGGACAGAAGATACTGCGTAGACTGAGAAGGTGTAAGATTCATTCTGAACACTCAATATCCACTCCCTGGATGTTACATATGCCTCATAACCCTGTCTCCCCACCCTATTACCTGGGGACAGCACTGGGATATCATTCACAACTGTATCAAACTATTATTAATGATAAGCTATAACTAATGATTAATTTTGGGGTGATTTACAAGACATTTTCAATTTGATAATAAAGATACACATCTTACATTTTTGAAGAATGGCTATTACCTGAATATATAAACAGAAATTATACATCTGATTCTTTTAAGCACATATACCTGCCATGCCCTTCAAAGTCAAAATGCTATTTGTTCTCTTGATCCTAAAATAGTCACTGTATCACTGTCATCCCGTTGTTCATCGATTTACTTGAGAGGGCACCAGTAACGTCTCTATTCCATCCCAGCCCTGAGATTTTAGCAGCTTCTCCTTACTCGATTTCCCAACGATTGCAGGCTCTTTCAGGGTTAGGGGAATGAGACCTACTGTTACTGTTTTTGGCATATTGAATATACCACGGGTAGCTTGCCAGGCTCTGTCCGTGCGGGCGGGATATTCTCGGTAGCTTGCTGGGCTCTCCAAGAGGTGTGTGTGTGTGTGTGTGTGTGTGTGTGTGTGTGTGTGTGTGTGTGTGTGTATACATACATATATATATTACTCTCTATGATTTTTTGCCTACTGTCTGAACTCCATCAAATATGGTGTGGTAATTATGAAAAATGGGTAGAAAGTGTCTTATAATTTCCAGGTCCGGAAAGCAGCCTGGACCGTGGCAGCGGGTTGGGTAGTCGAGGTCGTCTGCCAGGGCTGGGTCCCTTGGGGCTGGGAGGGTTCTCACCCGCCCCCCTTTGGGGTGCCCCTAGTGAAAACAGCCTGGCACGCCAACCTGCGCCACAGCCTGGCACTGCTGCCAGGGTCGTGGAGGAGCACAACCCCGCAGTCATGCTGTAGCGCCCCCTGGCGGTCCCACCCTCCCAAGGACAATCCTGCGCCTCTGGCACCTTCATGGCCGCTGGTGGACAGGAAATGACCCTAGTATGAGTTTCTGTGCCCGCGGGCCTGCTCACATGCAGATATTTTTTGATAAAAAATAAATATTTAGATTCCAAGGGTAAGGGCATGTTTTGTTTTTTTTTTTACTTTACTTTTTTTTTTTTTTGGCTTTTTGTGTCACACCCAGCGATGCACAGGGGTTACTCCTGGCTCTGCACTCAGGAATTAGTCCTGGAGGTGCTCAGGGGACCATATGGGATGTTGGGGATTGAACTTGAGTCTACCGCATGCAAGGCAAAGCCCCTCCCTGCTGTACTATCACTCCAGCACCTTTAATTTACTTTTTAAGTAAATTTTTAAAAAAGAGTTTTGGCACCGCAATTCATAGTATTGTTAATGATAGCATTTCACACCACCATCCAAGTGTCTGATTCCTTCCACCACTGTCTCAGTGTCCCCTGTCCCCTCCCCTTCAATACCCTCTCCATTCCCCGATCTTTGTTAAGTCCAGCATGACATAGCCATTTTATGTATGAGGAGCCAATGTAGGTTTAAAAATAGAAGGGATCACTAAGAAAATGATGGCTGGAGGAACCAGTTGGGATGGGAGATGCATGCCGAAAGTAGATAATGGACCAAACATGATGACCTCTCAGTGCCTGTATTGCAAGCTATAATGTCCAAAAGTAGAGAGAGAGTATGGGGAATATTGTCTGCCATGGAGGCAGGGGGAGGGTGGGAAAGGGGGGTACACCAGGAATATTGGTGTGGGGAATGTGCACTGGTGGAGGGATGGGTGTTTGATCATTGTGAGATTGTAACCCAATCATGAAAGCTTGTAACTATCTCACAGTGATTCAATAAAATTTTAAAAAATTTTTAAAAAAGAGGACAAATAGAATATGGTGGCTCTATATTAACTATGGTAAACAGAAACAAATGCAAACTTATGTGGTGTGTAATAGGCTAATTAATGCAGTAGGTCTTAGGAGAAGGGAGTCAAGTATTACACCTGACCAAAATATTGAAAAAAGGAAGACTGTGGAGCAGTACTGAAGGCCCCTGAGATCAGATTCAGAGAATGTGCACTGAGTCATAATAGGCGCACTTTCTTTTTTTTTTAAATTAATAGTTTATTTTTAATTAGTGAATCAACGTGAGGGTACAGTTACAGATTTATACATTTTTGTGCTCATGTTTCTCCCTTACAAAGTTTGATAACCCATCCCTTCACCAGTGCCCATTCTCCCCCACCAGTAAACCCAACATCCCTTCCCCCCTCCCCAGTCCCGTCTCCTCCCACCCCACATTGCCACTATGGCAGGGTATTCCCTTTTGTTCTCTCTCTCTGATTAGGTGTTGTGGTTTGCAATAAAGGTGTTGAGTGGCCATTGTGTTCAGTCTCTAGTCTATATTCGGTCCGCATCATCTTTCCCCCACATGACCTCTAACCACATTTTACTTGGTGTTCCCTTCTCTGAGTTGAATAGGCGCACTTTCTTAAACATAAAATTAAACAAACAAAGTGGCTGACTGAACTTCATGTCCAAAGTGGGTCCAAAAAATGAGAAAATTATGGAAGAAGATCTGAAAAGCACGATTGAAAGACACTTAACAGGTACATATTTAAAAGTAGTTGTTCTTTTTCTAGGGTTTTGTTTTTTAGCAGTCTGTTTTCTTTTGGTTTGAGGACCACACCCAGTTGTGCTCTGGGATCACTCCTGGTGGGCTTGGCAGACCATATGGCGTTTGAAATGTTAAGTATATTGGACCAGAGTGATAGTACAGTGGGCAGGCACTTGCCTTACTCACAGATGCCTGACTTGGGTTCAATCCCTGGCATCACGTAATGTTTTCCCGAGCACTGCCAGAAGTGATCCCTGAGTGCAGAGCCAGGAGTAAACCCTGAGCACCACTGGGTAAGGACCAAAAGTCAAAAACTAAAAGTTAAGGATATGTTTTTACTAGTAAAAAGTTAGCAAATAGTTGCGGCTGGTGATATTTTTAGAAATCAACATGTACAAATTGACACATTTCTGTTAGAGTTGATCTTACTCATGCCTTACAAAAAAAGAAAAACAAACACACTACAAGAAGCAAACTAGAATAGTCAGCTTAGAATTGGGATGAAATTTGCCTATCTGTATTAGGGAGAAAATTTGACTTTAGCAGAAAGATATTTAATGGTACCATTTTACTTTTAATTAATTTTTGACAGTATAGAATATAGATCAGCTCACTTAGAGAACGTGGAGATTAAAAATAATTTCTAAAAAGAAAATTGCTAAAGACTGAACTGAGAATGAAAAATGCCAGAAATATAAACTTACTATGCATTTACAAATGATTTTCTTCTCAAGTTAGAGTTATTTTGTTTGCAAAAGACAGGTGTTAAAATTGTAATGATAGTATAGCAGCTAGGGCATTTCTCTTTTATGCAGCCTAAAATATTATTATTAAATGATTACTTTTGAGGCTTCTCAGCAATGCATGGGGCCCAGGCGCTACTCTTGGGTATATTTGGCTCAGTAGTGTAAAGTGAGGGTTCTGAGCTCAGCCTCGTTCAGTGGTGCCAGGGGTTACCAGAGCCACGTGCTTGGGAGACAGTGAAGTACCAGAGATCAAATACGGGGACTGAAAAAAATCATGCACTTTCTATTCCTTAGTACTATCTTCCTGGCCCCACTCAAAAATATTTTCCCAGGCTTTATTGAACTGTTATTTAGATATGCTAAAAGATTCGCATCTCCCAGATCAGGGGCCTATCGGAGTGCTCTTCACACTGTTTTCTATGTGCATTTCTTTCTTCAAGATACCATTCAGGCATCCCTACAATCACTTTACAAGGTGCCAATAAGTTCTGAAATTCTGGGCACATTCAAGTCTCCATGCAGGTAGGTGAGGCTGCAAACAGAATTTTGAGTACTCCATGAATGAATCTGTTACAGAGTTTCACAGGCTGAGTACAGAGTTCTGATTTTCCATATATGTGTCTGTTAGTTCTACTTAGGTTTATTGTCTTCTGCTTTGACATGTAAGTGACTTTAGGGCAGAATGTCTAGAGGATGTCTCCTCTCACAGATGATCATATACTTGTCACATGTCCACATGATAGATGCCCAAATTATGGCCACTGGTGATATAAGTATATCTTGGGAAACAGATTTAGCAAAGCTAAGAGCAATTGTGTTTTCATCACAACTAAGTATATACTTCAGAGAAGACATTACCAGTCTTCCTAAGAACCCAGTGAAGCATGGAATAACTTTTCCCTTGTTGAAATTTGGTAAAAACATTTTTTCTCTCCTTGGAATCTACATTAAGCAGGGATTTATCAGACGCATCTGTGTCTAGGATAGTTATAGAGTTTGTAACTGCTTGGTAAATAGAAGCTTCCTAATTTCATTATTCCCAGAGTTAAACACCACCCAAGGCTTCCCAGCAAGTGCTTAAAAATAAAGAAAATTATAGGCTTTAAGGAGTTCTTTTAAAGACAAATCTTGTTTAAGAAGATTTAATACAGACATTAGGAGATACTATTAAAATAATGCGGAAAGAAATTTCCAATTCTATTATTTTCATATAGCAAGAGTTTTTATCTAAACATTCAAAGTGTGTTTTTATACATTAGCATCAAACAGTAATTAAGTAATACCACGACTTTTGACACATTCAAAGGGAAAAAACGCTGTTTCTCCTGTCCATTAGAGATAATGGTCTATAAGATTTGGTCTTTGAAGCCAAAATGTTCTGATTCAAATCCTAGCTGTACATTTGACATTTCTATTTACTAGTTATATAATTCTGGGAAAGAATTATATAACATATAATTATTAAAAATCTGGGGTTTTATCCATAATATTAAGAAGCAACATTAAATTAAGATGTCATCAAATTGATGTTTAGAAAGCTAAAATATGTAAAAAATGCACATTTTACTTATTATTACTATCACCAACTATCACCAGCTCATCATCACTGTCACCAACCAGACCCCTCTATCACCTACATTAGCCATCTATAAGTCAATCATGTAATGCAATTCAGAGATGACTGCTGGACTAGAGCTGTTATCGATTGGATTCACGGGATGTCAAAAGACTGAGTGGCCGCCCACCAATGAGATGGTCAGACTTCTTTGTCAAAACCCTGAATGAATGATTTGAGGCTCTTTCTGTTCCTGGAGAGAGCAGATATCACTGGGCTACACTAGCACGCGACAGGGACAAATGAAGACATTACTGGCATCCGCTCGAGCAAATCAAAGATCAACGGGATGACAAGTGATACAAGTCAATCATGATGTTTCATCAAGCCATTGTCACCTATGATGATCCTCGGTAACTAGTTATCATCAGACATAATCTGTTATTGCTACACTTTCTGCCACTAACCACCAACCTCCTCCTCAATCACCTCGAAATGATATGATACCAAGAGATATAAGTTGATATAAATATCATTGGTTACCACACACACCCATTGTCTCTCTATGTATAATTCATAATCATTCACCATCATCACCACTGCCCTCATGATTCACTGACCACCTCCCCTTAATTTAACATGGTCACCCAAAACACTGTTAGCTTTCACTGCTTGCAGAGGCCATAACGTGACTAGAGAAGATGTTTAAAAGGCCTCTTAGACAAAGACTTATAAAGAGACAGTGAGATCAGGGTTTCGGTTATAGCTTCATGACAGAGTATTTAACTTTCATGTGGGAAACCCTGAGTTTGATTCCTGGTGCTTCCCCAAATAGCAACTCTTTGAAATCACAAGGAATCTATATATAGAATCCCCTATTTCAAATGTCTTAACACTTTTGTGACAATCAGAAACAACAATGACTACTAACATCATCGAGGAGACCAAATTCCTGGCACCACACGAATCTAATTTTCCCATGGATTATTTCATTTAAGCTTCACAACAGCATGATAAGTTATGTACTATTATTTCCTCCTTCCTTCCTTCCTTCCTTCCTTCCTTCCTTCCTTCCTTCCTTCCTTCCTTCCTTCCTTCCTTCCTTCCTTCCTTCCTCCCTCCCTCCCTCCCTCCCTCCCTCCCTCCCTCCCTCCCTCCCTCTCTCTCTCTCTCTCTCTCTCTTTCTCTCTTTCTTTCTTTCTTTCTTTCTTTCTTTCTTTCTTTCTTTCTTTCTTTCTTTCTTTCTTTCTTTCTTTCTTTCTTTCTTTCTTTCTTTCTTTCTTTCTTTCTTTCTTTCTTTTTATTCTTTTGCTTTTTGGGTCACACCCGGTGATGCAGAGGGGTTACTCCTGGCTCTGCACTCAAGAATTACTCCTGGCGGTGCTCAGGGGACCATATGGAATGCTGGGAATCGAACCCGGGTCGGCCACGTGCAAGGCAAATGCCCTACCCGTTGTGCTATCGATCCAGCCCTACTCTTTTATTTTAAATAGTTCACGTGGCTTCTATTTATTTCTCTTACATACCCATGCTCACTCACTAATGATCACCACCACTTCATTCTAAAAGTTCTGTCTCTGGGGGTTGGAGAGCTAGTACAATGGGTAAGGTATACACAGCTGACCTGAGTTCATTCACTGGCACTGTGAAAGATCCCCTAAGCCCCTCTCTAGTGATCCCTGAATAAACAGCTAAGAATTAGCCCCAAGTACTGCAGGTAAGGACCCAAAACAACAACAAAAAAGTTAAAAAGTAAAAATTCTGTCTCTGTAATTCCTCTTAGCTGTATCTCTTCCCTTTCATTTTTTATTGTCACAAATATCATGCAAAACCTTATTTTCCTCACCCAAGCACAGACATCCCAGTGGTCCCCCTGGCTTTTTTTTTTCTTTAACACTCGGCAATGCTTAGGGATTACTCTGCACTCAGGAATTACACCTGGCTCGAGAAACCATTTGGGATGCCAGGGATCGAACCTGGATTGGCCATGTGCAAGGCAAATGCCCTACCTGCTATATTATTTACCCCTCCTCCAATTAGTATCTTTTGTTAAAAATGTTTCCCAGTTCTCTTCACATTGAATCAAAATAAAAGTCTTCTGTTTGAAATTTCAGTTGTCCCCATTACAATTTCCCACTTATCTTTAAAATCTCATCTTTTACTGCTGTCATCTACGGATGTCTATATTCTTCAGACAGATAAATTATTTTATTTCCTGAGTATAGCTTGTGTTAGCCTTTAGGACACTACTTATTCTGCTGCCCAACTAAATTACTGTTTCCTGCATCTCTGCATCTGGAAGCCTGACTTTTCAAAATTCACCTTTAACATCACCTCCTCCATGAAACATTAAAGAAAATATCTTAAAAGGAGTGTCTGACCTCCTGCACCACCCCACAGCGATGCACTTCTGTGCTCACTTCGTGTCCACTTATTATCATGACCCATGTCTACATCTCCCCTCGTAGACTGTAAATTCTTTGAAAGCAGAAGCTAAAATTCCTTTACAATTGCATTACAACAACACAATCAACATTAAATTAAAATGCACATATCTTCCTACTGCTGGGGCCAGTATGTTGGAGCTTGTTGCATTATCAAACTGGACTGTAGAGAGTGTTAAAAAGTCATAAAACAGCCTGAAAGCAAATGGAGCAGACTAAACATTTTGTTCCAGGGTTTAATTCAGTATGGTTACACCTAATCAGGATAAGCAAAGATTGGAATTTGGGAAATTGAGATAGGAACACAGTCAGCGGGTTTCTTGACATTCATAACTCTTGTAGACAGTCCCACTAAATGACCCATAAAGTCCTTGCTCATGATGCAAAGGTGGCCAAGATGAATTATTTGATCCTGCTTGACCTCATTGTGCTATTTTCATAATTTGGTGACTCACACAAAAATTTTAAGTTTACTTTATAACATTAATTTTATTATTACCATAATTCTCTGTTAATTTTAGATACGTGATTATTTGGATAGGAAGTGAAGAATATTCTGATACAGACCTCTAAGGAAGGAAATAGAGTTTAGCTTTGCTGGTGGTGAGTAGTAGAAGGGCAGTGGAGAATTATATATATATATATATGAATAGAAGCAGAAGACAGGTGATTAAGAAGTGAAACAATCATTATTTGATGATAATTATATGTGTGTATGTTATTATAAAACACTAATATGCCATTAAAAGCTTTCAGAAAAAATGAGTACAGAAAAGTAACTGGTATAAAATCAACAAGGAAAAATTTATTGCCTGCCTTTTTTCTTTCCTTCCTTCCTTCCTTCCTTCCTTCCTTCCTTCCTTCCTTCCTTCCTTCCTTCCTTCCTTCCTTCCTTCCTTCCTTCCTTCCTCCCTTCCTTCCTCCCTCCCTCCCTCCCTCCCTTCCTTCCCTCCTTCCCTCTTTCCCTCCTTCCCTCCTTCCCTCCTTCCTTCCTTCCTTCCTTCCTTCCTTCCTTCCTTCCTTCCTTCCTTCCTTCCTTCCTTCCTTCCTTCCTTCCTTCCTCCCTCCCTCCCTCCCTCCCTTCCTTCCCTCCTTCCCTCTTTCCCTCCTTCCCTCCTTCCCTCCTTCCCTCCTTCCTTCCTTCCTTCCTTCCTCCCCTCCCTCCCTCCCTCCCTCCCTCCCTCCCTCCCTCCCTCCCTCCCTCCCTCCCTCCCTCCTTCCTTCCTTCCTTCCTTCCTTCCTTCCTTCCTTCCTTCCTCCCCTCCCTCCCTCCCTCCCTCCCTCCTTCCTTCCTTCCTTCCTTCCTTCCTTCCTTCCTTCCTTCCTTCCTTCCTTCCTTCCTTCCTTCCTTCCTTCCTTCCTTCCTTCCTTCCTTCCCTCCCTCCCTCCTCCTTCCCTCCCTTACTTTCCATAAAGTTTAGGGCTTACTTTTCACTTTTCAGGGATTATTCCTGGAGGTAGAGGGGTGTCAGAGGAGCATATGGGATACTGGGGATTGAACCTGGATTTGCCACATGCAAGCCAAACACTCTACTTGCTATACTATCTCTCCAGCCCCATTCTATTGTGTTTCTATATGCATATCATAAAAGAGAAGAAATTTAAAAAAACTTATTTATAACTGATAGAAAATGAGGAGATAAAAGATCTGTGCAACAAAAACTGACATTGTCAATAGTTTGAACAAAACAGAGATGGAAATACTCTCCACATACATGGATGAGAAGAATTAGCATAGTTTAAGTATTCATTATATTAGAGGTAATATATAGATTTAATGCAATCCCAAATAAATCCAGTGATATTTAAAAAATAGAACAAGAAATATTCAGGTTTGTATAAAATAATAGGCCTCAAAAAGCTATGGCGATTCTGATGGAAAAATGAAAAAAATGAAGACAATGTATTACCTAATTTTAAACAACATTTCAAAGAAAAAATAATTAATACTGTATGAATTATCCCTCCCCAAGGGACCTAGCTCCAGCAGCCGACCTCCACTACCCAACCGCTGCCATGCTCCAGGACGCTTTCCGGACACATTATAAACACACTTCCTACCCATTTTCCATAATTACCACACCATATTTGATGGAGTTCGGACAGTAGGCAACAAATCATAGAGAGTAATATATATCTATACATACCTCTTGGAGAGCCTGGCAAGCTATTGAGAGTATCCTGCCCACATGGGCATAACCTAGCAAGCTACCCATGTCGTATTCAATGTGCCAAAAACAGTAACAATAGGTCTCATTCCCCTGACCCTGAAAGAGCCTCAAATCCTTGGGAAAGATGAGTAAGGAGAGGCTGCTAAAATCTCAGGGCTGGGAGGAATAGAGACGTTACTCGTGCTGCTCAAGTAAATCGAAGAACAACGGGATGACAGTGATACAGTGATACTGTATGATACTATGATAAGAATAGATGCATGGATCAATGGAATAGAACTGAAAGCCCTAAAATAAACTCACATATTTAGCATTATGTAATTTATAGTAAACAACTGGAAATTATACAATGGAGAAAGGAGTTTCTTTATGGTCTTTTTTTTTGGGGGGGGGTCATACCTGGCAGTGCTCAGTGAATCATATGGGGTGCCAGGGATTGAACCTGCACTGGCTGCATGCAAGGCAAATCCTCTACCCACTATTCTATCAAACTGGTCCCAAGGAGAGTCTTCTTAACTAATGGTGATGAAAATCTGGAAAATCATATGCAGTGAATGAAGCTAGACTTCTCTAAGTTCATATTAAACAGTATGTTCAGTGTTAGGCTCAAACACTAGATCATCAGGACCACAAGGCTAAACTGAGCACCAAGAGTGACTCCAGATCCCCTAGGTCTCCTTAAGCTCGCTTTACAAAACATATATTTTAAAAATATACCAGGTCATGGAGAGTATCATGCTAAGTAAAAGGAGTCAGAAAGACAAGGACAGACATAGAATGATTGCACTCATGTGTGAAATATAAAATAACATGATATGAGACTGACACCCAAGGACAGTAGACACAAGGGCCACGAATATTGCTGCATAGTTGGAAGCCTGTCTCATGAGCTGGGGAAGAAGGCAGCTGGAATAGAGAAGGGATCACTGAGACAATGATGGCTGGGGGAATCGTTTGGGATGGGAGATGAGTGGTGAAAGTAGATAAAGGACCAAATGTGATAGCCTCTCAGTATCTATATTGCAAACCATAATCCCCAAAGTAGAGAGAGTATGGAGGAAATTTTCTGCCTTAGAGGGCAGGGGGAGTGGTGGAGGAGGGGAATATACTAGGGACATTGGTGGTGGAGAATGAGCACTGGTGGAGTGATAGGTGTTTGATCATTGTATGACTGAAACTCAAACATGAAATTTTTCTGACTGTATTTCATAGTGATTCAACAAAAATACATAGAAATAAAAAAATACATCCAAGGGGCTGGAGTAATAGCACAGCGGGTAGGGTGTTTGCCTTGTATGCGGCTGACCCGGGTTCTATTTCCAGCATCCCTTATGGTCCCCCAAGCACTGCAAGGAGTAATTCCTCAGTGCATGAGCCAGGAGTAACCCCCGTGCATCGCCTGGAGTGACCCAAAAAGCAAAAAAAAAAGTATCCAATAGAGAACTGAAGAAATAGCACAGCCGTTAAGGCATTTTTTCTTACACCTGGTCAACTTGTGTTCTATCTCCAGCACTCAATAAAGTCCACCCAGCATCACCTGAGGTCAGAGCCAGGAATAAGACCTGAGCAACGATGGATTTGTCTAAAAACAAAAACAAGATCAAAAAAGGAAAGAGAACCCAATGGGTTACATACCTAGATTATGACTGAAAACCAGAACTTTTTAGAGATGAAAAATTTTATGACATCAGCATTACAGTTTTTTTGGACTTTAATCCAACAGCAAGTGAAATGAAAGATAAGCAACTGAGATTACATTTAACTGCAAAGCTTCGCACAGTTCAAGAAAATAAAAATAGAATGAAAAGACGTCCTATCGCATGGGAGAAGTTACTGCATATTATACTTGTGATAAAGGATTAATATTCTTTATCATAAGTATAAATTATATAAATTCTATGAGGAACTCATAATTGAACAACAAAAAATCTAATAAACTCATTTAAAATTGGGTAGACATTTCTCAAAAAAAAAGAAATAAAAAGATGGCAAACTAGATCATGATTAATCATCAAGAAAATGCATATTCAGACCCACACTGAGACCATCCCAAACTTGTGAGAACAACTTACATAGAAAATAGAAATAACAAGAGTTGGAGAGGATGTGAATAAGATGGAACCACTATGCACTGCTCGTAGGAACTGGAGCAACCATTTTCGAAAGATTTTCCAGAAGTTAAAGCCAGAGCTACTATGATCCAACGATCCTTTTTTGGTATCTCTCTCTGAAGAACATGAAAACATTGACCTGGAATGTTATAACCAGATCAGTGTTTACTGAAGCATTAATATTTACAACAGTAAGACTTGGAAACAATGGAAGTACTCATGATAGATAATTGGATAAGATGTGGTACAGTCGGAACAATAAACTCCCACAAAAGCTAAAGCAATTCTTGGGAAAAAGAAGATGGGGAGCGTCACCTTACCCAATAACAAATCTACTACAAAGTAGTAGTAATTAAAACAGCATGGTATTGGAACAAAGACAGACTCTCAGACCAATGGAATAGAATTGAATGTCCTGGTACAGGCCCTAAAATATATGATCACCTAATCTTTGATAAGGGAGCAGTAAATATGAAGTGGACCAAGGAAAGCCTCTTTAACAAGTGGTGCTGGGAAAACTGGACAGCCACATGTTAAAAAATGAACTCTGACTGCTACCTAATGCCATGCACAAAATGGATCAAAATGAATTAAAGACTTCAACATCAGACCTGAATTCATAAGGTACATGGAAGAAAACATAGGCAAAACCCTCTATGACATTGATACTCAAGATGAAACACCACTGACCAAGAAAGTGGAATCTAATATTAACAAATGGTACTACATTAAACTAAGAAGCTTCTGCACCTCAAAAGAAACAGTGACTAAGATACAAAGACAGCCAATGGAACTGGAAAAACTATACACCCAATATCCATGTGATAAAGGATTAATATCAAAGATATACAAGGGACTGAGAACTTTACAAGAGAAAAAACACCCAACCCATCAAAAAATGGGGAGAAGAAATGAACAGCAATTTTCTCAAAGAAGAAATTCGAATGGCCAAAAGACACAGCAAAAAATGCTTTACATCACTAATCATCAGGGAGATGCAAATCAAAACAATAACGAGGTATCATATCAGATCACAAAGATTGGCACACATACAAATAAACAAGAACAACCAGTACTGGTACAGATATGGGGAGACAGGGACCCTCATTAATTGCTGATGGAATGCTGATTGGTTCAGCCTTTTTTGGAAAACAATATGGATTTCCTCAGAAAACTAGAAATTGAGTTCCCATTTGATCAGCAATACCACTTCTGGGATATGCCCTGGGGACCCAAAAACACACAGCAGAAAAACTATCTGCAACTCTATGTTCATTGCAGCACTGCTCACAATAGCCTGAATCTGAAAACAATTTGAGTGCCTGAGAACAGACGTATGGATAAAGAAACTATGGCACATGTACACAGTGGAATACTACACAGATGTTAGGAAAAATGAGGTCATGAAATTTTCCTATAAATGGATGTACTTGGAGAGTATCGTGCTGAGTGAAATAAGACAGAGAAGAGGGACATTTATAGAATGACTGTATTCATTTGTGAGATATAAAAAAAGTATGACACTAATATCTTTTCTTTTTACTAGTGAATCACTGTGGGGGTACTGTTATAGACTTACAAACTTTGGTGCTTGCATTTCATTCATACAATGATCGAGTACCCATTCCTCCACCAGTGCCCATTTTCCACCACCAATGGTCCCTGCATCCCTCCCACCCTCACCCCCCACCCCCACCCCTCCTTGTGGCAGAGCATTCCCTTTTGCTCTCTCTCTTCTTTGGGGTGTTGTGGTTTACAGTAGAGGTATTAAGTGGTCATCATGTTCGGTCTATAGTCTCCTTTCAGCCCGCCTCTCCCATCCTGAGTGGGTCTTCCTAGCAACCTTTACTTGGTGGTCCCTTCTCTATCTGAGCTGCCTTTTCCCCCAGCATGTGAGGCTGGCTTCTAAGCTGTGGAGTAATCCTCCTTATCTTATCTCTGCTGTTCTTGGGTGTTAGTCTCCCATTCTGTTACTTTACATTCCACAAATGAGTGCAATTTTTCTATGTCTGTCCCTTTCTTTCTGACTCATTTCACTTAACCTGATACTTTCCATGTTGCTCCACCTACATGCAAATTTCATAACTTCATCTTTTCTAACAGCTGCATAATATTCCATTGTGTAGATGTACCAAAGTTTCTTTAACTAGTCATCTGTTCTCGGGCACTCGTTTTTTTCCCCCAGATTCTGTCTATTGTAAACAGTGCTGCAATGAACATGTAAATGCAGATGTCATTTCTACTATACTTTTTTTGCATCTCTGGTATATATTCCCAGAAGTGGTATTGCTGGGTCAAATGGGAGCTCAATTTCTAATTTTCTGAGAAGCGTCCATACTATTTTCCAAAAGGGCTGAGCCACTCGGCATTCCCACTAGCAGTCCGTGCATGGTTGACTTCTATCTTCAGTGCATCATGGTCTACAAAGGTAGTTGATACAATTTCTATCTTCCTGATTCTACTGAGGTATGTTTTGTGACCCAGCACATGGTCTATTTTGGAAAATGTTCCATATGCACTGGAAAAAAAATGTGTATTCTTTATTTTTGGGAAGCAAAGCCCTGTATAGATCTATTAGCCCTCTCTCTTCTATCTCTTCCTTCAAAGCCAGTGTTTCCTTGCTGAGTTTTAATCTTGTAGATCTATCTAGAGGTGATAGGGCAGTGTTGAAGTCTCCAACTACTATTGTGTTGTTAGCAATGTTCTTCTTAAAATCTGTTGTTTTAAGTATTTAGCTGGCCCCTTATTAGGCATGTACATGTTTAGGAGTGTGATTTCTTCCTGTTGTACATATCCCTTGACTAGTAAAAATTGGCCTTCGCTGTCCCTTCTAATCTTTTTCAACCTAAAATCTATGTTGTCGGATACTAGTATGGCCATCCCAGCTTTTTTTGAGAGAGTTGTTTGCTTGCAGGATTGTTTTCCATCCTTTGACTTTGAGTCTATGTTTGCTCTGACTATCCATATGTGTTTCTTGTAGGCAGAGAATGTTGGGTTTAGTTTCCAAACCCATTTGCCACTCTGTGTCTCTTAATTAGTGCATTTAGACCACTGACATTGAGGGAGGTTATTGTCATGGGTTTTGTGCCATCTTTCTGTTTGTTGTGCTTGTAGGGTTTTTTCCTTGTCTAATAGTAGCTACTTTAGTCCCTCTTTTAAGTTTGGTTTTGAGTCTATGAAGTTCCCGAGCTGCTGTTTATCCATGAAGTAGTGTATGGTTCCTTCAAGTTTGAGTGAGAGTTTAGCCGGATAAAGTATTATTGGTGAGGCATTCATTCATTGAGTTTTTTCATATATCCTACCATTGTCTTCGGGATTGGAGGGTTTCCTCTGATAGGTCTCTGTAAATCTAAGGGGTGCTACTTTGTATGTGATTTTCTTCTTTGACCTTGTTACTTGCAGTACTGTGTCTCTATCTGTGGTATCCATCATTCTATGATATGTCTTAGAATCTTTTTACTAAGGTCTCTTTTAGCTGGCACTCTTCAGGCTCCTTGGATCTGGATGCCTGCATTCTCCAGCTCTGGGAACTTTTCAGCAATGATATTTTTGACTTTTTCATTGAGGTTGTTTACTTGTCCTTCTGGTACTCCGATGATTCTAATGTTTTTTCTCTTTAAATCATCACCTAGGTCTCTGACTCGCCTAAGAGCTATTTTGAGGTCTTTTTCTCATTGCTTGTTGTTGCCTGTAAAGCTTCCTGCAGCTCATCTTCAAGCTCACTGATTCTGTCTTCGGCTGTGGCCATTCTACTCTTGAGGGCACTCATTGAGTTTTTAATTTCATCTACAGAAGCCTTAATTCGTGACACTTCATTTTGTAGCTTTCTTCGGGTATTTTCTCGGCTGTCCGTTCCATGTTTTCTTCATGTCCTCCTTTAATTTCCTGGATGTCTGTTGAGTCATTTCTTTGAGTTCATTGAATGTCTTCAACATTTTATCTCTAAGTTCTTTATTGGAGAGATTGTATTTGTGGGTAATGCTTGTTGAGGCACCTGGACCCTTTTCATCATCTCCTCCTGGTGGTGGGGATTTTTGTTGTTTCTTCATGTTTTTGTAGTAGTGTGGTGGTGGAGCCTTCCAGTTCATTATCAGTATTGCCCTCTTCCTCTCAGGTGCTCCTCAGCGGCTTAGGTGAGGTCTCTAGTGAAGCTTCGGAGGATTTGTTCTTTTATATTGGACTTGTAGAGCTTCTAGTGATGCCAGTATTATGGTGCAATTGGAATATGCTACTGGACTACTGGCCTAATATGTTTGAGATGGCCAGGAAAATCAACACAGAATTAGGTGATGGAAATGAAAATGTGATTTCTCAGTGCCAGGAAAGGGGAGAATAACTTCGGCCACCCAAAATAGGCCATGCCCACTTCTGTGGAGGCCATGCCCACTACCACAGTGTGGAGGGGGTGCCAGGTGGGAGGACAGGAACTTGGGAAAGGGAGAAAACTCGGACGGGAGCTGAAGGGTGGCTCAGGGGCGGATGGGATGGTGCTCTAGGAGGTGGGGCAGCTCAGGGTTTGGGGAGATGTCTAAGGTGCGGGGGCGAGGAAAATAGCGTCCCGGATCTGATTGCTGACCTGGGAAAGGGAGAAAACCAGAAGCAACGCTGGAGGGTGGCTCCTTTAAACTAATATCTTAAGGACAAGGAAAAGGAAAAGGAAAGGACAAGGAAAATGAGACAGGAGGATTGGTCCATGGTAGGCAATGGTGTGGGAGACTTAGAGTAGTTAAGATAGAGGAAGTCAACTAGTTATGACTGCACTAGTCATAGTCATAGTCAACTAGTTATAGTCAACTAGTTATGACTGCACTAGTTGGAAATGATCACTCTGAATAAGAACTGAATGTTGAAAGCAGGTATCATCCCAATAGATGATAAGCTTTCAGCATCTGCATCACAAACCATAATGCCTAAAATGAGAGAGAGAAAGAGAGAGAGAGAGAGGAAGAAAGAGAGGTGCCTACCATAGAGGCAGATTGGGGTGGGGGGTGTGACTTGAAGGGGTGGGAGGGAAATTGGGGACATTTTCTGGGAAATTTTACTGTTGGAGGGATTGGTGTGAGAGCATTGTATGACTGACATGCAGTCATGAATAATTTTTTAATGCTCTATTCATGGTCACTGTCACTGTCATCCCATTGCTCATCGATCTATTCATGGTGAGGTCAATAAAAATAAATTAATTAAAAAACGTGTGGCACATTCATACAATGAAGTACTGTTCGTCTATAAAAATACAGTTTTTATATTCATAACAAAATGGAAGCAGCCTGACCATAATAATGCAAACCAAAATAAGTCAGAAGGGAAAAAGACACATAGTGGATGATTTTAATTATGTGTACAATATAAGGATATAAACCCAGTGAATAGGCAAAACAGAATAAAAAGACAAATAAGTGTACATTGGTAACAGATCTAAGGTTATTGGAGAAGAGGTGGGTAAAAACGAGAAGGCAGGATGTGTAAAATATTAATTAAAAGAAACAAAACCCAAAAAGAATCTGGCTGGATGAGACCTAGGGAACCATAGATAGGCATATTTAGGTCTGCAGCCCAGTCAAAAGAGAGTACAAAACAATGGAGATAATTTAAGCACTAAGAACAGAATTCAGGTGGTATATAAAAAAGCAAGCAGTTAGGGTGGGGGTTAAGGAAGACAACAAGGAAACAAACACAGATGGATTCAATGACCACATCATGTCACTATACTGTGAGCTACATTCTCAAACTTTGGAATAAATGGCATGACTGTTTATTGACTGTACCCTCCCTTTGTAATCACTCAACCAGCTTAGCTGAAATTATTAGCCTTGAATTCTAATCAGGGAGAAAGTGGAAGGATCATAACCATAAAGTGAACACAAATGAATTAGCCTTATATCATTTTTTAAGGTGCATTTCCAAGAAGGCAATCCTATTTCACATAATATGCGTCACATTAGATTAGCGAAAGTAAAGAACATTTGTAGTCTTGGAATTGTCTAGAAGTGGAAGGTGACTTGTACTATGAAGATCAATATTTAGGGTCACTATAGAAATTTTTCTCTGGGGCTTTAGTTATTTTTCACAGTTATTCAGAAATTATCCATTCTATATGATGATGATTCAATTAAAAATAAAAAAATTAAAAAGGAAGAAAGCATCTATCCAGCTATCCATCCACACAATCATCTTAACAGTTTAAAAATACACAACAGTTTAATGACACAGAGGCATAGTTGCTTTTATTCCTATGGAATAAGCAAGGTGAAGATATTAATAAGTCCCCTTCCACTGATTGAAAAGGCAAAGAGTGTTAACAAGTCCAAGTTCATGCAAGAAGTTTCTGGCTGGATCTGACCCCTGAGCACTGGACTCCTTTGGACTTGACTCTTGATCCTTGTCTAGCCTAGTTCTCCCTGGGATTCTCACCTAGGCTTTCATTGGTTGTCACCTACCTGTAGGATATATTGATTATACATTAGAATGGATACAAAGGATCTTCTCTTGGCATATACCCACAGTTAGGCATGCTACGTCTGAAAGGAAGTGTGGGACTCACTGTTCACGAAGACGGCAAACCTCAGGAAAGATAGGTATCGCTCTCCTTCGATGGGATTCCAGCCAACATCAGGGTATCCTTTGGCCAGAAGCATAGGGCAGCTCTGCAAGCCACAGCCTGCCAAGTAGGTCACCACCTGCCAAGAAGAACAGTCACTTGCAAAAGTGTACATTTTTTTCTTTTTCAAGTTTTCTCAAAGTTTTCACAATTTCAGGGATGTGAGAGGTTCTCATGTCTTTAGAGATGAGAGAGTTCAGGATTTGTCAAGTAAGTAATTTAGTAGGGTTGAAACCACGACCTCCAATCCATTTCTGTTTCCGAGGGATCCAGGGGAGGGAGGATTACTGTCATGGAGGAGTTTATCACCAGCTGTCAGTTCCCTGATTCCCTCAGCTCTGGAAAGAGAAAACAGCTATTTAAAAAATAGGTTTAACTACCTGGAAAAATAAGGATGGATGTAGATTGTTCACTGGGCCATGGTATTTTAAGACCAAACATGGTTGGTTCCTAAGGGAGCTTCTTTTTTTTTTTCTTTTTTGAGTCATACCCAGCTATGCTCAGTGCTCAGTGTTTACTCCTGGCTCTGCATTTAGGAATAACTCCTGGCGGTGCTCAGGGGACCACATGGGATGCCAGGGATCGAACACAGGTTGGCTGTGCACAAGGCAAACGCCCTCTCCACTGTGCTATCACTCCGGCCCCTTAGGGGGACTTCTTGAGTCATCAGAGGTCCCTACTCAGGGTCTTCATCAATAAGAGTTAAAAGCTAAGATGTTATGGCTGGAATGACCAGTGAAGATGATATACCTTTAAGGTCAAGGATTAGAAAAGTTTTCACTTCCAGGTTACCAGACATAAACACAAGATACCAGTTCTACCATCTTATTGAAAACTTTACAATCTACTTACTTCTTAATAGGTATCAGGCAAAAGGTCTAGAAAATATATCCTTGTTTGAAATATAGTAGCTGTTCTAAATTAGTCTTTGATGTTTTATATGTGCAGATCATTTGTTATGTTGCAAAATACTCTAAGTCCAGAAGTTGCAACCCCTGCCATTTTGTAACCCCCAGGATCTGGCACATAAATGTACAGTACATGTTTATCAGGCATTTTCTGGTGTCAAATATTCTCAAATATATTACAAGAAGAGTGAATCGAAGTAAAAACTCAGTCAGAAGTTATCCTGCATTCTTTTGTTCTTGAACCTGTAAAGATATTCTGCTTGGTGCTTAAGCAGATCTGGTATTAAAAATGTTGTGGGAAAATAATCAATAATGGTAGAAATTAAGCACAGCTTCCAGGGTTACACGTACAGGGCCTTTTACACTGGCCAAAAATATGAGTCCACATCTTTGGGTGGCTGTTCAATCTTAAGAAGCCTAATTCAAGCTGTGAACAATAAGCGGGAGTGTGGGGAATCTTGGCATGTATTACTCATTTTTTCCTTCCACCTAGGAACTGCAAGTGGGTTATTTCCCTGGCACTGATCTGGATAAAGTCTGTGGTCCTGTGTCAAACCAAGGAGGCAAATCTGATCATGCCTTTCACAGGTTTCCCAAGTTCTTCTCTCTCCCTTCTCCCAGTCTCCAACACCGAATATCATATTATATCTTGCATTTTCAAAGAGGCGAATCAAGCAACATCATTTCAAAAGATGACTTGTGTACTGGAGAGTCTATCTAATGGCATTCTCTTAGAGTAAGAGAAATACTAGTTCCTTATTTTCTTTGTTTACATACAGGCATTGGTTATCATCTCAGTGCTAAAAACAATGATGAGATTTTGCTGCTTAAATGTAGGAAAACAGAGCTCAACTCAAGTGTGACTCACTAGAAGCAGAGAACAGGAGTATCCATGGGCTTCGTGCCATTGCTGTCATCATACAAAGAAGAATCGAATGGCACAGGCTTGGAGTCTGTGTAAGGGACACTAGTCTCGTTTCAGTTCCAATCAGTAATATTGGATGAGGGCATACTTTCTAAACTACAAGTTATTTTGTGTCCTCCTAAATACCTTCAATGTGTTTTTTTTTTTATCCCTTTGGGCCTCACAGTGAGATTCTGTACTAGATTGTAGCCCAGCAATTTGGAATCCTGGCGGTGACTCCTACAAAGCCCCCAACCTCTAGGGATGTCATTCTATCTCCCTGGTATTTACTTTCCTCTTTATTACTGGGAACACTAATAAAAAAGGTGGTTCTGAGGCTCAGGCAAGTTTACGTTCTGGGGGATGGCAGGGGGAAGGGGTCAGCATCCAGTCACTCTGTAGGGATGAGAACTAACAGCAGGGCCTCGTCCCTACTGCTCCCGTCTCAGTTCTCAGAATCCTCCTGAGTACTCTGTGCTCCAGCCTTCCCCAACCTTCCACTTCTCCAGTACACCATACTCTCTGAGCCATCAGTGTCCCTGGCATGCTCTTCCAAGCAACATGGCTTATTTGCTTCCACACGCCCCCACATCCCAACCCCAGCTCATCACATTTCTGAGAAGCTTCTCCTGTCCCCCTTGCCAGGGTTAGCCACTGCTCCCTGTGTGTTCCCCAATCTACCATTCAGAAATGACCTTTTGCTTTTGCTCCCCCTCCTCGCTCACTACACGTTTTTTCCCCCCATATGCAATAAGTGCCCTTGGTTATCTAGTCTGCCAGCCAGTTAAGGAACCATTCCACATGAGAGCCAGTAGACTGCCCCATGGCTGGAAGCTTGCCACAAACCCACAAATGGGTCATGGGAGAGAGGGCAGTTAGGATAGAGAAGGGACCACTCTGACAATGACAGTTGGAAACGATCACTCTGGATAAGAACTGAGAGCTGAAAGTACGTAAAGAGATATACATGATAACCTTTCAGTACCTGTATTGTAGACTATATTGCCGAGAGAGAGAGAGAGAGAGAGAGAGAGGAGAAAGAGACAGAGAGAGAAAGGGAGAGGGAGAGTGCCTACCATAGAGACAAGCTGGGGAGGTGGGGATGGCGGGAGGGAAATTGGGGACATTGGTAGAGGGACACGTGACAGAGACGATGGAGACATTACTGGCGCCTGCTTGAAATCAAAGATCAGTGGGATGACAAGTGATACAAGTGATACAAGTGGTAGTGGGAAATGTAAATAGTGAATCAGTGAAGGGAAGGGTGTTGGAACATTGTATGACTGAGACCCAATCATGAACAACTTTGTAACTGAGTATCTCACTATGATCCAATTAAAAAAATAATTAAAGAAAAGGAACTGTTCCACCATGGAGAAGAGAAAAGATGGATACACCTCAACCCCATCCACTGCATCTAGGAGTGCAAGTCTCAGTGCCAAGGGGACAGCTCGGCTGTGTCCATCTTACATGTGTACAGGACAGGGGTGGGCATTCTCTACCTTTGTCATACTCACCCACTTTTACCTCAAGCCATTTTTTACATTTGCAAACATAAATTTACTGGCACAGAATTTTATGAGGAAGCATAGGAGTCCGGTGGAGTTCCATGCAGACCAAGGGGCCGAAGCAGCACAGAGAGAGGTCCACCTCTCGGGAACTATGAAGTTGCCTGTCACCCCAGGACATGCTCTGGCCAGCATGACTGTGCATGGCCAGCGCATGAGGGTGGCCGGGCCCTCACATTCTCCCACATTGTCATCATGTGCTGAAGAAGTCTAGATGGAAACCCAGCCTTTGGCTGTCATTTCCTTGACGTGATGTCGGTAAGCAGAAGAGAGCAAGCACATTGCCTCTTCCAGGGGCCGGTTACCTTCTCGAGGTCTGGCTCCTCTAAGCCCAGCGCTAACTCGTTGTTGTCCATCACAGAGGAAGCTGCCACATCCAGTGGGGTGGATCCCCTCATAGAAGGGGAGGCTGAGGAAGGAGGTGAGAAGGAAGGAGTTAGAAAGGGAAAAGGAACAACCCAGTTCCGAGTTGAGGGTGTCATGCACAAAATCAGCCAGGAGAGGGCAGCAGATACACCAAACCTCACAGCCGTTCTCTAACGGGGCTGCCCTCCCAACTTAAAAATTTTACTAGCCATTCTTCCTCCCCACATTCATTAATGATTATGACTAGGAACTGAGTTAGACAATTTGTTCACAGGAGCAGTCAGGACTATGTATTCTCAAGTGATTTCTTATAGGAAGCTTCTTGGGATTCCCATTTGATGACGTCTTAAAAGAATTCTGACGTCACTTTCAGAGTATCCAAATGACTCAGCCCCCTTGAGATTTAAAAATAGCCTCAAGTAGGGGCCAGAGAGAGATAGTACAGCAGGTAGGGCGTTGCCCTGCGTGCTGCTGACCTGGGGTCGATCCCTGAACCACCTGAGCAATGCCAGGGCTAATTTCTGAGTGCAGAGCCAGAAGTAACCCCTTGTGCATTGCCAGGTGTAACAGGGGCCAGGAGTCTTTAATTTTCCTGTAAATCAAGGGGTATTTTACCAGAAGGTTGGTAGTTGAGGGTTTCACTTGAAAAATTGAAAAACGTGATTTCACGTGCATGGTTACACCCCCCAGAAATTAATCTGACTCACACCAGGGTAATAAGACATGTGTGTGCACTGCTTTACTAGTAGGTGTGATGGGTCACCCACTGTTTGTCCACCGTAGTTCTTTGTCACTCTGCCATATAACTCAGGAAAGCTCCGGCCAGCCAGCTGGTGATACATACAGGTAAGCACCCGAGAGCCAATCTGCCACGAATGGACTCATTTGTAAGCGTGGCTGGTTAATGCTGTTCCCTGGCTAGACCAGGGCACTGCAAGGAGCAGGGGCCCCAGACATCTGTATCTGGTGCTCTAACTGAGTGCCTGCGCCAACAAAAAATTGGTCACCAGTGCTGGTTGGTAGCCATGTTTCTACTAAGATTGGGGAGTAGAGACATGAAATCATTACTGCACTCATTCTAAGATCAGACAGCTTTCCTTCTTCTGTTTAAAAATACCACGGCGTATGCATGATCTCTTTTCCTTCACTTCCTCAGTGGTCAGTAGGGTTTGTATGTCCTCTGAAATGGGAAAGACTTCTTGGCTAATCGATTTACGCAGTACCAGGAATGAAATGCAGAACTCCACTCTACTGCTGAGCTATGACCCCGGCCACCAAATGTGGAAGTTTTAACATGACATACCTAGACCGACACTGCTATTCTCCAGTAGGTAGCTTAGATGCTCAAACATGGCCTTCTGATTTTGCCGGCTAATTCGACAGAAATAACAAAGGAAGCGGCAGCAGCTAGCAACCATCTTTGGAAAAGCGATCTGGAGGGAGAATTTAGGAGATGTCAAGGAACAGAACTACCATGAGGTCTTTTACAGTAGTCTGACTCCTGAAAGTCTTAGGTTGAAGTCTTTCAAGCTTAGAAACAGTCGGGAAAGTGACTGTTCTTACTTCCAGTTTATTCTAACACTCATTCATAGGAAGGGCAGAGAGAGTAGATTCCTGAGAAAAGACTTCCAAAAATAGAGTGCTATTTATAGTTCTTACGATATCTTTCTTTCAAAGAAAATAGATGTCAAATGAGACTTTCAGTTATCTGGAAATGTCATGGAAATGACATGACCCTTTCTATACTGGTCACTATTTCTGACTAGGTAGGGGCAGGATGGGACTTCAGTGCCATATTTCAGAAAGGAAGACTAGAAGTCAGGGATGAAAGTATATTATATATATGCACTACATTATAGTCTTTTGTCTGCTGGTCCCTCCGTTTTTTGAAGCCTAAACAGCATTGCTTCTTGAACCCTGTGATGGCTCATCCTGATAATCCTGATAGTGTCTCTCCATGGGCTCCCAGAGTATTTGAAGGGGATTCCTTCAGTTTAGTGCTGAAATGCTCAGGTTTCTGTTGACTGAGTTTGGCTTCTTTCCTAAACAAAGCAATTAACCCCCAATCGGGCTGTGTCTTATTTTCAACCCAATAATGCTGAATAAACGTGTTAACCTAGCTCAAGATCCCCCAAAGTCCTTGAATGGCCAATTATGGAAAAAAGTTCCGAAACCTACAGTCTCTCTGTAGGTTTCCTTCCTCAGAGGCATCGTGAGAGACTCTGCTTTCCCAGGAGTGCAAGGTGGAGCTGCTTTTTTCAGGGTCCTGGATCTCTAAAATTTCCACTATTTGAAAACATACCTTGTGACCACCTTTAGAGCTACTTAACTGAGTAGAACCTTCAGGAAGCTGGGACAAATGCCCAGTTAGGCCCGATTTCCCTTCCCTCCCCTCTGCCAGCCTTAGGAACTTGGCTCACACAAGAAGCATTCCTGAGGGAACACTGCCAGCATCATTGTTAAGAGCTTGTTCCCCCTTTAGAACAGCCTTTTCCTGACACAGCACAAAAACGGCCTGGCTCCCAAGAAGATCCCAGAGGAATCCCACTGCGGAAGGGGATTCAAACCAAGGAAATTGTCAAGAACAGGATGCAGGCAAGCAGTGCAGGAAATACAGTGAGTAATGTGGGAAGTAGGATTAACAGTACAGGAAGTAAGGTGAATAGTGCAGGAAATAGGATGAGGAGTACAAGAAGTAAGTGAGCAGTGCAGGAAGTAGGATGAGCAGTACAGGAAGTAAGGTGAGCAGTACAGGAAGTAGGGCAAGTAGCACAGGAAGGAAGGCCAGTAGCATAGAGAGGGGTAGAATGAGTGTGGGAGCCTGGGCTTCCTGAGTCAGGCACAAGATCAGGCTGGACTCCTGTAGCTTTTCCCGGGACTCCTTCATCCCTGTCTCTCCCTGGAAAGAGTAACTGACACCAGGAACACCTGCCCCAATCCTCCCACAGGCTCCCTCTGCACAGAAAATAAAGTCACAGACCTGGGACTTCTCTGCTCCCAGCACGTTCACCATCACCTCCATCACTGTCTCGTGCATGCCAAGGACGCGCATGAGGTTGGGGTGCTGGTAAAACACCTTGTTGTTCATGATGTCTCTAGAGTGAGGATCAGAGAAAAACTTCAGTGCTTGCTCAGAGCTCTTAAGGTCTCTTTCTTTCAAAGACAATAGATGTCAAGTGAGACTTTTGATCATCTGGAGATGTCATGGAAATGGTCTGACCCTTTTATTTAAAAATTTTAATTTTTTTAATGAATCACCGTGGGGTACAGACTTACGCATGTTCGTGCTTACATTTCAGTCATACAATGATCAAGTACCCATCCCTTCACTAGTGCACATTTTCCACCACCGATGATCCTGATATCTCTCCCACCACTCCCACCCCCTCCTCCAGCCCCACCCTGCCTCTGTGGCAGGGTGTTCCCTTTTGCTGTCTCTCTCTCCTTATGGGTGTTGTGGTTTGCAATATAGGTATTGAATTGCCATCATTCAATCGATCTGTAGTCATGAGATTTGCATATAGGTGGGTCTGACCCTTTCTATACTAGCCACTATTTCTGACTAGGTAGGGGCTAGTCAATGCTATGGGAATGCAGGGATGAAGGGTCAGAGGGACAGGGATAGAGGGCTTTCTTTGCATGCAGCAACCTCAAACCAAGTCCTGACACCGCATATGGTTTTCTGAGCACAGGAGTAACTTTGAGCACCACTGAGTGTGACCCCCAAACAAAGTGAAAACAAACAAAAAAGAAAATGTCAGGATGAGAACACACAAAAGCATGAAAAATAGTGTGTGTATTTTAGGGGTGGGGTTAATGTAACCATGACAGGAAGAATTGATAGTAGAAATGTACCTGATTGTTAGAATATGGGGGAAATGGTTTTTTTAAAAATATTTTAGCTGATGGGAATATTTTGTTCTCTTTTATTTCTATTAAATACTTGAGTTCTCTCTTGAAAACATTTTCTCAAAATGAGATATTCAACAGTGTCCCTGGGTCTTTTGCTTCTAACAGCTTTCAGTCAGCCCAAATCTCTAGGTCTTTCTTTATCCATGTACTCTGAGTACTATATATATATATATATATATATATATATATATATATATATATATATTTTCTTCTTTTGTATATCTATGTCTCCGGGATTTCTGTTTCCCTAAGAGTTGGGCTCTACACTTATTGTGGTGCTGAGGATCATATTGATGGTCTCCTAAGCTCGAAAATGCTCAACCACTGAGCTACATCTCTGGCCTGGGTCCTTTCTTGAGGCCATTGCACACTAGGCATCAATGATCTGTTTGGAAAGTAGTTCTTAAAAACCAAGGAAATTGACAAGTCCAAAATGCAAAACAATTAATTAAGGTTTTTGTTTGTTTGTTTGTTTGCTTTTTTTGGGTCACTCGGTGATGCTCAGGGGTTATTTCTGGCTCTGCACTCAGCAATTACTCCTGGCGGAGCTTGGGGGACCATATGGGATGCTGGGAATCGAACCCCAGTCGGCCACATGCAAGGCAAATGCCCTATCCACTGTGCTATTGTTCCACCCCTACAAGTTTTTAAGTCATTCAATATCAATTCACATAATCAAACTGCAGGAAAATAAAAACATAGACATAGCCTATTACCTGAATGTGTGATTCTTGGAGGGATGGGTGTGTGTGTGTGTGTGTGTGTGTGTGTGTGTGTGTGTGTGTGTGTGTGCTATTCTCTGCCCACCCCTCCTCATTCTCCTTCTCTAAGAGCTACAGTGATAAGAGGCATCCTACCAGTTTTTAACAGCTGCTCTGCTGACAATAGGGGCCAGGAGAGGCTAATTCTGTAGCTTTTTCCCCCCATAAAACTCTCTTCAATGATATCACTCTGCTTTGAAGTTTGTCTGAACCACTTGTTCTACATTTTCCATTTACATTAAGGATATATCTATTTCTTTGTTTTGGGGGCATATCCGGCAGTGCTCAGGGGTTACTCCTGCCTCTAGGCTCAGGGAATACTCCTGGCAGGCTCTGGGGGACCATATGCAATTCTGGGGACAGAACTCAGGTTCACAACACAAGGTGTAGAAAGTGAAAACACAGATTTGAAGAGACACATGCCCTCTGCCAGGCCCAGAGCAGTGCTATTTACATAACAAAGGGTTGCAAACAACTCAATGCCCCAGGGAGATACATATTGCTACTGGTTGGTTATAAAAATGTGTGGACCTAGAGGGTATTATAATGAATGAAAAGTCAGAGAAAGACAATTATTTCACTTCTATAGGGAAGTAGCACTGTAGCACTGTAGTCCCATTGCCCATCGATTTTGCTAGAGCGGGCACCAGTAACATCTCCATTGTGAGACTTATTGTTATTGTTTTTGGCACATAGAATATGCCACGGGGACCTTGCCAGGCTCCTCCACCCCTCTTGGAGAATCCTGCAAGCTACCGAGAGGATCCCGCCGCAAGACAGGTAGGGAAGGTAAAGAAACCAAATTAGTGAAAATAACAAAACAAAATGCTAGGGGTGCTCCACTGCCGAACTAAAGGAAATCTTTCTGATGTCTAAAATACTATCTCTTAGACGACATGGTTTCTAAGAAAAAATCATGAGCTGTTATTCTGGGCAAAACTGTCTCACAGAACAGAGGAAAAATGACTCTCTAGATGAGTGTGGAGAAAGGAAGGGAGCAGGTGATGGCAAGGCGCAAAGGGAGCTCTCAAAGACTTCTATTCCAACAGTCCAGCACCTCCAAGGCTCCTCTCCTATATGGCAGGGTGCTCTGTCCCTGTTTCTGAATGTCTTCATTGTCTCATGGGGGCCGGTTTCACCTCTCCGTGCATGAATGACCTACCCCAGCCCATTGATCATCAGCAGCTCCTCTTCCTTGCCCATTCTGACGCTGAGGAGGCAGCGGATCTGGCCCAGGGCTGCCAGCAGGTTGATGGTGTCATTCACAGAGGCCTGGCTGATGGTGTAGGTCTTGCGCAGTGCCTGCAGCAGCTCCCCGATGCTGTCGTACTGCCTCCGGAGCAGGTTGAACATCATGCGGATGAGCTCTGCATCCTGGATCTGGTCCTCCTGGGCCCAGCGGATCATTGTCTGTGAGATGAGCTCCTTGAGGGTGGCTAGAAGGACAGCAGAAGGGGCCTGTTGTACACGGTGGTTATCACGAGTCAGGGAGAACCAGGAACCTCAGTTACTTTATCCAAGGATAAAACACACCATCTAGGTGTCAAAGTTAAAGAGTTCCTTTTATCTCATGAATTATTTTATTTTTCGGTTTTAGGACCATGTGCAGAGTCTCCTGCCCCCACGCCTGGCTGTCTTCACTGGGGCCCCATGGAGGGGTGCGGGTTGAGTTTCCCTCCCCACCCTGAGCAGAGCCCTGGCAGCCAAAGACCTCTGAAACCCAGCCACAGTCATGCTCAAGGCCCCTCTCCACATGCTTGGACAAGCCTCACGCATGAAGGAACCAGCAGAGGAACCCAGGTGTGTGGGACCCAGGGCTGATATCTCCAAGCCTGCTTGAATTGGGACTGGGCCTCCTCCACACAGATCCCCCCTTTTCCAGTAGCTTGACAGTCACACCCATAAATTGCCCCCGGCACCGTGTAATTCCATCAATGGCCAAGATCCAGAGACTATAAAACAAAGTTCCCGGAAGACCTCTTATTGTCTAGTTCCCCCTCTCGGAGAACCTAACAAGCTACAGAGAGTATCATGCCAGCACAGCAGAGCCTGGCAAGCTCCCCGTGGTGTATTCAATATGCCCAAAACAGTAATGATTATGGGTCTCATTCCCCTGACCCTGAAAGAGCTTCCAATGAGGCACCATTGGGAAGGAAAGAGAGGCTGCTAAAATCTCAGGGCTAGGACGAATGGAGATGTTACTGGCACCCACTCGAGCAAACTGATGACAACGGGATGACAGTGATATAGTGATACAGAGCCATGCTCAGTAGTGCTTAGGGAATCACTCCTGGTGGTGCTCAGGGAACGATATGGGGTGCTGGGGTTTGAACTGGAGTCCACCATGTGCCAGGCAAGTGCTTTAATCCATGTACTATCCTCTGGCACCCTAAAAGGTCCCTATTTCAAGGGCTGCTATGGCATACAGGAAGCAGACTCTTCATCCTGACAACTTATACCCCGGGGTGCCCTGGGACCACTCCTGGCTCTCAGGAGCCTCTGCTAGTGGAGGTTGAAAGAAGAAGTCTCAGTTTCCCCTTGCCAGCGAGAGAGGAAGCCACAGTTTCCCCTTGCCAGACGTTCCTTTTCTCCCCTACCAGCCTGACACACATTTCACTCCTGGGGTTTCTCAGAACCCTAAAACTCTGCCCTGAAGCCTAGGCTGAGAGGGAGACTAAGATATTGGGAAATGCACGAGTGATTTAAACCAGGTAGACAAGCCTATGACTTTCCTGTATCTTTTGTAAACACTTTTTAATTGATAAGGAATGTATGAAGCCTTTATAAGGGTCTACAGAAAACTCCTTTTTAGCTTAGTCCTATACTAAGTACCTCCCCACTTGGGGAGTCTTTCCTTTCTTCTCTACTTTGTAACAAACTTTTCTACTTTCTATTTCTGAGTCTGAGCATCTTTATTTTGTTTCCTTTATTTTTATTTACTTATTTTATTTTTGCTTTTTGGGACTCACTGGCGATACACAGGGGTTATTCCTGGCTCATGCACTCAGGAATTACTCCTGGCGGTGCTCAGGGGACCATATGAGATGCTGGGAATCGAGCCCAGGTCAGCCATGTACAAGGCAAACGCCCTACCCACTGTGCTATCACTCCAGCCCCTGAGCATCTTTATTACTCAATATTTTAATTCTTGAAAATCGTGAAGAACCTGGGAATCGTGAGACCTGCTGTTGCCACCCCAGCATCTTTTGCATCAAGCTGGGGACCATGAGGTGCCAGGGAGTGAATCTGCCCTCTTGCATTCTTTGCATGCACTCAGTCTATGGGCCTTCTTTTTTGGCCAACGACAAGAGTATCTTAATTATGAATCAAAGTTTCTAATTAATTCTAAATAATTCTATTTTCTTGGATGATGTTTGGATCAATGCTGGAAATAGATGACTTAAATAAATAAGGCACCATTCTAACCCATTCACAAATCAGTTCTTTACATTTTCATTTTGATTTCATAAAAGAAAAATTTAATTTTTCTAATAGAAAGTAGTCACTGTCACTGTCACTGTCATCCTGTTGCTCATCGATTTGCTCGAGCAGGCACCAGTAATGACTCCATTGTGAGACTTGTTGTTACTGTTTTTGGCATATTGAATATGCCACAGGTAGCTTGCCAGGTTTTGCTGTGAGAGCGGGATACTCTCAGTAGCTTGCCGGACTCACCGAGAGGGGTGGAGGAATGGAACCCGGGTCAGCCACGTGCAAGGCAAACGCCCTACCCGCTGTGCTATCGCTCCAGCAAATATTAAAATAAGAGAATGTACAACTGCTACAGGATAGAGTGGAGGAATTTTGGATCGATGGACACACGAGAAGACATTTGACACCATCTCTAGAGTAAACAATGTTAAGTGATGAATTTTTCTCCTGTAATATCATCTCCAAGTGGTTTAAAAATACTGCACACCATGATCTGAGTAAGCCATGGCATTGCTTCAATAATTCTGCAAGGTATTTTAGATCCTAGGTTCTCAAACTGTGGGTTACAAACCCATAAATAAAACATTTTTAAATTAGCTTATATTATCAACAAATGTTTGATTTGTACACATTTGGTGTACACATTTGTACACATTGTATACATTTTTATACATGTATAACGAGACTCAAATAACAATTACTCAGGTGAAAGAACTCATGAGTAAATAAAGCTTAAGAACCCCCAATTTAGATACCATAAATATAAATAGTACATCAGGAGGCAAATAAAAAGTGGACTGAACACTCTGGCTGGAAGACTTTGCAGCTAGGTATGTGATCCTCCCTGCCTGAACTCACACCGTGTCATACTGGGTCTTTGGCAGTAATAAGTCCTTTCACTTTCATGAGGAGAAAGGGGCCAATGTGACTGGAACTCAAGACTTTCTCAGAACTCTGAGGGCTCAGAAATCCCACGGGCTGTACAAGTACTGGAAAGTCAGCTGATGTGGGGCCTTCTGAGGATGGCCTGAAAGGTACTGGTTGGCACTGGTGGGAGGGGATCGGGGGATCTGAGTGCAAGCTCAAGGATGAAGCCAGAATGACCAGAAAGATGCTTCTCTGATTTTTTCATCCTGACACACAATCTTCAGGCACAGTGACCAAGGTGAGAAATAGCTGAGACGTTCTCCTGGGGCAGGAAGGGGTGGTGCCAAGATTCTTAATTCACATGTGGTGATGCAGGCAGAGCTGATCCAAATCACCTAGCCTTTTCACGAAAGGACCCCAAACTCAGATGGGAGTTTTTAGTGCTATGCCATCTCAGAGTCCACCGTTTTCTACTCCCACAGTATCGTAGACGGCAGATGTCTGCTCTACATACAGGCAAGCGCATCATAAGGACATAAAAATAGAACGTGGTTACCAAAGCTCCAGAAGAGATGTTGATGTGAAGGATTAATTTAACTTACTGCTGTGTCTGTCAGCCCCGTGGGTGTTTCAGGTTCAGACTGGAGAAATAAGCTGAAAAACTTAAAAAAGGATACCCAAGGCAGAAAGAGGCACAGTTAGAAGACATTCCTCAGAGATCTCACTAGGCAGGGACTGTTGACTAAGATCTGTTATGTCAGATTATACCTGAACACTTTGGGGGAAAAGGGATATTTATAGGTGAGGTTGGACTCCTCTCAGGGAACTTGTTTTCTCAGCGGCCAAGTGTGATAGATCCCATTTCTTCTTGTTAATATTCAGAGTGAGGACCGAAAACAAGATCCATAGATACTCCTGGGCTCAATGTAAGTTTCTCCAGTCCTCGAAACATAGTTGTTTTTTAAACCCCGATTTTGGCTTAGAAGAACTGTACTTTGTACCATTAACTGCAGACCTGGCAAGCTCCCTGTGGTGTATTCGATATGCCAAAAACAGTAACAATAACAGGTCTCATTCCCCTGACCCTGAAAGAGCCTCCAATTGCTGGTAAAGATGAGTAAGGAGAGGCTGCTAAAATCTCAGGGCTGGGAAGAATGGAGACGTTACTGGCACCTGCTGGAGTAAATTGATGAACAACAGGATGACAAGTGATGATACAGTGATACATTGATACCATCAACTGCCAAATAAATTTTCTGTAGGGAGAACAGGATCATTATAGTCTCTACCAAACAGCAAAAGCAACCTTCAGATGAGTTGATCAGCCCAAGGATCATTCCCTTATCAAAGGGGAATTTTGTAGAGTTATAATGAAACCAAGTAAATATTAGCTTTCTGTTATCCTGGCTTTCAGATCAATCCAGGATTTGAGCGAGCTCTGTGCCACACACAGATTTAACAGCCCAATCAACTTTTATAGTCCAGAGAATGAGCATTTTACAGCAAAAAAACACCTCACTGGAGTGTATATGAAAAAGTAACAACCCTTTAGTTTGAAGGAATGGAAGAGAAAATGTCCCACAGATTCTTAGTCAAACCTAGTCTTTAAGATAAGAACAAAAGAATTGAAGAAAGAAATTGGTGCATGGCAAAGCAAAAGCTCAGTTGAAAAACAAAAACCAAAAACCAGAAAACAACAAAACAAAACAAAACTGGCCCTAAGATCATGACAGAAACAAACAAACAAACAAAAAACGCAAGAGTAATGTATTACGAGGGATAGTTGCCATTCAGTAGATGGTATTATATTTAAGGCCATTCTTGTCAGCAGGATTTCAGTTGTGTGAGATTGGGGTCCAGAAAGTTTGAGCCATGATAATGATGAGAAGAGAGGAAGCATGGGGGAGGGAGAGGAGATATTCTCAAGAGTACCCCCCAAACAATGTATTCTGTGGTCTGACATAGCCTTAGAGACTCAGCACCTATCAAGCAAACCTAGGCTGAATCAATGCCGTTTTAATGGCTTAAACACCCCTGGGACTAAGAAAACGGAGCTTTATAATCCCCGAGAGCTATGTCATTGAAAATTCCTCAGATTTCCATTAGCTCCCATGTACCTGTGGCAGAGCAACATCAATATACCAGGGTGCAGAGGTTAAAAAGATACATTTTCTAGAATGTGGTCGCTTTTCCATTTATCAGAGGATTAAAAATATTAATGCACATAAGCATGTCTGGCACATCCCTTGGGATTAATAAAGATGAACTATTATACTATTTCTAGTTATAAAAATGCAGCCCATAGACTCTCAGGGTCTCCAAAATCTGCTAGCTCACGGAGCAAACGGACTTTCATGATTCCAGGATATTATATGCCTTTTTCATTGCGTTGATAGCTGCACTGAAGGGACAGTGGTCAGCAGAACTGTTGGAATCTGATGCAGTGGAACCATAGCCTATAATTTGCTGTCATGTGCCAAAAAAGAAGGGGTCTGATTTTATATAAAAAGTGTCTAAAATAAGGGGCTGGAGAGGTAGCACAGGAGTTAAGTAACTTGCCTGTGCCTGATCCCAATTTGATCCCCAGCATGACATGTTACTCTAAGCACTGCGGGGAGTGATCCCTGATTTGCCAGACGTAGCCCCCAAAGCTGCCCCTTAAATTAAAATAATATGATGATTCCTTCCATTTCAGCTATTTATCTGTTGAGACTAATTTTCTTTCTATTATCTTTTCAAGTCAAAGAAGTTTTTTATTGACTTCTGATAGCAAACAGTTCAATCACGTTCTAATATAGCAGCAACCTATTGTTCTTCCTGATCTCCAACCAGGTTAAAAGAATCCAGTTCTATTTTAATAAGTCCGCTTAAGAGATTTATAAAAATATAAAAAACACTGTCACGTTTTTCATCATATATTTGTATTAAAATTTACTTAGGTATGTAAATAAATAAATTTACTTAGGTATGTAAATAAATATATAGTGGGTTAGTGGGTTTTTGTTATTTTTAAATATTATTAAAATTTCCTGTTTGAAATTCTAATTCAGTGATACTGATAGATATTATCCACATAAATGAAAGCTCTTCTGGATCCTTGATAAATTAAAAACATTTTTTTAATTGAACCACAGTGAAATATACTGTTACAAAGTTGTTCATGACTGGGTTTCAGTCATGTAACGTGATACTTGATAAATTTTCAAGTGCATAATGGAGTCTAAGACCAAAGGGCTTGAGAACCACTGAGCCATACAAAAGACCCCTGTTGAGATGTTGGTCATGCTTTTTTGATGAGACAAAGCTCTTTCTCCCACTAAGATGAATCTCTGTTCTATCAGACTATGATACTAATCAAGTAGTTGAGACCTGAACCTGGAAAATTACAACTTAGAAAGCTCTCTCTGATTCTAGATGGGGGATAGATTAAGTGTGAGTATAAGACACAGACATCTCACGGGGAGAAATAAAGTGAGGATTAGAAAATCATTATTTTGAAAATTGAATCCTGGCAGTCAGCAAGAGCCCTTCATTCACCACCAAAGGGCTCCCTGCCAGTCTGAAGGGCCCTCAATACTTCCCTCTACAGGACAAGGCTTAGATCATCTGTCTTCAGAGCAAGATGGGAGCTGGTAATGTTCTGCTGAGACTGTGTGGAAAGACTTAGATGCTCTTTAGACTGTATAGTGGGAACACAGAGAAAAGGTGGGTACAGGCTACAGAAGTAGCTACTTAAGACTGCCCACTGCAACAGTATGAAACTAATATCCAAGGCCAGGGAAAATGAGCCAGGAGGACTGGTCAATGTTTGGTCAATGGTGTGGGAGGTGGAGTGTAGTTAAGATAGAGGAGGACCCATTATGACAATACTACTTGGAAATGATCATTCTGGACAAGAACTGAGTGTTGAAAGCAGGTAAAGGGTTATAGATGATAACCTTTCAGCATCT
This sequence comes from Sorex araneus, assembly GCF_027595985.1. Taxonomy (NCBI): domain Eukaryota; kingdom Metazoa; phylum Chordata; class Mammalia; order Eulipotyphla; family Soricidae; genus Sorex; species Sorex araneus. Next base: position 78,823,682 of record NC_073304.1, read on the forward strand.
GTATTTTAAATCATAATGCTTAAAATGAGAGACAGAGAGAAAGAGAGAGATAGAGGGAACGAAGGAGGGGGAGGGAGAAGAGAAGTGCCTGCCACAGAGGCAGGCTGGGGAGGGGATGGCTTGAAGGGGTGGAAGGGAAACTGGGGACACTGGTGCTGGGAAATTACACTGGTGGAGGAATGGGTGTTGGAACATTGTATGACTGAAATGCAATCATGAACAATTTTGCAATGCTCTATCTCATGGTGATTCAATAAAATAAATAAAATAAAAAATAAAAAAGACAGATATTAATGAACAAACAAACAAAAGACTGACCATTGCACTAGTTGAGTCTTCATCAATGACTTTATCTCATTAATACTGGAGTTCAGGACTGTTGACTCCAGAAAGCTTTGAGCTCCAATCAATAGTACACAGGTCTCAGGATCTTTCCGTAAGGTTCTGCCTTATGAAAATCCCAGCAACTTAGTTACTTGTAGTTGATTCATTCCTAAATTAGCTCAGTGAGTGGTATTTTCTGTTAAGCATCTGATATGGAGTTTTTTTCTCTACCTTGATATATGACCATTTCAAGATAAAACTAGTACCCACAGTAGTCTAGTTGAGAAAACTAAATATACAGTGAAGTACTTAATAAAAACTAAAGAACAAAATAATGGGCAAAAGCGTGTTGTCTCAAACATTTGGGAAATAAGGTGATTCATTAAAAAGCTACAACTTTAATAGTAATGCATACATTCAAAAGATATTCAAGAAAAGAAACGATAAGACTGCCCTTTCTCTCTCTCTCCCATCTCTCCCAAGGTTCTTTATAGGAAAGGCAACTCTTTCCTCTCCTTCCTTCCCCTCACCTCGCCATCTCTCTATTACACGGTGCCTAATGGTGCAGAGAGGAACAGCTCTATCATGGAGCTAAAGAAGGCGTCAAAGGATGTATGAACTGATCTGTTGCAAAATACATTACGTTGCTATGGCTATTTTAGAATGCCATTTCCTTTCAGGAGATGATTCATGCAAATAGTCTCTATAGTAAATACTTTTATTTTTCCTGGCATCATTGGAGGAATGGTGACACTTTCAGTAGAATTTTCAAATAGCAAAGGGGATTCATTCTTGAGATATTCTTGAACCTCTTTCTTAATCAAAGAGACAGATACCTTCAAAAGAGTCATCACTAAATAAAGATTCCATTCTAAATTCTTCAGAAAAGCTGCCCTTCAATGACAAAAACACCCCACAGATATTTTGGGGGAAAGAGGAGAGTGAGACAGAGGTGAGAGTGCTTCCTATGATGTATGATGTATTCCTGCTCTTTCTCATGCATGTGCATGCATCATCACACTGCTTAGAACTTTCACCACATGAAATGCAGGTGCTTCTGCAGTCTTTGCTGAAATACTAGGATTTTCACCCAGTGATTTGATTAATCTTAAGAGAGCCTTATCAAGTACACTTGACGGTTAAGCTCTTAGAGTTTTATAAAAGCTAGTGTTCTTCTCAAAGAGGAAAAGGATGTAACCCAGCACTTGTCTTCTGGTGAAAAGTTAAAAAAATTCTAGGAAATAGAATGCCTTAGGGAAGCTTAAGGTTTCACGTGGTTTCTTTGATAATTATAAATGACTTCATTTAAGAAATTATTATTAACATTCTAATTCACTCCACTTTTGCAATTAGCGTAATGAGGGATAGACACATTTAGGCAATTATATCAAATATATGATCTAGAAACCACATCTTAAATGATTGTTCAGGCTAAGTCAGAATAGGAATATTTCTAAGGTGATACATTGTTTAGGCAGACTTAATGCCTGAGAGATACTTTAAAAGAAAAATAGCTCTCTTTGTCATTCTGGACTAGCCAGATATTCCATAATAATAAAACAAGGCTTAACAATCTTTAAACTAAAACTAGTTTTAAACATCTGCTTGGGATCCCAGCTGTTACTTATTGTCAAGTTGTTTATGTCCCTCCACTTGCCATTTTCTAACATGCCATTGGATGTCAGTCCCTCAAATCCACCATTCTCTAAATCTGACAAGAAATTTTCAAGTCACTCACACTCCTTGAATATGACTTTTGTTTGTTTTGACTTTTGGATCACACCTGCAGTTGTTTAGAGCTTATGTCCGGCTCTGTGCTCAGCGATAACTCCTGGTATGATCACTCCTGGTGTGCTTGGGGGACTACATGGGGTGCCAGGGTTTGAACAAGGGTCAGCTGTATGCAAGTCAAGTACCTTAATACTTGTACTATCTTTCTGGCCCTGGCATAACTCTTCTTTTTGTTTTGTTTTTTAGTTTTGGGGTCACATCTGGTGATCTACTAGGTTACTCCTGGCTCTGTACTCAGTAATTACTTCCAGTGGTGCTTGGGGAACCATATGGGATGCTGGGGATCAAACCTGGGTCTGAAGCATGCAAGGTACATCCCTTACTTGCTACGCTATCTCTCCAGCCCCGGGCATAACTCCGTTTAAAGTAGTAAAATTACCAGCTCTGCGATGTCAATTACAGTAAGAGAAAGGTAATTTATTTTTATGGTTCAGACTTAAAATTTTAGATTGCAGTGGTCTGGAAAGATTCTTTCCTTTCTTTTCTCAATATGAGTCCCAGTACGAGTGGTAATCTGGCAACAGACCACATGCTTATTACCAAAGATCAGATATTGGTCACTAGGAAAGCTAATCCCCAGAGTTTACAGACTTTACACCTATGTTGGTTATATATTTCTATGAGTGTATTCTTAAATACACTCAGAGAAAATTGGGTCAGATTAGAAGAAAAATCTTCTGATTACGCTGAGAGAGCAAACAAAAATGCAATGGGATTGTTAGTAAACTTGGAAAGCAATTATAATGCAATGGGAAAATAAAATTAATTAGTGCATCTAAATTATACAAACTTACTTTGAAATTCTAGGTGATTAGAAAAGTCAGGTTTTTTAAATGGTAGGCATTAATCCTTTGGAGGGAAAACAGGTAGCAGATCATTTCCAAGGTAAGAAACAAATGGACTTTCACCTCTGCCTTCTTCCTCCCTATGAATGATGGAAAAATGGTTTCCCAAAGAGTTTTTTACTTTCTAATTTTTTGAAACCTGTGAATAAATTATTGGGTAAAAGGACTTTGCTGATGCAATTAAGGACTGTGTGATGTGGAGGTTACCTTGTATTATCTCGGTGAGCTCAGTGTAATCACAAGATTCTTATAAAAAGTGGGAGTGTCAGAGTGGTAGAAAGCAGAGTGTTGGCAAGCAGAGGTCAGACAATACCACTGGTGGAAAGATTCACTGGGCAAAGAATGCAGGAAACCTTTCGATGTTGGGGAAAGCAGGATAAAGATTCTTTCTTAGAGCCTCTAGAAAGAACGCAACTCATTTTAGATTTATGTCCTCCAGAATAGGATAATGAATCAGCCTAATTACCTATCACCAGAGAACTAGATAAAGAAACTCTGGTAGACAGATTCAATGGAAAACTACTCTGCCATTAAAAGAGGAAATTGTTCTCTTTGGAACAAAATGGATGTTATTTGAGTTTATGCTAAGTAAAATAAGTAAGTTAGAGACAATTATAACATAGTTTAAATGATATGTGGAATGTAAATTACTAAAGCAAACAAACTGGCAAGATAACCCTAAAATAAATTAATTCCTAGACATAGTGAAAACTCTGGTGGTTGCCATACAGAAAGGGAAGGAATTGATGGCATTGGAACTTTCCTGGAGGGGATGTTGATATTTTTTTTTTTGTTTTTGGGTCACACCCAGCGATGCACAGGGGTTATTCCTGGATCTTCACTCAGGAATTACCCCTGGCGGTGCTGAGGGGACCATATGGGATGCTGGGATTAGAACCCGGGTCGGCCGCGTGCAAGGCAAACGCCCTACCCACTGTGCTATAGCTCCAGCCCCGGGATGTTGATATTTATAATCATACAGAGGTATGAAGGAACAGACCCAAATTCCATAATATGAGCATGGAGAGACAGTATAGCATGTAGGGCACTTGCCTTTCACATGGCTAAACCAGATTTGACCCGCAGCACCAAATATGGCTCCTTAACCCTTCCAGGAGTGATCCCTGAGCACATATTCAGGAGTAAGCCCTTAGCATTGCTGGAATGTGGCCCCCAAACAAAAACAAAAACTTAAAATTTCACATTATGAATCTATAAGTCATTTTGGGGCTGAAGCGATAGGACAGCAGGTAGGGCATTTGCCTTGCATGCAGCTGACCTGGGTTCGATTCCCAGCATACCATATGGTCCCCTGAGCACCGCTAGGAGTAATTCCTAAGTGCAAAGCCAGGAGTAACCCTTGTGCATCAGCAACTGTGACCCAAAAAGCCAAAAAAAAAAAAAATCTATAAGTCATTTTAAAAAAATGGAAAAATTTTACTCTAGATCCTAAAAGTGACCGCTAAAAATAGTTTTTTAATTCATCTTAATTTTGGAATGTCTATAATATGCATTTTATTCATGTCTTGGAATAAAAAATATCACTAAAAATACCCCATACACATTATCATCATTTCCTTCCCTCCATTCTATCTCTCTGTTGCCTGTATTTTTAAGAAACTATCTACACTGACTCTATTAATGGTTTACTATGGAGATTTCATATAATTGGAAACATATAAAATTGTTTTTTTGCAATGGGGAGGCGGTGCATATTCAACACTGTTCAGGGATTACTCCTGTCTGTGCTCAGGGATCATTCCAAGTGGTGTCAGGAAAAGAACTGAAGTCAACCAAATTCAAGACAACCTTAAACCTTAACCTTTTTTTAAGCCTTAAACCCTTTTCTATCTCTTCAGGCCCAAACTGCATTGTTTTTCACTCACCAAGTTTGTGCTGTTTGTTTAGAAATAGTAAGAAATGAATATATGCCCACTGATGGTGAGTTCTGAGTGGAAACTATAGGTCAGGTTGGAGAAACTCCATGAGCAAGTCCTGGAGAACTGTTCACAGAAGCTGGGACACGATAGCACTCCCATTTTCTAAGTTTTTGCAGATGCAACTGGAGGAAGTGATGGGATTGTGGACACAGTTAAGGTCTGGCAGGATCCACATTGAGTTCCCGTGAAACCAGAACAACAGTAAATGTAGAGGGCACTGTGGTGGCCTATTTGATGATGTGCACAGGTAAAAGGAAGCATGTTACATGCACAGTTGACACAGCTCTGAGCCTCGAATGACAAGGACTAGGATTGCCTATGCCTCAACCCAGACCACTGGGCTATGAAAGATGCAGGTGATGCTAACCATTGCTATAGCATTGACTAGATTTCCAGCAATCATTTCTCTCTTCTTACCAGAACCTTGCACTTGATGGACTTTCTTTCTGCCTTTCTCCCTGACTCTTTATGCTCCTTCATGGCAGCTGCCTGATGTCCCCCCCCCCCAATTTAAAGATGGGGCTTGTTGACATAAGCCGGCCATCACATTTTATTTTCTAGGTCACCCGCAGGGATCTGTGAGTTGGCCTGTGACCATATTCTACAACCATAGGAGAGACATCAGGATCCTTACTGTGAACCCCAGAGTAAGAGAAACAGTTTTCCCCCCCCAGGGAGGCTGCAGTGCTTGGATGTGAAAATGCCATCACTATCTGACTTCCAGCTTGAGGCAAAATTTGAGCGTGGAACAAGACCACAGTGAGAAGCATGCTCTGCTCATGTGCAGAACTCAACCCAGTGACTGCATCCAACACTCAGTTCCAGGTACAGTGGCCAACGCAGACCCTTATCAGCTACTTGACCCAAGCTAGAGTTTCTTTCATTTTTATTGAATGTATTTGAAATGACAAATGTGAAGATGAAGCTCTTATGACCTGTATGTCATTCCTTCTCTTGAAAAGCTGAGAGCTATACACACTTTTAAGTCCAGGAATGCAATATTTTGAATCCTTCTACTCCCTATCCCTCCTGTCCCCCCACCCTACCCCATGAGGTAGGAACTATTATTATTCTCATTTGACAGATTAGGAAATGGAAATACCGAGATGAAGCATCTTGCCTAATATCACAATTAATAAATGACAGGCTAGGATTCGAACCACAGCTGCTGGATCCAGATCCATTTACTTTCCAACCCCAGAGTTGCTTATTTTCAACAGCTTCATAAAATCCAAAAAGTCATTATCTTTAGAAATGCTTTAAATTTATATTTTGCTGTCTAGTGACCCTTAATAAACTTTGAAATGAACTCAGAAATAAATCCTAAAAATCATAAAGCTTTAGCTTTTCTGCTAATAGACTCTAAGCTGAGCAGATTAAGCACTTGCCCAAAGTCTTTATGACTTCATCAATAAAATAAAATCAGCAATATAAAAGCCATGCTGAAGAAAATGATTGTCAGGTGGGTGTAGTAATAACAGGGCTGGGTACTTTTTCAGTTCTGGCTGTGTGAACTTTACCTCTGTAAAATCTCTTTACCTCTCTGTGCTTCTGCCCACTTTTAGGAAGTCAAGATGCATGTGACATAAGATGGCAGGTTATGTTTATCTGAATCGCTGAATTCTTACAAAGGCTGTCCTATATTATTAAAATGCTAAACAAGCCCCATGACTTTTCTGGACTGAATCTATACATTTTTGGGTTTGTTTTTGAGCCATATCTGGCAATGATTTGGGGACTGTGAAGTGCCAGGGATCTAACTGGGCGTTCCCAAAAGCTTTGTTTCTGCCCTTTGAGCCACATCCTGGTTCCTTATCATGTTCTAATACCAGCACACCCTACCTTGAAGTTACCCAGTATCCTCTGATTTATTAAGTCAATGTTGAGATTGAAGAAATAAAAACTTACAATTCTTCGGGTTACTGCCTGCAGTGAGTGGTTATTATCAAAGCCTCACCACACACCACCAATCATTTATGTCCAGGAGATGAGCAACGGCAACTTGCTGGCCTTTTTATTGTTTTCCCTGATGGCCAGTGGGGAAATGACTTCCCCTGCCAGGGGTTAGGTGGCACAATCGCATCCTCCTGATTCAGTTGGGGCAATTTACTGGGGGGAACCCCTGCCCCCTGGGTCCCTGAGTGTCCTCTGGGAAGGAAGTTTGGCCTGAAGTGCTGAGTAATCAAAGCCCTTCTAGTTACTACCAGTGGAGGACAGGGACGAAGTCGAACTCCCAGGAAATTTGGGAAATTCAGCCTGCTAATTTCTTTGAGTCTTCCCTGGCCTGTTGGGTTGTGCAGTAGTTACCAGTTTGCCTCACTTCATTAATACAAGTGGGAACCTGGATGCCAGGTTCTCTAAACACCTGAAATGTTGCAAAGAGAGCCTGGAGCACTATTCCTGGGTGACCAGCAAGACCAGCTGGGCACATCAGCAGGTTTCCTGGCATGGGCACTGGCTGGCAAACCCCCAGACACTTGAGATGGTGCAGGGTCCTCCCTAAACTCTGCAGCAAACAGCTAAGTGGCTCCCCAAAGTGTCCAGCTCCCATTCATCCTGGATCTATATTTAATTTTTGGATGCGGACACTTGATTCCTTCTCTATTGGCGCCATTGACTACCGAATGTGGGTAAAAAAGTTCAAGTGCTTGCTAGAATATTCTACTTCCAATTTCAAGAATAATAATTCGATTTTGTTAAGAGCTTCCTGTGCGTGGATGCCGTGCTTGAACAGTCACTTACTTCTCACAACCATGGAAGGATAAGACAGACATAGTGGGGACCAAGTACCCTCTTCAGTTATACCAGCTACTAGCTTAATGCTCACTTTACTATTTTAACTAAGCAAGAAAACAACATTCTAAACCAAAGGTGAATGGTCTGCTGATGCATCTGCATGGATGCTATAAGATCATAGGGCCTCCTGTCTCCATGTTCCAGCCCTGTCGGCTGGTCTGGCCACCCTAGAGCATGACCTTCAGGTGGCCTGCATATGTAGCCGACTGGCAATTGGATGCTTCTGCAGTAAATATGGTTTCAAATTTCCTTTGTTGGTGGCTGTTGACCTTGGTCTGACTTTCCCCACCCCTGAGGGTGAAGATAAGTATGGAAACAAAATACTTCACCCTCAGTAGGCTGGACACCCCATTCACCCCCTCACTGTCAAGAGGCAGCTGTGCAAGCCACAGGCAAGCGTGCATTTTGGTGCAGTGGCCTAATCTGTCAGCCCGTCGCTGTACCCCCAGGGGGCCGCATCCATCACATGGAGATAATTAGCCTGTTGTTTCTGAAATCAGTCAAGCGGCCTCATAATCACTTTCTCAAAAAACGTTCAGGCAATGAAATGACCGATGATGACAATGAGGAAAGAGCAAAGAGATGATGTTTGCTGATGTGCTGAGGAGGAAGAGCGCTGAAATGAAGACAGAGCAGATGAATGGCAAAGGAATCAGGGGCCTGAGGTCTGTCTCAGCCTATTCTCTGAAGGGAAAGTATCAGAATGGTTTTAGTTTCTGCATCTATTGAGTACAGAGGACTACAATGAGACAAGCTTTGCATTCACAGTATTTATGTTTCTGTCACCCCTTCTTCCACCCCACTCATCCCAAGCTTTCCTGCACATGTTTTCTTCATGAGTGTGGGCCCTCAGACATGAATATCATGATACAAATCTTTCTTACTGGTCACAAGAAACTTGTCCAAAAAGTTTTGCTGCTCATAGGCTTATCTGACAGGCATGCAAATTTGGAACCTGGTTGTCATGGTACCTGGATGTCTGCTAGAAGGAGAAAATCAGATGTAGTTTCATGCACAGTCCCTGGCACAAAGTAGGTGCTCAATAAACGTGAGAGATTTGTTTCTTTTCTCTCCTGACACCCAGGCTCTCTTTTTTGTCACTAAAACACAGACTACCCACAAGGTCGAACTGGTGCTGACTGATTAAACGAACCAGGGAACCCAGTACACCTCTCTGGCTGAGAACTGCAGGGTAGGAAGCTCAGGCCAAAGCCAAATAAGCTCTGATTGGGGCACTTCTATCAGAGAGACTTTCAAGATGGGAAAAACCTAGTCTCTAACACAGATGAAGTCAAACTAACCTTCCCTGTGTCAGCTACTAGTAATCGTATCTCTTAGGGACACATTGGGACCATAGGAAATGCCATCTTCTCCTCACCTTCAGCAGCACTGAAACTGAGAACTCACTTTCTGCTGTTAACTCCTGCATTTGCTGTTGACAGCTGCAGTCACAAAAAAAAATCACCACCCTCTGCGTGGCTTAATACAATGTGTGCTTATTAGTTTACCATTTTGTAGAAAAGTTTGACCTAGATCTTGGCTAAAAGTGAAGGTGTGGCAAGGCATGTGCCTTTCTTGAAAGCCCGAAGAGAGAATGTTTCTTTGTTTTCTAGCTTCTAAGGGCTTCCTGTCCTCCTTGACTTATGGTCCGATCTCCCGCAGAAAATGATCCACACTCTTACCATACCCCCACTTATCTGGATCTTCTGCTACTTCCAATCACTTTGAAAGACTTTATATGACTTTGGGTCCATTATAGAATTACAGACTTCCCTAGCAAGTCTGGCAATTAGTAGCAACCTTAATCCCATCTGCAACCTAGATTTCTCTTTATCAGTTAACCTAACATATTCACGGGTCCCAGTGATTAGAACATGGACGTGCTTCAGAGCTATTACCATATTATCCTTATTCTAATCCAAAGATCTTCTTGTCTAGAGCAAGGCAACTTTGGGGCTTATTGAGACACCTATGGGGTTGCTTCCAGCTCAGATCTTTAGCAAAAGAAGGGTGTTGAGGGGAGGTATCATCGGATAGCAAAAGTACCAACTCTGCTCTGGGGGAGAAAGACCTTTATTATTTGATCTGAACTTAGTGATCAGTTAGTACAAAATCATCTTTAGGAGAGGCCAGGTCTAGCTGGACAACACTCCCTCCTTCTGTTAGATGGTGCTAGGTATGTACGGTCGAGTCTACTCTAAACTAATCTGACCTAAAGTCAATTTCACTAGGTCCTAAGGTAGTGTCTAAGCATAGAAAAGTCAACAGAGAGCATCCTTCTCCCTCAAACTATTTAAGGGTGTCATATTCCTTGTAACATTTTTTTTTTCTGAGAAGAGAATAATCAAAACAAACCTCCCCCAAGGCAAGTAAATAGATGAGGATCAGGAATGCACCAAATTGGAACTGTAAGGGACAGGTGATTTTCATTTTTGCTAATTTTAGAATTTAGCAGAAAGAGTCAGTTGGCCTCTTCTGGGAGAATAACCCAGTGATTACAGATCGATATTGTAGGAAGCACAGATAATATTGTAATGTGTGGGAAGTACTGACCTAGAATTAACAGGCAAAAGACTTTATTGAGAATGTGCCGGGTTGGAATTGAAGAAGACTGTGACTATTTTGGTGGATCACATGATTAGTCTTTTCTTTTAAATCTCTTCATTATCATATGAACTTTCAATAAGACTGTAACAGCTTTCATCAACAATATGGCTTGGCAAATCTGAGACATTAAGCCAGCTAGCAGATTCTCATGTTTCAGGACAAAACCAATACATGTGAAGTGTCAAACAGCCAACACATTACAGAATTCATTTGAATGCTCCATAGTATTATTCTTTAAACTGCAATGGTAATATCAGTTATGTAATAATATTACCTAATCATTAATAATCTGAAAGATATGTCCTCTTTATTACATTTTTTTTAATGTATCCAGAGACATTGTCTCTATGCCACCTAATATAAACAACTTTTCGGGAGAGGTAGTTCAACTATTTCCAAGGCTTTATATTCAGTCCTGAGTGAGGGGGTTCTGTGTCTCTGGAACTTTCAGCAGGGAAATATATGCTGACAATCATAAAGGTCCCCTGTCCTCCAAAAGAATTACCTTTGACCACTCTAGATATTTCTGGATGAGGACTGAAGACACAAAGTTTGAATCTCCCAACAATACTGTTTGTGAAGGAAATAAATATGTTGGAGAGAGAGACAGAGACAGAGAGACAGACAGACAGAGACAGAGAGGAAGAGGGAGAGAGAGAGAAAAAGGGAGAGAGAATAATTTCATCTTGGGGCACCCTCAGAGCTGAACAGCCTTTACCACTACAGACAAAATGTGTTCTGCCTACCCAAGGCAGCATAAAGTGAGGAATCCTTGGGTCCTGGGCATCCTTCTTAGAAGTAAGGGGACTTCACAGAGTCAGGTGATGTAACTTCATAGACTCTATTTACCTAATAGTGAAATGCTCACGGTGGAGGATGCAAGTTATGACTTACTCTGTTATAAGTAAGAAAGTACCCATCATTTTCAAAACAGATCCTCAGTAAATCGTATAAGTCAGTTAGGTCTAGTTTTAGCTCTGCTTTGTCAATAAACACCAAAAGGATCTGTAGCACTGTAGCACTGTCCTCCTGTTGTTCATCGATTTCCTCAAGTGGGAACCAGTAACGTCTCCATTGTGAGACTTGTTGTTACTGTTTTTGGCATATTGAATACACCACGGGTAGCTTGCCAGGCTCTGTCATGCGGGCAAGATACTCTCAGTAGCTTCTCCGAGAGGGGCGGAGGAATCAAACCCAGGTTGGCTGCATGCAAGGTAAACGCCCTACCCGCTGTGCTATATTGCTCCAGTCCTGAGTCTAAATTCACTTTTTTGGTGCCTTCAGTATTATACTGGTATGTCCCCACCAAGCCTTTCTTCACATGGTAACTTACATGGGACTGAGTAAGGATTGCCAGTGTAATTGTTGCCATCTATCCCATCCCCTTTCCCAGAGAACTTAGTGCATCCACTGATCAATGGTGAGTATTCGTGCCCTTCAGAGATGTTCTGACAAAGATAAGAGGCGGATATAAAGGGCAAAAAGATGTATGAATCCCAAAGAAGTGTTTTTATACAAGCCTATGATATTTTGACAGCCTATTGCTCTAGTATATGATTTGAAAGCATAATTCAAAGATGGATAGTAACAGTGAACAAGATAATAGGAAACTGTATTAAGCCTGAGAAATTACTTTTTCTTTAGATAAATATTTTCAGAATTTAGCAAGGGGTAGACTGATTATATGAAACATGTAAAATTCTTCTTGTAAAAGTGGTAGTAATTTATAAGCAATAATGTGTTCTTCAAAGAAAATTATGGTGTTGTTTCAACATGGACAAAAATTATCAAGTTCTTTACATTAGAGAGACAAGAGAAATGGATGTGGACAGGGCTTGGCATTGTTAAAAACTAGAATGTTAAAGTCCTTTAGGAGATTACATTAGGAAATTAATAGCTCCAACACTCCTCGCCTCACATTCTAGTTTCTTTTCTCCCTTTTATTATTTTTTATTAATCCACTAAGGCACTTTTCAGTGCTAAGGAAGCACAAGTTCAAATGACATAAATAACAGAGGTTAGAAAATAAAAAATGCACTGGGGTACCTCGGAGGGAGGCAGGTTGAGTTTCCCTTCCGGCCCCAAGCAGAACCCCTAAAGGTAGCTGAAAACCTCCAGAACCCAGCCGCAGCCATGCTCAAGGCCACTCTCCACACATTTGGACAAGCCTCCCCCATGGAGGAACCAGCAGAGGAACCCAGGTATGCGGGACTCGTGGCGGAGATCTCCAAGCCTGCTTGTATTCTTGTATCAGGACTTGGCCTCCTCCACCCAGATCCCCAATTTTTCAGTAGCTTGGCAGTCACACCCACAAACTGCCCCCATTGTAATCTCATCAATGGCCAAGATCCAGAGACTATAAAATAAAGCTCCTGGAAGAGAGTGATGCAATATTTCCTGGACGTCTTATATCCCACTGATGTACCTAAAGTAGCACACATTTGTTTGGTTTTAACATACTTGCTTATATTCTCTTAAATATGGGCTTAAATGGCTCCAGAATGAAATACATCAATCTTCACATACTTCCCCTCTCACTGTGGTGGGAAGATGCTTGTTGTTGGGGTGGGTCTTTGAATATTATCTGTAATGAACTATTGTGAACTACTTTATGAAAATAAAATGTATAAAAATTGCAAAAAAAATTAAAAAAAGAAGAGGAAGAATGGGGAAATGTAAAAGAATGGAGAGCAGAAATATGCTAATTAGCATTTGGACCTAGACATGCCCATAGAAATTGATCCCTGAGGTTTCAAAGCAAATTCTGTAAACTATAAGAAAAGCAAAGTCTCCAATACTCAACAACTACCACCTAATGTACTAGAATTCCCAGATCCTTTCTCGAAAGTCAAAGAGACCATCACTACCTTGTGGTATATGCTAGAAAACTATTGACCTTAGTGGATTCTGAGAAGAGCTGGGAGCAGGGAGAACATGATTGAAATGCACAGTCACTCACTAGGGCATCGCTCCTCCTCCTCCCTTGGCTGCTGCTTCTCCAGCTTGGGGGGTCCTTTGACCTTAGACATCAGCATACGGAGCTTCCCAGTCCAGGAGGTGTCCTCTTCCTCCTCCTCCTCTTCCTCCAAGGGAACCCCTGCAAAGTCATGGAGTGAAAAGTCTCAGTCAGCATCTGAAAGCCCGTTTCACAGAAAGAACAGTAAGGGCTGCTTCGACTCTTCTGGACTTTCCAATACCATAGGCAGCCTTATGTTTTCCCATAAAATACCTTTACAAGATTTATTTTTTTGCAGGGGGGGGGTGAGATAGGTACACAGCTGTGCTCAGGGATCACTCATGGTAGTGCCTGGGGATCATATGTAGTTCCAGGAACTGAACTGGAGTCGGTCATGCACTTTGCAAAGTGGCTCACCTCCTGTACCAATAATCTGGCCCACAAGGTTCTCCCCACCCTCACCCCGAAGGATGATTTATTGTATATGAGAATATATAGGAATTTCAACCCCTAAGATCCATATAGGTTCTAGAGTCTCTGGATGGGATCAATACTGAATAATCTCCTATCCTATCACCTGGAAACTATACACAATTCAATCCGCCCATATACAATCAATACAGATGCAGAGAGGCACCCAGAGCCAGCAGATATGTATTAGGTAGGGTCTGCTGGCTTACAGTCCTTAGGGTAACAGGTTAATACAGGTGTATAACTATAAAAGCAGGCAAAGCGGGACGAATTCTTGGCTCATCTGGGAGCAGAATCCCAAGGACATAATTTTAAGTAAATTGAATAAGAACTAGACAAGGTTCTCTTATTTTCTTTCTTAGCTTGAAGATCAAGTTCCCTCTCTTTTCTGAGCAAAGTTTCCTAGATTGAAAGAATTCCTGTCCAGTATTATGCCATGATTATTTTCTGTATCTTCTCTCACCCAGGCAGTCTGGATAGGATAATTTCTTGAACAACTAACAATATTATTATTATTTTAAATAGAGAAGTAGCCACCTCCAGTCTCCAACCTTCCCTTTCTCCCACTAGCTCCTAACCAGGAATCAGGAACAGACCCATCCTTGATGCTCACCGCAGTGAACGAGCAGGTCCTCATGGAAGTCGTAGAGTTCTTCCCGAATCTCATCTGGACAGGGGCAGTTCTCCCCCAGTTGAAAGTTAAGCAGCATGTTGATCTTTGAGGTACAAGAATGACAAGTTGATGCTCACTGTTAGTCAAAAGAACTCAGATCCTGCCTTAGGCATTCAGTGCTGTATTTAATTCTTTAAAATAATTAGGTCAATATTTAAATATTGCCCTTCATTTTTTCCTGAGTATAAAGGTAATTTATTAATTACTAAAAATATGGAGAATACCCAAAGAAAAGTTTGCTGAAATCGCATCACTTACACTTCCAGATAACCACAGTTAAGATTTTGCGTAATATTTTAAAGACTGTATGCAGATGGAGATTATATTCTCGACACAATTATTTTCAGACCCAACTGTTTTCTTTTCCTGTTTTATAGGCCAGTCCTGGCTGTGCCTAGGGCTTATTTCCGGCTCTGTGTTAGGGATCTCACTCCTGGCAATGCTCTGGATCGTGGATGGTGCTGGGGATTGAACTGGGGTTGGCCCCATGAAAAACAATGGCTTTACTTGCTGTACTATTCTTGCCCTTGAAACCTAATATTTCTACTTAATATGTTATCTTGAGCACTTTATTTTTTACTAACACTGCTTTTATTTATTTGTTTTTTCTATGCTTGAAATTTAACCCAGAACCTCACACTGGTAAGGCAAGCACTCTAACACTAAACTACGTCTTGGCCTTTTAATCTACTTTTCAGATGCATTACATTTAATCATGTGGATGAATAACATTTCTGTAAAATGGATGTACAGTCAATAATATGTTATTACATATTTATGTTGTGTCCATGTTTTATCCTTATAAGTAAATTTGGTTTGAATTTGCTTTTAAATAAATTTTGCTCACATCTATGGTTATTTTCTCAGAATAAATTTCTATAAGCAAAATGACTAGATCAAAAGGTTTGCATAGTTTAATAGCTTTTGATGTGAATTGCCAAATTGCCCTCCAGAAAGCTACAATTAACATTATTACTAAATTTAAACCAAAGTGTGTATTGCTTTGCCAGCTCCATTATAGTAATGAGAGCTAACACATTTTCAAATATTTTCCAATTTAATTGGTGAAAAACGTCCTATCACTGTTGCTGTAATTTACAATTAGTGACACTGAACTTTACTTTTCCACACATAGGAGTCATTTTTTTCATTTTTAAAATATAGCACAGCGGGTAGGGCGTTTGCCTTGCACGCCGCTGACCCGAGTTTGATTTCTCTGCCCCTCTTGGAGAGCCTGGCAAGCTAATGAGAGTATCTTGCCCACACAGCAGAGCCTGGCAAGCTACCCATGGCGTATTCGATATGCCTAAAACAATAACAACCAGTCTCACAATGGAAACATTACTGGTGCCCACTGGAGCAAATCGATGAGCAATGAGATGACAGTGATACAGTGATATAAGTTTCCCATTTATGTGTTCCATGTTTTCTTTTTAAAGATTAAGTGGTAAGTACTTTGTGCATCACTAGATTATTAATTCTTTGCCGTATATGCTCTAAATATATTCCCCAACTTCACTAAACTTATAATTTTCTGAATTTTTCTGACAGAATTTTTTGATATGTAGATTTTTATGCTTTGCAGCCACATTTTCCCTTATTTTTATCTCAGAGATTCTTGGCTGTTATAGTGCTCTGGACTACTCTGGTAGTCTGATGGAAAAAACAGATTGCTGGCCAGATTAACATTGTAAGTACAGAAAATATAGGATATTTCAAATGAAAACAGTTACACTGGTAGTGTTAACAAAATCATAAACAAATTTGCAATCTAGGAACATATGTATTTGTTTATTAACTCATCAGACAAAAATATGTAGGAGCACTTGTCCTAGCTACTGTGGGAGGAGGTATTGACATCTGGTGGTAGATCTTATGCGGTAATTTACTTTAATGTGATGGGAAATGAACTTCTAAAACATAAACTGCCTATGGACTGGAGTGATAGCACAACCTGCTTTGTATGCAACGAACCCTGGGTTTGATCCCTGGCACCACATATGGTTCCCTGAACCGACCAGGAGTGATTCCTGAGTGCAGAGCCAGGAGTGAGTCATAAGCCCTGCCAGGTGTAGCACCAAAACTGTCATTGTCACTGTCATTGTAATCCCGTTGCTCATCGATTTGCTTGAGCAGGCACCAGTAATATCTCTCCATTGTGAGACTTGTTGTTACTGTTTCTGCCATATTG
The DNA here is from genome assembly GCF_027595985.1 of Sorex araneus. Taxonomy (NCBI): domain Eukaryota; kingdom Metazoa; phylum Chordata; class Mammalia; order Eulipotyphla; family Soricidae; genus Sorex; species Sorex araneus. The sequence continues at coordinate 78,840,276 of NC_073304.1, forward strand.
AATATGCCACAGGTAGCTTGCGAGGCTCTGCTGTGTGGGCGAGATACTCTCGGTAGCTTGCCGGGCTCTCCGAGAGGGGCAGAGGAATCGAACCCGAGTTGGCCATGTGCAAAGCAAATGGCCTACCCGCTACGCTATCGCTCTGGCCTAGCACCAAAACCAAAACCAAAACCAAAATATAAAACATGTGCTGCCTTATAAACCAATATTATCTCAACCCATTAAAAAAGAATGGGCACTCAATCAGTAGGCCAATACCAAAAAAAGGTGTGAGCTGAATTTTCAGCTGAAGGTCACTTCTGCTGATAAAGTCCTGAAAATGACAGGCTTGTTGACTATGCTTTTGACTTATGGGCTGTTTGCCATTGTATAATCTTAGTTTTCCTTTCTTTTCCACTCAGTTATATCCACCAATTTCCTTTTATATCCATATATTCAAATATTGTATCGAGTTGAAGTTCTCTATTTTTTCCCTTAAAGACTATAGAATGATAAAACAGCCACATAATTGTTTTTAAAAATAGAATTTCTGTGCATCCTTGTTTCAGGTGATTTTGCATTGTTCTTTTATGAAATTGGTTTAAAGTTTCCTTGAGTAGGTTTCTTCACAGAAATGAATACTCTGGAAGGGGTGGCAAATGAGCTTGAGAGCAGTTAGTATGTCCCCTCTATATTTCCTTCCTAGACCAGCAGCAGTCCTATCACTTGAAAACCTGCTAAATATGCAGGTTCTCAGAACTATCCTAGGTCTACTGAAACCTTGGAGCTGTGATCAGTAGTTTGTGTTGTAGTCAGCCCTTCCAGTGATCTGATATGTGCTCAAGAATCACTGGTCTAACACATTAGGGAAGAATGTCTTTAGTTACAGACTTGCGAAATGAGTCAGAAATTTGAGAGTTCTTTGGAAGACTAAAGTGGGCCTTGATGGTAGGCTTTGGGATGGCAGGATAGAAGGTAGGAGGTAAAATGGGGACAGGAGAAGGGGAGGCTAACGTGGCACTTGCAGGAGTCAAGATCATGAACTCATGCCAACAAGGAGAGTGAGCTTCAGTGTTGTCCGTGTTAAGGTATGTCAGTGAATATGAGCAAACTTTACTTACAGGGCTACTGATGGAAGATCCTATAACAGGGCATGAGGCCAATGAAAGGCTCTCCACACTAAGATGAATGACAACCTGTAGTATTTAAGAATAGTTGCTATATGTGAGGTACTGTCCTGAGCAATCTAAATGATCTCATGAGATTCTCATAGGAACCCTAGGAGATAGAGAAATCTGTGTTTTGCTGCTGAAGAAAAAGGAGATAGCGGGGAGGGTAACTACCCATAATTACACAGAAGTGATGGGGGAGTCAGATCTGACACAGAAATGAAGAAAAGTAGGTCTGAAGACAACGCCTGCATCCAAATCCCATCTTTTCCCTTTATGTGATTTACAATTTTTTTTGGCTTTTTGGGTCACACCTGACTATGCACAGGGGTTACTCTTGGCTCTGCACTCAGGAATTACTCCTGGAAGTGCTCAGGGGGACCATATGGGATGCTGGGAATCGAACCCGGGTCGGCCGTGTGCAAGGCAAACACCATACCCGCTGTGCTATCGCTCCAGCCCCATGATTTACAATTTTGAATCACATCTGCCCAGAGTGATGGGGATGGCTCGAACCTGTAGTCAAGTACAGCTTGACCACATTTGTAAAGTCTCTAAGAACAGTTTACATTCACTGCCTTTTCCTCAACTCAGCATAAAGGATATACTCCCATCAACCCCAAAATCTATTGAACCTCAAGGAAAGAGAAAAACTTTTTCAGCTCTTATGAAGATTAATGTCATGTAAGTGAATCACGAGTTATTTCTGAGGGAGGCTTGGGCTGTGCCTGGCAATGCTCAGGGCTTACTTCTGACTTTTTGCTCAAGGATGACTTCTGGTAGTGTCTGACTGACCACATGTAATACAGATCAAATTAGGGTCTGACTGACCACATGTCATACAGATCAAATTATGATCTGCTATCTACGAGGCAAATGCCTTAGCCCCATGCCTCTCTGAAAAGCTGAGACATGTATGCTGTTTTTAAGGTAATACAAATATCTATGTTCCAAAAAATAGGTAAAGAAAGTAATTGGGCCAATCCATGGTTATGTCAGTAATATAAAATGGTGATAATTATACCAATCATTTACAGAGAGGCTGCTTGTGAAATATCTAAGATCTGAATATTTGGTTTTTGAGACAGGAGACAAATATTTTCACTGAATTATTACCTTCTTTTTTGAATACTCAGGGAGCAGTGGCCATGCAGTGTCAGGATATATGTGAGCAACTGAGTATCAGGGACAAGTCACTGTCACTGTCGCTGTTACCCCGTTGCTCATCGATTTGCTTGAGCGGGCACCAGTAACATCTCTCATTGTGAAGCTTATTGTTACTGTTTTTGGCATATCCAATATGCCACGGGTAGCTTGCCAGACTTTGCCGTTCGGGCTCGATACTCTCGGCAGCTTGCTGGGCTCTCTGAGAGGGGCGGAGGAATCGAACACGGGTCGGCCGCATGAAAGGCGAACGCCCAACAGCTGTGCTATCGCTCCAGCCCAGGGACAAGTGAAAACTATTTTATAAGAAGTTCTGCTCCCATTTACAAGTCACTAGAATTTTGATTCTTTTTAAAGCAACACTCTTATGGGGCAATGCTGACGAAAAGGGGGTACTGCAAATAATGAAGACTCCCAAGACAGAGGGGTTCTAACCTGTCCAGTTTTATTTTCTAGATTTCATGTTTTTTTTTTTTTAAAGCACTGTTATTGATTTCATGTTTTATTCATTTGGGGGAGAGTTTGGGTCATACCTGCTGATGCTCTGGGGCTATTCCTAGTTCTGAGCTCACTTCTGGTGGTGCTCAGGGGCCCATGTGGTGTGAGGGATCAAACCAGGTCAGCTACATGAAAGGCAAGACCTGTATCATCCCTGTATTAGCTCTCTGCACCCTGTTTTTTGTTTGTTTTGTTTTTTGTTAGTTGTTTCAGGTAGTGACTGAGGAAACTGGCAGGGCTGGGAATGGAACTCAGGGTCCCAATCACGTATGTCACATCCCTCATTAGGGCTGGAGGCTTTGTGTGGGTCTGGATCAAAGGGCAAGGTTTTTTTTTTTAGCATTTGGATAAGGTAGACTATGCAGTAACTGCCCTAAGTCTAGAACTATTGATCATAGTCTCTTGATCTCTCCTCTGGATTAGTGACTTCCTACCAAGTGGAAAATCCTTGCTGGATAAAAGTAGACAGTTAACTGGACTATGACAGGGCATAGACATGAGCTCGTGAGGAGAGAGAGGAAGCAGAATCCTATGTGCTGTATCAGGAAGATTATTTATCCACTCCAGATAACTAGTAGGTGGTTGTCAGTGAGCTGTACTTTGTACTTATAATAATGAAGGCCTGACTCTTGGTTCTGTGCTGACCTCACAGCCTGCGCATTGGTCCAGGAAGCATTCCTGGGCCCTGCTGTGCAAGGTTCAGGCCCTCTTATAGGAAGGGGATTGAGTTCTTACCTGCTCCTGCGGGGGTGAGCGGAACTCTCTGGTCTTCCGGGCAGTCAGGGCTGCAGACATGTTCAGGGCTTGCATGAGCTCATTGTAGCGGAACTTCTGATTTGCCTGGAGCTTGGAGACATAAATGTCGCCAAATGCCACAATGGCCTCCACTCGGTGCTGTAGCTCACAATCACAGAGATAGCTGAGGAGCTCACACATCTGCAACAAAAGTATATGTTAATATCACCGCAACTCATATGCCCTCTTTTTTAAAGGTGATAACACTGAGACTTAGGTGATTTAAGTAATGTGTCCTGTGCCACATAAAAATCACAGAACTGTAACTTGAATCGAAGGAGGCCTGAATCCAAAGACCAGCTCTTCATAGCTGGAGGCCAGAAGAGCAGAGCTTCCCGGAGACCTTAAATGTGCCTATGTGGAGAAAGAACAGTATTTCTAAGAAAGAATTCTCTCGGGACTCTAGCCACAGGACAGAAACCACGACCCACCATCCAGATGGTTCTTAAAAGTTTTGGGTCCTTCCTGCATTTTCTGATTCTGGAGTATGGGAAATTGTGACTTTTTTGGCGGGGGAAGTAGGGGTCACACCTGGAGGTGCCCAAGGAACTCTTCAAGTGGTGTTGGGTTCAACAAGTGCTTTATCCTCTGTACTATCTCTCCAGTCCTTTGAAATTGTGCCTTTTGATGATCTTTTCATCTCTCCTTTGTTCATTACCTTTGTTCATTGGTCTGTGTTCTGCGATCAGGACTTTAGGATTGTTATTTTTATTTATTTATTTAGTTAGTTTTTGGGTTATACCTCGTGATGCACAGGGGTTACTCCTGGCTCATGCACTCAGGAATTGCTCCTGGCGGTGCTCAGGGGACCATATGGGATGCTGGGAGTCAAACCTGGGTTGGCCGCTTGCAAGGTAAATGCCCTACCAAGGTGTAAAGCTCCAGCCCTTAGGATTGTTATGACTGTCAATCTTATTGTTGCTAGGATTTATACTAGTAAGAAAAACAATTGTTGTAGCTTCTTGAGCGCTCTGTACCAGACAGTGCTGACCATCTGCCAGACAGCAGTTCCTTTGGTTCTCAGCGTGCTCCTGTTTTTATGAGAGCAGTTCTATGATCCTACTGTCATCTACCCACTCACTCTTATAAGGCAATGCTGACTGCAAGGACATACTGCCCCACACGTGACAGACAGACAAAGCCGCTAAGTGGTAGGGGGAGTGCTCTCACCTCTCAGGGTGATGCCTGGCATTGCTGCTCACCCTTGCTCCTCCCAGGTGAACCACACCTTCTGCCAGTCATATTGGCAATGGTCAAACTCTTCATTAAGAATTACATGGGCCAACCAAGTAGGAAAACTAAGTTGAATGATTGGGGAACATTTTTAAAAGGTAAGTGGTTTTCTATATCTTTTTTTAAAAAAAGTTTAAAGTGTGTTAGACACATACAAAAAATGGTGAGGGGACTGGAGTGATAGTACAACAGGTAGGGTGTTTGCCTTCCATGCAACTGACCCAAATTCCATAACCGGCACCCCTTATGGTCCCCTGAGCACCACCAGAAATAATTCCTGAGTGCAGAGTCAGGAGTAACCTCTGAGGATTGCCAGGTCTGACCCCCCCCGCCGAAAAAAAAAGAACCAGAAAAATAAAGGGGGAGAGATACTAAAAGTCACCACACTTATCTTTCCAAGTACCTTTAATTCTGTCATCTAACTTAAAAATCTCCAGACTAGCACTCACACCGGGTGTGTGACCATGTCTCTGAAAAGAGGACTCTAGGGACCATAGGAACTCACATTAAAGAAAAGGTCTTGGCTCCAAATCGGAAGGGCACATTAAAGTGTTGTAATGATATGTTTAAGATTTATTTGTTACACTTCCCCTCCAGACTCAGCACTCTCATTAACTGACCACCTACCCATCCCACTACCTTGGATAGGAGAGCTTTGATTGCATATTTTGTAAGCATAGCATATGATATTTTATATATCATCTTAGAAAATAAATTAAATAATAATATACATACATTTACAACTCTTGGTAGCTTGCCAGGCTCTCTGAGAGGAACGGAGGAATCTAACCCAGATCGGCCACGTGCAAGGCAAAAGCCCTACCCGCTGTACTATCAATTGTAAGTATTACATAAGTCATGGTGCCTGGCAAGCTACCTGTGGTGTATTTGATATGCCAAAGACAGTAACAACAAGGTTTACAATGGAAACGTTACTGGTGCCCGCTTGAGCAAAATTGATGAACAATGGGAGGACAGTGCTATTTACAAAAGGTCTGGAGCAATAGCATAGTGGGTAGGGCCTTGCACGCAGCCGACCTGGGTTTGACCTGGGTTTGATTCCTCCATCTCTCTCGGAGAGCCCGGCAAGCTACCGAGAGTATCCTGCCTGCACAGCAGAGCCTGGCAAGCTACCCGTGGTGTATTTGATATGCCAAAAACAGTAACAAAAGATCTCACAATGGAGACGTTACTGGTGCCTGCTCGAGCAAATCGATGAACAACGGGACAGTGCTACAGTGCTATTACAAATAATAAAACTAAGATTCTGATGGGCCACTAAGGGCACATTCATGTAGGAGGAAAGAGATTAAGGAGCAGAAATGAAAATCATGGAGAGTGCCTCAGCCAGGTTCACTCCAAAAGGTGGAATATTCAACTTTATTCGTTTTCATTTGTCTTTATTGGTGTTCAGCAAACACAAGTTACTCTCCTTAATGCATCATTGAAATTGGCATGTATCTGGGTAGGACTATGAGAATCTGAGTTCTACCCTATCAATATGTTTTAGGAACCAGTAAGGCCCCTTAGGTGATGCAAAGGGTGGCCCTACGTGAGCTTGGCTCTTCCTAAACTCAGTTGGCAACTTTTTTGAATGTGAGTGCCAAGAGGTCTGCATCAGCATGGCTGAAAAACAGCAAGTGATAAGTGTGATCACCATGTGAACCACAGCATCGGTCTACTTCACAGCAGATATGCCCCCCTCTCCTGTGACAGGATCTCACAAACAAGTCTTTCAATCTCAAAGGGTAAGAGATATGATGAGGGCAACTCCATCACTAGTAGCAGAAAAAAACAACTCTAAAGCTCACAAGGGCTGATGTTTTCATTTTGTGACAGGGTGATTTAAGGAATATAGCTCATGTCAGAAGCAAGCACACCAGTGAGCACTGTCTCTGAGCATTCTACAGCAGTGTTCTCCAGCCAATGATGTGAACCTCAACACCAGGCCACACTGCCACCCTCCTCAGCTTTTTTTCAAGGGCGCCATCTTTGCTGCCCCAAATTACCTGCAGTTTGACGGATTCTGGTAATCGTGTCTGCAGCAAGCCTTTGACTGGGGCCTCCTTGCTGGCCTTTTCCCCGGCCTCCACAGCTTTCTCCTCCTCCTGGGTCACTTCCTCTTTCTCAGCTCCCTCCTCTGTCTCTCCACTGTGCTCCCCAAATACAGAGGGATCGATGAGGAGGAGGATATGCCGAATGTCATCATCATCAAATACCCCCATGACCAGCAAGGTTCCGATGAGTTTCAGCACAGGCACAAACTGGAACTCCACAGATCCCCCAACTGGGTCCCGGATGTGAGCCCCACTGCATTGCACTGCTTCTGTCAGCATGGTCAGTGCTTTTGTCTTGAGAATCTCCAAGGGAATCTCAGGACTCTGCTTTTGGTGCTCTTCGCTGGTCGCAACAAAGCAAGGGGTGGAGAACTTGAACCCTGGCTTGAGGCACGTCCTTAGGCCCACCCCGGGCAGTCCATGCCTCTTGGATCCATCTGGGTACAGGTGGATTTTCCTAGTGGTGCTGGTAATGGGGATAATGTATTCATTCTTCATCATAAGCTTCCTTTCCTTGGCATTGGCGAGGTGGATGCTGATGAGCAGGTCATAGAAACCAGACCGAAGGAGGCCAGGGAGGTACTTGTTGTCAATGGCGTAGAAGAGCTGGGAGAGGTCAACGTGGCTACACAGGGCGTAAGCCACTCGGCTGTTTCCCAGGGCACACACAGCACTGTAGAGTCTCAGTGTGTGGAAATGGAACCGCATCAGGTCCTCCTGCTCACAAAGCTCCAGGATATCCACACACCTGAGGACAGGACGAGCGGTCAACCAGTCCACAGTGGAAGTCTCCATCTTTGAGTACCCAGGGAGTTCGCTCAACCCCGTGAAGGCAGAGGGAATGGGACAGAAGAATCTCTGCCCCATTTCCTCTTCCAGCTTCTCTTTCTCATTTTTTGACCCCAGCCTGTACCCCAGTTCCTGATAGCCCCCCACCCCCATCACCACTCTAACCACAAGCATCTCAAAAGTCTTAAAAGGCATGATTTATCTGATCTGAAAGGGGGCATTTTTTTTCTTTCTTTTTGGGTCACACCTGGTGATGCACAGGGGCTACTCCTGGCTCTGCACTCAGGAATTACTCCTGGTGGTGCTCAGGAGACCATATGGGATGCTGGGAATCGAACCCGGGTTGGCTTTGTGCAAGGCAAACACTCTACCCACTGTACTATCGCTCCAGCCCACGGGGGGAAATTTCTTGAATCAGACTGACCAGACTAAGGTCCAGATACATGAGTAACTTGTCCTAAGTCACACAAGCACAGTGGCTGGATCCAGACCATAATTCAAGGGCACTTTTCCCCACCTTAAGATTAAACTTATTTTATCTAGGGATTATACGTAGGGCCCCAGACTATCTATTTACCATCATGGTTACTATTTTTGAATGGCACATTTGTTTTTTGTTTTTGTATTTTTGGGGGGCCAGTGATGCTCAGGAATTACTTCTGGCCCTGTACTCTCTCAGGGATCGAACCCAGGTTGACCCAGTGGAAAGCAAGCTCCCAACACACTGTGCTATCACTCCAGCTCGGAATAGCACATTTATATCATTTCAAAAGTCCAGGATGTTCACAAAATTATAGATTGGGGGTATCTATTACCATGGTGGGGCCAAAAGCCTGATTCTGGATTCTCTAAGCATCTTAGCCATGACACATTCTTCCCTTTTTTGTCATTAATAACTCATATTTCATGGTGTTCCTTGAGATTTTCCCCCTCAAATATTTTAGGGGCCACAACTATAGGTTCTCAGGGATTACTCCTGACAATGCTCAGGGTTCACTCCTGGCAGGCTTGGAGGACCATATGTGGTGACTATATGTGACCATAAGTTAGGTACTCTAGCCACTGCACTACTACTCATGCCCCACTTGTTCAATTTTTTTCAGGCACCACTATTAACAATACTGCTAATCGCAGAGTTGCAGACTTACAATACTCCAACACCACACCTCTCCACCAGCGCCAATGTCCTTATACCAACATGCCCTCCCAGTCTCAACCCTCTTGGAAAACTTAAAACCTTTATTACAGTCTGGGTCACATGTTTTTATAATAGTGTTAAATCTTGGTATTGATATACCTAGTTAACTCATCACCACTGATGAACCCTAAACCCTCCACCAATGCCCTGATTTGGCATTCTCAGTACAGTAGCTCAGTGTCAAGAGCTTGCCATCATTCGATACCTTACATTCCCTTGTCTTGCATCTGTGTCTACCACAGATTAATGAAATCGTTTACTATTTATTCTCTCTTTGAGTTACTTTGCTTAACAAGATGACCCCCAGTTCCATCTACACACTAGAGGTTTTTTTTTTCAATTTTCTTTTTTTGCTTTTTGGGTTATACCTGGCGATGCACAGGGGTTACTCCTGGCTCTGCACTTAGAAATTACTCCTGGGGGTGCTCAAGGGACCATATGGGATGCTGGGAATCGAACCCGGGTCGGCCGCGTGCAAGGCAAACGCCCTACCCGCTGTGCTATCGCTCCAGACCCAACACAAAAGAGTTTTGAATGAAAGGCATGGAAATGTTACTGGGTGAATGCACTTGGGATTATACCAAAGGCCCTGTGTTGGGCATATCATTGTGAATATTGTGCTGTTTCTGAATAATCATAGCAGAGAAGGGAGAGGAAAGAAATCAGGTGTGTGTGTGTGTTAGGGGTAGAGTTAGGGGTGGGGATGAATAATTCTAGAGTTGAGCAGGGTCCCTGGTCAGTGAAGATGGTCTTCCTGCTCTGTGAGCCTTTCCCTCCCTCCCAAGTCTGCACATTCCTCTGTGGCTCCTGCTGTTACCTGTTCTCCTCAGGGATGTAGAGCGCCATCATCTGCAGTGGTTCCAGGCACTGTACCACCCAGCCATGGCGCTCGCTCACCCGCTCAGTCTCCACCTTCAGGAAGCTGTTGGGCATGCGGCTCCAGAGCACAGGCTGGATGGTTTGGACGTCAAGCCGAGGGGGACACTGAGGCACTAGGTTCTTCTCTTCACTCTTAAATATGGCTGCCGACAGGGGCATTGTATTCTGAGGCAAGGTGGAGGGGCATTAGTGAGAAAAACACTTGTGATACAGAGTCAGGGACTGGATCATACACTTGGCTCATGATAACGGATATGCTTAGAATAAATGAAGGAAAGACAGAGATATTTGGGGACCTCTAAGGGTGCATCAACATTAATGAAGACCTTGTATTAGAGGATGTTAACTCCTTCAGCATCCAGGAGAAGTAGGAGAAGGGGACACTGAGAATCTACCATTGGGTAGAGCACTGTATCTACCACATGAAATTCATAGCCTAAGGCCAGGAGCATGTGAGAAGCAAGACGCAAGGGTGTCCCGTATTTTCTGAGGTTTGGAATGTACTCCCCTAAAGGAGAATGCTGCTTTCTCTTACCATAACCCTTAGACAGGGGTTGGGGAGTGTGATTGAGGGCAGATAAATACCTTCAGCTTCCCCAGTTCAAACTGAAACAAAGAAGTGCTCGTAGGTTGCAGGAAAACTGCTGGGAACACTTTCGTGTTGGGCTCCACCTGAAAAGAGAGACGGAGTGAGGGTAGCCCAGATGGCAGCACTGCGGGCTAAGTCATTGGGGGTGAACATCTACACTGCGATTCTAACTCCAGAGAAAGGAGCCAGTGTGCCACCAGGACCCCACTGCCCGGCACTTCAGAGAGACCCGACACTTCTTCTAGCAAACAGAACCCCTGCACTGGAAGTTCTCACACTTTCTCTACCAGGGTCTGAAGCCATCTCATGCCCTTTCATCTATTTCTTGGGTAACTGCAGCCAATGCCCTCTTCTTCCCCACCCTCCCCTCCCCCACTGCAATGTCCCAGGTAGGGGTTGTACCAACTTGCCACCAAAGGCAGTGTCCACTGCTGGGCACTGAACACTGAGTTCTTCACAGAGAATGGATGTACCTGGCACCTCCTCAGTCATTGCTGAGCAATGAAGGTAATGCCCAAGGGCAGCATGATGACTTCAGTCTGACTTTGAAGGCAAATGCACATATTATTACAGCAAGGCAGGGAAACTCTTAGACAGGGGGATGAGGGAAGGGTGCTCTCAACTTCAGCACTGCAGACATCTCGGGCTGGGTAAGTCTTTGTCCTGGTGCTGTCCTGTGTCTCACAATGGCACCCCTGGCCACTACCTGCCAGATATCAGTTGTAGCCTTTTCCCTAGTCATAGAAACCCAAAGTCTCTGCAGAGACTCCCAGACATTTCATGGATGAAAGATGCACTGCTGGGTTCCAGCCACAGACCCCATCTCTGCAGTCTGTCTCCTCTCTATCCTCTGGTCTCCTCCATCTCTTGCCACGCTCTTTCTCACTCTCAACCATTCCAATCCTTGTATCAAAAGCTGCAGGGTTCACTATCTCTCAGCTGCCACTTAAATGAGACATGTATGTTTATTTATTTATGATATCAGGGGCTCCACTTAGAAGGCTCACTTTGATGTAGGGCTTTTTGATGACTGGTTGTGAAAGAAACTGAACTTTCATTCTGCCAACTAAACTGGGACTTCGGCTGCATTAAAGAAAGCCCTTTAGGCAATTTAGGTATTAGAGAATTTTGCAATGTTGGGGAGTCCTCAAATTAGAGGTTGTTGAGTGCTGTGGGCATACCTTCAGGTTCCCTCCAGTGACTGTTCCCTTTGCCTAATATTTCTCCCACAGCATCTGTTCCTGTTTCTAGCAAACTGAATGGAGCTGCAGTGAATGGATGGCCACTGCTTTGATCAGGTAGTCCTATGTGAGGTTGGCACTTCTCTAAGCTCAATGGCATTGCTTTGTTGAGGGGAGCCTGTGAGGAAACCATGTAATCAATAATTCTGGAGTCTTAAAAGAGTCTGCGGCTGGTGACAGAAACAATGGCATGAGTTCTACAAATGTAGAATATATAATGAGGTCTGGAATATATAGCGAGATGTCCCCAGGAAGAGTCAACCTTTACGCTTAACATATCTTTTACTGTGTTCATACAAAATGCCCAGAAATATTATAAGAAGTAAATTTACTATGATTGTGTTAATGGATTACTAGCTGAGGAAAAGAGAAAGCAATACACCCTGGATGGAATCCTGCCCTCGAGCGGATTGCCTACTAATCTGGAGTGCTGAACCCTCAGATGAGATTTTATCCTTGAGTTAATCTCCTGATGGAGTAGCTTTATTGTTATGATAATGTTCAACCCACCTTTATGTATCCCCACCCTTCGTGATCGCTGTATAACTCTGCTGTAAAGGGTAAGAGGAGACAGGAGGGTCGATAAGGAGACATTGAAGACTAGAGGAGGAAAATGGGGACTTCGGAGACTTTGGGACTTTGAGAATAGAAAGAGGATGAGAATGGGAAAGTTGGAGATTTAGGGACTTTGGGACTTTTGGGACTAGAAAGTCGATGACTAGGAAGATGAGAACTGAGACTTTGAGATTTTGAGGTTTTTGAGGAGTAGATGATGATGATGACCAGAAGCAGAGGACAATGAGGCTATGATGAAATGAGGAAAAAGATATAACAATGGAGAGGACTTTTAGGTCTACAAGGAGACTAGGATGATGGAACTGTGATGACCAGGACTACCAAAATGATGACTATGATTATGCTGTATGGGGAGAGACTGGACTATGTGGGGAAGAGAGAGAAATAAACTGTCTACCAACCAGCCTGGGGCTTGGTTCCTGTTTCTCTGTTCCCCTGGTCCTTTGTCTACCTGTTCCCATTGTTCGGCTGGGGAGGTGACTCTTGGCCACTGAATGCTCAAATCCACTGAGCACCCAGTGAAACTCACTGGTGGAGTCAGCTTTTTGCTGTGTATGCTGACAACATAGTACTGAGCAACACTGTGTGTGGTTCCAAAATCAAGGGGAAGGCAGGGGAGGGGAAGCAAATATGGGTGCAATTTATTTTCATCAGAGCATTTGTGAAATGTGTGGTTTTGTTTGTTTTTGAGACACACACAGAGACGCTCAAAGGGCTTCTCCAGTTCTGTACCTGGGAGACCATGTGGTGGCAGGGATCAAACCTACAAAGCCTGCTTTTTAAATTTTGGATTTTGACTGTGTGTGTGGTTGGCTGCTTTATACCAAGCTGTGCTCAGGTTTATTCCTGGCTCTGTGCTCACTCTTGGTGGAGCTCAGGGAACCATATGGTGTCCCATGGATTGAACTTGGGTTGGCTGGGTGCAAGGCAAGTGTCTTATTCACTGTATAATTTCTCCAGCTTCCTGGTGAACCCCTTTGAGCTCAATCTTGGCCCTATAGGCTTTATTTCATTATTAACTTCCTCTATGCTTAAAGATTTAGGGGCTAGAAAGATACCACAATGGGTATTGCATTTGCCTTGCAGGCAGCTGACCCTGGTACCATCCTAGGCATCCCATATGGTTCTTTGAGCCCACCAAAGTGATCCTTGAGCACAGAGCCAGAAGTAATTCCTGAGCACTGGCAAGTGCAGCCCTCAAACAAACAAAAATAAATACTAAATTGATAAAAACACATTTTGGTGACTTTTTCACTCTGGCATTGCCTGAACCCCAACTCTGGGTTGCGATCTCACCTTACCAGCATTCTACAAATGTTACCTATGTCCTTCTTTAGGGAACACATGTCTCCCCAGTTTCCAGAGAATAAATATCCTCTCTCAGTTAAAATGATTCTACTTCTAAACAAAACAAGTTCCCCCCTTCCTGTTTTTTTCTGGCTCAAAGTTACTTTAAAAGCTGTATGGTATGATGGTATCATTTACTCATGATGAGACAGGCCATATTTGCCAGTTCTCAGATGTGTGCCAGCATATACTCATGCCTGCACACTGCAGCGAGCTTCCAATCCAGGTACAAACATTTGGTATACACCCAATGCTTTGGGTGCCACGGGGAAAGGATATATGCTTATAGAAATAAGATATGGAGAAGGAACTGCCACAAATGCTGGCTATGTCAGAATTAGGCTTCAGAAAGAATACTTAATGCATGCATACTTCATTTTGATTGTTTACCAGCTTTGTGTCAGTCTCTGGGTTATCTGCAGGGAGAGACACAAATAGAAACTTCTGATTTGATATGTTGTGACTTTGATGATGAGGCAAGAGTCATCCTTGAGAGATTTCCAGATTTCAAAAGTTCCCAAATATGTGACATTGAGAACAGGAAGCAACTCTCAAGTCATTGCCACTGGAAGCAGGATGAATGCTGGTGGCTGAAATGCTTCACTAGTATCAATGAAGAAGCTTTTGTGTCTATGCTGATGGGGACAGGGGACTGTGCTGTTTCCTATGCTGAACAGGAAAGCTCCAGACTGTTGAAGGTGGTACATTTTCAGTTTTTTCAGGAACTCTGAAAAGTTCGCAAACCACCCAGCCACACTCGAGTCAAACTTTTCTAATCTCTCTGCAGTGAAGTGCTTTGAAAGCATTTTAGATGCCCAGGGGATAGGTGTATTTCTACTGTGCATAATATAGTATATCATGAAAAGAAATGGAAAAATTCTCCAAATAACAAAAAAAAAACCCAAGGATATTCTAATGCTGGGCAATACAGAAGGCTAAGGATAACAATGAGTGCGATGTGGTAAGTTGAACCCTCGTCTGTTTCAGGACCCCTGCCCTGGTGTGACTCCTAGAATTGGGCTGTGCTATGTGGTGAAAGAAATTCTGCAGATAAGGCACTCTTGATTGATGATAAAATAAATTATTGTCATGGGTCTAATCTAACTGCATGAGCCAAATCCTCAAAGACCTGACATTTCCTCTGCCAGGAGTGAGTCTGGTCTGAAGCTCAAGAAGAACCAGATATGCCCTGCTGGCTTTGAAGACAGAAGGGGCCATGTACCAAAGAGTATGGAAGACTTTGAGGAGCAGAAAGCAGCCCAGCCGGGGAAAGCAGGACACAAGGAGTTCAGAACTCTGACAACCTGACTGAGCTTAGAGGGGATTCCTTCCAGGGTCTCCAGACAGAGGTGGAGTCTGTGCTGGCTTGTGAGAAACTGAGCCGCAAACCCTGTCAAACTTGCAGAGCCATGAAGCAATCAATGCAGGCTGTTCTATGCTACTAATTCTGTGGGAACTTGAAAGGCAGCAATTTGAAAATGAACAGCAGCTTCCCAGCCAAGTGGGTCAGTTTGACCACAAAAACCAAGTTCTCGCTAGGTGCCAGGTGCTGTTTTAGGGGATGCCAGAGAGGATACAAGAGGGAGAAGGGGAATTTACATGCTAAGAGGCATGAGCAGAAAGCCCTGATTCGAGGCTACCATTTGAAGCATCACATACTAGTTTGCCCTTTCTCCTTAATGTTCCTTTAATCACTGGCTGATCTAGTTTGTCCTTGCAATAACAGGCATTTTATTTTTAATCATGTGTGAAGGTCAGGGCATAGGAACGGGTCTGAATTGAAAGCTAACCCCTTTCATAAATCTGAATCATAGCTGGGCTCAGTTCTCGGAGCAGTGTGGCTAGGGCGACTATAAATGAGCAATATCTCTGGAACATACATTTTAGCTCTCATTTCTCCCATGATTACATTAAATGGGGCAAAAAAAAAGGGTTTACAAATTTCACAGCAGTATTTAATGGGGAGGCCTAGGAACTCTGTTGGAGAGACTCCCTTCTCTCACTGTTTTGGTTACCGGTCCTTTCTGAGTGGAACATCAGTGTATAAATATTGCTGGCCTGCTTCTTTTGAGATAATTGAAAAATGAAAATGGCTACAGCTGCAGAATAACAATGATCCCTTTGCCTGAAAAACAGGCATGCAGCTGTGGACATGCTATCATCTTCCCTGGGGCAGGGACGGGATTCCTAAAGGAACCTTGTGCATATAATTGGAATCCCAGCCCAAAACAGAGTGATAAGGATTGACAGGAAGAGGGAGGTCAGAGGAAGGAGCTCAGATGGAAAGAACTTACTCAATGTTCAGAGAAGGCAAATGACCAGCCCAGCACCACTGGAGACAGATTGAATCCACAAGAGTCACAGTGTCTATTCTGTGTGCTACAGCTTCACAGATGTAAATGCCATGGCTATTTGTTTCTTTCTTTATTTATTTATTGATGGCCCTCCAAAGCCCAGCTGGCCTTAAAACTTATTAGATCCTGTAGAGCTTCTCTGCAGCATAGGGAGAGCCCTTCAGTCAAACTCATTTCAAGAGTTAATAGGAAAACGTTAATGGAATTCTGAAGGACATCAGTTAAGTATTTTTTTTTTGCAGGGAACCGGTAGGGAATGGGCAGGAAGGAGGGGAAGGTGGAACTATGAGAAAGTACTAGACCAATAATACTTTTCTGCCTCAAAGCCAAGTTCTGAGGACTCTTTCTGGAATGGTCAGCTGGGCTGCAGCTGTTGGGCCAGACCTACTGTGGATGGCTAATGAGGCTACATTTCCCCAGCTGCACAGTGGCTCAGGCCAAGAGGTACTAGAGTGCTCTAGTACCTATTAGTACTCTAGTACCTAGTACTCTAGTACCTCTTTAGCAGGCTGTCCTCAGCCTCTAGGAAGGGCTCGAGCCATCTGTGTTTGGTTATGAAACATTTCAGATGTGGAACCACTCTATGCCTCCCCTCCAGAGACTACCTTTCTGACTAGGGTCCAACTTGTCACCAAGAGATTTTTCATCTCGGAGCCTGTACCCTGGGGCTAATGCTGGACTCTGGGGATGTGCTCACTTGCATGGAAGCAGGAATTTTTTTCTTTTTGGGTCATATCTGGCATTGCACAGGGATTACCCCTGTCTCTGCACTCAGGTGCTCAGGGGACTATATGGGATGCTGGGAATTGAACCCGGGTCCGCTGCATGCAAGGCAAATGCCCTACCTGCTGTGCTATCACTCCAGCCCCCGGAAGCAGGATTTTTTCTCCTGCTATAGTCAGCTAAACTAGGGACCCTGGTAGACTACTGGCTTGCTCAACACTGACTGGAATTGTTCTAGTCAGCAATTTGCAGTGGCTTCTTGTTTCTTACCAATACTTCCCTACTTATCCAGAGGAATTTGTCACCATGACTCATAAAAGGTTATCTCTGTTCTGTCCCTTGTTCCTCAAACATGCCTTATGTTTCCCTACCTCTATAAATTTTCTTTGAATTATCTCAGCCTACTAATTATTTTTCCACATGGAAAATTATTTTGATATTTTTTGCCTTCAAAGTCAAGGTTATTCCACAGGGAATTTTCCTGACAATTCCTGATGGAAGTGAGATCTTCCTTCTCTGAATTCAGGACATTTCTGAGAGTTAAGAAGGTCTAATAGAAAAATTTAACTCTTTTGGTTAGCATTTCCCAATTACACCCTGTAGAATTCTAGGTTCACAGAATATAAATGATTGTTAAATTAAAATTCCTTTCCTTGTTTAAGTGAGAAATGCTTGATTAGGGAGACTTCTTTCCAAAAGCATTTCTCAAAGTCTCCCTGTGCGAATTCATGTTCGTTGACAAATTTCAGAAGGAGGTTAATGACAAGTAGCATTTCCCAGATAACCTGGTCATCAGTGATGAGAATTCTACTTAAAAGAGATTGGGACAATCTATCTATGCATAATTAATGGTTTTCCTGAAAATTTTCGGGGGAGGGGAGCCTGAGTCACTCTAGCTGTCCTGCCTTTTAGCTCAGGTATCACAACTTGGTACTCAGATGACCATCTGTGGGGAACAAACACAGACCAATTTTGTGCAAGACAAGTGCCTTAAAAGCTGTATTTTTCTATGGCTCTTTCTATTGGAGTGATCACTACCAACTAAACATGAAATTACACTGTTTGTATCAGTATTTCCCAAAGGGGGCAATGGTACCCTTCAGAAGGCACTGGAGTGCTCCAGTGTAGGTGTCAGCAGCTTCTGACAGTTGGGGATTACTTTCTGTTTGCTCACAGAAGTAGATTTCCAGAGGAGAACTGAGTGATTTATTTTTTTCTTAACAAGTGGTGGTAAGTCAAATAAGTTTGGACAACTGATTTATATAAATGCTTTAAAAGGATCTATAAGAAATGAGAATAATCTTTCTGCAAAGAGAACACTCACTGGGAAATTAATGTTGCTATAGGTTTGTAGTTTGAGCAAGAAAATATCTTATAGTCAGGAATACCCCTGTCCACCTCTTACAGTCAATAGTATCACATCCACTTTGCATCTTGTGCTGTACAGGTCATTTGAGAAGCCTTTATGGAATACATGAGCTTATTTATCATCCAGGAAAGAACCTTATCTTCTGAAAAGATGATCAGTATCTTCTTACAACCAATATACATGATATTTTCCACTCATTTTATTTTAGTCATTCTTTGTGGCATAGCCGGCAATACTCAGGGGTAACTCCTGACTCTGCATTTAGTAATTCCTCTTGACTGTTCTGGGGGACAATATGGGCTACCAGAGATTGACCCAGGTTGGCCATATACAGCCCTAACACTATACTATTGCTCAGGCCCCTCCACTCATTTTATCACATAAAATTAATCCCGTTCTCATCTGCTTTTAAAATTTATTTATTATTATTAATATTTTTAATTCATCTTCTTTCTTTTTTTATCTACTTTCTCTTGCCCGCATGCCTGGCTGTCTTCCCCGGGGGCCCCTCGGAGGGGATGGGTTCCAGCTTCCCTCCCCATCCCGAGCAGAGCTCCTGGCAACCGAAGACCACCGGAACCTAGCTATAGCCATGCTTGAGGCCCCTCTCTACACGTTCGGACGGGCCTCAGGCATGAAGATACCAGCAGAGGAACCCAGGTGTGTGTAATCCCATCTATGGCCAACATCCAGGGACTTAAAAGTGAGCTCCCAGAAGTGATACCTTGTAGCCTACTTCTCCCTCTGGAAGAAACTGGCAAGCTTCTGAGAGTTTCCTGCCCACATGGGACAGCCTTGCAAGCTTCCCATGGTGTATTCATATGCTAAATCTAGTAACAAGCTGGATCCCATTCCCCTGACCCTGAAAGAGCCTCAGTGGGACATCATTAGGAGAGTCCAGTCGAGAGAGACTTCTAAGATCTCAGGGAAAGGATGAATGGAGGGGTTACTGAGCCCGCTCAAGAAATTGATGATTAACGGGATTTTGTGATTTGTGATCTTCTGTCTTTTGAGGGGCTTATCCACTCCAAAAGCATGCGGGAACAGAGCTATAAACACACAGGACTGGTGGCCACTGTCTCAGGGCCAGAAGCTGTCCTACCTGGTAGCAGGTGCCGAGTTCTCTCCCATTGGCTGAAAAGGACAACATTCCCATTGCCAGATCCACGAGGCAGCCAATCTCTAGGTCCACATTGCTCCGACTTGATCTTTGGGATGTGGCCACAACATCCCCACCCCAGACCATGTAGCAGTTGCTGCGCTTCACACTAGGAGCCAAAGAGAGGAAAAGGCCCAGAATTTGCACTGGGGAAGTTTATCATCAAGATTCAGAAATGAAATGACCAAAAAAACTTCCAAGGAAGCTTTAACTTTAGGGAGGTGGCAATCTGTCAATCTACTTCCCTCAAAAGAACACAATGTTTAGCAACAGTTTCCGGGCTAAATGTTTTCCTGACACAGATAATGGGAATTTGGGGATGGGAATATGCCCATATTAAAGATGGAATGGAGCTGTACAAAGGGTGGTTAACTCTGGTGAACTTTTATGGGTACTTGTTATGCCACAGAAATGAAAATCTAGGTTCTCAGTTCCAGTAAAGTTTTAGTGTAAAATTTATAGGACACTTAAGAACTCAGACCTATTTCTAAGGAATATGAGAAAATGAGGAAAAAGTTTCTCTCTGATGCCACACCACTTCCTTAGTCTATTTCTGAACTTTTTATGACCTACCAATGGTGGGTACCTTTCTCAAAAAAACAATACTGGAATGCAGGTCCATTGTAAACATGTAGACTGAAATTCAACTACAAAATCTGAAAAGACTTTATGGCCCCAAAGTATAATTTTCCCTAACTTTAGAATTTCACATCGTAGATGAGGATTGGAGAAGTAGTTCTGGGAATCCCCTCAATGTCTGTGAGCAGGAGTCAGCTGGTTGGGTCTCCTCCAAAGCCCAGCCCTGGTATACATCACTCAAGAAAACCAACGACTTGAAGTGATATAAACAAGATACAAAAACAAGAGAGGTATTCTGTACATGGTCCTATAGCAGCCCCTTTAAAGATGCCAGGACAATCTGGTAGGACCCAGTCTGTTCTGTTTTTCCCCTCAGCTGCACCGTGAGACGTCAGCACTGCCTGGTGGACAGCTCCCGAAATGGCAGGCTCTGAAAGCTGTTCTACTTCTCTGAATTATGGTCTCATATAGAAAGTCAAGGTTTGACTAGAATTCTTTGGAGTTTTTCCTGGCTCTAGAAACCTGTCACTGCCCCTGAGACTGGATGTCTCCTTTGTAAACAAGTATGCACTTGCTCTTCTCTCTCATCTGGGACATTCATCTTTTCAGTTGCCCCAGAAAGGGCAGCTACAACTCCCTTTTCCAGTGAATTAACGCCACTGTTAGATTTCTGTAAAAGATTATGACTGATTTTTAGTTACTGAAGCTCCAATGTATTGACTATTATTAGAGAATTATGATATTGTATCAAAGCTGTGCAAGTGTCAAGTGTTGGGCTTTGCTCAAATTTTATGAGATACACAATAGAAATGCCCCAAGAAACCTGGAAATGGATGATGCATCCATTCATCCATCTCTCTACTTCCTTCTATCTCCCTATTTATTCCCATGTCATCCCTCATCACACCTGAAAGCGCTTAGGGCTATTCTCAGGTGTGCTCCTCCAGGGATAGAATGGAGCTGGGGATTGAACCCAGGCCTCTGACATGCAAACACATGTACTATATTTGAGCTGTATCCCCAAATCCACATTTATTTCTTATTGTGCAAGACAAAGGAGAAATTATTCATTATCTTCTGTGTACTGGGTCTTATTCTAGATGTTGATACATCAATTTTTATAAGAAACATAATCATGGAAGCTCAGGTAAATCAAGTGATGTGTCTGGCATGGCAACTAGCCATTAATAATAGAAAAATCTAACAGGGATGGGTTTCGTTTTTCTGCATTAAGTTTTTCAGACTGAAGAAAAACTTCAGGGTTGGTTAATTGACTTTGTGTACTTTCCTCCCCAGATGACCAGATGTTGCTCTTGTGTACTTTCCTCCCCAGATGACCAGATGTTGCTCTTGGCATCTTCTATGGGTCTCAGAGATATGACATACAGTAATAATAATAGGAGGTATTGATGTTTAAGAAGCACATGCTGTGGAACTTTACTAGGCTGTTTCTACTGGTTATTTCATTTAAGCCTCACAACACTGAGATTGGAGCTAGCATTCTAATTTATATTTGAGGAAGTGGAAGCCCTGGAGTTTAAGTGAATGATCCACAGTTAACTCTAGAAATAAGAGAAACCAGATTAAACCTAGGGAGATTATTTACTAGATTCAGTGAAACCTAAGGTGGTTTTGAGAGGGAAGGGAGAATCAGAGGCATAGTAAACTATTTCTACCTGTAAATGCTATGTTATACTCCTGAAGTTCTATGCTGTTGTAAACGGATTTATCAATTAAAAAAATAGATGGGACTGGGGGAATAGTATGGGGTTAAAGTGCTTGCCTCAGAGGAAGCAGACAGTGATTTAAATTCTGTCACCATCAATGGTTTCCTAAACACTGCCAGGAATCACCCCTGAGCACAAAACAGGAGTAACCCCCCGAGTACCACTGAGTGTGGTCATAAGTCTCCACCTCCATCAAGGGAAAAAATGAAAAAGACTCTGATGGTCATGCTTTAAAAGAAATAATAAAGTGGGGGGAAATTCAGGCAGTTTGATTTTAGAGTTCATACTCTTATTCGCTTGCTGACAATATTCTCTCTGAAATAGCAATTGTAACTGACCCCTGGCCAAACTAGTCTTCGATGATCCAGTAGCATTTAAAGAGAATTGAGGGCAAAGCGGATCTGATTTTGTAAAGGGAAAGGTCAGCTTGAGAAACAACTCACATTTCTCTACGTGCCTGTAAGAGAAAAGACTCTATCAAGTCTCACTTAGGAAGGAATGAGGTTACATCTCCTGCATCACATTCAGGGACCAGTTGGCCAGAGCACTTTTCTCTGGCATCAAGACAAACTTACCAATGGAAGGGCATCACTGTCCCTAAAACTGCTTGTCCTAAAGAACCCTGATTTTTATTAGTGGTCAATAATGAGTTTGCTCTTTTTGATATTTTTATTACATATATTTTTGACCACAGCCCACAATGCTCAAGGCTAATTCTTGGCACTATGCTCAGGGATCACTCCTGGTGGTGCTCAGAGGACTCATATGGGTTGCCAGAGATAGAACCTAGGTTGGTTACATAAAAGGCAAGTGTCCTAACTGCTGTATTTTCACTCCTGTTAGGGCAAATATATATATATATATATATACATATACATGTGTATATATGCACATTTATACATATATATGCACACATTAAAAATTCATTCTGCTATTACAAACTTTGGGAACGAGGAATTCTATGTCATTCAGTTGTGTGATGTGACACCTTTTTTATTTTTTCTTACTGACTTCTCTCAAGTACCAAGGAACTGAATCTCTTATATTCTGATATGAACATTAAGAATTGTCTAGAAATCACACGGGGAGCCTAGATTTCCCAACAGTCCCTCTCAGTCTCTCTGAACTGGACCAGGTTTTAGGTATGTCATGACCATCCCATGGGCCCCCTTACCTTTCATGGACCCGGCCTCTTTCATCTCCCAGGGTAACTGTCACTGTACAGTTTTTACTCAGGTCAAATTTATCACTGTACAAATGATAGTCCGGAGTCACCCATCCAACCCAGACACAGGAGGGGTCCTGTCCAGCAAAGATGCGGATTGCATAGTAGCACTGCTGGGAAGAGACCACAGAGGGGAATGAGTAGTTGTGCCAAGGGCAGTGGGCTCAACCGGCAGGAATAACACTTGACATTCTACAAAAACACACGATTCTTGAAGTGTTCAGCTTCATGCCTGGGCTTGGAGTTTGGCTTATTTCCTCCATGTCTGTTGTGTGCTGGCACCTAGAGATTCAAGCATGTAATCTACCATCTTTGAAGTCAGTGGCAGCTATCAGAATGCTCAGCAGAGAATCCTAACCCTTCCCAGGGCACTTGGGCTGATGGCAAGAGCTGGGCACTGTCCCTCATCTTGAGAGAGAAATCAAGGTCAGGGAATGCCTCATACACATTCAAATTCCACATGAGACCTGCAGGTAACTTTCTGTTTTTTGTTATTTTGGGTTTAGCTGAAAAAAAAGGTTCTCTAAGAAAATTCTGGTGACCACATGTGTCACGTGGACATGACAGCAGCCCTCGGCACATGTCACATCTTTTTGTAAAGTCTATCACCATGTCTTATGAAAATAGCGAAAAGACTGAGCTAAGTGACTGCTTATCACTTGGTTGGTAAAACTGAGCACATTTCCTCTTAATAAAGTTATTTTTGTTTGCAGTCTGTCATATTTTTTGACAAGATTCAGGGTCAAACACACTCGTATAGTCAGCTATCAATCGTGTGACCTTGAACAAATCATTAATCCTCCTGATGACACAAAACACAAAATATTGTCCATCTTCTGGGGTTGCTGGAGTTAGAAAAGGAACGTGAACAATATGCCCACAATACAAACAAGGGGACACGCTGCTACAAGAATCTTGTCCCTGTGCCCTCCAGATTGCAGGAGAACCTCACAGAAAAGGTGACAGGCATTCATATAGAAAATGTGATTTAAAAAAATTAAAAACAAATAAAGAAATTGGGATGTGTGGTTTCCTGACTACTGTTTAGTTGCAAAATAGAAGGGGACCAAAAATTATCCCCAGTGGCTTGTGGGCTGGCTCCCTGCTCCTTCGCATATGATTGTTCTAACATTATTCCTGGCTCTACTCAGAGACATGGAAGAGCTGACTCATAGAAGTTTACATAAAAGAGCAAACAAAAGGATTAAATTAAGAACCCCTCCCTTATACAACTGATGTTTATTTTAATCAAACAGGCAGTGCTGGGTCCTTGGTGACAAATGAGCAACAACTACACAATGATGCCCAATTAGGAGCTCCAGGTAGAGCTTCTGCTGTGCACTGAATAACTGTCTCTCCCTTTTCGAGAAATGCCTTTGACATCCTCTGGAAGCATTATGATGGATATTAAGACAGAGTAATTGGCAATTAAAGAGGTTCTCTAGACAGATCTTGCTGTAAGGGGCATATTACGAGGCACAGCAAAGAACCAAATAATTAAAACCATAATTGAGCACATTTACTTACTGTTGTTGTATGAGAGAGCATTTCCTGAATCTGTTTCCTGGGGGGAAGATAATCCATATTTTAGTTATTCAGTTGTATAGAGAATGCTACAAACCTGAAAGTCAATTTCTCTATCTTCACAATGAAGGCAAATTTAGGAGACTATCTGCTTTCTACACATGAGTGATTCCCAACTTTAAGGGGCTTTTTCCATTGGTGACCTGTTGCAAAGTGGCAGTGGCAGACTGGCTGTGACTTCTAATGCTTGTTTCACAATCCTGATGGCAGATTAGCAGTGGGGCAAATTATAATAACATAAGCAGGGATACCTCTGAATATATTATTCTACTCTCTCAAGCAAATGTACTTGTTATAAAACTTGGTAGATGGTATAACTCTAGAGGAAACTTAGACAAGACAATCTGAGAAAGAATGCAATAAAAGGGGCAGGGGATGGCCTATGGCATAGAGCACATGCCTTGAATTAGTGTGGCCCTAGGTTTGGTCCACTGCATGGATGATCCCCTCAAATACAACTGGGAGTGGTTTCTATAATAATTAAACTTGAAACCACATATTAAAGAAAATAAATACACGATATAGATATGTGTGCAAATATATATATAAGCAACAGCGGGTAGGGTGTTTGCCTTGCACGTGGTTGACCCAGCTTCAATTCCTCCACCCCCTCTCAGAGAGCCCGGCAAGCTACTGAGAGTATCTCGCTCACACAGCAGAGCCTGGCAAGCTACCTGTGCCATATTCGATATGCCAAAAACAGTAACAAGTCTCACAATGGAGACGTTATTGGTGTCTGCTTGAGCAAACTGATGAGCAAGGGGATGAGAGTGATGCAGTGATGCATGTATGTATAATATTTACACACATATACATACACCTTATAAAGGAAAAGCAATATAATCCTTATTAGAAGGAAAGAATTTACATTACTCCCAAGGACACAGCCACTGGGTTGGACACTGACCATATTAATATCAAGGGAAACATTTTTGCTTCCAGAAGCTTCTAATTTCATCCAAAGGCAATAACAATGGTGTACTTTCATGCACTCTTGTACCTTTTACTCCCTGTTTGTATACACTTTAGATAATCAGGAGGCTATGCACTCCGAGGGCTCAAGAAGAGCACAAACTTTTGTACTGAATGTGGCCACTTCATTGCAACTTGTTCCTGAATGAAGCACCACACAAATCCACATACCTGTGTATGCACAGATATGAGCCTATATATCCCTAGCTGAAAGCACAGAGAACCCTATCCACAGAGAGAGCAGTGCCAAGACATTGTGAGATAAAGCAGCAGGAATGCCAGCTCCACAGCAGACACAGCAAATGCCTCTGCGAGCTGGTGGCGTGCCCTCACCTCTTCTGGAAAGCGTCGCTGTCCAGGCAGGGGCTGTGGCTGAAGGAGGAGTGACACTCAACAGGCATGCTCAGGCGGCAGTAGATCATGTTGGCACTGCTTTTCTGTGTGCCAAACGTTTTGTGGGTCACCTTGAGGCACGGGGGGCTGTCCATGGTGCCATCGATCCTCACGACCTGGAAATAAGTGAGGCCCTCACCCTGACATACCCAAGGATCTGGCCTTGACCCCATCCCTCCATCTCTCATTAACATCAGGCATGGTCCAGGCTTTCCACAAAATGTAAGAACTGTCACCAGTGACATCCTATTCCATATGGTGTTTATTACTTGGACTCTCCTCTGTAGAAATAACATCTGCCAAACACTACCAGGAGTGACCCTGAGCACAGAGCTTGGAGTAATCCATGGGCACTGTTGGGTACTAACTGACCTCTTCTGAAGAATCTGCCTCTGACTGGAGAAAAGAGAAGGTCAGACACTTATATAATGGGTTTCTGCAAGGCCCAGGGTGGAGGACAGGTGTAGGATGGTAGGGGGAGGAAGAGTGTCAGTGGTACAGCATAGTACCTGCTAAAGTCATTCTTTCCAAAGTTGCTCCTTTTCAGAGGGCATGAAAATACCCAGCACTCCAAAGCACAGAAAAGACAGCAGTGCTCTCTCAAGGGAATGAGCTCCCTGTGAGTAGTCCTAGGCTATCAGAGGTTCTCTAGATACCGGGGGAGTTCCCAGTTCCGCTACACAAAAATAAACGGGGAGCTTTGAAGGTGAAAGATCAACAGTGAGGTTTTTGTAATGTTTGTGTTGGGGAGGGGGTGTGGGAGGTGTGGGAAATAGCCAGGCACACAAAATGAGATTTGGCATCATTTTTGAATGATCTGAGAATTTCTCCCTGCCTTCTAGATAATTGTTCTGTCCTGGGGTTTATAAGCATGTTTGAATAATTTTGTGCCATTTGCAAAATTTTGTAAGTGAAGGGCTTCTACATTCTACCCATCTGTAAAAAGAGATGCATAATTTCCCATGGTTTATGAAATAAATTGCTAAAGGAGTGGTCAGATCAGGAATCACAGAAACAAAAGTTTCTTCTTTCTACTGGGGGTACTTGAGAGTTGCTGGGGGTAGTTGGGCAGTAGGAGTTGCTGCATGCTGAATGCAGACTGGAATGCAAATTAAGGAGACTTATGGTTGGGTGGAAGAAAGCTACTCAATGCAGTGATTCAACAGAGTTAATTTGTCTGTTATTCCACCAGATTCCTCCTTCTCCATACACTATCCCCTATGAATTTAAAAAACAAACAAACAAACTTGAAAGGTTTGGACAAAACTGAGGAAAATCAGTGGGGAACCAGAAGCCAAATCAGAACTTAACTTTACAATTCTGGGCTCCTCCTAGACCTCCCTGCTACAAGGGGATCATTAAAGTCTCTCTCATCATCATAATCAATGATCTCAGCTAAAAGAACCAGAGGTGGTTCTCTAGACATTAAATAGGACTTTGAAGACATCAAGGTATGGGCATGGAAGAATCACATCTGGAGCTAATCATCTTCAGTAGATGCAGTGACATTTTCTCCATTGATTCACCACAGGTTTATAATATTATGTTTCATGAGTATAGTTTCACACTGCAGTAAATCTCTTAAAATGATAACATAAGGTCTCCAGCTAATATATTGCTATGACAATACCAGCATAAGGGTGTCTGGGGCAAATGTAGTGGCTCAAAGGCTTGGGAATCAAATGGTAAGATTTTATCTGCCACAGGGTTGCCATTCGCAAGAGGCCACTTAGCTTCCTGCAATGAGTGTGTCGCAACTACAGCTGCAAGGGCCACAAGGAGGTGGTTGGTAAGTGGCCAGGACATGAACTTAGGTAAGCAGCTGCCTGTTGACAGGAGCATTAGTTGGAGCTTAGGTGCCTTGGTCCACCTGCCTGCCAGCGCCACCCACAGTATATCATGTTACCTCTATATGCGGATGATCCTTAGGCACGTTGACAAATGTTGGGAGGCGCTTGCTGAACCACATGGCAACATCTCGGTTCATGTTGACAGCGAAAGGCTCAAAGCCCTCTTGGAGGCCGCACATGGTATAAAACTTGAAGGTACTGGCATCCATCCCAAGATTCATGCGACCGATCTGAGACAGGCCCA
Source organism: Sorex araneus (assembly GCF_027595985.1). Lineage (NCBI taxonomy): Eukaryota > Metazoa > Chordata > Mammalia > Eulipotyphla > Soricidae > Sorex > Sorex araneus. Next base: position 78,867,969 of record NC_073304.1, read on the forward strand.
GGGAGCAGATGGGCACAAAGCCTGAAGAGAGGCAGAGGAGAAATGAGAGTCCTGTTTCAGCCCCTAAGCTGGCTCCAGCACTGGGAGGAAGCTAAGACTTTGCTTCCTTCACAGTTCTGAGTCCAGTAGGGAAGACGGGGCAACCTCCTTACTCTTCTTGATGTAGAAACTCAACAGTGAGAAGCCACCTGTGGTCTATGCTATCCTTGGTGTATGAGGAAAAATAAGTGGGTTTGCTTCCAAATGATTTGCAGGGTCAAGGGAATTGCTAAGCAATGACCTGAACTGTAATAATTGAAACCCCAAAATAGGTGAAAATGATGTGGTGAAAAACATCCAGAAAACAAAACAAGTATATTAAGATAAATTAAGGGGGCTGGAACCATAGTACAGCGGGTAGGGCTTTTGCCTTGCATGAGGCTGACCCAGATTCGATCCCTGGCATCCTATATAGTCTCCCAGCACTTCCAGGAGTAATTCCTGAGTGCAGAGCCAGGAGTAACCCCTGGGCATCGCTGGGTGTGACCCCAGAAAAACAAAAAAAAAGATAAATTAAGAAATAAAGTGAGAGAACAGGCAATGCCTAATCACGACAACCCTGAGATTTTCCTTGCAGAATGATATCTTCCAAGTGGTGATGGAGTTTGGGAAATAAGGAACCTCGGGACTGTGGTGGATGGGGGAATATTGTCATTCTTGTGGTGGGTGTGGTGCAGTGCAATACACTGCGTGCCTGGAACACTGGTACCAATGCCACCATAAATCACAAGATGACAATAATTGTAAAGAAAACAGTCAATTAACAAAATTAAAAGATATTATTACCTAGAAAGGTAAAACCTGTGAGAGAAAAAGTAAAATTCTTTATCTATATCTCTGTTCTTCAGCCGGTGGGTTTGCAGGCTGATAATAATTCCTCCCTGCCTTCCCACCCGCACCCTGCCACCTGCCACCCCACCCAATCACATAGTGGTTAAGCAGCAGCAGATGTCACACTAGCTAAAAATTGTAATTATATAATATTTGATTCAATAAATAAAATTCTGTCTACATTGGTTTCTGTTTCTGTCTTAATCATCAGCTGGTCTGTGAAATATTTCTATTTCTCCAGGCCCAAAGGCATAAAAAAGTCAAAGAACACTAATCTATATCATAGTTTATATTAAGCCCTAAGAAATTGTAAATACTGCCCAAAGAAAAACACTATGAAACCGTAAACATCCAAACTCTCCTAATTTTTCAAACTTTCCACATTTTTCCTGGTGAAATGTGGGGTTAAGAGACTTCCTGTTTGAGAATGAGCCTAGAAAGTATTAAATGCTATCAACATCATTTGGCTTATTTATAAAATACTTTCCAGTATTTCCGGGATCGGACCACCATCTCCTTCATGAAAAATTCTACTTCACAGAGAGGGGAGAAAGGTCTGCAAAGTTTAAGTTTAAGAAGAGAATGCCCAGAATGACCACCAACTGGGAGCACTTTGGCACTATTGTGGCAACGTGGGAAGATGCCATTGTTGACAACATCGATGAGGAATATGATTGACTGGTTCAGCATCTCCATGACTGCGAGAGGAATGCCGAGAGTGGGAAAGCCACAAAGAGATGCCTGTCTTCAGAAACTCTCAAGCTCATTCTCCAATGTGGTTTGGCATGAGCCCCAGACAATCAGAAGCTAATGTCTGAACTCGCAAAGCTGTGCAGAGAAGCGATAAAGGAAGACCTCAAAGAGAGAACAGCAGCAGTATTGGCTGATGTGGCAGAAGCTGGGAAAAGTATTTACAACTCTCCTGTCCTTCGCCAAATACAAGACCAAGATGACTGCCCTCCGACATCCTGATGGATCTATCACATCTTCCAGAAGGGCAATGGAGAGGATTATTCATAACTTCTACTCGGATCTCTTCGACAGCCACGTCCAACTGCCCACATATCAAATTCCGCAAGATTGATATGTCATTCCTAACATTCTCCCTTCAGAAATCCGACACACCATTTCATCGGTAAAGATGCATACAGCACCCAGTTTAAACAAGATCAGACCCGAACACCTGAAGAATCTGCCGCCAGTACTCATCAATACACTGGCTCGGCTCTTCACACACTACCTGTCTGTATGTGAGGTTCCATCCCAGTGGAAAACCAGCAGGACCATTCTGTTGTACAAGAAGAGAAACATCCACGACATCAGCAACTATCGCCCAATCTACCTGTTGTCCATTGCCTAAAAGTTGTTCACTGAGTCATCCTGAACAGAATAGGCAGAACACTAGATGAAGGACAACCATGCAAGCAAGTCAGGTTCGTAAAGGATTCAGCATGATGGACCATATCCACACAGTGAGCAAGCTCACTGAAGTTTTGCGAGAGTTCAAGATGCCGCTCTGTATACTGTTCATTGATTTAAAGAAGGCCTTTGATTCTGTTGAGACAGAAGCAGTCATCCAAGCCCTAGTTGAACAGAGTGTTCAAACTCAATACATCAAGATCCTCCATGACCCGTATTACGGATTCACCACCAGGATCTCACCATACTACGAGGAAGTGATTATTGACATAGAGAGAGGGATTTGGCGGGGAATACCATTTCACCGAAACTCTTCAGTGCTACCTTTGAGAACGTCATGAGATGACTGGAATGGGAAAAAATGGGAGTGAAGATAGATGGTCGGCAATTACACCACCTCCACTTTGCTGATGATATCATTCTCATAACACCAAATAGTAGCCAAATGGCACAAATGCTGGCCAACTTTGACCAAGAGTGTGGAAAGGTCGGACTGCAGCTGAATCTTACCAAAACAATGTTCATGAAAAACAAAGTAGTCCCTGATGTTCTATTTGCTCTCAATGGAACGAACACCTCCGAGTGCAGCAGCTATGTGTACCTGGGTCAAGAACTCAACATGAGGAATGACTTGGTGCCAGAACTGCACAAGAGGAAGAGAGCAGCATGGAATGCCTTCAAGAGCATTGAAGAAGTGGTTAAGGGGACGAAGAACATCCAGCTTCAGGCACATCTTTTTGACTCCACCATTCTTCCTGCACTAACATATGCCTCAGAGACCTGGGCCCTATGAGAACGTTATTTGGGTATCCCAAAGAGGAATCAGAAGATCTATGCTTGGAGTATCATGTTTCACTCAAGTGAGAGAAGGATTCCTGAGTTCTTATCTCCCTCAACGATCAAGAATCAGGGACACCATCTCATTTGCCAAGGCATCAAAAATCAGATGGGCTGGACATGTAATGCGATTTAGAGACGACCACTGGACTAGAGCTGTTACCAACTGGATTCCACGGGACATCAAAAGACTGTGTGGCTGTCCACATACGAGATGGTCAGACTTCTTCATCAAAACCCTGAATGAACGGTTTGAGGCTCTTTGTGTTCCTGGAGCAAGCAGATACACCATTGGGCTGCACTAGCATGCGACAGGGATGGATGGAGACATTACTGGCGCCCGCTCGAGCAAATCGAAGAGCAATGGGATGACAAGTGATACTTTCCAGTTCCCATTTAGCCTAATGTGATATTTTCAAGGGGGCGTGTTTGCAGAGAAAATATTTCTTTATTCCTGTGGTCATTGTCTCAACAAGCTTACCTCACTTCTATCTCTGTTTGTCTCTCTCTTTCACACGTGCGTGCGTGCACGTGCGTGCACGTGCATGCGTGTGTGTGTGCGTGCACACACACACACGCACACACACTGCCATGTGCAATATACCAGAACAGAAGTTCACACTTCTTGGTTGTCATATTTGGAAGCTATTTATAAAACATAATTGTGGACCAACAAATAAGCAGAGGAGCACAGCACCAATTCTCTTGGATTTGGATGTAGGAGGCAGGAGACTAGAGGGCAGCTGGGGCTGCCAAGAGCCCTCAGGAGAGCAGGAAGGATTCACAAGAGGGGGGATTTCCCAAATAAAATGGGACACTCTTAGAACAGGCATGTTTAAAAGAAAAGTTAGGGTCAATCTGGAGGCAATTTTTTTGGGTCATACCTGGTAGTGCTCAGATATCACTCCTAATAGTGTTCAGTGGGACCATATGGGATGCTAGGGATCAAACTTGAGTTGCCCACTTGCAAGGCAAGTGTCCTGACCACTATACTCTTGCTCCAGCCCAATCTGGGAACTATGTTCATAACTCCAATAGCTAACATTTACAGAGAGCAAAGCCAAATGCACTCTTCCTAATGTGTATGGTACATACTACCATAGGTTGACTGGTGACTAGTCAAAGAAATGAAAGGGAAATCCCCTTACAAGCTTAAGTTGGTTGCTTTCAGAGTCGATTAATTCATTTAGAACACAATTTCATGCCGTATATAAAAACAGACTACAATGGAGTCTTAGCAAGGGACAGGTGATGTCTGTCTGTCCAAGGATCCAGGTATGCTTGAAGTTTACTGGCAGTGTCAGTCCCAAAGAGACTTGAGGACTGGTCAGTGAGGTAGAGACCCATTAATGGACCCTTGCCAGCACTGCTTTGCTCCTTGCATTTTTGTGCTCTGGACTCTGATGGATGAAGCAACCTCTTTTTTTCTACTCATAGAGATTTTGATAAATAAGGTACCGTTGAAAATATGACTCCAATGGGGTCTAGGATTGCTTCTCAGCATAATTTCTTGGATTCCCACTAGGACAGACTCTGCTTGGTGCCATGAGGGTTGTGGAGGAAGGACAAACTGCCTTACGACCAAGGAATTTATGAAAATGGGAGTAACAAATGGAATATAAAGTAGCAATATTTGATCTGTAAAACATCCCTGCTTCCAAGGAAGTATCTTGGTTTCTGTGAGGAGTTGAATAACCCAGCACAGACATCACGACAGTCATTTTATTTGGACGTCATGACCAGGAAGCATGCCAGCTCTGATGTGAGCAGAGATAGGCCATTTTAAGCAAACATTTCTTCTTGCATCTTGATGAACTTGAATGATGGAATAAAGAAGCAGATGCAAAGCCTGAGATAGAAGAGGGACGAGAAGTTTGAAGTTCGAATAGCTTAGGTCATATGAATTTGTTCTGAGTCCCACATCCACTGATGATATAAGCCCCAGAGATTATTTGTTTATCTTTCTATTTTTTAAATAAAATTAAATGATGTAGGCTTCCCCTCATTCTTGAGCTATCAGTAGATAGAACACTTTATAGGATATAAAACTGAAGGTCCCAGGAACTCAGGGACTTGGCCAAGGTCATGAAATGGGCAAGTGACAGACTGGAACAAGATCCCACAGCCTCAGACTCAGACCAGCTGCCTACCAGTCTTCAAGAAGGGACTGAGAATAAATGCCCTGGATTTAAGTAGCACTTCTCTCCTGGGGCAGAAGGTATCACTCATTACAGAGTAACGCGCTGTCTCGCCTCTGCAGAAGCCCTCTCCACAGGCGAGAGCTGAGCACCACGGGGGGAGAGGCACAGCTGCAAAGGTCATGGATGTGAAAGCAGCAGGAGGGGGAGAGTATGGAGTTTTGTAGGGGATAAGTGGGCACCACTGGGACAGCTATATAAAGAGCTACCGAAGAGAAGCCAGAAGCAAAAGAGAGAAACCCCACAAAGGATGGAGGACAAAGATAAACCTGAAGGTGCCCACACTGTCTCCTGGGAAGAACACTTGATAAATGGACTCACCTAATCAGCTCCCTCCACCTGGTGGAGGGACTCTACCTAGGGCAGGTCTTCCCACTTCTAACACACCTTTTTTTCAGGCACTGAACACCATGTGACCATATCATTCAGAATGACCCAGAGATAAGGAAGAGCAGTGATGAGGAACTGCAACAGCTAATATTTATCAACTACTTTCTAAGTCCCAGGCACTGGGCTTAGTATTCAAGAGGTTTATCTTACTGGTCCTATGCACAGATAAGGGAATGGAGACTTAGCAAATGAAATAACTGACTTAAAGTCTGTGTCCTGTGGGAAGGGGGAGGCAGCATGTGGAAGCTCCAGGGCAACCAACAAGGACCAAGGCCAGGATGCCTGCTTGCCAGTTCTTGCTACACTGCTTGTGAGGAACACTCCCTTCAGTTTTCAAAGGGGCATCGAGTTGATCTGGTTGGCTCTTGAATAAGCAATTGGCACCACGTGATCACAAAACCCTCCAAACCCCTTAGAAGAAAAGGGCTACCAATCACGGGGATCCCCAGGCTCCCTGGAATTGGTCTGGATAGGAAGGTCTGTGCAATAAGGCAACACGACCCAAATGAGGGTGCTGACTCTCCCAGCAGGACTGTGCACTTTATGTACGACTCAGCTGGCCCACAGTTTTGCACTGGAATGGATAAATAAGAAGATGGAAAAATAAGGGGTAAGCAATTGCCCCCTCCCCATGGGGAGCTTGAAATGAGGTGCATGGACATATGTGAAGGGACTGAGGAGAAATTTTGTATGGGCCTAATCAAGGTATCCAGACCATACATGTCCCAGGAAGGGACACACACATTTAAATTCCTCAGATGCTCTGATAAACTCCTCATTGTGAGGTCACCAACTGGTTTTATGCATAAGGAAGAGAAGAGTCCAAGGTCAGCTTTCCATAATTCAGGAGCTTGGAGAGGAACTGGTCCATCAAAACCAAGGGTCAATTTTCAAACTATTTCAAACAGAGGAAAAAACACGCATTCACTACCAGTCATTGAAAAAATGAGAGTTTTATTCCATGGGATGGTGGATAAAGTGACTATTGGAACTGCTACCAGAATATTTGCAAATCTCACATAAGCAGGACCTTCTTTTGTGGGGAAGGGGCCCCCAAGTTCAGGAGGCCTGAAGCAATACTTGGCCATCCAGGCCAAAGTGTTCAAGACTTGGACCCTGTGATGGGGCATTACATCAGCCCAGTGGTGCTGGGAGTGTCCAGAACTACATCCCATGTATTTAGAGGACCATGTAGTGCTGGGGATAAAACTTGGGTCTTGGCCTCTAGATATATCCCTGGCCTCCATCAGGGTATGATTTATTGACTGATTTTCATTTTCCAGTAAGCCTCAGGAAGCAGAAAGGGGGAAGCCCTACGGTGCTCAGAGGCTGTGCAGAAAACACAGTAAGCAGGCAGCCCCCGCTCCCAGCCCCCAAAGTCACAGCCCAGCAAAGATCTGGAGAAGAATGGCAGGGGGACAGGGGGACGCTGGGACTCAGTGTGTTTGTGTTCAGATGGCAGTGAAACTCCCTGCACATGAGTTTCATTTGCTGCTGACAGAAAAAAAATTACCAGCAGAGCTGCAGAGATGTTACACCCTGACAGCCAACAGTAGGAGTATCCTGGGAGGCTGCCCCAGCAGACGCCAAAGCTATAGCAGGAGCAGGATGTCCATAGGGAATGTCTGGCAGTGAGGGAGCACAGGAGATCACATTAAAGCCTCATCCCGATTATGTTCTGAGGTCTTAGAGGGTGTTCAGGATCTTATCTTCCTTTTCTCTAACTGGAATCAAAGACATGGGGACTAGCTAAGATTTTACCTTAGAAGTTCCTGAGTTTCCAGGTGGTTTTAGGGTGCATATATGACCACGACAATGCCGACTAGAGATCAGGTAAACAACAGTGATTAGTGAAGCTTGAACAAGGTGGATAGGAGCCGAATTTAACTGTGACACAGAAAAGGATGATGATAACTTATAAGAATGCAGGGAATAGAAGCTATTCATGAATTGTAATGCTTGCGTGTATTTTCCCTAAAGACTAAAATCTTCCCACTGCCCAACTCGTACTGGGCGAGTGGCCTGAATCAGTGCTGGGGCTTCAGCTATCAGAACACAAGCAGAGAACAGATTTGTGATTTCTTGAGGGATACAATGTATAAAATACTTTATTTTCAATAAAAGCTTTTCCTAAAAGCTCAAGGCAAGAATTTCTACCTCTTTCCATTTTATGCAGAGAACAGAATGATGCTATATGGTTATTCCAGGCCTCTGGGCTATTGTTAGCAGAGACGGAGAATGGCATGCTGTCTTCTTTCATCTGCCCTTTGAGTGACTCCTGGGCCACCTCAGAACCAGAGGAACCTTTCAGTGATCTTGTCTCTGGGTTATTAAAGTGCAACATGAGACTACGGTATAGTGTGTTAACATAACACAGTACAATTCTATTATAAAACCTCTTCTAATAATAGACTTTGTGGCTCTGAAGGTCAAACCATGTCCCTAGTACATTAAAGGTCTTTGAGGCATCTCTTTCCATCAACACAGATGATCCTTAAGAGCAGTTATTCTAAAACGGTCCTCTTTTGGATAGCGTTCCTCTGCTCAAAAACTACAACAGCTGGAGCACTAATCATTTACAGAGGAGAAAGGAGAGGCAAAGAGATTAAGGGGAATCCAAAATGTTCCAGGTGGGATGGGGAAGGGTTTTGCAGGGGCAGGTAAATATGTTATTGGTGGGAAAGGCCAGAGGCAGGAGGAGTGCCTTGACCCAGAGCAAGGAACTCCTTGCTTTCCCTCTGTACCACTTGGAATCCTCCTCATCAGGAATAAATTAGCAGTGGGGCTAATAAATTAGCACCAAGGTAGGGGGATGGGATAAATGTACACAGCAGATACAAAGTTATTGCCACAGTATTTTATACCTGGATTTTGCAATTCATATAATCTAACCCCCTCTTCTCTAATCAGGTCGTCTCAACAAGTCTAACCAAGATTCTGCACAGTGCGTCCAGCCACACACAGAGGAGCAATGGGTGCTTCTTATTTCCATCTACTGAATACTCTGTATCCTTGGGGTTGCTGGTATAAAAGAGAATAAGCACTAAACAACCCTATGCATATAGCTCAGTCATGTAGATGGGAAATAAGAAGCACCCATTGCTCCTCTGTGTGTAGCTGGAAGCAGTGCCTGATTGTGGTCTATTCATGGCCATTAATAAAGGCCACTGTGCTTGGATCTCACAGCATGTCTGAATTTCAAAATAAATTATGTTTCATTCAAAGGAACCGTTAACTTCATGTTTCATTGGTTTTCATCAATGCATCAGGTTCAATTACACAAATACATAGACTCACAATTCAAAGCAGAACAAAAGGATAATTTTTTAATTCACCGACTTTACTTCTCCTGCCAGGGACATTATTCCATAAGCAAATGAACAATTCCTCTGGCCAAGGCAGAGGATAGGGAATTAAAGAAGTGCTTTTTTGGCCAGTATAGAACTGCAAAAATTATAGTTATATGGCACATACCGATGATAATTATTTGTCTTGATTCTTTTTTTTTTTTTTTTTTTTGCTTTTTGGGTCACACCCAGCAATGCACAGGGGTCACTCCTGGCTCATGCACTCAGGAATGACCCCTGGCGGTGCTCAGGGGACCATATGGGATGCTGGGATTTGAACCCGGGTCGGCCGCGTGCAAGGCAAACGCCCTACCCGCTGTGCTATCACTCCAGCCCCTGTCTTGATTCTTAAAGATAGAAAGAAGAAGGACTTTCAGAGTTTCAAATATGCAAATAACAGGGTTCCCTAAAAAAGGAGGTAGAAGAGTTCACCCATTGTGCTCCTTGGATTTCCCTTTGACTCATGGAGCTATAATAGGGGAAATGGGAAGATTTACCATTTTCAATCTCGTAGTCAGCAAAGGCAAGTTCTGAGCCTTTGTTGGTGATCAGCAGCTCCCCATTCAGTGTGAAGATCATCGAAGCATCCTCCAGGTTAATCATGCATCCAACCACATCTCCTGGCTGCCAGGTTCGTCCAAAATACCCACTTCCCTGGTGCCAGCGTTGACCCTAGAAAACAAGGCCTCAGTCCTTAGAAAAGCGGAGGTTCCAGAAATGTCCCAAAGGCAGAGAGATGACCACAGGAATAACTCCTAACCAACAGTGATCCCCTATTTCTACAAGGCACTCACTTTTCCACCAAGGACAATTTCTAGAGGTCAAAGTTTTGGATGATCGAGCATCTGAAAGGTCTGAATGAATGGGTCTCACAAGTCCTAGTCAGCCTTAGCAACATGCAGGACTTCTGCCCAGGATAGGTGGACACTTTTCCTCTCACACTGCTGCACAGTGTTCTGTGAAACACCTCTAGAGCAGAGGCAATGCTATCAGGTGTAGGAGCGGGTATGGAGGTGATTATGGGATGGACGTGGGCATATAATCCCCACCCCCCTTACCAAAGTGACAATTATTTGGTAATAAGAAGTTGTTGAAAGTGAGTGGTCACTTGGTGAGATCTAGGTACTGAGTGCTCCTCACTTCTAGGGAAATGTAGTTGGAAAAGAAGAGCTTGGGCTGTGGAATGGAGACAGACTGCAGACTCACCCTGCTGCCTTCAAATACAAAGGCCTGGTCATCAGCCCCCAGCTCAATGTCAGATCGACAGCCGGGCCTGGCCCAACCAACACGCATATCTCCTCCAGTCACGACTTCAAACTCGAAATACCACTTTCCAGACCTCACAGCATAGGACCGCTCTACCCGGAAAAATCGAATCTTGTCTATGCTGACTTTTTCCACAGCTGGGTCAGCTATGAATGGAAGGAAAAGGAGCAGTGTGTATTGAAGAGAAGGAGAGAGCTCTAATAATTAAGAATCATTCATCCAAATAACTTTATAATGAATACTTGATAACCATGCTCTATTATCAAGTACAGCATATGTTCATAATCATTATCATGTAATGATGAGTTACCATTCATTGAACAAAATCCTTTGTAGTATAGAGACTATATCTCAATTATTTCTCTCAACAATTCTATGAAATCAGTAAAACTATATAAACTTGAGAATCAGAAAGGTCATTTATTCAAGGTCACAGAGCCAATTGATAAAGGAGAACAAGAATTTGAATATAGGTCTGCCTTCAGATAACTCCCTTATCTACTTATAAAACTGGCCTAATAACCTATAGAACCCATCTGGGATATAGCATGATAATAACATCTTCATCAATTAGAAACTGAATGCTAAGATTTGGATATGAGATTACCTGGTCCAAAAGTAAGCTGATATTCAAGTTTGGAAATAAGAGAAATAAAGGCAATTTACTTCTTTTTGTGATCCAGTTTCCTAAAAACTCATGGACACCTTGAGTGATATCTATTTCCTTTTTCCTTTATTGACTGAAGTAGTCATTAACAATATAGTTAATGGCAGTTTCCTCTGTACATAATTCCAAAACCACCCCCATGACCATTGTACCCACCTCCCTCCCCCAAGTTTGATTTCTATTTCCTATGGCACCGGGTGATTCAAATTATAATCACAGGAAAAAAATGTATCAATAGGACAATATTTTATTATCAGTCGTGTTTCTTATTCCCACCTCTCCTTGCTTCCTGAAACATACCATTTAGCTGAGTGCTCATCAGCATCAATATCATTAGTTACACAAGACAGACTTATTCAAAGTTAGCATTTTTCCTGAATAAAACTGTTCTGTAAATTAGAGGAAAGATGAAAAATTTCAACTCATACCAAGTTCCTGATCTGATGGTTCAATGTTATACCCATAACCAACGAATGTCCTAACAGCTTCCCGAAGGCTATCTCTGTTTGACTTCTTGGTTCTCTCATCAAGTAATGCGTATGGCACTAGGCGGGGATTCCTTTTGTTCTTCAAATCCTGTGTGAAGCCAAAGAAAAGAGGTGCTGAGAAAATAGAATTTTGTCTTAGCAAATAGCTTGTACCATTAACATATTCCCTGCAACGATCTTGGTTTTTTCACATTAGTCTACTAGTTCCTCCCCCAGTGTTTTTAAATTTTGCAGAACACATATTTACCATTTCTCTTCAGGATTAAAGAAGTGGAAAACTTTTTAATAATGTTCAAGGCTAACATCAAAGCCACATTTTAATAATGCCAGACTGTGAATAAAATAAAGAGTCATGAAATTGGTTATATTTCCAAGGCAAAGCAGATGGGGGATTTACGTAACTATTCCCGTATGGAAGATCATACTATGATCAAACTATTACAGCCTCCTCATAAGAAACAGCTTCTTTGAAAAATAAAGATACCATAAGGAAATATCCATGTTTGTAGAAAGACATCAGGAAAATAAGATTGAGTTCATTTTATTATAGTGGACACATCTTTGATTATAGTCCTGAGTTCCTTGGAGAGTATTTAAAATTTAAAATTAAATCACCATGAGACACACAGTTACAAAGTTGCTCATGATTGGTATTCAGTCATACAGTATTCCATCTCCCATCATTTCACCAGTATACATTTTGCACCACCAGTGCCCCCAGTTTCCTTTCCACATCCCCCCGCCTGCCTCAATGGCTCTCTCTCTCTCTCTCTCTCTCTCTCTCTTCTTCTTCTTCTTCTTCTTCTCTCTATCATTTCTTTTGGGCATTATGGTTTGCAATATAGGTACTGAAAGTTTATTATGTTTGCCCCTTTACTTTCAGCACTCAGTTCTTGTTCAGAGTGATCATTTCCAACTATTTTTGTCATAGTGACCCACTTCTCCATCCTAGCTACCCTCTCCTCACCATTACTTGTGGCAAGCTTTCAACCACGGACCATTTCCTGGCCCTTGTTTCTACTGCCTTTGGGTATTTGTCTCATATTTTTTTTTAATATCCCACAAATAAGTGCAATCATTGTATGTCTGTCCCTCTCCCTCTAACTCCCTCTCCCTCTCCCTCACACTCAGTATGATACCAAATTAAAGACATCCATATCAGACTTAAATCCATAAGGGACATGGAGAAAAATGTGGGCAGAACCCTCATGATATTGGAGCTAAGAGCATCTTCAAAAATGAAACACCACTGAACAAGCAAGTGGAAGCAAAGATAAACAAATGGGACTACATTAAACTAAGAAGCTTCTGCACCTCAAAAGAGATGGTGACCAAAATAAAAAGATAGCTCACGGAATGGGAAAATTATTTACATATCTGAAAGGGGTTAATATCCAAGATATATAAGGCACTGGTACAACTTTAAATTTTTTTCATTGAATCACAGTGAGATACACAGTTACAAGGTTGTTAATGATTGGGTTTCAGTCATATAATGTTCCAATATCCTTTACCAGTGTACATTTCCCACCACCAATGTCTCTCCCACAACTCCCCCAAGTCTCTATGGAAAGTATTTCTCTCTCTCTCTCTTTCTCTCCTTTTGGGCATTATAGTTTGTAATACAGACACTAAAAGGTTATCATGTATATTCTTTTCATACTTTCAACATTGAGTTCTTGTCCAGAGTGATCATTTCTAACTGTTATTGTCATACTGGTTCCTTTTCTACCCTAACTGCCCTTTGCTCCCCACATACTTGTGGCAAGCTTCCAACCATTGACTAGTCCTCATGGCCCCTATTTTCCTGGCCTTGAATATTAGTCTCATACTACTCATGCTATGCTTTTTAAAAAAATTATTGAATCACTGTGAGATAGTTACAAGCTTTCATGTTTAGGTTACAATTACACAGTGATCAAACACTCATCCCTCCACCAGTGCAATATCCCACAAATGAGTGCAGTCATTCTATGGCACTGGTAGAACTTTACAAGAAAAAAAAATCCAATCTCATCAAAAAATGGGGAGAAGCAATAAACAGAAATGAAATACTATGCAGCCACCAGAAAAAATGAAGTCATGAAATACTTGGAGGGTAATAAGAAGACAATAAGAACAACTACTGTGATAGGTGATCAGGAGTAATATGTTTAATATTTGGTTTTGAAATATTGACATGGTTTGCACAGTTGTGATCTTCTTGGCTACCAGAATGCTCAAGAATGAATGGCCATGTGTGCATAAAACTACACATGTGCATGCAGTTATCCTTGCACTTCCTGACACAACTCTGGCATGTACTAAGATTAGTGAAATAGTACAGGGAAAGGGTATGATGAATATTGGGTGTTTGAAGCCTGGTTTTAAACTCTACCTAATTCTTTTTTCTGTATAACTATTAGGTTGCTTCCCATTTAAGCCAAGAATTCTGTCCAGGAATCTTAGCCTGAGATTGAGAGGTAGGGGAGAGATATTTCTTGGCATAATAATGTGCCCTTCTCTTGGACTGGTATCTCTTCCTTCTCCCCCAGTATTTGATGCTTGAAACCATCCCCCAAAGATTGCCGACATCTGATGTAAGAAGTAAGAGACTGATTTTGGCTTTAGTGATTATGAAAATTAACTTGGCTATGATGCAAGCGGGAGACAAGGACTGAGAGAATATGCAGCCTTAGGGCACAGGGAAACATGGTCAAAAAAGAAGCAAATTAAGAAAGGTAAGCATATCCATTTGTGCAGAATTAGAATTGTTTCTGGAGTTAATGTCAATGTGACCGTTACAAATTCTGTCTAGTCTCATGGTTCTATAAATAATGAATGCACTGGGGCATGAAAGGTAGAATCCAAGGGCAGTCTCCATCTTCCAAGCTAAAACCCCAAAAGCGGCAGTTTGATGGATGAATATATAACTTTTCCAGTGGGTCTTACCCAGTATTTCTCACCTGTTGAATGCCATAGGTCCATCCTTGTTTTATTCTGTCCTTTGCCCAAACATTATGGGCATTCTCTGCAAGCTTATCCACTAAAATTTCTTGAGGAGGTAACAATTTCACATCAGACAAATCCAAAGGAGCTGGCTTATAGCCATTAGCCATCATATAACTATAAGTAAATGAAAAAAATATGTATTTTGAACTTGATATATGCATGATACCCCCATCCCATATTTTAGAGCAATAACACATTTTTCTTTGCTTTTTGAGTCACACCCAGAGGTGCTCAGGGATTACACCTGGCTCTGCACTCAGGAATGACTCCTGGCAGTGCTCGGGGGACTATATGGGATGCTGGGGATTGAACCCAGGTTGGCTTCAAGCAAAGCAAATTCCCTATCCACTGTGCCATTGCTCCAGCCCCTGCAATGACACATATTAAGACCACTGTGAAAATAAGATTATAGTCACAGATTCTACTTTTAACTCAGTTCTAAGTTAAAACTGAGTCCACAGACCAAGACTGAAATCGACCACACCAGCCAAAAGTGTGTCACAAGTTCAAAGAAGACCGGAAGACACTGGAGAAAATGGATGGTCCTAAGGTGCGAATCCATCCTTAATTTTAAGAAACTTACATAAGATCCCTACACATGACGGGCACCTTCAGTATGTTGAAACAGTACCCAGAAACTCCTTCTTCCCACTCCAAAGGTTCAAAACCAGATTTGGCAAGACAAGGATCTTGAGTCAAATGGTCTTTTGTAAATCAGCATAGAATAACTGCTGAACACTAAAAAACCAAGCCTTCAATTTGAGACTCAGGGGAAAAGAGCATAGCATTAGAGAATTTGTAAACCTGAGTAGATTTTTGCAGTTAGTATCTGGGCAGGTGTTACAGACCCAAATGCCTAAAATGGGACAGATAATTTGACAGCTATTGTGAAGATGGGAGGACAAATCGACAAGAGTCCAGGTTGCTGTACCATGTGAGTGGAACGGTGGGGGCCATTCTGGGATGGCTTCAGACAGGAAACTCATCACAGCCAGGAGAGCACTGATTCCAGAGTTGGATGGCCTCTAACAGCCCAGAGCAGGTCAAGAAGTGAAATGTAAGAACCAGTGGACCAGGGATCACTTTTGTTGGAAAATTTTGAGCAGGTTCAAGTGAACAAACATTGGCTGCTGAGTATTAACTTCAGGAGGCTCTTCAGCAGAGACTGCCCTGCTAGCTACTACCTCTCAGATGTGCTTCTGAGAGCAGGTGGGCAGCCTGGGAATGTAGTTAATGAGGAATAAATGGAAGAGTGGAGTTTCATTAAAGCTGGTAGCATCTTAACTAACTCTTTTTGTTTGTTTGTTTTTGTGCCACACTCAGCAATGATTTGGAATTACTCCTGAAAGTGGTTGAGGGGACCCTATGGGATGCTGGGAATCAAATCCAGGCCAGTCTTAAGCAAGGCAAGCACCCTGTCCACTTTACTATCACTCCAGCACCCCACCTGGA
Source organism: Sorex araneus (assembly GCF_027595985.1). Taxonomy (NCBI): domain Eukaryota; kingdom Metazoa; phylum Chordata; class Mammalia; order Eulipotyphla; family Soricidae; genus Sorex; species Sorex araneus. Next base: position 78,883,894 of record NC_073304.1, read on the forward strand.
CGCTTAAGTAGTTCTGACACCTGTCTGTGAAATACACCTATGGAGAGTACCATAGGTGAGGGAGAGAAAGCCAGCTAAGGAGGAGCATTAGTGAATTCAAGTCTGAATGTATGAACATGTATAACTCTGGGTCAATGTATAAGGTGAGTGGGAGTGCAGAACACAAGCAGATTTAGGGGTCAAATTAATCTTGGAAGAGACACCACTTTACACAAAGGATTTATAATGGTGGTCCAATGCTAGAGGAGTAAAATCATAACTGTCAACTATTTTTAAGCTCTTATGTCAACTGCTATTCTTATAGAACAGAGGTTTTCCGAATCACTTGGCCTATTACTGCCCCTTTTCATAAAAGCTCATCACTCAGTGCTCCCCCATAAATTTCCCTTCAATAGACGAACAGAAAGTGACCCTTACCTTGATTTTCAGAGAGGTGACTAACACCCTCTCGATCATTCTAGGATCCCCCTAACCTATGGGGAAAAGTGTTGTGGACCAGACAGTGGCACATCTCTTGGTCCCAAGTGACCAAAAGGAGTGAGCCAAGGCAGAGAAATCTAACAAAGATTTATTTTTAAAGACTTCTGCTGACGGGGGAGGGTGTCTCAGTGCAGTCTAAGTAACTGGGGAAGCATCCCGAGCAGAGACTAGAACGTAACTGCGACTGATGCCTGCTTTTCTGCCTGAGCTTCCCATCCTCCCAATTTAGAAAATCCAAACTGGAGCATTAAACCCACTAATTTTTTTTAAATAACATACTTTTTGGGAAGTTTTACTTTCTTAAGATCATCTTCAGCAGCTGGATTTACATGGGCAATGTGGCATCCAAGGGCCAGGAGGGTTCTGTGAGAGAGAGAACAAGGTTAAATTGCAAGATAAGGACAGCTGGACCTTACCCTGCACACCAGCTGATAAAACCAGACTCTCACTCAGATGAGGGGTCCCAAACTTATTCTGTGAGAGGAACAGATAACAAAAGTTTCAGGCTCTGTGGTACAAATATCTCTATTACAAAGGCAGTCACCCAGCACATAATGTTTGTTTGATCAAAAACAGTTGACACATGAGATGGAGCTCCTCAAATTCCTAGCAACCAGTGATGCCACAGACCTTGTAATACCCTACAGCAATAATCTGACATATTTTGTGTCTTTCAATAGCATACTTTTCTCTTGTGCATAATTTAATTTTGCATTGCTTTGTTCACCGTTAAAATTATTGCTAATATGGTGTACACCCAACAATGAAATTTCATAATGATGCATTTCTCAGAAGGTATTCCCATTCTTAACCAACATAGAACCATACTCAATTTTGCCATGCTAGAGCAAAAGTAACCAGAGACAAAACACAAATCTGTAGCAATGAAACTTTATTTACATAAATAGGCAAAGGGTGACTGTGGTCTTAGGTCACAGTTTGCCAGCATTCAATTTTGATGATAGCAAGACAAGCAATTTATAAAGCTCATTAATGATCTAGAACATCTTGACCCTGCACCAGGCTGTCTTCACTGGGAACACTTGGAGGGGGGTGGGTTGAGTTTCCCTCCTCACCCCAACAGAGCCCCAGCAGCCAAAAACCTCCAGAACACAATCGCCGCCATGTTCACGGCAGCTCTCCACAGGCATGGGCAAGCCTCACCCACAAGGGAATCTGCAGAAAAAACCAGGTATATGGGACCTGTGACTTAAATATCCAAGCTCACTTGGAGCGGGAATGGGTCTATTCCCCCCATCTCCCAAGTTTACCAGTAGCTTGACAGTCACCCCCACAAACTGCCCCTGGCACCATATAATCTCATCAATGGCCATGATCCAGAGACTCAGAAATAAGCTTCCAGAAGAGAGCAACATAGGCCTCACCCATGAGTGAATCTGTTTTATAATCATATACTAAATTTTAGAATTCCTGGAGCGACTTCTCATACTCTACTGATATACCAAGAGTAGCACACAACGTTTGATTGGCTTTAACAAACATGTTAGTAATCTCTTATACAAGGGCTTACTGACTCCAGAATGAAATGCAACAATCTTCACACACTTTCCTCTAAGGACACATTATTGAACCATTTTTAGAAGATTATTTATAACAATCAATACAAAATTAATGGTTTTGGTTCTGCTTTGGGGGGCACGTTTTGGGATTTGGGGTGAAAACTTTGCAATATGGCGGTGGAAAGGTATAATGGTGGTGAAATTGGTATTTGAATATTAAATGCAATGAATTATTGTGAACAACTTTATAAAAAATTTTTTAAAAAATAAAAATTTTATCAATGACTTTTCCTGGATATATAGTAGCTTATAAATTTGCAGTAGGATGCTTGCCATAACCATGCCACTGATCCAGGCTGTTTCACTAGGGGTGTCCCAGAGAGGGGTGGGTGAGAGCCCTCCCTGCCCCAAGGGATCCAGCCCTGGGAGCTAAAAACCTCCACAACTTGACAGCCACTATGCTCATGGTTGCTTTCCACATGCTTGGGTTGAAACTCACTCACAAGTGAACCTTTTCCTGGATACTTCATACCACACACCCTACCCATACTTCAAGACTACTGCACCACTTTTGATGGGATCCAAAGTAAAAGCAACCAATCTTAGAGGGAAATATTATATTATTTTGGTTTTGCTTTGGGGCAGGGATTGGGGTATGGGATGGAAACACCTGAAATACAGTGGTGGGAAGGTGTATGGTGGTGGGATTGGTGTTTGAATATTAAATGTAATCAAATATCGTAAACTACTTCATAAAAGTAAAAAATTTTAAAAAATTGCATTAGGATTGTATCCCAATCCAGTTTGGTCCCAGAGAATAGACAGAATAATTTACTGTGTGTTCCCTGTGCACTAAGTGATGAGGAGTCAAAGCCATTCCTTCAAGAAGCATCCATGTCACTGAACATGGCACATATGTGCGCCTGGGAGATAAGGTGTAATACAGAACACTGTAAAATCAGCAAAATCACAGTGTTGAAAGGTCTGCCCTGACACAAACACAAAGGAATCCAAAGAGGAAAGTACCAACTTGAGCTAAAAACATTAAGGTCTGATTTGAGCTATTAAATGGGCAGGATCAAGGAAAAGTTAAAAGATTTTTATAAATTGAATTTCAATGAATCAAACCATCAGCTTTTTCATTGGATTTCAGAAATGTCTCATATTTTTTTGCCTAATTTAATACGAACTACAAAAGGCATTTGGTTCATTGCTTCTATATTTCTTTTCCCTTTTTTGTTTCTACATTTTCCCTGTCCCAGGCAAATAGCAAATGGCTATAAAAATAAATAGTAAATAACCATGGGGGATATGTTATTCAATATATTAAATCTGCTGTGGCATGAATAATCACGGTCCCTTCTAATTTATCAGAACGAATCATGTTTTCAAGGCAAGACGCATACTTTTGCAGTTTAGTTAGATAGCACTGAATCATCCTCTCACCGTTGTGCCAAAATTCAATTCAATTATGTACTCACTTTAAGGTTTCAGTTGACATTTGCAGGTTATAATTCTTCTCTGTTTCAGGGAGCTTTGAAAACTCCACAAGGCAGGGGTGTTGTCTTTTATTGTCATCCCGTATCTAGGTGACAACATAAGAAAGAACATAATTTAAGTTTTGACAGTGGCACTACTATGGAAAACAAAAAGGACACACTGAAACAGGACTTGGGGAAGCATATCAGAGAAGACAAAGACAGCTATTTGCCGATATGCAAATTGGCCATCTTTTCCCTAATGCACAAAACATATGATTCTCAAGGGTTCTCAAGGTGCCAGTGGCTTAGCCCCAGTGTCCCAAATAAACTCAGCACAATTGATTCAGCTCTGCGATCCGGCCTGACAAGAGTCTTGCTGTCTGTGATTTTAGTTACCATCCTCAAAAAAAGACAAACTATAAACAACTTATAGGGGGCCTGGCAGAATAGCATCGTGCCTGAGAGCACCGAAACCCTGCAACCCTGCACACATATGGTCATGGGTTCAAATCCCAATATGCCAGTTGCTTATGCTCAATGTATTTGCTTCTAGTAAAGTGCCTGCACTCAGAACATACTTTAAAAAACTGTTTAGTATGTGGTATTCATATCCTTGACTGTTCAAAATTAACAATGCTACTCTTGCATCATATTGTGACTCCTGATTGGTCTTTTCAAGAAGATAAAGACTGTACAATCTAGATCAGCACTGTCCCAAAGAATGACATCAGTTTCACATGTGTACCTCATTTTAAATTTCTAGAAGTCACACTGTCACTGTCACTGCCATACTGTCACTGTCATCCCATTGCTCATCGATTTGCTCGAGAAGGCACCAGTAATGTCTCCATTGTGAGACTTGCTGTTACTGTTTTTGGCATATCGAATACACCACGGGTAGCTTGCCAGGCTCTGCTGTGTGGGTGAGATACTCTTGGTCGCTTGCTAGGCTCTCCAAGAGGTGCGGAGGAATTGAACCTGTGTTGGCCCTGTGCAAGGCAAACGCTCTACCACTATGCTAAGTCACATAAGAAGTAAAACATAAATTTAAAAGTAGATAAAGGACCAAATGTGATGGCCTCTCAGTATCTATATTGCAAACCGTAATGCCCAAAAATAAAGAGACAGTATGGGGGAAATTGTCTGCCATAAAGGCGGGGGGGAAGTTAGAAAGGGGGTATACTGGGTGCACTGGTGGAGGATGGATGTTTGATGATTGTATGACTAAAACTCAAACATGAAGGCTTTGTAACTGTATCTCACAGTGATTCAATTAAAAAATAAATTAAAAATAAATGAAATTAATAAGATATAACAAAGCATAAATAGCTGAAATTAATTTTTTTTGCTTTTTTGGGGGGTCACACCCAGCAATGCACAGGGGTTATTCCTGGCTCTGCACTCAGGAATTTGCACTGGCGTTGCTCAGGGGACCATATGGAATGCTGGGAATCAAACCCAGGTCGGCCGCGTGCAAGGCAAACACCCTACCCGCTGTGCTATAACTCCAGCCCCTGAAATTAATTTTGATACTATATCTTATTTATCCTATCATTTCTAAAATATTAGACATTTAAACAATTAAGAATTGTTTATGAGATATTTTTTTATTAACCTTTCCTTTAGTTTTTGCTAGTGATTCCTCACAATTTAGTATGTATTTTATACTGATAGCATATTTTTTCGGGGTGCGCAACCAAAGCTGCTTAGGGCTTACTCCTGGATGTGCTCAGGGATCCCTCCTAGTAGTGCTTGGGGGACGATATGGAGTGCCAGGATAGATCACTGGTTGACTTCCTGTATTACCATCCTGCCCCCAATTTATAGCACATCTTAATTTAAATTCAGTTTTAGGCATATTTCAAGTGCTTTGTAGCTACAGTGGCTCATGGTTATTACACTGGGCAAAGCAGATTCAGACAATAACTAATAAATCAATCCAATAGACACTGATTAAATGCCTGCTACATGGGAGGCACTGAGCTAGATATTAGCAGTCCAGTGGTAAAGCAGGATGGTCCCTGCCCTATGAAATACAGCAGAATGAGGCCTGAAGCAATAACAAAACAATCATTTAAAAAATCATTAAAATGAGTGTAAAATAGCAATTGTGACTGGTTCTCTAAAGGAGATGTTTGTGTTGGCATCTGAGCACAGAGCAGAGAAGTTCATATATCTCATTATTTTTATGGGGGCTACATAAATACATGTGCTAGAGTGCAGGAACCCTTGCAATAACTAAGCTGGAATATGTGCAATTTGAGATTGTCAGGGTCAGAGGGAACTTCAAAACTCACCTACCCTCTACCTTTACACATGACCTTACACAAATCACAGGGAAAAAATCGATTTACATCCTCTGTGAAAATACTTTCCAGCAAACTAGTTCCCTCACCTCATCTGTGTAACATTAATCTTAGTAATATATCTGAAAACTACATTACACAAATTCTGATTCACAACAATAAAATAGCTGGAGCGATAGCACAGTGGGTAGGGCATTTGTCTTGCACGCAGCCAACCTGGGTTCGATTCCCAGCACCCCATATGGTCCCCTGAGCACCGCCAAAAGTAATCCCTGAGTGCAGAGCCAGGAATAACCCCTGTGCATCGCCAGGTGTGACCTAAAAAGCAATAAATAAATAAATAAAATAAAATAAAATAAAATAAAACAGCGTCTTTTATGCACCCTGCAAAGAAAACAGGTTTCACTGAAGAAAAAGGAAAATGTGGGCAATAGGAAAGAGGTGTTGAGGAACAAATGCTCTATTCCCCCCACGCCAGAGGAAGCCAGACTCTGAGAGTAAGAAGGGAAGTGGATGTCTAAGCTCTGTCTAAGCTCTCTCTCCTCAGTACTCCTGACTGCACTAGATCAACAACCCAGCAAGGCCGTGCTAAAGGAGCAGAAGCTGGATAGGTGAAAGGAAGTGTAAAGTTTGTTCTCATGAAGTTCCTTTGCATTTGTCTTGGAGAAGGGGGTTGGAGGAGGAAAACAAAATTAAACTAGAAAAGTCATGTTAAACTTGAGCGATAGCACAGTGGTTGGGCGTTTGCCTTTCATGCGGCCGACCGGAGTTCGATTTCTCCGCTCCTCTCGGAGAGCCTGGCAAACTACCGAGACTATCAAGCCAGCGCGGCAGAGCCTGGCAAGCTACCTGTGCATATTGGATATGCCAAAAACAGTAACAATAAGTCTCTCAATGAGAGACGTTACTGGTGCCCGCTCGAACAAATCAATGAGCAACGGGATGACAATGACATATATATATACACATACATATATACATATCACTGTATCACTGTCATCCCGTTGTTCATGGATTTGCTTGGGCAGGCATCAGTAATGTCTCCATTTGTCCCAGCACTGAGATTTTAGCAGCCTCTCCTTACTCATCTTTCTCAATGATTGGAGGCTTTTTCAGGGTCAGGGGAATGAGACCTGTTATTGTTACTGTATTTGGCATATCGAATATGCCACGGGGAGCTTGCCAGTCTCTTCTGTATGGGCAAGATACTCTCAGTAGCTTGCTGGACTCCCTCCAAGAGGGACAGAGAATGTATATCAGAGAATACAAGCACGTATGTTAAAACCAAACAGGTGTGCTGCTTTAGGCACATCAGCGGGCTAGACTTTCTTCACTGGGGCCTCTCGGAGGGGGCTGGGTTGAGTTTCCCTCCTTGCTCCAAGCAGAGCCCCAGAAGCTGAACACTTCAGGAATCCAGCCATAGCCTGCTGAAGGCCACTCTTCACACTCAGACGAGGCTCATGCATGAAGGAACCAGCTGAGGAACCCAGGTGTGCGGGACCCAGGGCTGAGATCTCCAAGCCTGCTCAGATTGGGACTGGGCCTCCTCCACCCAGACCCCCTATTTTCCAGTAGCTTGGCAGTCACACCCACAAACTGCCCCCGGCGCCATGTAATACCATCAATGGTCAATATCCAGAGACTATATACTGTATCACTGTAATTCCCTTGCTCATCGATTTGCTCGAGCAGACACCAGTAACGTCTCCATTGTGAGACTCATTGTTACTGTTTTTGGCATATCAAATACTCCACGGGTAGCTTGCTAGACTCTGCCCTGCAGGCAAGAGACTCTCGCTAGCTTGCTAAACTCTCTGAGAGGGGCAGAGGAATCAAACCCTGCTTGGTGGCGTGAAAGGCAGAGACTATATACATATACATATATATGTATATATATAGTATATATATAAATGAGAGCAAAACTCAACAAGATAGAAGAAAAACATAAAACAAAAATTTAGGAAAAAGCCTGAAAAGCTCAATAATAAACTTCTTAGCCAGAAGAAGTTATGAGGAGAAAAAGAAAGAAGACCCAAAGCATGTCAAGAATGATTGAGATAACATTACTACAGGATAAACAGCTACCCAAAGACTACTGGGACTTTATTCTAATAAATTTAGTGAAATATGCAAATTATCCAAGAGATACAAACTACAAATTCACTCCAGAAAAATAAAATAGCCTGCATAGTTAATATCCTTTAAGGAAATTGAATTTGTAGTTAGAAACTTTCCCACAAAGAACATTACAATTCCAGAAGGCTTCACTGGTAATTTGCACTATATATTTAAGGCAGAAATAACCACTATATAAATTCTACAAAATTAAAGAAAAAGCAATATTTTCAACTCATTATGTAAATCTAGTATTTCCTTGATATTAACAATAGACAACAAGACAAAGCCAGAAAAAATTCTATAAATATGGGTGAAAAAATTAAATTGTAGTAAGTAAAAATAATTACAAATAACTATGCAACAGGTAGGTATACAATCACCAAGTAATATTAACCAAGGAAAGCAAGATGTGTTTAATATTCAGCCGATCAACCAGTATAATTCACTATGTTAACAGCTAAAAGGGTGGAGTAACCAGGATCTTCTCACTTCCAAAAGAGAAGAAAAATTGTTTACTGCATCATTTTTGACTGCATCATAAAATTCCCTCATTAATTCCTGGTTTTAAAAAGAGCCTATGTTTTACATAAAACAGCATATGTTTTGGAAAACTATACAGCTGCAAGGGATGATAAAATCATGCAATTTGCAGCCAGTAATAATGCAATCATGCAATTTACTGTAACATGGATGGAACTGGAATACATCATATTAAATGAAGGATGAATACAGGATGGAATCATCTATATGTGGTATTTAGAGTAACTGGATGAAGAAATGCAATGGTTTAAAGAGGGGTTGCCTAGATCAACCGTGGGTCCCAAAGTATAGGGAGGAGAAGGAAAGATAATAAGGGAGGGTAGGGGGAGGAGAGAGATATGAGAAGCAAGAAGGTGCAAGTCTCAATGTAACACTGGTGGTGTTAAGGAATGATAGAGCTAAATATTCAACTACAGAGTCAACAACACTGAAATTATGAGCCCAGAATTGAAATAAACAAACTAAAAAAGGTGTCTATTGAATGACAGGCTGGGGTAGGGATGGGGGTAGGAGAGGTAACCTGGAAACACTGATGGAGGCAAGATGAGCCTGGGAGTGGCATCAGTGATGGGACATTGTATGTCTAACCCAAATATAAATAATTTTGCAAATGATGTTAAATATATTCTGCAGGGAATTAAAAACTTATTTTAGTTTTATTTTCCAAAATAAAATGGACAAAAATTAGCCATCACTCTCACTATAGCACTGTCATCCCATTATTCACCGATTTGCTCAAGTGGGCACCAGTAACATCTCCATTGTGAGACTTGTTATTGTTTTTAGCATATCGAATACACCACAGGTAGCTTGCCAAGCTCTGCTGTGCAGGCAGGATACTCTCGGAAGCTTGCCGGGTTGTCCGAGAGGAATGGAGGATTTGAATCCAGGTTGGCAGCGTGCAAGGCAAACACCCTACCTGCTGTGCTATCGCTCCAGTCTAAAAATAGCCATAGTAAATAGAAAATAAAAGAAGTCTTATTCAAACCCAAGAGAAATTCTACAAAATTACATAAAGATTATATTTAAAAGTGATTCATTTAAAAATATTTATATTTAAAAATGAGGCCACTTTCCCCTTATAACCAGAAAAAGGAACAAGGATATCTGCCTCTTTAATAATATTCAACTTTATCCTAGAGGTTTTGGTGTAATGTAGCTGTATATATTACCAGTGAAATAATACCAAAAAATAATCAAAGGTGTAAGATCAGGAGGAAAAGAATGTTTCTAGATTATCTAGCCATCCACCAATGAAACACATACCTTGCCAAAAGTCCAGCCAAGCTCAATTTTATTCATCCCCCAAAGCTCATGAATGTTTTCAGCTAGTCTGTCTCTGATCTTCTCAAGATGAGGTGGTAACACTACCTAAAAGGAAAAGACACAAGCGCGGATTCAGAATAAAGATCAATGGTTTTTGGAATCTTTCACAAGGAAGAGGTGCCCCATTTGAATTCAAAGGTACCGTAACCCAGGATAGACCAAAGGGTCACCAAAGTCTGCCAGACTGGAATGCTCCCCCAGATACCTTCTTTCCCATCCATGCTCATTTTTAAAAAAATTGAATCACAGTGAGCTACACAGTTACAAAGTTGTTCATGATTGGGTTTCATATAATATTCCAACACTCATCCCTTCGCCAGTGTACATTTCCCACCACCAGTGTCCCACAGTTTCTCTCCTGCCCCCCAACACCTACCTCTATGGCAGACCCTTTTCTCTCTCTCTCTCTCTCTCTCTCCTCTCTCTGTCTCTCTGTCTCTGTCTCCATCTGTCTCTCTCTTTCTCCCTTTTTGGGCATTATGGTTCACAATACATATACTGAATGTTTATCATGAATATCACTTTCCCTACTTCCAATACTCAGTTCTTGTCCAGAAGGATCATTTCTAATTATTGTCATTCTGATCCCTTCTCTATCCTAACTGAACTTTGCCCTTTCCTCCCCCCACCCCACAACACACATTTCCTGAACAACATATCCATTTTGGATAATGTAGTAAGAAGACAGAGCAGAGAAATAGAAATCAGGTTCAAGCCTGTGCTGTGTTCCTCTGCTGATATTGATAGTGCTCCTTAGGAATCATCTACAGGAAGCAGATAATCCAATTCCTGTTCTCTGACTCACAAACATCATCCATTTCCTATCAACATTCTCAAACCCCATCTTTTTGTCAAGGTGCAGTAGGTTTCTAGGAGGCAGAGAAATACACGTGGGATTCATGATCATCAGCTACCAGAGGTGCATGGATGAGGATCGAGCACCCATGACTGCATGTCATGTCACAGGGTTGAATGAATATTCTGGGACCATATAAACTAGATCCTGAATGATGGTGGAGGTATCTAGGCCACACTGAAAGCTGTAGCCTACCCTTTGTCATCACCTTTGTCACATTCATGTGATGGTGTCTCTCTCACAGTATAGTCCTGGAAAGGGAAAATCACGTCTACTTACCAGCACTTTCAGAGCTCTCTGTGTTATCCCCCGTTGTTCTCAGTCTTGCTTTCAATTCTTCTAATGCTTCAAGCATCCAACCACACGAGAATAGTCATTGCTACTTGTGTCCATTGTGTGTTTCTACTAATAATCCTTAATTCCAATTCTCTTTCTGCTACTTCTGACCTGATGTCCCTCCACATTTAAGTCTCTTAAAGATTGGTAGGAAAATCTATCCTCTGCAGATTTTTCTAGAAACCTTCTAGCCTAAAGAAAATACCTAGTATTTACCTGTACACATTTCTTTATTCACTTTTGTTTTGACTAAGGGACTGGAGCGATACCACAGTTGGTAGGGCGTATGCCTTGTACGCGGCCGACCCGGGTTCGATTTCTCTGTCCCTCTCAGAGAGCCTGGCAAGCTACCGAGAGTATCCCACCCACACAGCAGAGCCTGGCAAGCTACCCGTGACATATTCGATATGCCAAAGACAGTAACAAGTCTCACAATGGAGACATTACTGGTGCCCGCTTGAGCAAATTGATGAACAACGGGAGGACAGTGCTACAGTGCTATGTTGATTAAGAAATATTACTACTATTACATTATTTGATGGACCGTGGCTATGAAAGGGGTGGGACACATACTTGGTATATGTAAGTCCCGGTGTTAGTAACACATGGGCTCATGGAGCACTATTGGGTCCTGAGCACAGCAGTATTAGACTGAAACATCCAACTCTGAGGCCCTGAGGCTGAGAATTGCTGGGAGTGACCACTGGAACCCCAGAGCACTGCCCAGTATGATCCCTCAAAAACCTATATGCTTCCTAATGATCCAAGCCGTGATATATTTCCCTCTATGCCTCACAGTGCCTAGGACATAGCAAGTGTTCAGTTTGTTCATGGGTGCAAAACCCTTCGAGAGTTCAATCCACATATTCAGCAGAAACATGAGACACAGCAGTGTCCACATCACATGACAATTCTAATGCATGCCAAGCATGTGTCAAAGGTGAAAGGGAGGATTTAATCAAATCACTCTATCTGACATCTTGAACCTACCTGACTGGTGTCTATGGGGCATGGGATGAAAGAGGCCTGGGAGAGGAACTGGGTGGTACCCAGTAGATCTCTAACACCTTCCGCATCGCGCTTGTATTCTTTCACAGGCTCCAATCTCATCTTCTCTTTGGGAAGTAAGGCTTCATAGCAAGGGGCATAGCCAGAGGGAGGCAGGAACTTAAATTCTCCATGACGTCCACCCATCAGAAAACGTACTCTGTCATTTGGAGAGACCAAGAAAAGAGAGATTTAAAATAAAATGCCCAGCCTGAATAAATTACGTTGAATTATTGGGCCTTCCCCATCTCCAGATTATTTTTTTGGGAAGTGACTTAATTTCAATTAGGAGCAAACTTCCTAAAGTGTGCAAAAAAGTTGTGGAGAGAGAAGGGAATATTGATACATGCTCCTCATTGAACCATATCAGCTGAGTTCTTAGAAATAAAGCTACATATAAATATCACTAAAATCTTAAAATTAAATTTATCCTCCCTCTAGGGGGCACATCAATACTATAGATGTTTATTACCAGGGTACTGAGAGATTAATGGTGTTACTGATGACCTTTTCTTCTGCAAAGATTAAAGTGATAACATGAGAATTTCCAGTCCTTTTATTTGGTGACAAGATTTATATATCAGTGAGAAAAATAATGTCTTACCTGTCTGGGGGAAATTCTTAAGATTCAGATGAAAGTTTAAGCAACATCAGAGCATTAACTACAGATGGTGCAGATGCTATTTAATAGAAATGATACACTATAGAGGCTGCAATTCCCCAATGCAGCCATTTGAGGGCGACTCTGAAGAGCCTGAGCAGTTTTACTACCACAGTGGAAAAGAGCCAAGAGATAATCAGAGGTGCCAATCTCTTCATGGTATCCAGGCCTGGCGCTCTGTTCTATTCTAGTACTGACCACAGAAGCCCTCCAAGGAAGGGGGAGGGCACTTGGGGCCTAGTAGTCGCAGCAGGCACTAATCGCTAACAGTGGCCATTCAATGTTTTAGTGTGGTGTTCTGAATGAATTTCAGCCCCATAAATACAGGCAAGGTATGGTTAGGGCTAGACTCCAAAGTCCTTGTTGCAAAGAGAATAGGTCAGTGAACTATTTCTCAATGGCCTCATAATTGCCTCAGTCTATAACTAGACATGCAGTCGTTGTAAATCAACTGAAACCACATTGGATTGATGGTTAAAGACAACTGCAGTTTAATTAAAACATGACAATATATATATATATATATATATATATCTGCAGGGTCAGCAAATATTTGACAAGGGAAAATATCGCGCCACACATGTAGTATCCATATCCAGCATTGCCTCCTGCCCTCTATTTAACAATGAGTTGTGGAGTCCATATGACATGCAATAATCTTTCCTATGGAGATTCAACAATGAACAGAGCATACTGCATTGTTGGCGTCCTGGGGCCAATGTCCAACTAAGTAGGCAAATAGGCATCATTACCAATTGGCAGACATTTGGTGAGGGTATAATAAAGAGAACTGTGTGTGACTGCTTGGAAGGGGGGTGATTCCAAGTCTAGAGTCAAGGAAGGACTCCCTGAGGAGGAGACTTGCAATTTAACCTAGAGGACTGAGCTGGAGTCACTGAGTTCAAAATAGAGAGCAGAGCAATCCAGGCCGAGGAACATACATGCAAAGGCCCTGAGGTAGCAAAGAGCCTGAGTGATGGTGGAGTGGATAAAGATCTGGCAAGCTCCAGGCGTACAGGTACAGGAGGCAGGGCTACTTCAGGGTTAGCTGGAATTTAATTTCAAATGGAAAACCTCTGAGGGATCTTAAGAATAATAAGAGGCTCTTCTAACTGCTTTAGTTGCTCTGTGTGGATATCTGAAGGAACCAGTAAGGACACACCTGACAAGAATTTAGTCCTAGTGGGAGATGAAGTGAGTAGAGCACAGTGATGATAGCAAAGATGCAAAGAAGCCACATGATTCCCGATATAAGATTTAGAACTCTTAGGAATTGCTGATGGAGGAAGTATGTATACAGAGAGGGGCATGAGGTATGTGGAGCAAGGATCATAGGATCATAATCTAGCAAAGATCTCATAGCAATACGCTTGATGAGGCCCCATATCCTCTTATGGGAATATTCTGTAAGGTAAAATTGTAGAGAGTGTCTTACTGTTGGTGTAGTTATTGTGACTGTGGAGTCTAATTATGAAATTGAAAAATAAATATTTCTCCAAGTGAGAGACAAAGTTATTTTTTTCTTTCCCAGTACAAATTCTTTATCCAAGCAGCATTTTATAAACTGCTACTTTGAAATTAATTATGAAAATTCTATGAGGCCTCCCACTTTCCCATTTTAAAGAACTAAGCAATACTGATATAGAATTAGAACCACAATCATCCCTGGTGAATGTTCTCACATAAAACATTATGCAATAGGACCCCATCTATGTGCATTAAGAATGTGAACAATGATATTAAAACAAAATTGAGTCATTAGCCTGAAATGCTACTAATTTAGTGAACCTTCAGAAAATAATGACTTAGTTTGAAATTATTTGTTGAGAACGTTCCAATTCAATTGCCACATAATAGATTGTATTACTGACAAGTTGAAAGTAAGGGATTAAAAAAATGGATCTTTCCGAGCAAAGAATTAGTGTGGGAAGTTTCTTTCACTCTCTTCTCACTGAATATCACTCTGGTGAGAAGCTGAGCGCCCAGAAGCTCACACAGCACGTGTCTAAATTCCAAGAACAAGTAACTCATGGTTCAGAGAGTCTTCAAGATCAACTTAATTATTCATGAACTCTCACTCTCTTTTGTCTTAAGATTTCTCTTACAGTTTAAAATCAGTTGTCATTTTCTGGGTAGATAACAAATCCAGAAAGGTGGAGTTCCATGGAGCATTTAAGGAGAACAATGCTTTGTTTTTATGTGCAGTTATTAAAAGGAGAACGGTAATTTGGTTATACATCTTGGTCTTAGCTCCTCTAACAGAAATGAAAAATGCAACATGAAAAATCAACATAGGAAGACATCAGTATTTACTGTTTTAGGACACATTCATCTTCGAGGGCCACTATGCTGTGTGTCAGTGGGAGGAAGAAACTGCCCCCATTGCTTCCGAAGCCCCATCAAGTGAGCCTGGATGGTTGCTGGTGCCAGCGCATACCACTGATAATGCCCCTTTCCCTCAGTGCTGATGAAGAGCTGCCCAGAGTCATCTACAAATGATCCAACAACCTGTCACTGATATCACTGATCACCCTCAAAACTCTCTTGGGGGACCCAGATGACAGGGTTGAAGGAAATGACAAAGGATAAAATAAAGGCTTGAAAGGGACGAAAAAAGTCCACATTAACTCTTTGATGATATTAAAGTGGACTTCCCATTGTATGAGGCTTTGAACAAAGGTCTCAGGGAATGCAATGTTTTCATATCCTGGAATAAAAACCAAAGCAACCACAAGAATCCATCAAGAAAGTGTGAGACCAGTTACGTAGACTTCGGCCTACCACAGAGCTCTTTGTGGGGAAGAAAGGCAAAGAATTCATTTGAGGTAACTCCCAGGAGGAAAGTGAGGAGGTATTTCCCTTCGGAAATCAAATCATGAGGTTTTTAAGGAATTACTTAGAAGCCAGCATGTGAGCCCTAGAGTTTAGCGAGGGACTATTTATCTGGCGACAGAGAAGAGAGGGATGGAGAAAAGGGAAGCAGATGGGGGAACGAAACAGAGGAGGCTTGTGGGAACCAACTGTCCCTCTGGTATGCCTAGAAAGGCCAGAGAGGCATTTCTCTTCACAAATGTCAGCCATCCTGGAAGGAATTTTACCCGCAAAGGCAAATATTAAGTAGAGATCAGAAAACTAGCAGCTGAGAGAGGTGGGACTTGAGGTCTGCCAGAGAGAACAATAGTACAGGCGGTAGTTCGGGCAAAGTCAGAAAGTCCCAGTATGAAGCTGTCCGAGAAAACTACAAACGGATGCTAGAAGGGAAGGAAACATCATTGGCACTCCTGCTCCACAAAAGGCTGGAGCATCTTAGTTGTCCCAGTTCTGTGGAATGTGCCATTACCCAGCTATCTCACCCCCTGGGCTCAGCTCTAGAGGATCTGAGCCATATTAAGGTCTGAGCGTGGGCAAAGGGAATCCAAGGCTGACTTTACTGCCATCTCCAGCAGGGGAAGGAGGACTGAAGCCAACTGGATATGAATATTGAGTTTTTCTCATCAAGTAGAGGGAACTTTTACCTTACTGATCACTATGTTCGTATTGTGAAGAAGAGTAGTAGAAGTGGTAGAATATGCCCAAGAATTTCTTTCATGAATTTTAAGAGGTAGGAAAGGAAATAGTTGTAGCTCCCTAGTCTATGTCTTTCGATAAATGTGTTATTTCACACCTAATATTATCTTTTTGATTCTCGGTCTCATTTATAGATGGTAGTTTCCAATTTGAATATAAACATGTTTTTTTCCTAGGTAATTTTCTTCCCTGCTCCTTGGGTTCCATTGAACCTCCTAGCTTCCCCCCAACACCCCCACCCCCCCCCCCCCACATAGTTAAATTTGAAATTAAAGGATAAAAAAAGGTTCATTAAATTTAGTTCTTTATACTCAGGTTTTTCTCAGCAGAAATGGATTTTAAAAATCAATTTCATTAATCAATTTAATCTTTTCCACTAAAGTACTTGTATCATCTTCTGGGGTTCTTCCCATACATAACTCAGGCATTCCATCAGCTTTCAAAAAGGTTTTTTTTTTCCCTTTCTAAAGTGATTACGGTAAGCAACCATGTCCTTAGATTCCTCCACCTCAGCGATGAGCAATAGGTTCTGTAATAGTCGCCTGGGAGTAGTGAAGTTTTGGGATGTGTAGAGGAATTTTTAATTTACTTGACTAATTTTGATGATACAGAGCCAAATTATATAGAAAAATCCCTGTTAGCATTTTAAAATTCATCATTTGAGATTTGTGCAGTTTTGTTTGCCAATTTTCAGATGAGATAAGAATATCTATCACAAATTCTGAGACTTAAAAGACAGAACCCATAAATAAAAAATGTAGTAAATATCAAGACAAAGCTTTACCCTGATCTAAGAGGATGGCTATGCTTCCTTTCATTGGGCTACAATATTATTCATAGCTTACTAGCAAGCACTGCTTTCATCTTACTTACTGTCTTATTATGCTCATCTGTTATTGAATCCCTCCCAAAGAGGTGCAATAGTGTTCCAAAGAAGAAAAGGATATGGTTTGTATTCAAGAGGAACAAAAACTAGCAAGCTTTTGCTAACCTGAATTCAACTCATGAAGTCATGATTTATAATTGCATCTTTAAACATCTTTATCACTAACATGGGAGAATCATCTGAGTGACGTACATTCTTACATTCATATTTCTTTGGGCCAGTGTTTGATGAAAACCCAGGGCAATCCAGCCAGGACTCATCATGTTCTCCGCAAAGGTATATTTATCTCAGTAATAATTTCCACAGCATTGACCACAGCAAGCTAGAAATAGCTAAGCTGTTGGTTACCTGAATTTTAGCCAAGTCTGGTGTATGCCAACAGAAAACAAACAGCAACCACAAATACCAACCATCTCTGGATCGTGCTCTTTTTATAAATTAGAAAGAACTAGTTAAAGAGCTATGTAAGATGACTAAATAGATCTAGGGAGAAACAAACTATTAACATAAAATATACCCTACTATTTGATAAATCAATTTCAATAAAAAATAGTAGTATCCAGATTTTACTATATACTTTAGGTTTATATGTAAATGATGCCCAAATTGTTTAGGACATGTCAAGTGGGCTGGGAGACAACCTTAGTAAGTCGTTCTAGTATCTAAGGAACTTAACTTATGGGTAAGCTCCAATCTATACAAGTCTCATCACAAATTCTATCCTATAACACAAAGAGTTATTAAAGATCTACTAATCAGTAATACCTCCCAACAAAACAAAGCACATACTGAGAAACTAAGAAGTTACGTTCATGACAGTTAGAAAAGGAAGTACATATTGATTTATGCATTTGGTTGGTAATTACTCAAGCTTTCTTGACTTCACTGTGGGTAAATCTAATTGAAAAGATTTTGCTCTCTGATGACTGCTGGCAGGGACATCCTAATCAGGAATTATTAACAATATAGCTTGCAATTATAAAAGTAACAGGGCCACAAATTTAAGATTATGATCTCAGTAAAGATCATTAAATAGGTGGAAATAGTTTTAAAAGAGAAATCTAATTTAAAAGTCACACAGAAGTTTAAAAAATGAGAAAACTGTGTAAAATTCTGAATATATTTACAAGGGAAGAAGAATTTCTTACACTTTGCAAAGACCAAATGATCAGAGAAGTGTTTTACAATATTGGGTAAAAAAAATCTCATTCCAACTTTATTATTAAACACATTTCAGTGAGATATTATAACTAAATTGGAATTAATATTCTATATTTGCACATCAGAACTAAAGTAGCACAGAAAGGAACTATTGTGTATACCAAAGTATACCAAAATCATACTTGAAAATTTATCAACTCCAATTGACCAATAATCAGCTTCAAATCAATTTACTGGCTGATGTCAGAGTACTGCAATATAGCCATGCACTGTATAATAAAGTTTTGATCAATAATGGACTCCAACATGACAACAGTTCACATATAGAGATTTAGGTGTGTAGCAGGCCTTACTGTTCAGGTTTATCAGTATACATTCTATGGTTGGCACAACTGATCAAATTCCTAGTTTCTCAGAACTGATCCCCATTTTTTTTTTTTTTTTGCTTTTTGGGTCACACCTGGCAACGCATAGGAGTCACTCTTGGCTCTGCACTCAGGAATCACCCCTGGCGGTGCTCAGAGGACCATATGGGATGCTGGGAAAAGAACCCGGGTCGGCCGTGTACAAGGCAAACGCCCTACCCGCTGTACTATTGCTCCAGCCCCTAATCCCCATTTTTAAGTGACACACATGACTGTTTGGATTACATGTGCTCATAAGTAAAAATAAACAGAATGACCCACTGTCCAAGACAGGATCAGCATAGGCTCTGGCAAAGACATCATGTGATAGACTGCATGTACTTCACTAAAATGCAAGTCCTAAGTATGCAAGAAACTGTCATGTCATCTTTCTCAGATCATATCATGTTCTGAGAACCACACAGGAATATGTCAGAACTGTTATTTCCCTGACACAAAGGAGGCTTATGAGCCGTCGCCCACCCTGAGCACCACTCTTACAGCTTGTCATATGTTCAGCTGCTATGAGCAAGAAGCTCTCATACTTACGGTGCTGACTTTTCGAATCAACACATCTGGACCCTTCCATTTTTTAAACTCAGCAGCAGTGCTACACAAATCAGCTCACAACTAATTTTCCTTATCTTGTTTCTCTGCTTCTCCTCTAGGCATTGAGAAAGTTGCAAGATCTGATGATCCAGACACAAGGTACTAGTAACAGCTCCTGCCAGTGACTATATTTCCATCAACTGTTTCTTTATCTGCTAGGAGGAGATTTTTTTATTTGTCCTCACCCCCCCAAAAAACAAACAAAGGAATAAATAACATCTCTCTAAAGACCACCCAAGAGTTCCCGACATGGTGGGCTTAAGCAGTACTGTATCTTCAGGCTGAACCGAACCGCTGGCTCAATTGGCTAAGAGTCACTGTATGGTTCCCCCAATCCCCTGAAAAATAAAATCCACATCCTTGGAAATCTTGCCTCATTTCTCTGAGGGAGACTGGATGGATGAGCAAATGATTTAAAAATCATTATGTAATATGAGGGGGATCCAATATCCTGTTCTCTAAACACAGAAGACAGAATAAGGCTATTAGCCTACAGTCTGGAAGAGAGACCCCTTTCTCCTGAGCTATCACTTCTAGCTATAGTTCTGTCAGATGAAGCACTTGGGAATTCTTTCATGGGAAATAACTAAAACCCAGTGAGAAGGATGCGGTCAGAGCAAGGAAGGGAAGGACACTGATGCTGGGTGACTAAGGTCATTTATTATCCAGACAAATATGGATCCGGGAAGTGACCTCTCAAGTCAATGGGTTGATGACCTAAATGCTGACATGTTGCATTTTGATTTCTATTTATTTTTTTTATATTCAGATAATAGAGTGGGTGAGGATTGATAGTGAAGCTTTTTTAAAAAGGGGATTTTTTGTGTTTTGCTTCTGTTCTTGGGCCACACCCGGTGGTGCTCAGGGCTTACTTCTGGCTCTGTGCTCAGGGATCACTCCTGGCAGGGATTGCAGGGCCTTATGTGATGTCAGGGATCAAATGCCAGTCACCAACATGCAAATCAATCACCCTAACACTACAATGGAGCTTATATGGGTTTTCTGCCTGATGCAAAGGGTTTTTGTTCCAATCAGTTTTCTTAACGCTACTGTCAAACAAAACAAAAATGAAAGCTTAAAAGCATGTGTTTTTAAATTGGTAAATCTCAAAAAATAACTAATAATAATAAAAGGTAATGAGGACCCAATCAGTTGGGTATTTCCATATGTTGTTTTATAATAGTACAACAGGCCCAAAACCTTTTGCTAAAAATGTTTGGAGATGTGTTTTAGACTTCAAAATATAAAGAGATTTTAAAAAGGAATGGACATATAAATTTATCAGAATATCTAGGTAGGAGATAGGTTACCTAATCAAAGCCATTAACATTTTCAAGTTAAACATGCAAATATTCACAAGAAGGGGAATAAACAAACGACCAAATAGCTTCATTTCTCATTTTTTGATGGCAGACTTAGCTACTGAGTATGGATCATATTTTGCTACAAAATGAGTCATGAAAAAAATTTATGATTTTCAGTCCTTTTTATATTTTATTTTATTTTATTTTATTTTTTTTGCTTTTTGGGTCACACCCAGCGATGCTCAGGGGTTACTCCTGGCTTTGCACTCAGGAATTGCTCCTGGCAGTGCTTGGGGGACCATATGGGATGCTGGGGATCGAACCCAGGTCGGCCGCATGCAAGGCAAACGCCCTACCCGCTGTGCTATCGCTCCAGCCCCCCTTTTTATATTTTAGAATTGTTCATAATGATTCCAAAACTGTTCATTCAATAATCCTCGAAAAACAATTTGTCTGTGTGATTATAAACTTAAACACTGAAAGTATGTAGTTTTTGACCTACTTCTAGGCAGAACTGAACCAAAACGCAGACAAAGAATTATGACCAAGGAAGTTGTAATAATTTTATGTACATATGTAAATTTATAATAAAGAAATGAAGTTGATAAGGAAGAAATTGCTATATTATGGAACATCCTAATAAAAGTGAATTATATGGACATAAAATATTTTAAGGAGGATATTTAATGAGGAAAGTGTTCATTACTTATTGTTGACTGAAAAACAATCAAGACATAAAATGTCATACTCCGTGTTAGACCATTGAAAGAATACATGTTTTTGTAGAATATAAAACTTAACAACAAAATATTAATAGATGTTATAGCTAAATTATAGGAGTATGGGTGATATAATAACAATTTTATCAATTTTATAATATGCATATAAAACTCATAATTATGGCGCTTTTGGCTCATAATTTATCTTGAGAGCTTGTTTGGAGGAAGCTCTGAGGGTAATATATAAGCCCTGGCAGGAGGTTTCTTTCTTGGGGAGTTTGTCTTTTGATGCTGAAGGGGATTATTTGGGTTCCAGTTCATAGGAATGGTGGAGAGGGAAGATAACAGCCACAGGGGCTGATAGCCACTCTTCATGAAATCGCAGCCATAACTTACTTGACACCTGCTGAAAAGCTCACCACAGGGAAGAAGAGCCCATCTGTGTTGAAGTTCTCAAACATTCCTTGCACAGGCTGACCATTGATGCGGAAGGATATACTAGGAACTCCAAGATCCAGGCAACAGCTCACCACATCATCTGATTTCAGGAGGTGCTGGTTGATAGAGGCCACAGCTCTGGGTATCCGGCCTAATGATCAGAGAAGAGAGAGAAATGTGGGATTTTGAAGCACTTAAGATGGAGGAAATACTTACAAGCCAACAGTTAGAGATGAAGAGGTATATGGCACATGTACATCCAGGTATACTTTTTCATTTGAAAAGCAACTTTGCTTTTCCCTGTGTGAGAAATTATTTCCTAAGCCGGTGGTAAATGGGTAGCCAGAAGAAATTCTCAAACTTTCAGACTTAGAATAAACCAGAATTCAACACATTCAGTGTGTGTCCAGATTCTGGCCTACTGTTTGAAGCAATGGACAAATTGCCTTTGCTTGTGTGTATGTTCTTTGAGAGGGGTGTTCATGTATGTTTATAAGTATTCAACAGTGCTGAATGACTTTGTTTGCTTTGAATTGTTCTACTATATAGTGAATTTAGTATTGGATGAAGAGGCCATCAAAGCAAAAACAGTGAGACCAGTTTGCCATTAAAATATGCAGCAAGAAAGTAGACTAGAGACTGAACACAATGGCCACTCAATACCCCTATTGCAAACCACAACACCCAATTGAAGAGAGAGAGAGATCAAAAGGGAATACCCTGCCACAGAGGCAAGGTGGGGTGGGGTGGGGGGAATATGGGATTGGGGGGAGGGATACTGGGTTTATTGGTGGTGGAGAATGGGCACTGGTGGAGGGATGTGTTTTTGAATATTGTATGAGGGAAAAACAAGTTCTAAAATGTGTGAATCTGTATCTGTACCCTCATGGTGATTTACTAATTAAAGAATAAAAAAAGATGAAAAAATATGCAGCAAACTTTGTTTGTTTTAAAAAACAATGACTTCAGAGGCATGGAAATATTTTGCTGGTTATATTTGGGTGACTTGTGTTGCAGCTGCATATCTCTTTAATAAAATTTGTTATTTCCTGACCTAACTTAAAGTGGTGAGAAAATCACTTCTCAACCTTTGTCTCACACCATCCAATTCTAAAAGTTCCCAAAGTAAATCATCATAATCACTTCACCACCCCCATACCACATTTCTATTTTATTGGGAGGAGAGCACGGAAGGTGCAGAATTTAGGTATCAAAATGAGGTTATTTGTACAAGAGTAGTATGCAAGGTGTTTGCATTTTCTATGAAAATATGAACTAGCATGAAGAGAAATCAGAAAAAAATCATCATTTGCATTTTTATCATAATTAAATGCTGAAGAATACATTTAGCCAAAGAAGTAAAAGACTTGTACACTGAAAACTGCAAAATGATATTGAGAAAGGGAAATGTTTATGGACTGGAAAAATTAGCTTTATTAAAATGTCCTTATTACCTAAAGCAATATATACAACATAAGATCAATGCAATGTAGCACTGTTGTCCAGTTGTTCATCAATTTGCTCAAGCGGGCAAAGTAACGTCTCCATTGTGAGACTTGTTGTTACTGTTTTTGGCATATCAAATACACCATGGGTAGCTTGCCAGGCTATGCTGTGCAGGTGGGATAATCTCGATAGCTTGCTGAGCTCTCCGAGAAGGATGGAGGAATTGAACCTGGGTCGGCCGTGTGCAAGGCAAATGCCCTACCTGCTGTGCTATCACTCCAATCCAATTTCTGTAAAAATCCAATGGAATTCTTCACAGAGATCAAACATAAAATAATGAAATTTACTTGAAACTTAGATTGTGAATAGCAAAAAACATGAGGGGAGGAAATGGAGGCACTATACTCCTTTACCTTAAACTATACTGCAAAGCAGCAATTCTCAAATGGCATGGTATTAGAATAAAAACAGATACTCAGATTAGTGCAAACAAGATAAGAGCAAAGTAGTAAATGTACAGATTTATGGACCAAAACTTTATGACAGAGGAACTAAGAGCAAACCAAGTAACAATATAAGTCTCTTCCAAAAAAATTATGTTAGAGAAGAAAATGGACATCCATGTCCAAAAAAAATAAAACCAGACCATGAACACCATTAATTCAAAATAAATTAAAGGTCCAGAAATCAAACACTTAAAGTGCATGTTTAGCATGTGGAAGTTCCAGATTCAACGGTGGCAATACATGGTCTACCACTGGGTCTGATGAATGAGCACTATTGGGTATAGCTCAAAAATAGAGAAACAACAGCAACAAAAACAATAAAAGGATTCATACTAAATGTGAGAAGGTATTTTCAAAATGTACATACCAGGGGCTCGTATCTGAAATATATAATGAACTCAAAAAACTCCATCACAACAACAAACTGTACCCTAAACTTCAGTAAGATACTTATGTGAAAATAAAAAAAATACTTAACACCATTAATAATGGCCTGCATTAAAAAAAACAATTCTGGGGGCTAGAATGATAGCACAGCGGGTAGGGCATTTGCCTTGCATGTGACTGACCCAGTTTCGATTCCCAGCATCCCTATATGGTCCCCCGAGCACCGCCAGGAGTAATTCCTGAGTGCATGAGCAGGAGTAATTTCTGGCATCGCTGGATGTGATCCAAAAAGAAAAAAAAAGTCTGGAAACAATGAGTGCTGATGGAGATGTAGTAAAGAACTTTCATTCACTGATGGTGGGACTGTTGTCTGGTTCAATCTCTGAAAAAGAGCTTCCTTGGGCCAGAGGATGCTGTTCAATGGCAAAGTACTCTCTCTTAGTGCCTGAGAAATGGGTTCAATTCCCATCTTCACCAAGAAAAGATGTAAAAAATACAGCTTCCATATGCTATTTCATTCCTGGGCATCTACTCCAAGAATATTAACACATTTATTTGAAAGGACATAAGTACCTATGTTCATCACAGCATTACTTACAATAGCCAAGACTTCAAAGCAATTAAATTACATAACAGTTGAGTGAATGAAAAAATTGCACTATGTATCTATAAAAAAAAGATGAACTCTCAGTTTGTTGCAACTTGAATGGGATTGCAGGGAATTGTGCTGAATGAAGTGAGTCAGAAGGAAAAAGACAAAAACCATGTGATTTCACTCACACACACAGATTATAAAGAAACAAAACAAATGATCAGACAATCCCCAAAGGAAACAGATACTTCAATAAAGTCAACATATTAAGGTGGGGTGAGGAAGGACTGCAAAATAACAGGTGGAAGCATCTTTACACTCTGGTGGTGGACACAGTATAGCAGCATTGTGAGTATAAAATGATGATACTGGCCCTGATGTAAAAAAATGAATAAAGAAAAAGCATGTCCTTCCAGCTATTTGGGCATGGGGTGGTGGTGTAGATAGGAAGTGTACTGAAGTCTCAGAGGGCTCAGTTCAAAGCCCAACATTATCTGCTACATGAACCTGGAACTGTGATTTTCTTCTTCTTTTTTTTTAGAATTGGCTTCCTCAGTTATAAAGTGGGTTCAGTAATGATGGCAATGATGCTATAAAGAACTATCTATAAGGTACTATGGCGAATCTTATGATGCTGATGAAACAAATGACTTGTGTGTCTGCTAGTTGAGGGATAGACCATGTAGTAGTTCTGAGTATGTCTAGATCTAGATTTCAAGTCTTTACTATGTCACTTATTAATCCTGTGACCTTGGCAAAGTCACTTATCTTAGAGGACTCAGGTTTTCTCATCTGTCAAGTGAAAAAAATAATGTTCAGGGAACATTGAGTGTTGAATGAATGAGTCTATGCAGAGTGATTAGAAGAGTGTGTGACACATTGTAATTGACAATGAAGGCTACTTTTGTTTTTATATCTCCAGAAGGTTTAATTCCTATACGCAATATGTTGCCAAAACATGGGATGAATGGTTTATCTTTAGTAATATCAGGAAAAAAACGAGAAAAGTGGTAGAATTAAGGGCTAAGTACAGACAATTATTATTAAAAATTTGATACTGAAATTAGCAGATCCTTTCATTGAAACAATTGCTTAAAAACAGCTGCTTTCAAACAAGCTTAACATCTTAACATATTTAACTCTTTTAGAATATCACACAGTCTTGCTCTTCAAGCCTGTGTTCTCTTGAATAGTTACCTTGTCTGTTTATCTTGTCTCCTTATCTGTTTCTTTGCCTGCCTATTTCTACTCTAGAAGCCTGTGTTCTCTCGAACATAGACTTCTTCCTTTTTCTCTCCTCACATCTTTTCTAAATAAGTTTCAGTAAAAACTACCTTGCTTCACACACACAGACACACACACACGGAAAGAACACACAATCACACAGACTGAAATGCTGTGGGAAGGAAAAATGAAAGAATGAAAGTTGTACTTTTTAGAGTCTTTCGACTGTTTTTTTTTTTTAAAGTGTTTGTAGCTCTGAGTAAAAGTATCTGCTGAGACAGGATGGGGGAACCTGTTGCATCTACATATCTAAAAGGAATCTGGGGGCACTGATGGAGGTAATTTGACCCTGGGGGTGGGTTTGATATTGGAGCATTGTATGCTGAAACTTAATTATGGAAACATTTGTAAATTATGGTGCCTAAATGATAAAATATATATATTTGGTAAAAAGAAAATAATTTCCCAATTTAGAGGCTTGGATCCATCTGAAGGTCCCAGAAGTTGAGAAAGGTCATTCTAAACCAGGCATTTCAAGATAAAGGAAAAAGCCACTTAATCATATGCCATACATCTTCATATTAACTTGGGGATATATTATTGTAGTATTTCATTGCTTCTGATGAGCAATATAGGCTTCTGGCAACATTAATACTCAACATCTCCAGTGCCCTGGGCACTGCAGAACTTGGCATGGCAACATAAACACAGATACTTAGGCCATCTGGAATGAAAGAGATCTAAATATGTTTAGTTCTGGAATCCAACAGACACTCCTCTGATTCTTTTCAGACTACTGGGGTTGAAGAGGACTGAATGTCAGTGGAGTGTGCTTTGATAGACAAACCAATATCCTGGGACTTCTTAGGGAGACAGGCTCCATTTCTAAGGAGACCTCCCTTAACACTTAATGACAGAGCTCAATTATCTGGACAGTCAGAAATCACAATAAATCAAGAAACTATTCTACTCCACTCATTTATCTTTGAGAAAGGTGAATCCCTCTACTTCAATTTTGCAAGGCAACAATTGTTCAAAGAGAAGAGATAGGTCTGATTTTGTCTAGTGAAATTGCCTCCTAGTCAGTACTGTACTGTGGGTTTCTCCAAGCCAAATTAAACACCAATTGTATCCTTAAAAGTTCGAAATTCAAGCTAGGTCAGGAGAGGGAAATTGAAGCCTTGGGAAGAAGGGAGTCACTCCACTAAGAGGCAAATCACAGTGACTGAGCAGATAAAGGATTCTGCAGGGAAGAGTGGACCGGGTGAAAATTGAAAATGTCTTCTTAGACTCTGGTGGCTAAAAAGACATAGTAACGGCTATCCTCTTGTGTAGAGAAAAAGCTCATTCATACAGAAGATCTCCCTTTGCAATTTCCTCTCCCATTCAGCATGGAACCTGCTTTTTCTCTGGAGGGAGCTGCTCTCATGGAATCCAGGGTGAAACCCAGAGCGCATGACCAGGTCTCTGGGATTCCAGCGAGGTTCACAGTGACAATGAGGGAAGGATTAATCACATTTCTGGAATATCTAACAAGTGTCAAGAACTTGGTATCCATTATCTCATTTAAGTTCCGTAAGGGCCTAATATTCTCTTCATTTTATTGGAAGAAACCAAGTTTCTGAGCGGTTAAGTAACTGTCCCAATGTCAAAAAATGATTAAGAGGAAGAGCAGGGATACAAACCCAGGCAAAATTCCAAAGGCAGGCTGCTCCTTCTTGACTCTTTCCATTTACAAAGCATTAGGAGCAAGACAATTCTTTCCAAGTGCTTTAAAGACCAGTTTGAGACAATGGCTTAATTTATGAACATGGATATGTTTAAAGTTAATAGATAAGGACATTTTCATCTCAAGCAAAAGGAGAAAAATTGCTAGGATGAGTTTCCAGTATCTCCCCCTAGCCACCCTTATTCTTATGCAGTATGTCAGAGTGTCATTCCCATTGCATTTCTTCACTGGACTATTACTCTCTCATCAGATAGTCTTGAATTCACTATAGTATTTTTGTACGGGTGGGTGTGATTAACAGAAATTCACTTTTGTTAGCTGAAGCCCACCTGAAATATTTATGTGCAATGTCTTTAGTAAGACCTGTGTTTCCTGTGAATAGATGAGAGAATTCAGAATGATGCCCACATCCAAGGAAACACTGTATTCTCATGAGCTTAAGTATGAATCTGCTATGCTATAGTTACCCCATCTCGCATCAGATGCTGAGCACATAAGAGTAAAATTCCCTGGATTTACTTGTATTGAATGAGATTACTTAGTTTTGTTAATGATCAGGGGCCAACATAAGCTTCTGGAAAGCTGAATAAATGTTCTTTCCCTATCTCTACTCTTAAGAGCCTTTGTTCGTGATGAGTGTGGGTTAGGCAAATCAACTTTCCTAGTCTTCAGAGGAGGCAGGGCCAGAGGGAAGAGGGGCGTACTGTGCACTCCTGGAATGATCTATTGTTAGGCAGATGCTCAAGTTCTATGCCAGAAGGCAGCCTTTTGGGATGCTCAACGAGTGGGCTCTTTGCATTCTGAGTCATTGATGCATTCCTTCCACACATTTTCCAAAGAAATACACTAAGTGCCCCCATGCAGTGCTGCAGAATCTGGAAACAACTGAGTGAACATTTCCTTTTAGAATGATTAGTTTCTATTTGAAAGGTTGGTCCAATTGACTCCATCCCAGAGTCTTAAAATCCAGTCCCCACACAAAACTGTCTTCAGGGGTGGTCTGAGATTCGGGGAATGTGCTTGGTTGATGGTGATGAGTTGCAATCAACAGACAGGAGAACCACTGACTTTCCTGAGGGAATCCTGTTTTTCCCCTGGTAGGTTCAATGCTATCAAACCCAGCTGATGAGAATGCATATCAACATAATAACATTCTTCCCAAATCTTCCTGAAGCTAGAGAGAGCTTTATGAGATGCTGACTTAAACTAACATCTCTCACTGTATGGCCAGAGACTCAATGAGTTCACACTGAGTCACTCTAAGAGCTACAAAAGGAGATCTTCTCCCCAACTCCCATGAAGATGGAATGAGTGCTGGTTGAGTTGCGATTAGAAAGAAACAAGAAGGCTTTACTCCAACCCATTAACCTGTCATTTTCCTTCTGCTTTTGCTTGAATTATGCCATCCCTGAGAAATGCAAAACATGAACATATCTTAGTACAAATAATATAGAAATATGTAAAAAATTCATACTACTCCTAACAGTTCTTAAATGTTAAACTGAGTTAAAATATTTAGACAGCAGGGCTGGAGCGATAGCACAGCGGGTAGGGCATTTGTCTTGCACGTGGCTGACCTGGGTTCGATTCCCAGCCTTACATATGGTCCCCTGAGCACCGCCAGGAGTAGTTCTTGAGTGTATGAACCAGGAGTAACCCTTGTGCATCACTGAGTGTGACCCAAAAAGCAAAAAACAATATTTAGACAGTATGCCAATATTCATACATATACAAATGTAAATATAAATATATGTGTGTGTGTGCATGTGTGTGTATATATATATATTTCACCAGGACCTGAGAAAGCAAGTTTGGCCTGGAAGCTAAATGTGATACATGTGATAGGTTTTAGTGTTTCCTGTTACAAGAGGAAGTACATGGGTTTGCGCTGTAGAGACAAACATTTTCCTAATAAGGGGTTTAAGAAAGAGTGTCATGGTTCCTTAAGAAAGAGGCAGCACAATGCTTACATAAGGAATTGCTAGAAGGAATATAATGTCTCCAATTATAGTTTGGCAAAAGATATGGGTCAGATATTCTGTGGACAGGAGATAACAGAGGTAGAGCTCTCTTTTGGTGTGAAAACCCAAGATTTCTTTTGCATTTTCATCCACACAGAAGTCAATCTTTACTAGCACAAGCCATGGGCAAGCTGAGGGAAAGCATCAATGTTTATCTTAAAAAATGGAAGTTTGAGATATTAAGAAATTATCATCTTTGTAGGTTGAGTATAGATCCAGGTACTTTATAAAGTGATTCAGGAAGCAATATGCTGCACTGACAAGGTGATGTCTTTGTAGTCTAAACTGGACCCATAGTCAGTATGACTGTGACTAAAATACTTAAAAACTTTTGTGCCTCCAGTTTCCACATCCGAAAGGCAAAGTGTACGAAAGGCGTGTAGCTCATTGCTAAGTAAATAAATGCCAGTTTTCTTTCTCTTTCACTATTTGTCCATATAATCCCTACGATTGTCTGCATCAGGATGGAGCAGATATAGACACAGAGTTCAATAAGTTAAGTGATCTGCACTAGATCACGGAGCTAGAAGGGTTAGAGCAGGATTTAAAAGCAATGATTCACTTCAGATCTGAAGCCCTTCCCACTTAACTGGATCATTTCAACAGAGAGTGACCGTTTCAACTTGAATAATTTGAGACTCAATCAAGCCTAATAAATGAGGAAACGGTGAGAGCAAGGTACTCACCTGACCAAAGGTGAAGTCCGTCAAAACCGTAGGAGTACAGGTCATCACCAACACCATTGCCTCCCCATCCTTCTCCACCACCAGGGTAGGGAGCGTAGCCTGAGGAGGAGGCCCAGCCCACTCGCAGATGTGTGGGTTCTGCTGTCAGGAAGGAGTCCACTTGGTCGATAATCAGCTCGAAGTACCATTTCCTGTACTGTGCCGAGCCCTCAGCCACTCCCAAAAAGATGTTTGGCCGGATACTGAAATTAAAGATGGCACAGGTGGCATCTACAGACTCATCAGAACTCAGAAAGCAAGTAGAACCAGACAACAGGTTCTGCCCTCCCATGCCCAAATACAAACAGCAAGAGCCAATTGGTGGTTTTCCTAGTGCTCTAAAGTAGACAAAATTCGAGATTTTGACATTTGATTAAGTTCTTAGTGGGAGGTTGTCAAGACAACATCAATTTCATTACAGGCATCAAGGATGTGTCCTTAAACATTCCATTCAAGGCAATAACAGCTATGGAGTGCCCATTGTGGGTAAAGATGCTGAAAATGTAATATAGAGTTGTATGATTTACCAATCCTCTTTTAAGCTAAAAAAATGACTCAAGATCCATTTTTTTCTGGTAAGTGACTTTAAAAAACCTATTTTCACCACCACAGTTTTTTTGCCCAAGCATTATTAGGAACAACGGCCTCTGGGAAACATTAAGAAGCTCACTCTGAGACATAAGCCTCAGGAAGACACATTTGGTATATAGAATCTGTCACTGTCACTGTCATTCCATTGCTCATCAATTTGCTCGAGCAGGCACCAGTAACATCTCCATATTGAGACTCATTGTTACTGTTTTTGGCATATTGAGTATGCCACGGGTAGCTTGCCAGGCTCTGCCATGTGATCGAGATACACTCGGTAGCTTGCAGGGTTCTCTGAGAGGGATGGAAGAATCGAACCCGGGTCGGCAGCATGCAAGGCAAACGCCCTAGCCACTAGGCTATCACTCCAGCCCATGTAGAATCTAAAAATGAAAAAAAGATAATTCATAGAAACAGTAAAATGTAGACTGCAGGGTTTGGGGCAGAATAGGGAGGGATTGGGAAAGGGGAAAATCCCTAAGATGAATAAAGTACGAGAGTATAACTTAATAACATAATATAATAATTGATAACACTGCATTATAGAAGTGAAATTTGCTAAGAGTAAAATTGAAATATTCTCATTGGAAAAAGGTAAAATATGTGAATAGAATGCATTCATTGCGTGAATTCTTTCACAATGCATATGTATATATTCATCACCTTGTACATTTGGATGTCTTTTCAATTTAATGTGTCAATTATACTTCAGCAAAGCAAAAATAAAATGAACCAAAATGCCATAAAATATTGGGGATGGGAAAGAAGTTAATATTAGGCAAACCCATTAGGGGTTAGAGGTTTTGATATATTCAACAAACCACTTGAAGTATTTCTGGCTGGACACATTTAGAGATTTACCTATCTGGACCGTGTTCTCTTCTGGGTAGGTTTGGAAAACACGATATTGAGAGAAAAATCCCTGTGGAAGCTGAGGTTTGTGGGATGCTCCACACTTTTTAAAGGAAGTGGCCCAAGGAAGAAAGCTGCTGAAGAGATTTATTCAAATGTCTCATATATGGCCACATGTATGGACCAGCAGGTTAGGGTTCTGCTTGGGTCTATACCCTTCACACTGACCTTCACTGATAATCCTGGGGTAAATGGACATTTGCTAGAGGTCACAAGAAAACTCAGTATTAGCAATGGGCAGTCATTTTGTTAAAATGTATTTAGAAAGAAGAGGGTTTATAAAAATTAATATGTGTTACAAAGAAGGCACAAGGTTTGCATTCGTATTTAAAATATATAACCACGTTGGAGGAGAGGATAGTGGATGAACTGGGGGAGGAGCAGATGAGATAATGATGGAAGGAAGTGGACATATTGGTGGAGGGTGTGTGTGGTTCTGGAACAGTCTGTGTATGAGATCCTATTACTAACAGCATTGTAAATCATGGTGCTTAAGTAAAACTAAAAAATAAAATTGGCATGGGAAAATTAGATGGGAGGAAACCAAGATGACCCCAAGGAGCAGTTCTGTGAATGCTTCTATATCTTCAACAAAAAGAACTCATGAACTCATGAAAAGTAGGGGCCAGAGACAATACAGCAGGTAGTGTGCTTAGCTTAATCCAGCCAATCCAAGTTTGATCCTTGGTATCCCATATGGTCTCCCAAACATAGCCAGGACTTATTCCTAAATGCAAAGCCAGGAGTAAACCTTGAGAACTAGTGGGTGTGGCCCACATCAACAAACAAAACAAACAAATAAATGAACACAAAAGAACTCATAAAAAGTGAACAGAGCAGGCTGCAGCAATAGTAAAGAGAGTAGGACACTTGTTTTACATGCAGCCAATCTCAGTTTAATATCTGACATTCCATTGGGTTCCCCAAGCCCCACAATGGTGATTCCTGAGTGCAGAGCCAGTTGTCACTCATAAAACATAAAAAAAGAAGCAGAGTCTTGCTAAGATTTGTTGAAGAAAACAGTCATAATTCCAGGGAGACTCAAGTCAATACAATGTGGAACTGCAGGCATTCAGAGCTAAGCAGAGCTTTCCTTGGGGTGGAAGAGGAGGAGAAGCAGAGACTGAAAGGGACTGGCAAGTTGGTACCATATTGAAAAGCCCAGGCTAGGGAAGGAAGGAGCTGAGAACAAAAAAACCTAAAAGCAACCATTTTATGCAGACACTAATGAAATCAGAAGCGGACTTAAGGTCATTATCAAGCCCAACACAGAGAGTTGTTGATCTTAAAGGAGCAAGGAGCAGCCACTCCCTATGACACATATGCAACAGATCTGTAGTCTTGGCTGTACCCCACAGGCTTGTTCCCTGGGCTGATGCAGTCCTGCCCAACCCCACAGGCTTAGGCATTTCATAGGACTCAGTTTTCTACTGAACTCATGAGTTATAGAATCTCAAAACTTGTTAAATGCAGCAAAAGGGTGGTAAAGCCATACTTGTCTCAGCTGGGAGCAGCTATTCTGGAGGGGAGCTCTGCCCAGCAGGAGTCAGAACCACAGTTCGACCCCAAAACATTTATAGTCTTGACCCCAACCCCACAAGCATTGGATACCTGGGGCCTCTTGACTGGTTAACAGTTTCAGTCCCAGGATTCAGTTTCCAGATATCACATAATCTGATAACCCTGCAGCAAGGATCCAGTTCAGAGCCAAAGAAAGTGCCCCCAAAGTAGGTAGACCAGATCTAAGTTGGTGGATTCTGAGCCCAAAGGATCAAGAAAGGCTGTTTTGTGCCTTCACTCACAGTATCAGAAAGATTTGGATGTAAAAAACAATAGTATGAGACTAACACTGAAGGTCAGTAGAAACAAGGGCCAGGAGGATTAGTCCATGTTAGGAAGCCTGCTTCAAGGGCTGGAGAGAGGGCAGCTGGAATAGAGAAGAGACCGTTATGACAATGATGGTTGGAAAGCATTGCTCTGGGTGGGAGATGTGAAAGTAGGTAAAGGATCAACTATGATGACCTCTCAGTATTTGTATTGCAAACCATAAGACTGTCCAAAAGAAGAGAAGGATAGACAAAAAAGAAAAGTGCCTGCCATAGAGGCAGGCTGGGGAAAGGGGAGTGGGGAGAGATACTGGGGACATTGGTGGTGGGAAACACACTGGTGGAGGGACAACATGGGTATTAGAACATTGTATGACTGAAACCTAATCATAAATGCTTTGTAACTGTATCTGATGGTGATTCAATAAAATAAAAACAAAAAAGTGAGAAAACTACTTAAAAGAGAAAAAGAAATAAAGATTTGGAATGGGCAGCACCCAGAACAGACAGAATGCAGTCCCCCTCTGGCCACAGCTAGGAACAGCTGTTCTGGAGAAAGATATGGGGAACTGCCTTCCCAGAGGTTGGAATAAAAAGCAGTCACCCTGGAAATGAGCCCTGCCATAAGGCCATGGTTTGAGCAGCCATCCCTAAACTGGTATTGACAAATGGAAACTTTCTCTGCAGCAACGATGATCAGCTTGCTGAACAGCTGTGACTGGGTACACAGAAACACAATCACTAGTTGCTGCCCAAATCAATTGGACTGTGATGTCACATCAACTGAATATACCAGCAACTATGAGCCCTGCGCAAGAGCTCAGGTCAGCTAGGTCTTGGAGCCATAACAACTATAGGGTGTCACACAGTTGCTCTTGGCATTCAGGTGCACACAAATCAGAGCAATAGGCATCAGTACTGTCACTGTCACTGTCACTGTCATCCCATTGCTCATCGATTTGCTCGAGTGGGCACCAGTAATGTCTCTCATTGTGAGACTTATTGTTACTATTTTTTGCATATCCAATACGCCATGAGTAGCTTGACAGGCTCTGCCGTGCGGGTGAGATACTCTAGGTAGCTTGCCGGGCTCTCCAAGAGAGGCGGAGGAATCAAACACGGGTTGACCATGTGAAAGGCGAATGCCCTACTGCTGTGCTATCACTCCAACCCCCATCAGTACTATTTTTCAATAATTTAAGAAATTCTTACAGGGCAGAAGTCACTGCCCATAATCAATAGTAGTCATATGAACTAGCCTGATACTGTGAACATGACTTCCTGGAATACAGAACTCCACCCTTCACTCCCATGAAGTACCAGGAATAGCTAAAAGTAAAACAAAACAAAAAAGAGAAAAAAAAAGAAAGGAATTCAGCCATATAAGTGGATAGGATCAGAAGCCCAGGAAAGTCTTAAGTAACACTGGAACCTTCAGTGCTACCTGAGGATAACTTCAGAACAAATTCTCTTAATGTTTACTGAACTAAAAAATATTAGAAGAGATATTCAATAAACTCAGAGAAAGATTAATTAAAAAGGTGAAAGAACTCATTCAAAAATAAATGAAGGAACTAATGAATATAGTAGCAGGACAAAGTAGCAGAATACAAGTGAAAAACCCAATAAACAACGTGAAGAAAAAGGAACAAATCATCAATAAACAAGAGGTAATAGATTTTAAAAGAATGAAGAAAATTTGAGACATTTATGTGACAACATGCAGGAGGAAGAACCTCTAAATTATAGGAATTCCAGAGGAAGGGGAAAAGGAAAAGAAAGAAAGGCTAGTGATAGAGATAGTATTTGAGGAGATTTGAATTTGTACACTGATTCAGTAGATCCAAAGAGTGTCATGAAACATCATAACCTCAAAAGAACACCACCAAGACACAATATACTCAAAATGAAGGTGTGGGGAGAGAAAGAGAGAGAGAGAAATAGAGACAGAGAGAGACAAAATCAGAGACACTGCCTTAAAGAGACTCTTCTTTAAGGCAGCAAGAGAGAAGCAAATCTCAAATATTAAGGGAATATAAAAGTCACATAAGATTGCTTAAATGAAATTCTATAAGCAAAAAGAGAATGGAAATATATCTGTATACAACAGAGACCACTAAATCCATTTACAAACAAAAGCAAATGCAGTAGAGTAGGAGGCTATAAAATTAATACGTAATTGATATGTTGAATTTCTATATGCAAGTAATGAAATAGGAGAGAATTAAAGAAGAAAGAATCATTTGAAATAGTGTCTCAAAACATCAAGTATCTAGAAATCAACCTAAAGGATGTGAAAAACTTAAACATGAAAAACGATGTCACTATTGAAAGAAATAGAAGAGGACAGTAGGAAACAGAAAAGTGACGTGGTAAAAATTACCACAATACCCAAAGCATTATATATACTCAACGCAATCCCCATTAAAAGTCTGATGACATTCTTTGACGAATCATAACAAACTCTACTGAAATTTGTATGGAATCATGAAACTCTCTGAATAGCCAACATAACTGAGAAAAAAGATAGGAGGCATAGCAATTCTTGACTTTAAATTATACTATAAAGCAATAAATAAAACTATGCTACTAGAATCAAGATAGACTCTGAAATCAATAGAATAGAATTGGTAACCTAGTGATGAACTCTCAGATTTATGAACAGTTCATATATGATAAGTGAATTGGGTGCATAAAGTGAAGTAAGGAATGTCTCTTCAACAAATGGCGCTGGGGAAATTGAACAGATGCAAAAAATCAAAACTGGATCTTTCTCTCTCACTATAGAAAAAAGTTAAATAAAAGTGGATTAAGATCTCAGTATTAGATAGGAATTCAGAAAGTACATTGAAGAAAACACAGGACGAACACCCTAGAATATGGACCTCAGCGATACTTTCAATGATTTGAGGCCACTGTTAAATAAAAAAAGAAAATGCTTTTTTAGTGAAACAAAAGATACTTGAACTGAATAAATACACCATTGAGTGGGAGAAAATATCTGTACATAATACACCAGTAAGAATGGCTTGTATCAAAAGAACTGGAAACAACCAATGCTGGCTGACTGTACTTAAAAGAAACTCTCTTTAGCTATTGTTGGAAATGCCTGGTTCGGTCATTATGAAAAAAAGTATAGAGTTTTCTCAAATAGAGCTTCGACTGAAGCTCTATCTTTGAAAAAGTGATTCACTTCTCAACATTAGTGCAAGAACAAGAAAAACATCTATTTGGAAAATATATGCTGTTTTTAGTCACTACAGTAGCCAGGAAATGGAAACAATCTAAATATCCAATTACAAATGAATGTATAAAGAAGTTTAGTATTTGTATATATGTGGTATATATATACACACACAAACATATATACATACATAAATATATACGTATAATGGAATAGTATGCAGCAATAAGAAAAGATGAAATATTGCACTTTGCTGTAACTTGAACTTAACTAAAGGGCATTATATTAAGTAAAATAAGTCAGAGAAAGTCCAAATACCAGATGATTTCACTCATCTGTTGTATATAGAGAAATATTAAAAGGGCAGTGAATATTAAATGATGGCAAACTCTTGGCCTTGTATTACAAAACAGCAATTACCAAGGATAGGGGAGGTGACAGAGGGAAAGGAAGAGACAGATTAGACGCAATTCAAGGGCAATTGTGGAGGGTCTTGGGCCAAATTAGTGTTGGCGAGAAATGCAGTAACTATAAACATCAAAACTCTAAATGTTAATACTATTGATTACTTCTCCCCTCTCGAGAGCCCAGCAAGCTACCAAGAGTATCTCACCTGAATGACAGAGCCTGGCAAGCTACCCATGATGTATTCTGTATGCCAAAAACAGTAACAACAAGTTTCAAAGTGGAGACCTTACTGGTGCCTGCTCAAGCAAACAGATGAGCAACAGGATGACAGTGACAGTGACTATTGTAATCATGCTGTTTGAACTATAAAAATAAGATATATAGCATGAGAGTCTACTTCAAGTCAAATTTTTCAGTCCTTAAGTGGTATATACCCCTCTACCCTTGGGTGGAAAATTTGAGAACTGCTTAGTGGGGTTCGAGGACAGGCCCTGAGGTAGTATGCAACTGCCTGGTCCTGTCTCAACTATCGGCCTCACATGGAAAGGAGGGGTGGAAGTCCAGCATTGAGATTAGCCTCTTCCTTTCCTGCTGGAGATATGGTGGGCTGGTAGAGCAGTGGTGGTCTTACCTGGTCACATCATTAATCAGCCGTGTCTGCAGAAGCAGGTTTCGCCGGGGCAACAAGTTGTCACAGATGAGATTCTGGTTGGCTCTCACAGCAACCCCATTGCACAAGCACAGGGAACACAGCACATCCAGAACCTGCAGCAGGACATACCCATTCACAACTTAGGACTGCAGGATCTGGTGGGCAGCACCTGATGTGTGTGTCACACAATGGAAGGAAGTATATCTTGGGCAGGGGGTGGGGCCTGGGCAAAGGTGTACATGTTAATGTTAGTACAGGAAGTCTTGGAGAAAAGAAGCAGTGCCTCATGTTATTTCACTGTAGCATTGTCATCCCATTGTTCATAGATTTGCTCGAGTGGGCACCTGTAACATCTCCATTGTGAGACATGTTACTGTTTTTGGCATATTGAATACACCACAGGGAACTTGCCAGGCTCTGCTGTGCGGGCAAGATATTCTTGGGAGCTTGTTGGGATCTCCAAGAGGGACGAAGAATCGAACACAGGTTGGCCGCGCGCAAGGCAAACGTCTACCCACTGTGCTATTGCTCCAGCCCCATGTTATTATTATCATCATTATTATTATTATTATTGTTAAATACTCTGTCATTTATCAGGATGTCAGTAAATCTTTGATGACTTGATAGGTGGTGAACAACGTGACTGCAAAAAAATTTTTTTGGGGTAAGACAGTGACTTCTGCTGAACCACAGCACCAGATAGAATCATTCACAGGGATGCCACAGGGTAGAAACTAATGAAGATTTTTGAAACCCTATTTTCCCCGGGCCCACAGGGCAGGAAAAGTAACAAAGAATTTCACATTCTAATCATCTTTCCAGTTTCTGCCGGCCTTTCATCCCCAAGTTCCCTCCTTCCCCTGCAAGTCTGATAGAACCTTGCTTTTCAGGACAAGATGCTGAACTGAGACCCACATCACAGCCTGGACCTAGAATTAGAAAACTATAAAAAACCCACTGAAGGGCTACCATCTTCGCAAACAAAAGTTGCTGCACTCTGGCTTGGAATTTCCCACTCAAGTGTTCACTTAAAAAAAGGAATCAGCTTTCTTTTTTTCTTTTTGGGTCATGCCTGGCAATGCTCAGAGGTTACTCCTGGCTTTGTACTTAGGAATTACTCTTGGTGGTGCTCAGGGGACCATACGAGATGCTTGGAATCAAACACGCATTGGCTGTGTGCAAGGCAAACGCTCTACCTGCTGTGCTATCGCTCCAGCCCCAGGAATTAACTTTTATGTGCCCCAACTCTGTTGTGGGTGATTATTCCTGTGCTTATAGATAAGAACCCACTAGTTGTATAGATTTCCCACTGACAAAAGGACTTGTTCTGGTCAGGGAAGCCTAAGCTCTCTCAGCAAACCTGAGCGATGCCCCAGAGCTGGTCACTTCTTGAGAAAGTGAAAGTTCGGTTTCCTTCTATGTTATCTGTCTCAGTCTGGTGCCCCTTCTCTCTAAACTCTGTTTATATCACCTGCGGCCCCTGTTCTGTTCAAGTAGGTGTCTTAGCCCTTAAGACTTTATATTACCCTCCCACTAAGAGCGAGGATAAGTGCCAGATAAGCCTCTGGGGCATCAGAGGGCAGCATTCTCTCCTGGAAAGGCATGTGAATAGGGGAGAGGGGTAGCTATGCTGAGTGTCCCCAGAAGCTCCCGCCTCCCCCTTGAATTCCCTTTGCGCCAAAACCAGTAGGTCCTGCAGCCTTTCATGAAAAACACTTGAATTTCTATTTGGATAAATCTCTGGATGTAACCAACTTGGGAATTCTCATGTGGGGAGGAGTAATGGTAGGACTGATTCTTATATTGGAGTTTCTTGCTATGACATTGTCAAAACTTATTTAGATGCTCTTGTATACTTGGATGCCAGTATTCAAAAGATTTTTCTGCTCCATTCCTTCCTATGGAAGTATAAAAAGTGCAGAGAGCCTTCCAGAGCCCAAGTGGCCCCTAAATCTCTAAGAACCATCATTAAGTTGTTCCTCGAGGTTTATCAGTTGCCTGACAAGTTGAAAGAGTCCCTGGCCCTCTCCACTGCCTCTGGTCTCTTTTATTTCACTGTGCTGCATCCCCTCTTTCATTCAGATTTGTGTTTTTATCCTAGCAGAGCAATCTGTGCTGGGCCAGGAACCACTCATTTCTCCTACAGGGAGGAATGTGCAAATAAGAGTTGATTTATATGATAAATCAAGGGCGGGAGTAGGCTGTATAGACAGGGAGGGGCAGCCACATTTTCGCCTTTCAAAGTTGCCACCGCAGACTCATGGCTTAGTGGGGGTTGGATGTCTTCAGGTTGTGGATGGCATCTTTATTCATGACTCTCACCTGCCAACTTTCCACTTGGCTCTCTGAATGCCAATTTCATACCAGATGAATGCAAAGCAGCTATGAGATAAGCAGAGAAGAACTGCAAATGTAGGTCTACGGAGGATTCCTATCATTACCACTCCATGAAATATATCAACCATGGAACTGGAAATATGGAGGATAATTTCTCATCCTAAGAATAGGCCAAAAAACTAAATACTTATCATCTAGCCCATTATACATTTGCTCCATTTTGCCTTCCAGTGAGGACTGCAAGAAGCTCCATATCATAGCCAGAAAGAAAGCAGTGCTTGAGCCATGTACAATAGGAACAGCAAAGAGAAATAAAGACTGTGAAGGGCACAGATCCCAATGGAGTAAACCTACCTATAAATAGATGTCTGAAAGAATTAGTGCTTCCATTATTCTAGGTGTTGTTTGAGCAGACATTGCTTCTTTGGGGTAGATGGAGGCAAGTTTTCTTTTATAAAGACATCTAGTATGTTTTCTTAAGACTTAAGGCTGTGCATCCAGGGCCAGTCCTCCAGCTGAGTGCCTGGATGTCATCTGTACACAGTGACCCAGAGGCAAGAACAGGCACTGCTGATTGGTCACCAGATTCCTTCTTTTCTTGGTAGTTTGTCTGTTTGTTTTTTGTTTTGGGCAGGGGTTGTAGGAGTGGGGATCGGGGAGTTACACCTGGAGGTGCTCAGGGTTCATTCCTGACTGTGCTCAAGGATCATTTCTGAGGGACTTGGAGGACCATATGTGGTGCCAAGGATTAAGCCATGAGCCAGGCAATTGCCCTGCCCACTGTACTATATAGTCCAGAGCATGCACTGAAACTACATTGCCCAGCTTCCCCACAGTGATGGAGGGTCACTTGACTAAACGCTGGCCAGTGGAAAGTAGCTGAATGCAGTGAAAGCTGCTTGCAGGCTTGCCCTACAGCCCTCTAACATGGTGCTCTGTGAACTTTCTTCTGCCAGCTGAAGTGATTCAAGGGAGGATGGAGCTCCAAGGTCTCCTTACTCCCACTGAGACCTAGTAGCTCTGGGATCACTGAGGAACCAACTAGAAACAAGCTCAGAACACCTGCCAGCTGCCTCTGTTCCCCAACTTTCCAGATCAAAGCCTTCATTTTTCATAGGATCCTGTTGAAATTCTTAAGCATGTCACAGTCTGTGATGTCCTGTCTTTTGTGACTGAGGAGTGGAGATGAGGAACCTGTATCTGAGGGACCTTACAACGACCTCTCCCTGACATGACTTGAACTATGACAGAAGCAAACTTGATTTTCCACGGAAATCTCAGGCCACTGGTTATAGAGTTTGGCTCTTTTCACTTCTTCCCTGGACCACTTGGAGAATGTTCCTGACAGATTTGGTGCAGTTGATTTCTTTCTGACTGGGGTCAATCTCAACAGTGATTCTATATATCCTTCATGACCTTCTCAATTTTGCTTTTGTTATGATTTAACTCTACTCCAAACATGGACAATAGTGGGAATACCCTTTCAACTATATATCCATGGAAAGAACACTTGACTTTTCTATTTCACTTTGTCCTCACTTTGGGTTATAAAAACAAGTTAGTAAAATGGTAGCTGTACTTATTCTGAATTTTTTTCATCAAGCCCTATATTGGAAAAGTGAATGCTTTATAGCCTTTGAGGAACAGATTTTGTTCTCCCTGTGGTTGTGGTTGAGAACTGGGTGGTGGGGAATATTTTTCTATTATCTTGGCTGCCCAGGAGATCAGAGTCAATTGTATGGAGCTATTGTAGTAACTGTGCAGAATTAATAACTTGCTCACCTATCTTCTTTTCAACCTAGGATTGCCCTTCACTTCTGGTTTATACTTTTGCAGGGACAATGACATTATTATTTTGCCACGTATTTTTCTCATTGTGACTCAAAATCCTTGTGAAACAAAGAAGTAATAAAAACATTTATCTGTGACAACATCAGGCAGATTTGGAGAAAAATAGGTTAGGAAGCAAGTAAATAGGGCATATTTTATTTTTATCACTAGAAAATTGTCTCCATGGAAAAATTA
This sequence comes from Sorex araneus, assembly GCF_027595985.1. Taxonomy (NCBI): domain Eukaryota; kingdom Metazoa; phylum Chordata; class Mammalia; order Eulipotyphla; family Soricidae; genus Sorex; species Sorex araneus. The sequence goes on from NC_073304.1 coordinate 78,926,215, forward strand.
GAGTGACTGTTCTAATTCTTAAGAATTATTTATTTGGGGGCTGGAGAGATAGTCAAAGGGGTTAGAAAGCTTGCTCGTATGTGACAAACCTAGTTCAAATCCCTGGTACTGCACATCTCTGTCCCATGATCACTGGTAAGTGTCACTCTTGAGCCACAAATAGCCCCTTGAGCACTGCTGGGTATGGCCCCCAAACTAAACAGAATTGTTCATTTTACTATACAACAAAAAAAAATCAGTGCTACTAACATAGCAAGTTTGCTTCTGGCCACTTAAGTTATCTATTTTTTTTTGTATTTTGTGTCACACCTGGTGATGCACAGGGGTTACTCCTGGCTCTGCACTCAGGAATTACCCTTGGCGGTGCTCAGGGGACTATATGAGATGCTGGGATTTGAACCCGGGTTGGCCATGTGCAAGGCAAACGCCCTACCCGCTGTGTTATCGCTCCAGCCCCAACTTAAATTATCTATTGAATGAGAGGGATATGGTTCATATCTGTGAATCTCCTTCCATCCATATGAGACACAGGGGATGTCTGACTCCATTCAGTCATTTGTCTTTTACTTACTTACTATACCCTAAACAGAAATGTATGAAATGTCTGCATATAACATGCAAGTTTGGTACTATTAACATTACAAAAATGATGCCTGTTCAGGACAGAATTTGCCATTGTGAGAAAAAAGTGCATGTGGAAATAACAACTTGGAAAGGCTTCCAGGCTCTAACACACAACAGACTACAGATTCTACTATTTCAGGAGAAGATACCACCTTCAGCTAGAGTCAGCAAAAGCTTCTTGGAAGAAGCATCATTTGAACCAAATTCCTAGGCCTCAGTTTTCTCAACTGTGAATTGGGTGGAGTAATAATAAGCCTTTCATATATGACCCAGTGATTCCACTCTTTAGCATCTATCTCAAGAACAAAATAACATTAACTTGAAAAGATGTATTTACACCTATGCTCACTAAAGTAATATTTATAATAGCCCACATATGGAAATACAATGTCCAATAACAGAAGAGTAGGCAAAGAAGTTGTGATATATACACAACAGAATACTACTCAGTGATAAGTAATCTTTCAATTTATATTATTCTGATGGCACTGTATTTAGCAAAGTGAGTCAAAACTGAATAAATGATGAATGATCTTACTCATATGTGGTAAGAGAATAGCAAAGCCTGGGTATAGACAGTATCTAACAGTAACAAGCCCTTGAATTTGACTACAGAACTGAGGCTTACCAAGTGCTGCATGTAGGGGACTAGAGGTAGGGAAGGAAGAGGCAAACTAGAAGCAGTATCACTGTATCACTGTCATCCCATTGATCATCAATTTTCTCGAGAGGGCACCAGTAACATCTCCATTTGTCCTAGCCCTGAGATTTTAGCAGCCTCTATTTACTCGTTCTTCCCAGTGGTGCAGCACTGAAGGCTCTTTCTGGATAAGAAGAATGAGACCCATCATTGTTACTGTATTTGGCATATCAAATATGCCATGGAGAGCTTGCCAGGCTCTGCCATGTGGGCAGGATGCTCTAGGTACCTTGCCAGGTTCTCTGAGAGGGAGAACTAGGCTATAAGAGCATTGTTTTATAGTCTTTGGATCTTGGTTGTTGATGGGATTACATGGCGAAGGGGACAGTTTGTAGGTGTGACTGCCAAGCTACTGGAAAATGGGGGGTCTGGGTGGAGGAAGAAGAGGCCTATCCTGATCCGAGCAGGCTTGGAGATTTCACCCCCGGGTCCCACACACCTGGGTTCCTCTGCTAGTTCCTTCATGTGTGAGGCTTGTCCAAACGTGTGGAGAAGGGCCTTGAGCATGACTGTTAGAGAGTTCCGGAGGTCTTTGGCTGCCAGGGCTCTGCTCGGGGCGGGGAGAGAAACTCAACCCAACCCCTCCTCCCCCCAGGGACTCCAGTGAAGATAGCCAGGCACGGGGCCAAGAGACTCTGCCACTAGAATCAGTATGAGTACAACAATAGAGGGTTTGGGGAATTTGGTGATGGTGGAGATACAATAATTTTGTGCAATAAAAGTGTAAATGTTAACACTATTGAAACCATATTACTTTGATGACAATGAAAAACAATGATGATAAACTTGTCACCAGGCAACACATTTAGGTGACACATCATTAGGTGCTTTGTGCCTTTTGTTTGAAATAAGCCACAACAAAATTATTAAGTAAGCACATCAAGATCTTAAAGAATCTTGGGGAACAATGACATAAGAAACCTTTCTGTTAAGGGCTCCTCTTGACATCTGTTTGTAGCTGATGGCTTGCACTCCATGTTATCTAGGTATACATCAGTTACCCTTATTACACTTTGTAGGCAGGAAAGAACATGTTTGAACATGGAGAAGTTGAATGGAATTGGGAGTCTCATGCCTACTTTTGATTTACTACATTTGGGAAAGCAATTATAGACCCTACATAGATCTTTCTTTGCTTTGCCAAGCAATTTCACAGATGCTAAAGACCATGGCTTTTTTCACATCCTGGAATGATATATATCCTCCAGCTAATGCTGCAGAGGCTTGTTCTCCTGGACCCCCTGAGACGTGTCTCAAATGTGTAATGCCCCCAAATGATGGTAATCAGAGAGGGCCAGTCACCAAGCTGAATTATCACCACTCTGCAGGAGCCCAGCTGCTGTCCCTTATGTCCAATCATGCCATCTGCTCTTGAAATAAGCCCTCTCAACCTTGGAGTACCTGCCTGCTCACTAAGTTGCGAAGGAGCAGATGTTCAAGGGTCAGGAAAAAAAAAACCAAACAAATGCATTTTAATAGACCTTTGTAGCAGATCATTGTGTCAGTGCTATCCAATTCTGCAAAATGAGAGCCTGAAATGTCTATCTCAAAAATTTGATATTTTATTCTTTTTGTGAGGTGGTATCATCTCAACCTTAGAGACATAACTGAGGCACCAAGTCATGTACCTGTTTTTTATGTAAGACACATGTGGCTTTAGTCCTCAGACTTTGTCAGAAAGATTCATTTACTTCTTTCTGGTTGGATTCATGGTAACTATGAGTCCATTTGGTAATAAATATGTTGACAGTACTTTTATACATTTGATTGATTTCCATGCATGTTCTTAGTTTGATTTCTGTACATCTTCTTTATAAAGTTTGGTATTAGTTACTTTATTACCTAGTGTGAGAGCAAGTAGCTCTGTATGGAGTGTAGTTAAGTGTGGTAAGGTCAAATGATGACGGTGAGCCAGTCTGAGGAAGCTAGTGGAAGCTGAGGGAGAACATTCAAAATCTAATGAGCTCTTCAGTTTCTAGGCAAGGAATGCTCCTTCACTCCCTCATTTCTCCAAGGTATTTTTGCTTTATTTTAACAATCAAAGCCAAGAAATAGTAGCTCTCGGGGCTGGAGCGACAGCCCAACAGGTAAGGCATTTGCCTTGCACGCGGCCGACCCGGGTTCGATTCCCAACATCCCATATGGTCCCCTGGGCACCGCCAGAAGTAATTCCTGAGTGCATGAGCCAGGAGTAAATCCTGTGCATCACCGAATGTGGTCCAAAAAGAAAAAAGAAAAGAGAAATAGTAGCTCTCATGATCTAGATACCATACACTGATTAGTAAGCAGCACGGAGGGAAAAGCCATGTCAAATCAGTCACAGTTTGGGTTCTTGATTCAATTCCCTACCTTGTGATTCCGCCCATGCTTGTCCAACAGGGAGATGATGGACTTGATGTGACCCTCTGCAATTAGATTTAAGGCTTCTGGGCTTTCAATCAGAATACAGTGCAAAACTTCCAAGATACCTACAGGGAAGCCACAAAAAAAATCAGTTGGAATCGAACTGTACATAATTTCAAATCCCAAGAGTGAATTAACCGTCCCAAGGGGGAAAAATACGATTAAAAAATCCATTAAATATTTCCAGCCAGAAGAATGATGCTGCCAGCTCTGGTAGACTCCAGGAGCCTCTGGGGGCAAACAGACTGTCATTGAGAGTGGAGTTCCATTCAGCACAAACCCCACCTACCTGTCCCTGGACAAAGACATTATTGTTCTATGGCAAAATGATAGAGGAACAGCTGTAAAGCAGAATTCTTGATGTGATAAAAACCAAGCAATTCTATATTTAAAAATAGACAGAAAACCAGATGCCATTTACTATTAATGCTACAGGCCATTAAAGTAATTTAGAAAATCCTTGAGTGTTCCTTGAATCAGAATTTTCCTAGGAACCACCCCAGACATTATTTTAATTTTAGGTATCAATCAAACTAATAGCTCAGTAAATAAAGACAATTAGTCTTCCCCTCCTTTACCTCACACACCGGATGGTTTTCCATATTAAGCAGATATATAAGAAATGCTTCCTATGTTGCTTTGGCCAGGCATACACAAGGGTACCAGCATGGGATGTAGTTGGCCAATATTTCACATTTTTCCTCTTTTTTTACCCCAAGAGGTAGAAGGAGAAAGTGCCTCTTGATTTTGCTTTTATTTAGATTTACATAAATTGCCCTGAAATGTAACCTGGCTGGAGGAGTCACTGAAGAAAATAAAGGGACTTGAAGACAACTGTAGGTGGCTGGTTCTCAGGGATCCCTTCCCTGATCTGTCTAAGTTCCTATCACCATCACACAATGAAAAGGAGGCCTCAACATTTTTCCACTTCCGGGGAAGCAGGGTGGAGGTTGAGTGGAGAGAACTCTACCTGTCATATTCACTCATCTTGAGCAATGGACCCACAGAGCCTCACAGGATGGGCATTTTAAATAACAATGCTTTTAGCTCAGTTCTAGTCTTAGCAAGAAGGGAGCATGATAGGACAGGACAGATGCTGAGGAGAGGGGTAAGATCACCACTTCCTCTTATCCACTTCATACTCATCCCTGTCCTAACCAAAGGGTTCACAACCAGAGAAGATTAAGCAACCCAGAGAATAAAAGTCCCAGCATCAGTCAGAAGAAGGCCAGTCCTCCTGAGTGAGAGCAATTTAAGAACCTAGGGGGTAAACTTGAAGACAAAGAAGTGAAAAATGAAACAAAAATGGGGAGATTGTTGATGTCTGGGCTAGAGTCATTAAAGCAAGTGACAGGGATGTGCCAGAAATTTCTGACTGTTTCTTATTGCTGAAGTAATTATTTGAAGAGTGTGATCTAGTAGGAAAAAAAAGGAATTGCTCATGATTCAACATTGTTTGTTAACTGAAGGGACAAGCTCATCAAGTGTTCCAGTGATGTTTCTGATCTGCTCTTACCTGAGGAAGATTCGAGTCTGTCCAATTTGCTGATTAACCAATCAAGGTTATTGGAGAACTGAGCACAATTGTTTCTATTTCCTCGAATGAGAGCAGCTGCAAGCAAGGACATATTTAATGGTTATGGTGGTAAAGGGGTAGGAAAGCTCTTAGAACTTTACCTACAAAGCAACTAAAAGGAATGAGTGACAGTTTTCCTGTACCTTACCATCCGAAAAATTTCTGTCCCTATATTGAGAAGGGTGAAAATCCAGCATTCACTCAACTATTTCCAGAGAACGTACATCAGACAATGTCTACTTGCTGGGAGCCAGACAGTGGGAAGACAATAGCTTATTCCCTGTCTTCATGAAATAGGAAGTCAATACACATAAAGTAACAGGTCTCTGGGAAGTAATAAGGGGGAAAAAAAACCAATATCCGTTTGGTCACTAGCTTAAGAAATCCATTTCTCACAACATATTCTTAAGTATAAATATTTGCTTTTCAGTGCCAAAGGGAATCTAACAAACACAGTTGGAAATACTGTTTTAGCTTAAAAGTGACATTCTAAGATACCTGGAACACATCAGTCTGTGACAGCAGTTCCCAAAACGCTATACTGAGACAGGAATGTCAGTGTCACCAAGAACCTGTTAGTGGTGCAAACTCTGTCTTATCTCAGAGCCACCAATTGAAAACTCTAGGATCAAGGGTCAAGCATCTGGATTCCAGTCAAATCACCAGAAGGTCTGAAGTCAACTTGTGTTTGAAAGTCATTGGCGGATGCTTTTGCAAAGGGAGAGAATATGATAGCATTGGATTTTTCACGCACCCAGACCAGGTATCCTTATCTCCATAGGCAAATACTATAAATGTGACTCTGGACTAAGTTTCTATCTAGAGTGGATTCAATTTGGATTTCTCTGAGCACCCCTCTAGCCTGTTCAACTTTCTCAGAATATCTAATGGGGCAAAGGTTTCTGAGCCTATAAAGCTGCCTCATCTCTGTGTAGAAACGGCTGATACCTTCATCTTACACAGGTCAATACTGAGTTCTACTTTCTTCCAGAGGCTCCTGACCCGGGTCTGGTGGTGGCATGGCACTAAGTAAAACCAGAAGACACTAGGAGGTCACCAGCTATGCAGAAGAAAGCCTTCACGTCACTGCCTTCTTTGCACCAAAATGTAAAAAAAGGACTAGGCCAACAAAGGCAATAGTGGAAGGACAAGTTAATTCTGTAATCACAGGTTACAGGTTGTAGGTGCAGGTGACAGCTTTGCAGAAGTCTAAAGATGGATGGCCCTATAAATTTGTTCTAGTCTGACTCATTTTGCTTTGTATTATTGGGAGGGCATTTAGCAGCCCTTGGGGATAGAAGGCCTTACCTGGTGATACTTGACCTGGCAGTGAGCACTTGATGGCTCAGTGACCAAGCCCAGGGATGGGGTACTGCTTGGGTTCTGCAGTACTCAGAGGACACTAGAGTCATAGGGGTGCCAAGCATGTGCACACGGGGCATGCAGTTATATGGTATGGTGTCATGTGCTCAATCCTTTTCAGCTATCTCCCCAGTCCTTTTTCCTTCATTTTATAGACAAGTAACAACGATTCTGAGAAGGCAACCTCAGGGCAATTCTGGCCTAAAGGAGAACTCTCTGTCTCCAAATGCTACTTACTTCTTGCTCATACAATAAGCTATCCCCAGTTGCCAGAATGAATGGTTGGGCTATGATCACCGGCTTACCAGAAAGCATTAAAAGGGAGGAGGCTATATGGTTCCTTAGGGCTGCTGTGAGAAACCTCCTCATAGTTCAACCCTGGAAATCCACACACCCCCCAGTGCAGAGAGAGTCCTCACCCAGTAATTTGTACAGGAGGCTCAGAACTTCTTTCCAGGCCATGCTGCTTTCTTCCCTTGCAATCCCTGCAAAATGTGTGACGCTGTTGTAGACGTTTAAGCGATCAATGCAATTTAATACGAGAGCCAACATTCCCTGCAAAGGAGGGGGGCAGTAAGTTAACACTTCAGGTTGAAATGCCTTCAGTGGCCTTCCCCTCCTAGGACCTCCCTCCGCCTTGCCCCCCCCCACCCCTAAAGCTGAGGAAACTAATACGCAAACAGCTCTTCCAGGAGCCAGTTCAGGTTATGTATTTATTTATTTATTTATTTATTTTGCCTAACAACAAAATATGCGGGTTTTTATGCCTCTGGGACCTAAATAGCATCCATTTCAAGAATGAGTCAGCAGTGTTCTCTGACGGGCATGTCCCATGTGTTTAACTCAAACCAAGGACAGATTGAGGATAAAGGAGCGTGAATGAATCTTTACGCCTGCTCCGCGTCTGGTGTGAAATGATTCTGACTCACCCTGAAACAGCCCTGGCGAGAGTGTATGTTTTTCTCTGTAATCTCAAGTTAGTTCAAGAAATTCCATTCAGATGCTTGCCCCCTTCCTTCCTTCCCCCTCCCCTCCCCCTGCAAAAACCAAACCATAGGATTTAAAGATAATCAGGCCAACAGAGAACTTTAAATTACTTTTCCACAAAATTTATAATATTATTCCAGCAGCAAAAATGTCTAGGCCTAGGTGTTAGTAATGTGGAGGCAGGTGATGTCACAGGGTTTCAAAAGCTTCTAAGGTACACACAGAATGTCCTCAGTGCTACAGTCAACTGAGGTGGGAACACTGGGCAGAGGTGAATCCCTAATCCACACCACTAACTTAGAAAATGCCCAAAGGTCAAGCATTGGCCCAGCAAATGAGGGTGGAATATAACTGTCATGGTAGAAGTGGAAGGGGGAGTTGAAGGGACACCAGGAATCTAGTTAAATACAGGGACCTGAATTTGAAACCCTCTTCCTTTGTCAGGAGGGATGGAGGCTTCCCTTCGATTCCTTCACCTGATCCTGGCTGAAGGAAGTTCTCATCCAAGAGGCAGAATATAGAGCATCATCAACATACCAGGGGCCACCAAGAATAAATAGCACCAGGCACCTGAAAACTAGTCTACAGAATAGAGCTCACATGGTTGGTGGGGGGCAGTTATGAGCTCTAAGACAATGGTGGAAGGAACTGGACATGCTGGTGGAGGGTGTGATGCTAGAATGTTATATGCACGAATCCCTGTCATTAACAGCAAAATAATTCATAGTGCCTAGAGTGTTAACAAAAAATGAAGATGAAGAAGAGGAGGAGAGGATGGAGAGGAGGAGGAGAAGAAGGAGATAGAGGAGGAGGAGGAGGAGGAGGAGGAGGAGGAGGAGGAGGAGGAGGAGGAGGAGGAGGAGGAGGAGAAGAAGAAGAAGAAGAAGAAGAAGAAGAAGAAGAAGAAGAAGAACAAGAAGAAGAACAAGAAGAAGAAGAAGAAGAAGAAGAAGAACAAGAAGAAGAACAAGAAGAAGAACAAGAAGAAAAGGAGGAGGAGGAAGATAAAGGAAGGAAGGAAGGAAAGAAAGAAAGAAAGAAAGAAAGAAAGAAAGAAAGAAAGAAAGAAAGAAAGAAAGAAAGAAAGAAAGAAAGAAAGAAAGAAGAGAGAAAGGAATATTAGGCATTGAGGAACACTGGAACCATGGAATTGTGGAACGTTGAGGAACAGACCAGTGGAGGACATGGGACACTGAGGGAGAGAGCCAGCAAGAAACCAGTGTGGACAAAGATTTCAGAGGATGCTGGGGACCCAAAACTACCGACTTAAAGATGTTAAGAATTTTATCATCACAGACTCAACAAAACTGAGAATATGAGATCTAAAGCTGCAACCACAGAAACTTTGTATTGTGCCTGTCAAGTTGACAGGTGGGGATGGGGTGTGGTTTAAGGTGGGGAGGGGATATGGGAACACTGGTGGAGAGAAGCTGGTATTGGTGGTGGGATTGGTGTTGAAATACTATATGCCTAAAATTCAACTATCAATATTTTTGTAAAACACAGTTCTTAAATTTAAAAAAATTAGGAAAAAGAGTTCTATCATCAATTTCTGGAATCTTTTTTACATATAATACTAATTTTATTTTGCATGTAATACTTCAAGGACCCACATCCAGAACTACTCCACTTTTGCCATGACCGTATCCTAGTAGTGCCAAATAATTATGTCCAAGTGTGGAGAAGGTATGTGTGATGTCTAAGGTCATACAGAAGGAGGAATGGAGTCAGAACTTGAGCAGGAGACCTTGAGTACCTAGCTATAGTGTTTCTCAGATAGTCAGACCCCATTGCTAGTAACTGAGATGCTCTGCATCAATCCTAACACCCTTAACATCCTTTCTATCTTTCAGTCCCATTTCTTGAACATTTATGATACAGTACAACCTAAATATCTGTATATGTGTGTATGGTATGTGTATATGTCTGTGTGTGTGCATATATATTATCAAGAGAGTCTCTTGCCCCTGAGCCCAGGTGTCTTCACTGGGACCCCTCGGAGAGAGTGGGTTTCAGTTTCCCTCCCTGCCCCAACCAGAGTCCCTGTGGCTGAAGACCTCCAGAGCCTAGCACATAGCCATGCTCAAGGCCCCTCTCCACACATCCGGACGAGCCTCACGCATGAAGAAATCGGCAGAGGAATCCAGGGGTGTGAGACCCAGGGCTGAAACCTCCAAGCCTGCTTGGATTGGGACTGGGCCTCTTCTGCCCAGATTTCCCAGTAGCTAGGCGGTTACACCCAGAGACTGCCCCTGGCGTCATGTAATCCCACCAATGACCAACATCCAGAGACTATAAAACCAAGCTCCTGGAAGCGACATCTTATTGCCTAGTTCTCCCTTTGGGAGAACCTGGCAAGCTACTGAGAGTTTCCTGCCCCCATGGGAGAGCCTCGCAAACTCCCTGTGGTGTATTCATATGCCAAAACCAGTAACAATGATAGGTCTCATTCCCCTGACCCTGAGAGAGCTTCCAATGCAGCACCATTGGGAAGGACAAGTAATGAGAGGCTTCTAAAATCTCAGGGCTAGGAAGAATGGAGAAGTTACTGAGACCGCTTGAGAAATTCAACAATCAATGGGATGGTGATGATGATGATGATGATGATGATGATGATGATGATGATGATGATGATGATGATGATGATGATATATATTTAGATTCGTGGGGCAAGGGGGGAGCTGGGTGGGGTCATGCCTGGTAGTGACTGGTGACAAGGTGGTACCAGGGATTGAACCAGGGTCTCAAGCATGCAAAGCATGTGTGCCGAGGTCTTCGAGCCATCTCTTCAACATTTTTGCACTTGTTTTTTAAACAGGTTATCTAGGTAATGCTGACGTGTTCCCAAATCTGGGAAGCATATCCAATGTTATGGATTGAATCATTGAGATGGAATGAAAATGAATTTCATATACACTGAGGCTTTATAATACAATCTGGTTTGAATGTGTCAACATACACTGTACAATGTCACTGCTAATATGACTTGAATGGCTGACAGAGAAGTTGGTTTGCAATTAATTCTTTTCTTCTTAGCTTCTCTTGTTCTCTGGCTCTTTCACAAGCATGTGCATGCCCAGAGACAAAGCAGTTGTAGGGATTACAGTTGTAGGGATAGTTTTGCTCTGAACACCAAGAAAACCTTCATTTTTTCTTGTTTGTGTACTCACCTCTTCCTTGAAAAGATTCTGTCTATTTTTGAGTGAACGAAGTTTGTTCTGCTTGTCTTCATGCTGCATTTCCTCTTCTGGGGGCTGGAAATAGGCGATTAGATCCTGTAGAGTCTGTAATACCTCTTCTATGGGTAGGCTGACAGGGGCTGCAGTACGATTGTTTCCACTGAAAACAAGAGCAGTATGATTCAGTTCCTAGGCCTTCTGCAGGAGCACTGACAGACAGGTTGATCCCAGGCTCAAGGTCCCACCTTGCCCTCACTGGGCCCAATGAAAGGCTTCCTGAGTAGTACAGCATAATAAACCCTGGCTGAAGTTCATCAACCAGCAGAGGAATGAAAGGACATTATGATATGATTTTTCTGGGGGTTTTGTTTTGGGGCCACACCTGGTAATGCTCAGGGGTTACTCCCATCTCTGCACTCAGGAATCACTCCTGATGGTGCTTAGGGGACTATATCGACTGCTTGGGATTGAACTTGGTCGGCTGCATGCAAGTCAAGTACCTTATCCACTGCACTATCTCTCTGGCCCTGATGTGATATTAAAGCCATTTCATAACTAAAGGGAAATGACTGCTTAGAGGCCACCAGATATTTTTCTCGTTTAAAAAAATCACAGTTGAAGAAACACAGGAACGCATGGTTCTTTCACACCATCACACCTTCCTAGAAGAGGTTAAATGCGAGGCTGGAATGTTTCTGTTACTGACTCTCTCCTTCCCCTGTCCCCACCATCTCCTTTATCTCTTCCCAGATCTCTCCACCCCAGCTTTCCCCAATGTTTCTCTGAGTGTGTGGACATGTATGCTTCCCCACTCCTTTGTATGTATCTCTTTCACTCTCTGTATGTGTCTCTCTCCTTCTGACTCTCTGTGTGTGACCTCCTGCTCTCTGTTTCTCCCATGCTACCTGTGTATTTGTCTCTGATCCTGTCATAATTCTCTAAAATGTCATATAATTAAGTCCTTGCCAGACAGAGACACAAACTTCCACAGATGCCACTATAAATCTTAATTTTCCTGACCCCTTGAGGGGTACATGATTGAGCCTTTCTGAGAGAAAAGGCTAAGAGGAAGAAGCTCAGCCCCATTGGACTATACTGTTGGCCCTTGGGGATGGAGAACTAGTTGATCATTGATCAACCAATGTTGGTCACTGATATCAGTTTTCCTTGGTAGTCTATTTTCAGGTAGGATTTTCTTTGTATTTTCAGTACACATGGTCATATATTAGTCTGGAAACATGCTTGGAGCAAAAAACAAACTTTGAAAACCTGAGTAGGTTATAAAGTGACACATAACTCCAATTTTATATTCTGACTCAAGAAGCACTTGCTGTTGTCTATGTGGGTATCATTGGATGCAAAGGCAGTGGGATGAGAATGCCATGAAGATATGAATTTTGGAAATGAGTAGTCAAAAATCACTTTCCAATTCTAGATTCCATGAAGGCATTAACACATTCCCCCAACTATGTTTTGTTCATTGGCAGAGTTCCTCCCTCACTCTCAAGATTTTGGGTCTATTAATGACACTGATACCAATTAGAAGTGCTTCTTAGGGGACGAGATGAAAGAGGAGATTTTCAGGCCTTTTTCTGGTTGGTGATTAGAGTCTATTTAACCCAAAAGATTGGGTAACCCAAGACAAAGTCCTTGCCACTAGACATGCAGTATTTAGAGTGTCTCTAAGGCAGTGGAATGCAATTAAACACCTGGAAAATAGGAACGGTGTAGTCTACAATTCTTAGTGGTTTTGTAGTCACAATTTTGAGTTGTTCTCAGGGTTCTCAGTGCTGGATCACTTCTTTTCACCCTGACCTATTAGTCTGGTCGGGGGACAAGAATATATACATGCTTGGATGCTTGGGTCATAAACCAAATAATCCCAGATGGAGAAGAAGCTCAGTTCACAGGCAAACTGCAACTGGCCTCTCTTTCCCTTAGCCTCATCTATGTCACTGTCCTACTGCATTCTCGAAACTTCACCAAGTATTTTTCTGATTAAATTCAGACTTATGAATATTCTGAATATTTATCAAAATATTACCACCACACAGTTTTTATATATTGTTTTTATCCCAAGATTAAACCCAAAATAGACAACGTTTCCTCTCTGGCAGAATTTCCCAGACTCTGCCCTCTCCCTTAGTGCTCCTTCATTTGTTCTTTTGGTGGCTCCTCGCAGCACCAGAGAGAACAAGGCAGAACTGGGAACACTAGTTTTTCTTTCTCTCTTCTTCAGTTTTTCTCCAGACAGCCACTTCCTTGGCCCTTCTGGTCCCCATTTATACACAGTATGCAATGCAGCTTTCTCCAGAAATGGGAGAAGAAAATCTATTTCCAAATTAAATTTTTTATCTTTCACTTCCCAGCTCTTGCAAAACTCAAGTATTATGCCTTTGGTGGTACCCCCTTACTTCTGCCCCACAAACACACTGTTATATGTTTATTTCTATTCGTCCTCCCTTCTGCAAAAATATCCTGTGAGTAGAAGGACCAAGAATTGTCCTCTGCTGAGACATGACTTTCCAGAAAGGGTAAGTGAGAGGCTCAGTAAATGTTCCATTTCACAAATTAATATAATGGGACAAATTCATTCAATATTTTTTTTTTGTTTTTGGGTCACACCCAGCGATGCACAGGGGTTACTCCTGGCTCTTCACTCAGGAATTACCCCTGGCAGTGCTCAGGGGACCATATGGGATGCTGGGATTAGAACCCGGGTTGGCTGCGTGCAAGGCAAACGCCCTACCCGCTGTGCTATCACTCCAGCCCCTCATTCAATATTTTAAAGACTCATAAAAATTGACCAAAAGCAGACAATAGGTTTAGAAGCATGCATCTAAAAGCAACAACAAACTTGGAAAAATACAGGAGATCTATACTATTTCCAATCTGAGGCAGTTCCTGTATCTTCTCCTACTTTGATGGCAGAGTTCTACTGGGGTGGGGATAACCATATTCAGGAACCCACACCTGCTCACAGGACTGGCTACCATCTCTAACTGAACCAGAGGCCTTCTGCAAGCAGTAAACACAATCCCGGACAGATTGAAAACAGCTTGAACTTGAATGTAGTCTTCGACTTGTATGCAATTCCACCAGCATAGGGTGGTATGTCAGACTTGCTTCACAAATAATGCTAAAAGAAGTCTTTCAGGCTCAGAGAAAATCACAGAAGACAGTGACTAAAATCCACACAAAGAAATAAGCCCTGGGAATGGGAATGATGTCTGTAACTGTGAGAGACATGTCAGTATTTCTTCCTTAGGTATTTACACAAGGAAAACAAAAACAGCAAAAACTGTTCATGCTAACATCAGTACAAGCATTAATAACAATGGAAAATAGAAATCATACTCTGTTCCACAACTAAAATCATGGTGCAAGGGGTGTCTGTATCACCCAATTTCTCTCTATAAGGATATCTCTCTATCATACTTATGTGTATATATGTATACAAACAAGTAATATTTATATACATACACATGTGCATTTGTGTGCTCCCAGGAATACTCTTCAGCAATAAATAGGAACTACAGCAATAACACAGAGATAAACTTCAAAAGTAGAATTCTAAGTGAAAATGCTAGATTTAAAGGAACATATATTGTATGATTCATTAATTTAATATATCAAAATAGAAGGCACTTGGTTGTTTAACGATATAGATGACAAGAAGTATAAGTTTCAGTGGGTATTATGCATATTGGCGGTCAAGGAGAGGGTTCTAAAACTCATTTTTGGTGATGGTTGTACAGCTCTGTGAACTATTAAACTCTATTTAGTTGTACACTTTAAAGGACAAATGTTATGATATGTAAATTATAACACACTACAAATGTTTAAAAATAATCTTCTCATTGTCAGGCATGAAGTTCCCACTGACTTTGTAGAAATATCAGCTTTACTGAAATATAATTCACGTATTAGATACAATTATCACTATAAACGATAAAATTCAATGGTTGAATGAGTTTCAGTCTATTTATAGAACAGACCAAACCATTCCTTCAACATTTTCAGGACTTTCTCATCAGCTTTCCACAAGCTGTCCTACACAGGGAAGGAGTCAAACCACTAATCTATTTTCTGTCTTCATACTTCATGTAAGTGGAGTCATACAATGCATGGTCTCTTGTTACTAGATACTTTCACTTAGCATGTTTTCAGGTCTATCCATGTATACACTATAGTTATCTTTCATTACCTTTTCTGGACAAATAACAATCACTTGTCTGGATAGTTTGCATATTCATTTTTCAGTGGATGTGTGTTTCAGTTGTTTCCATATTTTGGCTAAAAATGTTGCTTTAAATATCTATGTACAAGTTTTTATGTGGCATATAACTCTTAGGTGTACCTATAAATTAAATTTTTAGATTATATGGCAACAATATGATTAACCTTTTGAAGGATTTTAAATCATAAGAATGCAATATAATAATTTATCTACTCCTGAGCTATATCTTTGGAAATATATATAAGTATATATATATAATACCAGTAAAGATAATAGGAGTAAACTACTTTTGACCAAACGATTGAAGAAAACACAATGGAACTGTTGGTCAGAGCTGTTTCTGAAGCTTGTGTTCAGGTCCCATCTCAGAAATCCTGCTGCAATTAGTTTGAGATGCCATCTGACCACCAAAACTGTTAAACATTCCCCCAGATGAGGGGCCAGAGAGATAGTATAGAGGGTAGGGTGTTTGTCATGCACTGACCTGGGTTTGATCCCAGGTACCACATATGGTTACCCAAGCAGCCAGGAGTGATCCCTGAGTGCAGAACCAGGAGTAAGCCCTGAACACCACTGGGTATGGCCCACAAACAAAGCAAAAACAAAAACAAAAATCCCCACAGCTGAAAGTAATATATGGCCTTTCTTTTATGGTAATGATTTGCAAACTTCACCATACATCAGCATTATCTGCAAGAGCCTATCATTTGCTATTTTGCATATATTATTCTGAGGTATCTGATTAGTAGGTCTAGATGAAAACAAATTCACCAGTATGTTGGTCCAGGGAAACATTCCAAGAACCTTTAGAAGATCTCAGGGCAGGAAAATGGAAGCAACCTGAGCACCTGGGATAGTATATTGATTTTATTTAAATTGCTTTCCTACCTTTCAATATTACTTAAGAGATAAAAATCTATCTGAATTGTACTATTAACTTAGTCTACATGTCCTCACATACATCTCCCCGATCAGCATCTCAAGAGAAAGAAAAGCAAAGGTATACAATTGTGCTCATTTCATGTAAATTTACACATATAATTTAAACTGTCTTGGCTCTAGAAATATTTTCCAGTAAGAAGGCTGGTTTGGAAGATGCAGTCATATCTTACGTTTGTAAGAGAATTCATTCCTCAAGATGACTGGTGGAAACAATCCACAGAGTTCTATTTTGGCAACACTGCTGAGGCTGGAGGTATTATGATTCAAGCAAATAGTTTAGTTACTTTTTTCACTCAAGTCGGAGATATAGTAGTGGGTAGCCCATGGCTTTCAATGCAGTGCAAATCCACTTGGATTCAGACCATAGCAACAATTCTGAATGGTGTGGAAAGCCTTTCTAAACACTGCAAAAGACATGAGTCCTTTTCTTCTCTATTAATCCCTTCATACACTAATACATAAGAAATGTATTATTTGACTGACTTTTAGTTTGGGGGCTATGTCCAGTGATATGCAGGGGTTGACTCCTAGCTCTGTGCTCAGGAATCAATTCGGGTGGGTGTGGGGGACCATATGGATGTCAGGGATCAAACCCAGTTTGACCGCGTGCAAGACAAGAAACTTACAGAATTTATCATCTCTCCAGTCCTACAAAAGAAATTTAAAGAACTCTAGTTCAGTGGTTTTCAGTCATTATACACCCGCCTGCACGGCAGAGCCTGGCAAGCTCCCCGTGGTATATTCGATATGCCAAAAACAGTAACAGCAAGTCTCATAATGGAGACGTTACTAGTGCCTGCTCGAGCAAATCGATCAACAACAGGGAAGACAGACAGACAGATACACCAGGAAACCAACATTGGTCCATGGATAAATGATTAAAAACTATTGCTCTAACCGCTCTTAATTCAATTTTCTTAAGTGTTTTCATGAGCGTCTATGATACCAAACTGAATAACCAACAAGGCTCGGACATTTGTTGGGCAATGAATGAAGCTGGTGGGAGGTTACTTGTTGAGAAATAAGTTCCAGCTTCAAGATTCAGCTTGTTTTTTGTTGGTTCTCATTTGTTGGTCCTTATTTCTTGAAAACACCCTTAATACTGACAGGGACTGTGCACGTAAAATTGGAAAGCCACTGTGTACAAACTGATAGGTCAAAAGGAATGGAGCTCACAAGCACCTTATAAACTGGCTGAATAAGGCAGTTGTGTTCCGGATGATTCTAGCAGCTTGGGATTCCTCACGCTGGCACCTCTGCAGTGTCAATCCATCATCCATGTGGCCTTCCTGATGGAGTATGACCTGTCCACAATGCAAAGGACACTGGGTCACATATTGTTCTGTATCTGAGTAGTCAGTCAACATTTATTGTAGTATTACCCTCACTCCTTCTCCTCCTTCCCCCAACCATGGTCCCTTGGCCCATTTCAAAAATATGACATTAAAAAGGTTATTGTGCCCACACACCCTATTACTGACATATGAATCATTCCTGAGGCCTGGTTCTTTGATGAAAATGAAATTTTATGTCCCACTATGGTGCAAGTTACAGTAAATTCATGGAGCCTAGATGACCAATTTGAAAGGGTGAAAACATACTTTATAATATTTTTTTCTCTTAAAGTGAACGCTAAAATTTACCCTTGGGATGGTAAGAGTCACTTTGCTCAGAGTTGTTTCCTCCAGAGATAAATTGAGGAAGATAGACAAATTAAAGCAAAAACCTCTGTTAGGATCGGGTTAAAACTTCTTGGAAGGCAGCTATGCTCACCACTATACCACCAATGCCTCTAGGGTTAAAACTTCTTGAACTGAGAGGCAACTATACTGCATCAGCCAACTGTGGGAGTGGGAATATTGATCAAGGTGGCAGCTGTCCTGCTCTTGCACTTCCCAAACTTCTTGGGCTAGCTACTTACTGTGATTATTACTTCAACATTACCATCACCAGCAAATTGATTTATCTTAGAGGGTTGTTTAGAAGAGTAGTTTCCAACCACCAGTCATTGGACTGGTGACAGGCCATGGAAATTTCCTGCTGATCAGCAAAAGAAGTTACTGCTGCTTACCAACACAAGGTATGCCTGAATCATGTCGTAGTACTATTATAAATTTTGATATACATATATACATATTTTATTGTAATATTTTCTTCTCTCTGTGTCTGGAAAACATTCCTATTTCCTTTCACTATTTCATGGGTGCAAAATAGTTGAAACCACTGGCATATTAGATGATTTACTCAGAATAGTTCTTAGAGTTATGAATTCAATGAGATAAGTATGTGAATATAACTAAAGAATGTTTTTATATGTTACTGATATACTATTGAGCTTAGATCAGTTAAATGTAGGCTACATATACTTATTCATCACCAGTGACACCATGATGCAATATTGGGAGATGGAGAACAACTTTTTTTTCTTTTTAGTTTTATTATGCCCTATTGATGGCTGCATCCAGTTCCTAAAGTCCATTTTGTAGGAGGAATTCCGTAACCTGGAGAAGAGGCTTGTGATAGGACAGGGACAGAGAAAGCTTTCTGATTATCTATTTCTTAGTAAGCTTTGATATTAGTTCTCCATTGGTTTTTCTAGGTTCCTGTTATGTTTCATAAAATATATACTAGCAGAATTAGACATCATTTGTATTTTTAGAGGAAGCCTAAATTTGCTCTTCACAATATGGAGGAGACATTTTTGTCAAGGGAGGGCTTGAGAAAGTCTCAATTTGCTAGCAGTTAAAGGAACATATGTATAATCTGTGGTCTTGGTGAGAAAGGTAGGGACAGCACAACAATAAACTGGAATCTCTCCTAATTGATAGGGTTTCATGCCACCTGGAGTTAATGCCATTATTCCAGAGTCTCTTTACTGTCTCTAAATAGCAAGTATGTTGTTTGCCTTACACGCGGCTGACCCGGGTTTGATTCTTCCGCCCCTCATAGAGAGCCCACAAGCTACCGAGAGTATCTTGCCTGCATGGCAGAGCCTGGCAAGCTACCTGTGGCACATTAAATATGCCAAAAACAGTAACAACAAGTCTCACAATGAAGACGTTACTGGTGCCCACTCGAGCAAATTGATGAACAATGGGATGACAGTGCTACAGCGCTATTCTCTTTCAATAGCATCATTACTTTCATAGGCATAAGAATTTTCATAGTCTCCAGGTGGAATTGTCATACTTTATAGAGGACTGAAATTTCTTTTGGTTGGCTTGGCATAGTAGATGATGGGATATGGTATCTTGCTTAAGTTTGCCCTTACTACCATGATCCAGCCCTTACTCCTGGGGGACAACCTATCTGAGATGAATTGACTGTCTACTATATTTTTAAAGGATGTTCCATCTGGAGAGGTCCTGACCTTCAGCTACCATGTCACTAGTCCTGTCATCTAGTCTACATCTCTGCTCTGCCTCTCTGTCAGATGTACCTCTTTTATCTTAACACTCCATCCAAGGGTAGCTTAAAATCTAGGGAAAGTACATATAGAATTGCAGATTCATATTTCTGAGGTTTCCTTTACTTTGGACTCTTGGCCCTTCTAGTATCAAGATCTTCAGACTATCACAAGATTCCACTTTTCATGCTGAACTCAGCAAATACTTTCATGAGAGAGTGGAGACTAAGGCCACCATACTGCACCTATATATTGTTTGTCATGGTTAAATTGCTAAAATCTTTAAATGATGGTGGTGGGTGGGTTTTTTAAAAATAATTTTATATGACTTTTATAATTGCTGAGGAATGGCTGGGCTCATTTAAATTATTCTGTGTGCAGTAGATACAAGGGCCAGGTGGATTGCTCCATAGCTGGAAGCCTGCTTCATGAGCGGAGGGGAGAAGGCAGGTGGAATAGAGAAGGGATCACTGAAAAAATGATGGCTGGAGGAATCAGTTGGGATGGGAGATGTGTGCCAAAAGTAGATAATAGACTAAACATGATGACCTCTCAGTGTCTTTGTTGCAAGCCATAATGCCCAAAAGTAGAGAGAGAGAGAGAGAGTATGGGGAATATTGTCTGCCATGGAGGCAGGGGGAGGGTGGGAAAGGGGGATATACTGGGAATATTGGTGGTGGGGAATTTGCACTGGTGGAGGGATGGGTGTTTGATCCTTGTGTGATTGCAACCCAAACATGAAAACTTGTAACTATCTCACGGTGATTTAATAAAATTTTTTAAAAAAATAGTCCGTGTGGTCACTGTCACTGTCATCCCGTTGCTCATCGATTTGTTCGAGCAGGCACCAGTAACATCTCTCAATGTGAGACTTATTGTTACTGTTTTTGGCATATCCAATACACCATGGGTAGCTTGCCAGGCTCTGCTGTGCAGGCGCGATACTCTCGGTAGCTTGCCAGGCTCTCCAAGAGGGGCAGAGGAATCGAACACAGGTTGGCCCCGTGAAAGGCAAACACCTTACCACTGTGCTATCGCTCCAGCCCGTCTGTGTGATATATTGTTTTTATTATATTTTTTACCTCTTTGTGATTCTTTTCTTTTACTGGTATTTTCCAAGTATGTTTTGTTTTAAAGTTTACACAAAAGCAACCTAATATGATTTGGTCTCAACCTCTTTATTTGTAAAAACCAGCATCCTAGAAAACTTTTCATCATTTTCAAGTTAGACTAATATACTGGAACTATGGGGCACAATGCATTCTAGGACTCAGAGTCTGGGAAAGGTGTATTGTAGTAAGGCTTTCCCCAAGGGAGAAAATACATCATGCCCTTGCATTCATTTTCTGGACCCTATGAAAAGAAACATTGTTAGTGTAATTGGCCTCCTGGTTAAAAGCTGGGTATATCTAAGGATCTCCCACTTTAATGGGCGATGAGGTGCCACTCAAATCACAATACATTTTTTTGAGGCAATATCAGTTCACAACATCTCATCTTCCTGCACGTCACTTCCTGTGAACCTGTCATGCAATTTGCCTTTTCTTTGTAAAGATTATATCCACTCTTCATCTTATGCAAATTACAAAAGCATGGCAACAAAGTGTTCTCTAGTTTAGGTTTTAGAAAGTATTGCATAAATTCTACTCCTCCCTACAGATTTCCCATGTATTTAATGGGGTGTGTGTGTGTGTGTGTATGTGTGTGTATATGTCTGTGTGTGTTTGCCAAATATGGGATAAGGTAACCAAATGATGCTCTACAGTCTGCCACAACAACATATTATTATTAGTAATAATAATGGAAAATAAACATACACTATGTCAACCTGTTCTTGCAATCACTTCTATTGTTCAGCAGCTTACAGTATTACACAACGCTGGATAGCTTTTATAACCTCTCACCTTTCTTTTTAGTGGTCCAAGGCGAGATGTTTTGGCATCTTGTGCTTTGTAAGTCACCCAAAGACCACTGGCTATATGCTGGACAAAGCAGACAGAATCTCCGTACTTTATTTCTGGAACTCCCATGCCTTCTATATCTCGCTTGTGAGTGGAATCTGATTTCTCCTTGATTTCCTATTGCACAGAAAATAAAAATGTAGGAGGCATGCCTGATTAAATAGAAACAATATATAAAGATACATTACTTATGCAGAATTTGTAACCCAGGAAACTGATTACTAAAATAATCCTTCTGTGCCTTCTGAAGTCAGGATTTCAGAACATTTTACTTCCCCTATTTGCTAGTAGATGTAAAATCAATGATTTTCAAATTTCTTCTACTTCAGTGATTACTTATATACATGGGACAAGGAAACAGCTAGTAGGTCCTCTCTTTAGTTTGGATTATTTACATATTTTGATTTCCTTATCCTGACTTAATAATTAATCTTAATAATTATTAAGAGATCTTAATTCTTTCTTGCCAATTGCATATTTCATAATTGTAATAGTTATCTTACATAATAAACTTAAAGTAAGGGGATTTAAATATATCTGCAAGCATGTAACTCCCATAGAAATCAGCAGAGAGAGCAAGTTCCTTGAGCAGGAAGGAGCCACTCTGTCTTGACGATGGCTTCCGTGATTGTGTATACTAGTCAGTGGATTCAATTCTTCATTTGCCATTGCTTCACAAAGCATATTCTCCATTATGAACAAAAAGAGGTGTGGGCTTCCAGGGTGCACTCACTAACAATCTGAGGTGCTCATCAGATTGAATCAGGAGTCAGATTCCTGTGTGTCTCAAGTTAGCACCCTCTCGTCATCAATCCAAGCACCTAAGCATTTCTACTTGATTTCCATTTCTTCTCCATATCTTGCATTCAGTTGCTCATTTGTAAAAGCCATTAGCTAGGCACATTAGGTATGTTTTGTGCAGAATGAAAAATGAAGCACGCTGCTCCTTTTCCCTTGTGTTTTCATGATGGAACAGCACCTACACTTGTCTTGAGTCCTTCCCACGCAGAGGGCAGAGTTCTAAGTTCTTTCCTCCTGTTAACTTTGTATGAGAATCTCTGATGCAGCTACAAATATTATCTCAGTTTTACAGAGAACATGCAATGGCAGAGAAATAAGTGGTTTGCCCAGTGTCACTCAGGAAATAGTAAAAAGCCAATATTTAAATCAGAAAGTACAGCTAGAGACTGTTAACTTCCCACCACTTCAAACTCCTATTGATCCTTCAATACCCAGGCCAGATGTGTTTTTTTCTGTGATGGCAGTGTCAGTTCCCTGTACTGCATTTCTTCAGTACACATTCATTGCTCTACTTAGCATTTATCACTTTTTGCAATAGAGGTGTATTTGTTCATGTAACTTTCTTTCTGCCATGCTATAAAATAATCAAGGACATGATCAGATTGACATAAATTTTGCATGCAGCACCTATTATATAATAAAATATATTGAAGAAATAATGCTACTTAAGGGTATTTTCTTTCAAATACACTTTCATCTAATCTCTTATTTACTTTAAAGCTAAATAAAATTAAAAATCATTATTTTGCACATTCACAGGATCATTTGGGGACAAAGCTAATATTTGAAAAGAAAATGCTTGTTTTAAACTTGTTAAAATGAACTGAATTAACTATGATATTATTCAAAATAAATATTTCCAAAGAAATATATTTCTGATTTTACAAATGAAAATTATTGGGAAAAAAAGAGTTTGATATGTTGGAATTTCCTTATAGGTAGAGGTCAATAAAATATTTATTCTATGAAACAATGGATAATTGATTTCTATTTCAGAACTATCTGGTTCTATAGACACTCAGGCCAGTTAAGTGGGGCTTAAAATGTCAACATTTCTACCACTAGTCTGGTACTATTATAATCAATGCATCTAAATAAGAATAACACACATTTTAAAAAAACATTTTAATTGAATCCCTGTATGATAGACCCTTACAAAGCAGTTCATAATTGCATTGCAGTCATACACTATTCCAACAACCATCCCTCCACCAGTGTACATTTCCCAGCACCAGTGCCCCCAGGTTCCCTCCCATCACCCTCCATTCCCACCCCCTGCCTGCCTCTGTGGCAGACTCTTTTCTTCTTTGCTCTCTCTCTCTCTCTCTCCTTTTGGGCATTGTGGTTTGCAATATTGATACTGAAAGAATAATACACATGTTTACTGTTAAACAATAATTAACTGACTGCTAGGAAGCCACAGACAAAATAAGGTATGTTTCCAAACTATCAATGACTTGGTCATATGTTTTCCTGCTTCATTTATTTAGACATTACTTTGCCAAATAAAAATAAATAGTACAAATCACTCTCATTGTGTACAGAATGCTGTCTCTTTCTTTCTCCCTTCCCCTCTCACCTCCACCACCCTTACACAGACACACACACACACACACACACACACACACACACACCAGCATCAGGACCCAAAGATCTGTGATTGTAGCTATATTGCCTACAGTATAAGAGAAGAACAAGAGCAACAGCAAAAAACCAAACTAGAAACAAAGAAATATTAAAGTCAGCTCAGCACAAACTCAAAGAACCACTAAAGACAAGCTTAAGTTGAATTGGCTGAGAGTAGGCTGACAATCTGACTCACATTCCCCTTTGTGTTCAGGGGACTATGGCTCCTACGTAATTATTCTACTACTGGTAACAGAGTCTTTCTAAAGGGAGGCACTTCTCCAATCATTCCTATTCAATAGCTCCCCATGTCTCTGGGACACCTCTCTCATTTCTAAAGTTCTTGTATATTATGCTCAAAGAAGACTGGACTATGTTCCTTGGAACTCTTTTCTGTGGGCCTTTATTAGCATTACACTTCTTTGTTGGATCTCCCCTGCCTTTTCTTTCCATCACCCATGATGCCTGCTATTCTTCCACGTTTGCATCTTTCCTGAACTCTTCCACCTCTCTCCTTTGCCAACATACTTTCAGTGCC
This sequence comes from Sorex araneus, assembly GCF_027595985.1. NCBI lineage: Eukaryota > Metazoa > Chordata > Mammalia > Eulipotyphla > Soricidae > Sorex > Sorex araneus. Next base: position 78,950,560 of record NC_073304.1, read on the forward strand.
CTGCCAGGTTGCAGACTCTCCAAGATCAAGGTTGGGGCTTGTTTATCTGTGTCTTTCATACTCTACTGTGCTTCAAATAGGTCTCAAATAATTTGGTTTTATTTTATGGTTCTGTGGACATCAATTTGTGTCTCTTTATCTACATTAACCTTCCAAGTTAGAGGATGAACTGATTGTAAGCGGTAACAAGTTACTTGACTTGTGATGTATTGAAGGGTGATTGGAAGTATTTCTTGTCTCCAGTGAACACTTACGAAAGAAAAAGCTAGGTATTGTGTCATAGTTGACATGTTAGTATTGGTTTGGATAAATACATCGCTACTCTACAAATTGATTTAAGATTTATGTAGGACAAAGAATCTACAAAGTGATATATTTTACATAATGCTTTAAAGTGGTGTTTTACATAGTACTGTAAAGATATTTTCTCTAAACCTTTCCATGGTTCTGCTGTTATATTTTCCCTATATTACAGGTGTTAAAATTGAAGACTGGAGGCTGGAGCGATAGCACAGTGGGTAGGGTGTTTGCCTTGCACGTGGCCAACCCGGGTTCGATTCACAGCATCCTCTACGTTCCCCCAAGCACTGCCAGGAGTAATTCTTGAGTGCATGAGCCAGGAGTAACCCCTCTACATTGCTGGGTGTGACCAAAACAAAAAAATGAAGACTGTAGAATTTACACAAGTTTTTTCAAAGCCAAAAAGCTAATAATTAACAGAATCCAAAACCAAGGCAATTTCAAAGTCCAGTTATAATTTGAATATTGCATTTTAAAGCCCATCATTATAATTATAGTCCAGTAGTAACTGTACCAATACATTAACCATTTAAAATCTAGTATAAGAAATTGGAAATATGTTATATTTATTTGATGAAAAATAGCTCATGTTTCATAAAAAGAGCTAAAACAAGTAATAAGATGATGCACTTTATATTGAAGGTGCAATTGGAGTTTGTAAGAGATAATGACTTTCTGTTCTGGAGAGTTAGGAATGATTTTGTGCAAGATTGGCAGCAGAAATGAGTTTATTTAGATGAAGGTGGATAGAGGGGGAATCTGAAAGTGAACTATGGAAGTGGGTAGGTTACATATGTAAGATTGGCAGAGAGTGGCAAGGGGATTAGGAGCACAGAAACAGACTTGAACAATGGTTCTGAACTTTATCTTAGAGGTTCATATTTCTCAACTCACACTGACTTTCCCAAAGAGATCCTGGGAAAAGAGGACTTTTGACAAGTTCTGAATCATCTTCAAAGACTCAAAGAAAAATTAGGATTAGCATAATATGCACTGGTATGAGTTCCTAGAACATAAAGCAAACAGAAGTACAGCTAGAGACTGATAAACTCTTAAAATTTATATTTTTTTGGTTTGTTTTTGGGCCACACCTGGTGGTGCTCACTCTTTTGGTGCTTGAGCATCCACTTGTGGTGCTGGAGATCAAACTAGAATTGGCCACATACAAGGCAAGCACCTTCCCCTTGACAGTCACTGTCACTGTCACTGTCATCCCATTGCTCATCGATTTGCTCAAGCGGGCACCAGTAATGTCTCCATTTTGAGACTTACTGTTACTATTTTTGGCATATCGAATAACCATGGGTAGTTTGCCAGGCTCTGCCGTGTGGGCGAGATAACTCTCGGTAGCTTGCTGGGCTCTCCAAGAGGGGCGGAGGAATCGAACCCGGGTCGGCCACATGCAAGGCAAATGCCCTGCCACTGTGCTGTCACTACACCCCTTGACAGTATTATTTTTAATATTATGTATAAGGAAAGATACTCTCAGGTTATCTTCCTGGTTCCATGTAATCCTCATAATGACTCTCAAAAAGCACTTCTTGACCTCAAAGGAACATTAAAACTGGACAGCAAAGGGCAGAATTTGGACTCGGACCCAGGTTTATTCTGTTTCAACCCCCATGGTTTTCTTTGACTACTTCTATATTTGGTACACTAGGAACAATAACAATGTGGGAAGTAATTTATTTAAATTTTAAAATTACTTCCTAAATTTTATTTTAAATACTACTTCAAAGAGTGTTGCGCTGACTAGATGTTTGAACCATAAGGGATAGATTTTCTCCTCATTCCCTTGACCCTTGATCCTTTGTTTCACTTCCTCTTTCCTAAATGATAACTTGGTAAGGAAGCAGAGCAAGAGGTGGACAGACTCAGATAGTACAATTTCAGCACTGATCTTTTCATAGGGAGAAGCACTGTGAACCAGTGGCCATCTTGTTTTGAGATGTCAGGGGTTAATAGGTTAAATTTACATGAAGATACAGTCAGTAGAAATGCTTTCCAAACAGAGGTGAGGGAGATATGGGTAGGTTCTGAATGTAGGCATGAAAGTTACTTATAGCTAAGAATCCAGTGCTGGTATGGTAAATGCTGACAAAATTGAATGCATTAATTTTATACATTGAGCAAAACACTAAAACAGTGATAACTATTCCCTTCTGCATTAAGATGGGAAAAATATGAGCTTTATATAAATTATTCAAGATTTATAGAATAATCATTTAAAATAGCTCTAAAGGATTGGAACGATAGTACAGTGAGTTGGGCACTTGTCTTGTGTGGCTGACATGGGTTCAATTATGGGCACCCCATATGGTCCCCCAAGCCCACCTGGAGTCACCCCTGAGTACAGAGCCAGGGGTAAGTCCTAAGCACTTTTTGTATGCACTCCCACCACCCAAATAAGCTTTAAAGAGATATGTGACAAGGTTCACCTTACCTTTATTAATTCTTCCTTCCATGAAAGGAATAAACTGACATTGAGATATGACATCTAAATAGATAGCATTGCTATACCAGAGCAAATGCTAAATCATATTTATCGGACAATCCTTAGAGAATGGCCTTGCAATGTCAAGACCATGGGAAAATAATGTGAAATCAAGTGTATAGAAATTTGACTTAGATGTTCAAAATAATGAGCCCATCTCATCAAATGTTTATAGGAACAGTGTTGTGATCCAAAACAATTACACAATTGATGGCAGAATATTCTATGAAGATGTGGGGGAGGTATTAAAATATAATGGATCTCACTCTGCCTTTTATGTATGACCACATTTATATATCTGTTAAGCAGGAAATTTTCAAATTAACCACATGATCTACGCTGTGCTAGATGTTGGGGTGAAAGAAAGGGGGAAATTATAACCCTTGTCATTCAGGGGATTCTAGTTGAATAAGTGATGTCAGAGAAGCACAAACAAAGGCCTTCTCAGGAGCACAATAAATGAGACTTCTTCCCCTAAGAGGCATTTAATGTTGGTCTGGAAGAACGAGAAAGAGTTCACTAATGGAGGTGTGTGAACGGTAATGTGTTCCTGGTACTGGTTTAGCAGTAAGAGGGAAAAAGCAACGTACTGAATAAAGTCCAATATTTAGTATGCTGACATTCAAGACAACCTTATTGAGTGAATAGCAATAGACAGGAAGGGAGGATAGGTAGGAGTCAAAACTTAAAGAATTTTATGGCAGCCTTGAGGTAAAACAAGATTAAAAATGATATCCATGGTCTGATAGAATATATGGGGGTCTAGTCAATGTGAAGCTATGCTCTCTTTTACATGGCACCACTTGCAAATGAGTAAGGTTGTAGAATGAACACTTGAATTTAGAGGCAGCAATGCATCCAGATGTCTTGTGTGACTGAGATCATCCCGCTGAAGGAAAGGGAAGAGAAACCTTTGAGGAGCAACACCTGCTCCTTAGAGGGCAAGCTTCACAGATCTGCCAGTCTGAGTCCGGCTGATCCAGGCCAATGTCTGCAGCAGGTTCTGGGTCTTTCCATCTTCTCTGGGGTTCCATTGTATCCCTGTTCTATCCTGTCTGTACAAGAGTCACAGGGGTACCTGCCATCTTCCTCTTCTGGGCAATGTGCTAAGCATGTTAAGATGAACCTGTAGCTTCTCCCTAACCCCAAGTGAGTTCATTAATATCACAGTCTAATGCAACTTGACAAAGACATGGAGTAGAAAGCCAGTCACCATCATGTGACAGGTCTAAGCTAATGCAGTATCCTTTCAGTACATGGGAGCCAACATCACCCTCCTTGGAGTCTCTCTCTCTCTCTCTCTCTCTCTGTCTCCCCCCTCTCTCTCTGTATGTGTGTATTTTCCAGATTCTCCAGTACACAGACAATTAGATAAATACCTTCAACCAAACACATTGATTAGGGACAGAGGATATACCAAGGACCCAAGGACACGCTCTTTACACCTCTCAGTCTTCTCACTGACTCCCTTAATCCCTGTGTCACTACCCAGATCTTAACACACTGATCTCAGACCGCAGTCTGTTGTCTGATCTATTGCATGACACCTGACCAGGCAAGAGCTGGCAAGATGATTCAGTGCCTTCACACTGCTGGAAAATAGAGTCATCTATCTCTCTGCTAGGGAACAACATTTTTTCCAGGTGAGGGGGAAATGCCAGAGAATTCATCAGAAGATGGGCGACACCAAGAATGTATTTTGGAGGAATCCAGAAGCCCTGAGAGATCAAGACATTTCCAAGCTCTTGCCCCAAGAACTCACTGGAATGTGCCTGGCATAAATGTGCCCCCCCACATTCTTACTTTCTTCTTTTATTGCTGTAGCTTCACATTTAAGATGTCATATGCTCTACCAGAACAAAAATCCCAAGGGAGACTTAGTCTCCAGAGCATTGCCATATCTTGACCCACCACAAAGTTGACTAAGTTCAGTCCCTTTCAAGTGAATGTGAAGTATCTGTGCTGGATACTGCCATAGAGCAAGTTGATTCAAACCTCTAATGCAGTCACAAGGAGGAAAAACAACCACCTCTGTAAATGCACAGGACATAGTGACTTTTCAGTCCAGTTCTTCTATGCTGGCAGCCTCCCCTGCCCATGCCTGTATGATTTCCAGCTATCTCTTGCTTGCCTCCATGGACATAGAAATGGAGGGACTTGGACATAAGCAGTGAAAATTCTTAGAGAAAATGTGTTCACAGGTCAGAAAAATTGCCAAGTGGAAGGAGTTATAGGACCCTTTAGGGTGCTTGAAAACATTTCTGGCTTTCCTTGGAGATGATGGCATTGGACCAAGCCATCCTCCATGAGCTGAGGCATAAAAGGAAGATCACTTGCCCCTACCCCATTCCCATTTTTGCAACAAAATCCTACCAACAGGATCCTGCCTAGAGGACCACCTGAGGCTGGCCCTGATGTCCTAACAGAATTCCCATTCTTCAATGGTGAAGATATCAGTGTCCTAGGTCTGCTGAACATGGGTAGTAGTCTTTGGTGATCAAGGAAGAGCTCTCAAATAAGGAAAAAGTCAATATAGCTTCCTTAGAAAGCCATGTCTTGGTCATTAGTCATGACAGATGATGTCTTCCCCTTCACCTCTTTCTTGCCTTCCACACTTTCTCTTACCCCTGAGCCCTCCTTGAAGGGCTGTCTTGGGGAGCAGTGTGATATTGTTTCTCTTGGCCTCCTGGGACTTCTCTGTCAATAATTATTTTAGTAAATGGCCCTGCCCTAAACTACTTCCTGGAGGCTGAAATGCTTTTACTACATAAATATATGTTTGAATTTTAAAAGCTTCTCAGTTTTGAAACTCTTCACAAACAGAAGTTAGGGTCATATAAAGCTGAGGAAATCAGAATAAAGCTAAGGAGCCAAGATGGCATTAAGCAGATGCGTGTCTGCAGAAAAGAGGAAGATCTAATTTTAGTGCTTGATTTTATTTTTATTTGGGATGACATGGGGGCCATGCCTGATAGTGCTCAGTGGCACACATGTGATGCTCAGGATTGAATGCATGTTGACTTCAGGCAAGAAAAGTGCCTTAACTTCTTTTTTTTTTTGCATTTTGGGTCACACTGGCTCTGCACTCAAGAATCACCCCTAGCAGTGCTCAGGGGACCATATGGGATACTGGGATTTGAACCCGGGTCGGCCACGTGCAAGGCAAACGCCCTACCCGCTGTGCTGTTGCTCCAGCCCCAAGTGCCTTAACTTCTATACTATCTCTCCAGTCTCTATTTTTTAATGTTTGAAAGAGGTGTGGAAAAAAGCTTAACTCTGACATACAGCAACTTAGGCATGCAGTCCAGTTTGCTAAGAGCTTTTCTACCTGAAGAGACAACCGGAATAAGAAGGAGAAGAAAGGAGTTGAGCCCTCGCTTCAAGGAAGGTTAATCCTGAAAGACTATTCTCGATTCTTTAGGAAGCACTGATGCTCCACAGAAAATTCCACTGTCGGCTTCACACCGAGTTTAACCTGAGCAGAATCATCAATAACCCTTAACTGAAATCGTGTTGAGAACGCAAATCAAGATCTATTTCTGGAAGAGAGCAAAAATATAATGAAACTCAGGATGAAGCTCCCCTGAGGAGATGTCAGCCTTTCCTCTGAGGAGAAGAGCACATTCCCTGAGAACCATGCAAATGTCTGGGTGAGCCATTCTCATGCTTGAACGCTCTTTCCAGAAGCATAAAGTGACAGAGCGTCTAGCTGTCTGTCAGAAGTTAGGTCAGCATGAAGTGTTGACCAGCTAACTGGATCCAGCTCCCAGTCATGCAGTCAAAGTCTGACTTGAACATTTGAAATAAAGGGCAAGTGGCCTATCTACCCATCAAATATCAAAACTAAATATTTGGAATTAACCAGTCACCGAAGGATCCACTTTGTATATCCTTTATTTGAAGGGGAGGTACACCTGGCAGTGCTCAGGATCCAGCCCAGGGTTCTTACATGCCAATCATGTGACCCAGGCCTTTCGAACTCTAAAAGATCCACTCTAGGGGCTGGAGCAATAGCACAGCGGGTAGGGTATTTGCCTTGCATGCGGTTGACCCGGGTTCAATCCCCAGCATCCCATATGGTCCCCTGAGCACCGCCAGGAGTGATTCCTGAGTGCAGAGCCAGGAGTAACCTCTGTGCATCGCCAGGTGTGACCCCAAAAGCAAAATAAATAAATAAATAAATAAAAGATCCACTCTTTATGCACATTGGGTATGGATAGAAGAAAGCTGAGAGAGCTGTGAATAAGAGATGCTCTAATGATAAGGAGAACATTAGTAATTTTACAAAATACTAATGACTGAAAATGATGTCAAGTCCAGGTCTTCTGTGCATTTTTCAGAAAGGAAGAATCTCTTTGATTAGTAAAGGTAAATACTAAAACTTATGCTGCTGTGTTACCACTGCTTTATAGGGTGACACATACAACTTAAAAGTATTTAAAACAATACAAAGAAGCAGTATTTTCTATTCACTTCTGAATATCATCATTCCTATGATGTTTTTGTTTTTGAGGGTTTTCTGTCCTATAAACTCAATGAAAAAGACACAAGAAATATGTGTCATAGGTCTAATTTCCAATTCAATTTATTTCCAGTCCTACTTTCCTTTTAATCTTTAATTTTCAATCTTTTATTGAAGTAACATTGATTTATATCAGAACATCACACAGGGTTCAGGTGTGGAGCATTATAAATTGACATCTGCATATAGAACATTAAGTTAACCACTGAAAGTCTAATTCTAGCCATTATTGTGCTATTGACACCTTTAACTTATCTTCCTCTTCACTTCTATTAATCATTAATTTGCTTTTAAAGCTTAAGTCTAAATAGTCCTTTATCTATATTTTTTCTTTTGTTCTATTTATTTATTCAGTTCACTAATTTCAGTTTTCTTTTTTCATTTACTGGTTTTGGTGCCACACCTGGCTGTGTTCAGAGTTACTCCTGGCTCTGTGCTCTGGGATCACTCCTAGTGATGCTTGTGAGACTATGTGTTGCCAGAAATTGAATTGCAAGACAAACATCTTAACAATTGTACTCTCTCTGGCCCACTTTTGGTTCTTTATATAGAGATGAGATGATACCATGCTTGTCTTTCTTTGTCAGAGCATTCCGTTTCAGAACAGAGTAAAATATCCCCTCCATCACACTTTACCTTTGATGCCCGAAAAGAGAAGGCTGTGGACTTTGTGTCTGATTTGCCCCGATCTTGCAGAATAAGGCCTAAATCCTCTGTTAAAGCCAAGTAGTGGCCTGTGGTTAGGTGCCGAAGACGGAAAGCCTGGCCCCATCTGATGTTACTGCCACTCCAGCTGGGAAAATGAAGCGGGCAAGAAATCACATTTACAGAAAATGCATCTTTTCAATATTTATTCAGAGTTTTCCTGTAAATGCCAGCAGATATGTAACTCTTTTGAGTGTCATCCACCAAGGGACAAATAACCAAGCTCCTGGCTTGATCTAAGATTTTACATCTACAACTATCCTGGTGCCTTCTTTAAATTCTCAAGGGAACCAACAAGGGAGTTAGATACTGAGACAGGGCAATGGTTTTATGTGAACGGATGTTCCAAGCTCCCAATATTTCCTTTGCTCCACTGAAGAGTCTTTCATGCTACTGATTCCAAAGCAAACAAAACCTCCAAAATCTGTAACAAAAAAGAATCATATTGCCTTTTATGGAAAAACTATTTTTGAGAAAGCTAAGTCTTTCCAAATTTGCTGTCTGAATTTAACATTGTTACAATCACAAACTATGATGTTCCATTTTTAAGAGAGACAGTAAAAATATCCTTCCAGTTTACCCTTGTCAGGAAGAGGCTGTTGTAAGTAAGTCTAGAAAAATAAGTAAGTACTGTGGTATGTTAGAAGGTAATAAATTATATGGGGGGAAGGGAAGTAAAGCAGCATATAATGATTGAGATCAGAGAGATCCTATGTTGAATGCCAGTCCTTTTAGGGTCCTACATCAAAGGTTGGCATTCAACAAAAGTTACTGTCAGCATTAGAAAAGAAATGTCACCTAATACCTACAACTCATTTATTTTTTAAGCTAAAATAAAATGTTTAAGAGCTAGATGTATCAAGTCTAAAAGTCTCTCCTCTTTACCAAGTGCTTTGAAGCACTAAAGAATCCAAATAACATTGACAAAGGACTTAAATTTCCAATGTTTATGTCTCCAGATAAATAAACAACCATAATACAAACTGAATATACCCTATTGTCTTTATAAAATAGTCTATTATGCAAGAACCAAAGTAGAATAAAGGAACATCTTTATGTTATTTTAAGAGTTTTAACAATACTCAAAAGAAAGTGCAAATGCACAATCCAGTTAGCAAGTAGGTGGATAGCCCCTCCAGTTTGTTTATTTTTTAGGTCAGCAGTCTGAAAAGAGTTTCTTAGAAAAAACTTGATTTTATGTGTATGTATGTATAAGAGAAGTGCTAATATTTTCTTCTGCTCTCTATAGGCTATAGGATAACTTTGACGGTACCTTTAGGACATACACATTTCAAAAGAGAGACTTTTACTGTAAACATGTGTCTAGGAAGTGACCAGGCAGAGAGCTTCAGGGAAGGGAGGCAGAAACGAAAAATCTAACAGGGCAACACAGACCTTTCCTATGACCCCAAACAATTTAGTTCCAGCATAACTTGCAAACCTCAGCAAGGATGTGGTCCAGGGCTTAAGTAGTTTGACATTTGGAAATCACATGGTTGTTGTTTTTTCTCTTGTGGGGGGAGTAGGGAAGGAGGGGTGTTTGAGCCACAGGCGGAGGTGCTCAGGGTTTACTTGTGACTTTGCATTCAGAAATCACCTCTATGGGGCTCGGGAGATCATATGCAGTGCCAGAAACTGAACCCGCATTGACTTCATGCAAGGTCAGCACCCTACCCATTGTACTATCTCTCCAGCCCAGATCATGTGTTCTTATCGAAGCCCAGGGCTCCAAAATCTCAGCCTTTAGTCCAGTCATATTGCTATATATGAAATGTCTGAAAATCCCTGTATCCATCACAGCTATACTTTCAGTGATGATTGAGTCTTCTCTACCTCATGCCATTGCTGTCATTTAATGCAAACTCTCCTTTGGAGCCAACACATTCTATTTAGGGGGGGGTTGCATGGGTTCTGGAGATTCTGTTTAAGAAAACAAATGGACCACGAGCTTCAAAGAACAACTGGGTTTTCCTTTCATAACTTATCACTAGAAAGGCAGCAGAGCTGCAGATGGAAGTGTGCTCCATGTCCCACCAGAGGTCTGGGAAATTCTCTGTGTGTGCACGCATACTGAAGAATGCTACAGTTTGCCACATGTTGTGGAACAAGTGAAATATTTGAGGAAATTGACTGTAAGAGGAGAGGAGAGGAGTCTACAAAAGCCCCACCTCAACCCTCCCTTACCTTATTCGAAGGGGTTCCACTCTCCACAGAGACCTGGCTCGCGTCCCAGCTCCCCCAGCTTCATAGAATATCCTCCTGTCAGCAGAGACAGAGATTAGCTTCTGTGTGGGTAACATGGGTCAGCACCAAGCGGAGAACAGCTCCCTGCAATGGATGCTGCTACCCTGCTGATCTAGCCCTCTTGGGGTCAGCAAAGCAAGAGTCGCTTCCCCACAGCATGGATTTTGTCTCATCCTCTTAGGAGGAAACAAGTTGCTGAAGAGGAGGAAGCTGCTTGCCACATCCATATCAAGGACATCCCGGGGCCATCAAAGGCATAAAGAAAAGATCACCTACATTTGCACCTCATAGGGTTGGTAGACAGGTACCATCAGATCAGATACTGAATGTTCCTATTCTTTCAGGTTAAATTCCCAGATGAATTTTATTCAATAAAATAAAAAAAAATTCCCAGATGAAGTTGTACATCTTTCTGAAAGGCAATTTTACTTGAAAAACATGCAGCACAGTATGAATTCATTCCCCTTGTTTTAGGAAGCTCTATGCTCAGTTGTTACTCAGTGTTCATGCTGTTATTACTGCAACTTTGTTTCCTTTCTTCCATTACAGGTACGCTTTTAATTTTTATTTAAAAAACAATATGCAATAAACTTAGGTTTGAAAACTGTAGTAACAACAGTACACAGAGAGCGTCCATACAATAGTACTTAGTTTCCTACTTAGTTTCCCTGGCTTATCATCTTCTATTACTATGGTACATTTGCCAAAACTAAGAAACCAACACTTACATGTTATCACATAGCTAAATTTAAGAATTTATATTGATTTTGCCAATTTTTTCATCAACCATGTTTTATTTCTGTTCCAGTTTCCATGACAAGATATCCCATTGCATTTAGTTGTCAAATCTCTCCTGCTTCCTGCTTCCAATTTTTTCCTTGTTTTTCATGGCTAATAATTTTGCAGCGTATTGGTCAGATATTCTGTAAAACTTCTCTGACTTTATCTTGATTATCTGATGCTAAGTGAAATCATTTTTCAGGGAACCATGGTTCCAGGTATTAAACTGGGATTGACTGTATGCAAGACAAACCCCTTAATTCCTGTAATATATCTATGGTTGCATAATGTTTGGTCATTTTGTTATTGTTGGGTTGGGAGGTAGGTACGCCATGAAGTGCTCAAGAGTTAGTGCAGTGTTTGGAGGACCATGTGGTGCTGGGGACTGTACCAGGTCTCCCACAGGCAAAACGTGTGCTTAGCTTGTTGAGCTGTCTCTAGCCCATATTTTTTTAAAATAGAGGGCAACAACACATATTATTTATTTTATTTTGGTTCTTGGGCATTACATTGTGGTTCTCAGAGCTTCAGAGCTTCCTCTAGATTCTATACTCAGGGATTTCTCCTAGCAGTACTTACGGGATCATTTATGGAGAATTGAACCGGAGTCTGCTACATATAAGGCAAGAGCCTTAACCTCTGTACTATCTCTCCAGAACCAAACAGCAAAGTACTTTTATAAAACCAGTACATTAAGGACCAACTCATATATATCAAAATTTTTGAGAAATTAAATGAACTACCCTTACTATAAGTTTGTCATATAAACACAGCTTTCTGAGTTACCCAATAATGTGAATTCAGACACTTTTTGAGAATCATGTGACTACAGATCAAAACTGATAATTGCATTTAAATACAATGATCTAAAATCCCACCTCCAGAGGCATTTGTATATATCAAAAATGAATCACTCAAATCTCAGAAGAATTTTGACCTAGATTTTGACACAATAGAAAATCAATAGACTAGAAGAAAAAAAAGTTAATTTTTGTTCCTGAAATAGCACAATGAGTTGGTTAAAAAGAAAAGCCTGGAGTTAGGCAGACTTGAGTTGGAAGCAGTAAGCTGTCTGGTCTTGATCAAATTCTTTTAATTCTTCGTGCCTCAGTTTCCTCATTTATAAAATAAGAGTCTAGGTTTGCAAATTGTGTATGTGTGAACACATGCATGTTTGACAGTGGTATACCCAGCACAGCTTTGGAAATCTTTAGGGTCTTCCTGTGCCATGCAGCACTGTTCAGAAGGGTGCCATTAGGGGACCATCATAATCACACCCATTAGTATTTATAGGGCAGATCAGGGAACCAATTTGTTCAGACCATGCTCTCTCACCTGAGCTATTTCTCTGGCCCTTAATCTGTTAGTGTTTTTTTTTAGGTAATCAATGCACACAAAACACTTTAATGGAATAAAAACAATTCTATAACTGAAATTACTTAAACTTTACTTATAGTTGTATGGAGGCCGCATAAAACATATTCAATAGCAATGAAATATTACATTTACAGTGGCTGTCTTGGGGGAGGAGTTATATATGCCATTCTACATCTCAAGTGTCCTTGGTTATCAGGAAACGATCATGATCACGATCACGAAATTTTGTTAATCGTCAAGTTCCTCGAGCGGTCTCAGTAACCTCTACATTCGTCCTATCCCTGAGGTTTTAGAAGCCTCTCTTCTCCGCCTTCCCAACGATGCCGCATTGGAGGCTCTTTCAGGGTCAGAGGAATGAGTTTCAGCTGGTTACTGGCTTTTGCATATGGATACACCATGGGAAGCTTGCGAGGCTGTCCCATGTAGGCAGGAAGCTCCCAGTAGCTTGCTATTTTCTCTCAGAGGGGAAAATAGGTTATAAGATATCAGATATCTCGAGGCCGAAAAGTGGCCGCGCACTTTTGGGAACTTGGTTTTAAGTCTCTGGATGTTGGCACAGAGTTTCTTGCCTGCATGCCTGGCTGTCTTCCCTGGAGCCCCTCAGAGGGGATGGGCTCCAGCTCCCCTCCCCACCCCAAGCAGAGCTCCTGGCAGCCGAAGACCACCGGAACCTAGCCATAGCCATGCTCAAGGCCCTTCTCCACACGTTCAGACAAGCCTCGCACATGAAGGAACCTGCAGAGGAACCCAGGTGTGTGTAATCCCATCAACGGCTAACATCCAGAGACTTAAAACCAAGCTATCAGGAAACATGAAGTAAATATTTGGAAAGAAATCCTAGATTACACTTTGAGGCTCTGCCACCCAGGGATCTTGGTGCCAACCAAGAATAAAATACTGCCCTGATCTCCCAGCTTTACAGTGATGGTTCCTCATCATAGTATATCCCAGCCTTCTGCCCCACTTCTATGCCCACATTGTCACCCTCATTGAGGACTAGAAAAATTTGTCAGGTGGAGCTAGCTAAGCAGTACACTCTAGGTCAGTGAAGGAGCAAGGAAGCCAGGGTAGAAGAGCTCCTTTCCTCTGATATCTGAAGAATTCTGGGAAGTTAATACTTCCCACCTAGGAAATGCAGGCAGCATGCTCTATTTAATCTGACAAGGTTACAGAGGTTGAAACAACCTGTTCCCTGCTCTTTAAAAGAATTAGCCAAGGAGGGGAGTAGAGTGGGTGGTAAGCTGAGGTGCTTTGAAAGCTTGGCTGACAGCTTAGCCTTGGCTTCAGCAGGTTAAGTGACTTATTCCAGAGTGCTTGACAAGCCTGAGGCAGAGCCAAGAATCAGAGCTCAGAATGCTAGATTGTTGACTTGGGGTTTGTCTGGGACGACCAGTCTCTCTACCTAACTTGAATTTTCTCAGGCTTGAGAGAAAAAAGAAGTGATTTGTTTTGCAATGTCATAAGAAGAATCACTTGCAGGTAGAAGTGGCTATTAGAATCTGTTACTGTATTTTTCCCATTTTTATGATGTTCTCCCAGAATCCAGTATTTCTGGCACTAGTTTTGAGGATTTACCTGATAATAAACAGACTTACTTAGACATCAAAAAAGTGCCAAGGAACTCTACCTTGATTGAGGCCAGCTGATAACTAGTGCAAAAACTCAGGTTATAGTATACTGATTAGCTGTTAACTCATACCAATCTGCCTTCTCCTTACCTTCCCTGCTTCCTGGTAAAGGTTATAAATAAACAGCCTTTTCTAAATTTGTAAATTTATTTTTTTTTCAAAAATACAAATCAGGTGCTCTGGAAATTTTCAGCTCAAAAGGCAAACTTTGCTGTTATTACTATGATGGCATGCATTCATGCTTCAGAAAACCCATTTTGGGAATACCTGTCCATCACTTTCCCAGACCTTTTTCCAAATATATGCCCAGTCTTTTCTTTCAGTCAGGACCCTAAACCACTCAACAAGAACACCTACCAAAAAAGTTTCTCCAAAGTTGGGGCTGCTTCTGATTTGTCTCTTTCTAATTAGACTGTTTTTAATTTTTCTCTAATGACAAGTTGTGTGTGTGTGCGTATAGGGGAAAGGGTTAGCTTAAAGTATGCACAGGTTGAAAATTTCATTTTTTCTAAATTTCTGTCTTTAAATGAAGAAGATGAATAGTAAAACAGAACTGGAAAATTCTGGTATGTCCCATTTTAGGTGTGGATAGCTCTGCAAGGTTCACTCTCAAAATTTTAGTTCTTTACTTACTTGATATATCACAATAGGACAATGAAGTGACAGCATGTGTTATTGAATAATTTCGCCATTGAAATAAAAAGAATACAACCGAATCAGTTCTCATATTACCATCTAGGGAATCTTAAATTCTCAAGGATTTGCCTGCCTTGTGTACTGAGAGGCAACTGTACCTGGACCAGTGCCAGGGAGGCAGTGAGCAAATTGATCATACACTTGTCACTGGCCTGATTTATATGTTCTAGACATTATCTTGGGAGTACATCTGGTTCCTATGAAGGGACACTCAAAGAATAGAGCAAGTAGGCAGAGACTCAGGATAATATACGTTGCCAATTGGATCGTTTCTAAGATATATAATAATATATTGCTTGTGGGGGTCTTTACTAAATCAAATAAAGAATGAACCCTAGATAGAAAACCAGCAGCTGTGGTTGTTAGGTTGTCATCTGAAGTAAGCCAGTATGTGACCTTTAGCTGAGCCTGGTCTAGATGATTTCAGAATCAAGTGAAGGTGATGCCATGCTTTTAATGAAGAAACACAGTTGACAAAGTTCCAGTAGACATTAGGGAAATACAAAGAATGTTTCACCTCAAATCAAACTCACTGCTGTTCAAATGCAGACTAATGTAGATCTGGATCTGAAATTTGAATTTTTAAATATATATGTATATATCAGATTTTTATAGTTAGAGGCCAAGATTTTTATGTTGTGTACTTTTACTGATAAAAGCTGATAAACAGAATGTTAAAAATACACATCCATTTGCATATAGAAACTTGGTTTTTATCTTCTTTCTCCTTGGTTTTAAATTTTTAATTTTGGGGGAAGGGTTGCACCATATCAGCAGTGCTCAGTGACTACTCCTGGCTCTGGGTTCAGTCATCACTTCGGCAGGGCTCAGGGAATCATATGTGGTGCCAAGGAATCAAACAGGGTTGGATTAATACAAAGCAAGCACTTAAATCCCTTTACTCTCCCTTAAGCCCTTTGAATTTTTAGAAAACATTAATTGAAAGGTCAACATATGACCAAAGAGTGTGTTACCTTCAACAGTATCCTCTAAATGTTATTCATGGCTTTGTCCCTGTAAAATCCAGTCCCTGATAGTTATTGACAATTGATTTCTCAAGTTATACTTAGTAATAAGGATTTCGTTTCATAAAATAATTGGTTATAAAATTTTATTTTAGATTATTTAAAATGGACTACTAAACTTTACCTTAAGAACTTAGTCCACAAAAGGGGAACAATAGAGGTAACCTGCACTGAAGAGCCTCATGAATAATTTGTGTAAATACACAGATTCACTAATATGATTGACCTTATTTTCATCAACAAAATGAGTGCTTCAGTCTACTAGAAACTCCTTAGACAAAGTTACTGCTCATAAAAATGAAAGAACTGAAACATCACAGATGAACTTGCCTAAGAAGCATGATTCCTATAAGCCAACTGTAGTGTAATGCCATTCCTTTTTTTAGGGGGTGGGTATGGGTCATACCTGGGACTTTCAAGGGGACTATATGATGCCAGGGACTAAACCTGGATTAGCTTCGGGCAAGGTAAGCATCTTAACCCTTGCACTATTTCTCTGGACTTGCCATTCCATTTTTACCAACTGCAGATCATGGTTCGGCAGAACTGTCAGTTTACTAACAGAGAATTAATCTGCAGTCATATCCAAACTTTAGTCTTTAGACACCCGAAGACCAAGGATAAGGGGATCAAGCTGTTACCTGTGCTGGGAATCGTTCTGGTCTGTAGATGGTATTGTCAAACACTCATCATGGCCATGGAAAAGACGTACTACATGCCCACCAAGAAGATATCCTATAAAAGAATTGTATTCTGCTATGAACAGAAGGGTAAGTTTTAACACAGTGTACAGCATGTTTAAAAGGATAAATTCATGCAAGTCTGAACTGGTTATGAAAAACAAAACAGGAAGCATTTGGGAAAGTACAGATTCCATGAATCAGACCTGAGACAGAAAAAATAAAGTCAAAGCAATTCTAAAATTGCAAGTTAAATAGTTTCAGATATGAGCAACATCTGACATCAAAAATGTAAGGTAAAAGCAGTGTCAATCCATATCATTAAAAACCAAAAGGAAAATTAATTTGCTACTGCTTCAAAGATAAAGATTTTCCATTTTTTAGAATGCAAATATACCCCACACCAAAATTCTGGATAAACTCATACAACCTTAGTGTGTATATTTTGTAGTAGAAACAATATCAAACTATTGTCTTGGGAGAAGAGAAGCAACACACTCTTCTTGAGCACTGTCACCAAAGAAGTTAGCTTTTGAGTGCATTTAACAAGCACAGATCAAACCTGTATATTGTTCCCATTCATGGAATAAAAGGCAGAATGACATGACAGTATCCTCAAGCAGACACACTTGTCAACAGGCACTTTGATCTCAAAATAAGAAAGCTCAATAGCCACAGAATTGAGAGGAGAATTCAAAAACTGAACTTGAGGGACATAATAACCCAGTCATTTTCAAATAAAACTTGAGTCTTAATTCAGAGGACATGGTAGCAGAGATTTCAGTCTAAATTTTATCTTATAGAAAGAAATGTAATTTGATATCCCTTCAAATGAAAATATTTTTTAGATCAGCCTGTTCTCAGGAGACATATGGACCTAACATGCCCAGTGTTTGTATCAGGGTTTTTTTAAGTCACATAATTAAGTTACTTTAAGGATTTTCAAACTATTTAGGGTATTGGATTAAAACAGTAAGAATAAGACATGCCAGAGAAGAGAAAAAGTATTAGCAGGGCAATCTGTACCAGGACCATCTGATATTCCCTCATTTATTTTTTTTTTCATTCAGGCAAAGCAACTTTTTCTTAAACTTTTCTCAAAAATTTAGAAGACCATTTCCAATTTTCCTCTATTTTATTGTACTAACAATTTCATTTGTGTCCTTTTTTATCCTAAATTTTTGTTTTGGGAGGCCACACCTGGCAGTACTCAGGGCTTACTTCTGGGGAGTAATCTGAGCTCAGGGATCATTCTTGGCAGGGTTTGGGGAACCATCAGGGGTGCCAGGGATCAAACCTAGGTTGACTGTGCTCTATTTGCTGTATTGTCTCGCTGGCGCCTCAGTTGGGTTCTTTCAATTTATTTTTTGCATTAAAATGCTTCATGCCATAAGGGTTTTCTTAGCAGTTAATTTACTTAGAGACATTCCAAACCTTCGGAGGTCATTCTTTTGAAAATTATGTTTAGTAAGGGTTTGGCCAGGACCATCAAGATGACACTGCTAGGTGGTGCTGGGGCAGGGAGGGACAGAGCAAACAGTACTGGGGATTGAACTCAGGGCCTTGAAAATGTTTGGCAGGTGCTTTCTCTTTGGAGCTTTCCCCCTGGTCCCAGGATCAAGTTCGTAAGCTAACTCTCTAACATTGTGATAGCGAAGCCACACCCACGTAGAAGCTCATCATTTACAATCCTCAAGCTCCTCCAATCAATATTTTACTACTACAGAGAAATTTGACAGGTGTTTGTGCATCATAATTTCCCTTTAGTGAAACAGATGAGGGTACTAGTTGTGGGGGAGGGTCAGGAGGAGGATCACTCACAGTCTCTGTGCTAAATAGGGTTTCTCGCAAGTGGAAGTGTAAAGAACACATTTCTACAGGACTAGGTGACTCAAGTGATGAGCTATCTGCACTGCAGCACAAGAGCAGTTAGCACTTAACACTTCTTTAAGGACCTTTTTGACAAGACTGAAAATATTCCTTAATTAATTTCTACAAGCCCTCTGTTGGGTTGGAAGTAATTTTATTTCTACAGTGCAAATGAAAAATTTAACATGAAGATTCAACCAAAACCTCAACTGAATCAAAATTCAATTTAACCCTAGAGTTTTTTTATTCCTGATAGAAGGAGAATAATTATCAAAAGACTAACGGTGGTGGGTTTATTCTGGCATCAAAGAAGAGAATAAACATAATCTACCTTTTAAGGACTTTTAAAACTCTTTAAAAAAAAAGAGTTAAAAATCAGTTAGTTTGCTAATTCTCCAGTTGAGTTATAATTCCTTCTGAAACTAGGGTATCAATTTGATCATTTCTTCCTCTATTTTCAAACATGTCATAGAAGGGCATTTCTGGTTTGAAATGGGTAATCTCAAGGTGATAAAAGGGTTAAAAAGTCTGTGATATAATTATTTTTTTCAGATTCCGGTATTTCTAAAAAATGCCAAAGTGTAATGCACCGACTCACAGGTCATTGACATTTGATTATTCTGCTCAGCTTCGTATTGCTGACAAGCACAGTGAGGTTACATATTTATCATACATCTTAACAGTTATGTTGACTTTGGCTCAGACAAAAAAGGTATTCTGAACAAAATTTGATGATCGTACTTTAAGAGAAACAAATGGGAGAAATATCATTATTTTTAAGTGGTGTTCCATAAACACAAGTAAAAAACAAATGGCCAAACACATTATAAAATCTTCTTCCCATCTGTGTGGGGATGCACTGGAGAGAAATAAAAACAATACTACCATTTTGGCAAATAACCTCTTCTAAAACTGATGGTACTGAGGTCTGAACACTTACAACTGACAACCATAAATAAAAAAAATAAAAATGAAAAGGCAGTGTGAGAAGGAAGGTGGCTAGGCAAGTCCCAAAAGCAGATAATGCAAAACTAATGCTAAAGAAAAAAAAATTTTTAAATGTCAGGAATGCTCATGCCATCGGGATAGAAAAATAATCCCTTCCAAAATCAGAGAAAAAAATTCAAGTGAACAGAAATCATGCAGTGTGCCAAGACATTCAGTGGAGAGGGTGGGGAAGCTGAACAGTAGCAGACAATGCCAACATCCATAGCAGAAGACAGACCGGCTGGCTGAATGCAGATACCCAAAAGCACACCTTCTTCGATGCTACTTCCTGAGCAGGTGGGATGTACATTCCAGAGTGTTTGCATAAAGGAGGCATCCACTTGTATGTTACCATTTGAGACTGAGAGATGCTGTAGCAGAAACAAATGAGACATCCTTTAAATCACCAGGCCAGACTTGACAGAGCCAACTCTTTCTAAAAATTGCCAGGATTGAAGGCCGCTGTGGTCCTGTCATCTGGCTCTTTCTACATTGCCCGTGGGAGATTTCTCTACCTAACCTAGAAGCAGCTTCCAAGTGGGATGCTTTATTCAGGGAAGAAGAAGGATTCAGTTACAGAGGTGGCAGACAAGTGTTGACTTCATTCTCTCAGCTGGATCCCTGATTCAACAGGAAGTCATAAAATGTCTATTCTTGGTAGGAGAGCAGGGAATTCACACATGGGAAAATCTACACTCGAATTCAGCCTAGAGCAAAGAAAAAAATTGCCATGGGGATTAGAGCTGAGAAGCTTAAAAAGTTAGTCCTAACACTTCTCTGATCTCCTGGCCCCCTCCACCTCCCCTAAATGTTGATGTCAATGCTACTCACCCAAGTATAAGATCCTAGTACAGGTTCTCATCTGCATCTGCCGACCACTGACTGGGACTGCACACTTAATGGAACACTGAAACTGCTCTTTCTCCAATAGAAGCTTATTTTTGATATATACCCCCTCATTTTTTTTTTTTGCTTTTTGGGTCACACCCGGAGATGCTCAGGGGTTACTCTTGGCTCTGCACTCAGGAATTACTCCTGGCGGTGCTCAGGGGACCATATGGGATGCTGGGATTCGAATCCGGGTTGGCCTCGTGCAAGGCAAAAGCCCTACCCGCTGTGCTATCGCTCCAGCCCCCTTTTATCGGCTCATTATTCAGTGGAACAAAGCTAGATAGTGTGATTAATTCATAAATGATAAATGGGTAATAAATTCATAGTGGGTAATGGGATAGCAGCAGAGTTTTCTAAACACATTATTGTAAATAGCTGGAAAAAGCAGTTACCACTTAAATCTTGGGGGAGAGAACTTAGTCCCCTGTACCAAGATTCCACAACCTGCCCAACCTCTTGTGCCTTAGTTCTCTTAGTTACCTACTTCTAAAGGAAAGTCATGCACAGATGAAAAGTGCCTTGTTAGGAGATACTTACGAGGTATCTTTCGGAGGACACGCTTACAAGAATGAGGTCATCACCAATTCGAACTTTCTCTCCCTCGGACCTCTGTTTGGAAGCAGGGTGTATGGTCCACCAGCAGGCTTCCCCTACAGAGAGGCTCACTGAGTCAGTTATTGCTTGAATCCAGTGCCCCAATTCTGCTCCTCTTTCCCCTTCCTCCTATTACTGCCCTCCCCTCCCACAGCCTGAAATTGCATATAAGCATCCAGCTAGTCCTGCACCTGCTGTGACTGTGCTTATCACTTTAATTTTCTTTAAAGACAATGGTTGAGAAAGAGTATTGGAAGTCAGAGTCTATAGCAATCTTTGAATATTTTTAAATACATTTAGACAAATACTTCCTTCATAAGCGCTTAGAAAACTTTAAGAATTGACTTCACTGGTTCACTGACCTCTCATCTAACTTTATATTTGTTTCCACCTAACACCCCCACTGTGAAAATCACTAGAAAATGAGATTTTAAAAAAAGGGTCTAAATAACAAGGACTTAAGGGGTAAATATGATATTTATAGCAAAGAAGTAAAATTGACATTTTGGATGAGTAAGCAGAGGATGCTTTTACACAAGAGGAAGCTTAAGCTTGAGTGTGTAGATAAGAAAATGGAGAGGTCATCTTAAATAAATAAGTCTATTCCTACTGCCTAGTTCCCAGAAAGTCTCTGAAACTGGAGTAACAGTTACTTATGGATACAGCAGAAGATGGGGTTGAAAATCAAACAGTGACCCAAATTTAAAAGGCCCTTGGATTCCCCATATCCTTTTCTCTCTCCTGTACAGCAGATGCTTATTCCTCCTGCACTCTTCATAAGAAATTTAATCAGCATAATGAAAACCCACAGAAAACTTGGAATTGAAAAAATACCAGGTATCACTGAAGAAAAAAGTGAAAAATAATACTAAAAATAAGAGAAAAAATAAAATCATAGGCCCTTACTAGTAAAACCTTAGCTCCTTTTTCTTTAACTTCATTCTGAATTTGAGGATTATGCCTTGACAAAGTCAAACCATCCAAAGTTATCCAAAAATACAATTGTTTGGATAACTATAGTAAAGTGTCTAGGTGTCTGAGAGATTATCTACAAGCGAGGGCAAACAGATGGTAAATCAGAGCCTCCAGTACAGAAATTCCAGTAAGCTTTTACTACGTTGATATATAAGTGAGTGAAGATGAAGGACCACCTGACAATTTGAGGAATTTAAACCCAAGAAGGAATTTAAAACAAAAAAATTAGGGAGAAAGGACTTGGAGAAAACATGTTGCAGAGAGCCAAAGAAAACTCTGAAAGATATATCATGGGCCAGGTTACTAGTACCAAGATTAGGGCACATGCCAATTCAGTCCCCTGTACCAAATAGCTTCACAGCACTAGAGGGGTGGCTTGGGTGATCCTCGGAACCAAAGGACCCAAGGACAATTGCGTTCTTAGGTGCTAGTATTGAGCTACTGGTCCAACGGCCAAGAGTTTCTGGAAATGAGCCTTGGCTCCCTAACATCCTTGCAAGGCTCTCTGCCCCATAAGAAAATATTTTGGGAATTAATAAACACAGATGAGAAAGTTACATTTGTGAGGCAAAAAATAAAAACAAAAAATGTACTCAGAGGAAACAGAAACCGAACCTTCTAAAGAGGGAAAAAACAAGTGGATAATAGGGTAAAATTGAAAAATTCTCTGCCAAAAAAATAACAAAGAAAAATAGGTTAAAATAGGAATATAAAAAACCCAGAAGATGGGGTATACAAGGGACCATTAAGTAAATGATGCTTGGAGGACTCACTCGGGATGGGAGATGCGTGCTGAAAGTAGACTATGGACCGAACATGATGGCCACTTAGTACCTGTATTGCAAACCATAACACCCCAAAGAAGAGAGAGAGTAAAGGGAATGTGCCTGCCACAGAGGTGGGGGTAGTGGTGGAATGGGGTGGGGGTGGTAGGAGCGATGCCGGGAACATTGTTGGTGGAGAATAGCCACTGGTGGAGAGATAGATACTTGATCATTGTATGACTGAAACGTAATCATGAAAGCTTGTAAGTCTGTAACTCTGTTTCAGTGTGATTGATTTAAAAAATACCAGAAAATCAATCTTGAGGACTTTCAGATAGCAAAGAACAAAGAAAACAAGAGATAAAAACTACCAAGAAATAATACAAAACATTTACCAAGCTAAAAGACTAGCATTCTCAGATTGAAAAGTCCCCAACATAATGGAGAATAGAAACCCTCACAGCTAAGTCCATTCTTTTGCATGAGAGTGGTACACCCATTAGTGCTCAGGACTTACTCTCTGGCTCTGCACTCAGAGATCATACCTGGCAGGGCTGGGTGACCATTTGGGGTGCCATGGATAGAAGTTGGGTCAGCTGTGTGCAAGGTAAGCATCTTACCCTCTGTACTATTGCTCTGGTTCACACCTTGGTCCATTCTTATGAGATGCAGGATAGGCAGGATCCAGGCTAAGTGACATACCACTTTGGAATTTGAATAATCAGAGCAAAGTGAAAGATATAAGTAGCTCTTGGAGAAATATAAAGAGATCACAAAAGATCAGTAGTTAAAATATAGATTTCATAACACCTAGACCACAAACTAGAAACAAATGGAAGCCAGCAGGAGGCTGAAAAAAAGGGTTTTTTTTGTTGTTTCTGGGTCATGCCCTGCAATTCTCAGGGTTTATTCCTGGCTCTATGCTCAGGAATTAACTTTAAACGGTTCTCAAGAGACCATATATGACATTGGGGATTGAACTTGGGATGGCTGCAAGCAAGGCAAGCACCCTATCTGCTGTACAACTGCTCCAGCCCTGAGGGGGAAAAATGTAGAATGTTATGAATTATTTGTGGTGGATAATTAAAGCACTTGACAATCTGTCTCCTGTGGATCTTTCCTTTAAAAATGACTAGGTATTTGTGGTGGGTGGTTGACCAAGGAAGAAGAAAACATGGAATCTAGGAAACAGAGGTCCAGAAGAGAAGCAAAGGGAGTTTCCTCGAAGACCGTGGGTAATGCCAAGAAAATGAAACTGGTGAGAGAACTAACGCAATGAGTAACTAAGAAAAACTTAAAAGTACTATAACAAAGAGACTGGATCACTATATAACAAAGCTCCTTTGAAAAAAGTTAGAGTTATACCAATATCAGCAATAATATTGATTTTGCATTTACATTGAAAAAGATGTGATTGTATCGGAGGAACAAGGAAGAGCAGAGCATACACACTAACATTTTATTATGCACATAGGACATCAAGAGATAATACCTCATCTCGAAAAAGAAGTACAAGTATACAATACTATTCATAAATAAATGGGAAACGATGCTAGGAGTACAAAGTAGAACTCCAGAGAATTCTACTCCACAGAGTTAAGGAATCTAGAACTGGGGCATGTGGAGCAAAAGACATATTTTCAATAAGTCCAGATCACTATTTACCTCATTAAATGATCTCATTGAATTATGTATCGGTATTATTTTAATTTAGTTTAAAGGCTCTAAATACTTTTAATTAAATAAAATATGACAGAACAGATGCAGCTAACCCGTATGTTTGAAGTGGAACAATGTATGCCTACCTATTATTTTCTCCAGATCACCAAGCAATGTGGAATGAAGCTGGAACTGAAGAGGAACCCACCAGAGAAGGGATGTTCACCTGCCCTTGTCTGGCTGCAGTCAGTGAACTAAGAGCCTGGAAATAGATAGATCTGTTCCCTGAACCACTACAGTATTGACAAGTTACTGGTATTAAAAAAAAACTTTTCCAGCAGTCTTTTCTTCATATTTTCCCTCCTAAATATAATTCTAGCAATATATAAAATGCTAAAAAAACATAAAAATCTTTTTAAAAGAGAAATGGATTCAGTAACAGATCAAGGGCCAAGTGATCACCAGTTTTGATAAGAATATCAAAACATTTATTATCCATTGTGCAGGGGTAAAAATGTCCAGAATTGTTCAAGATACTGCGTTCAAAACTTGACACACATTCTACTAGAGAGTCAACTCAACTCTCAGCACTTATTTTCAATTTAAAATATATTTTCGGGTACATTGACAAAAAGACCTGAGTAAGAAAAAGAATAGTAGTCTGTTATTTTGAGCCAATATCCACCCTGGAGTGAGAAAACAAATACTTATTTGAGCTATATGTACATTTTTTTTGACAACAGCAAGCCAACTTCAAGTAGAACTAAACGGGGTTGGGATGAAGGGAGGTTTTAGACTCTGGGTTTTCATGAACACCTGTTCAACCCTTTCCCACCTCTTATGCCAAAGTCAACATTTAATCTGTCAACTTTCACAAGAGTTAGCTTATGTGCTTGTCCGGTGTGTCAGCAGAATTCATGCCAAGTGTGATTTTAGGAATTATGAAAAGAATGCAAGAAGGAGTGGTCCTCTCTGATTCTATCTCCCTCTATATTTTTTTGACCAGAGACATATATAAATAGGATTCCCAATCATATCACCAGAAAGTGGTATTTCTCAATTTTCTTTTAAGTTTTAAATGTCTAAAGTCATTTTTACTGACAGAAGAAAAATGGCCATACATAACTTCTTTGACTTTGTTCTCTGAGACTAACAGTTGGTTCAGACTCAGAGGCCAACTTAAATTCAGAGAGTGTGATAGTTCCCTCATTTAAAAAATTTCCAGTATAGGTATTAACCTTAGAGGGGAATGTATTTTAAGACCCCCTAGCTTAAAACAAAGCAAATCCAAATCAAATTCAAATATAGTCTTATCTTATGAAAAAAATCTTAATGGATGAGGGTAGGCCTACTCTTGTGCTCTGCTCAAATACAAGAGCAAGAAAAGAAGTAGTTCCCCCATGAATTTCTAGGATACTACTATGCATGATGGGCAAAGAGCATGCGGATATGGTTTAAACTTGAGGATTTCGTTTTCTAGTTCATTTGTAATACCAGACAATTTCCATCAGTCCCTTACAAATTTACAACTTCGGAAGAACAAAATCACCTTTTTCTTTCTCAGTCCACCCAGTTCTTCCATCCCCCCTACCATTTGGGGGGAAATGTTATATTAAAGACAATTTACAAGACAAAGTCTTGAAGGGTTGTTTTCTCTTACTTGTCTTCTTTCTTCCTGCCTATTTTCCAAAGTATGGGCTTTATCTTTAGAGCAGGTTCTACCCAACAGTAAATTCTCATTCTGCTTGAGTTCTCATTCTCCTGAATCATCTCCATTGCTTGCAACTAAGAAATCTCATTAGTATATAGCTCAACCGCTAAGCTAATAAAAACAAAAATTCCACATGCAAATGTCCTGACAGATGGTCAAGTTGTCCATGAATATTTCTAGCCACAGGAAGCACCCCATTTCCCAGTGCTAGCTGCTTCTTTGCTAGATAGTTGCAGATAACACAAAGTGGTTTCCTTGACTGAGGTAAAAATGTGCCTCCTTTTAACTTCTATCCATTGCTCCACTTCTATCAACACAGCAAGTAGGTCTTTTATTTGATGCTCTAACTATAAATATTTATAGCTATCTTAGTCCTTTATTCTTTATGTCTGGTATCCTGGGAGAACCTGCACAATCCTGGTTGCCACCTTCCTTATGATCCAACTTGACTGTCATAATTTTTGACTGACCTAAAAAAATGAGCTATTAATTCCAAAAGCATGTGATACATAGCACTAATGGGAAAGAGAAATTTAATGACATTAAACCATAATGTGATACATCTGCTTTCTTCTTACTCTTCATTTGTTTCTTTGATTCATAGAAAGTTTTGGCACTTTTATATCACTAGTAATTTTGTAACTTTTACCAACATCTCAATTATTAAATAACAGGGTTGTATTTTCATTACACTTATTTTAATGGCAAGCAATACCAGTTTCCTACTTATGGCAATGATGTCAAGCTCTGCCCATAAAAATTTCACTGTCACTGTCACTGTCATCCCCTTGGTCATCAATTTGCTCGAGCGGGCACCAGTGACGTCTCTATGTGTGACTTGTAATACTTTACAAATATTGTTTTTGGCATATTGAATACACCATGGATAGCTTGCCAGGCTCTACCATGTGGGCAGGATACTCTCGATAGCTTGCCGGGCTCTCTGAGAGGGATGGAGGAATTGAACTCGGGTTGGCCGCATGCAAGGCAAACACCCTACCCACTGTGCTATCACTGCGGCCATAAAATTTTAAATTAATAAAATATTAAGCAAATGATAGAAGGGGTGTGTGAAAGTTACAAAAATAATGGTGGATATCATTGACTGACATTTGGGAAGCATGACTTTTTAAAGAGCTGACAGCCCGATGAATAATGGGACTAGGAACTATTCCTATCATTTGGACATACATATATTCACCATGTAAACCCTTAAGCAAACTGTGTTTCCTTAGCATTACCATTGCAACCTTACTATCAGGAATATTATTAATAATTTCTTTACTTATTTTTAGCACCTAGCCCAAGGTAATCATCTTCTGAAACACTGTGGTTAAAGTATTAAATTCCTATTATTTCTTAATTCTCCATCAGAATTACATGCTTGCATTGCAACTCTTTCTTATTCCCCAGAACTTTATCACACTAATTATTGATGAGATTGGCTTGGAATCTCAGGCGAACAACATTAAGATCCTATCCCAAAGCCCCTCCTCCAAGAACCCACCGAGCAGATCTCAAAATTCTGACCTACCTGTGGCATGCTCCCGCAGACCAACATCAAAGGCAAGTTTATCTGTTTGTGATCTTGATGTTGTTAAACATGTTAAATACTGTGAAAGAAAAGCACAAGCCAGTGAAGTCAAAATGGAAGGTCCAATCCTGGGATTCCACTAGTAACTGATTCCCAGTTGCCAATTTCAACACTGAGCTAATGTGAAAAAAAACTTGTTTGTCTCTATCATTAGTGCAGTGCTTTTGGCAAATACTTTAAAAGTATACTCAAAACCTCAAAGACGTTCTTCCCTAATAACCCAGTGATTTAACTCATCATACTCTATGTCATATAAATAAATTGGGTGTATTCAATAGAATTAAGTTCAAGATACCCTGAAAAACTACAAAAGGTATTCAAAATAGTTTTATCTAAAAGGTTACTGTGTAGACAATATTTAAGAGATCATTGTATAACTGCCAGCACATCACAAACAAATCTGGGACCTCACACTTGCCAGCATTTGTTCTACCACTGAGTTTCATCCCTGTTTCTACTAGCAAAATTTTAATGCCTCGCACCAAGCTCACGACAGAGTTGTCTTTGGACAGTAGGAGGGATGAGCCAAGATGATTCTCCACTTTTATTTACTTTCTGCTTGTGCAATCTTCTAAGTTTCAAAACTACCAGATAATGTCTATTTTTTCTATTATAAAAATGTTGCGCATGTAAAACTTTAAAAAGGACTTCTAAAATTATAAAGTGATGGGGACAGAGTGATAGTAGAGTGAGGAGTGAGTAAGGCACTTGCTTTGCATGTGCTGACTCAAGTTCGATTCTTGACATCACATATGGTTTCCTGAGCCCACCAGGAATAATTCCTGAGTGGAGAGCCAGGAGTAAGCCTTGATCACTGCCAGGTATGGCCCCAAATCAAAATAAAATAAAATAAAATAATTAAGGAGAAATAAAAACATAGCCTTTTGTCTGCCTCCATCATTAATAGACACAAAGGCTGGTCTTAGAACTAGATGGGGTTGCTGACTGATCGGGGCATGTTTCTAGATTATACTTCCAGCTCTCTGCAGGAGGGAAATGGAGAATTGGCGCATTATACGAGTTCTATCTCATGAGCTTTATCATCAGAGCTGGTCCTAGAGAACTAGCTAGTCCACAGTTATGTTAATTGTGAGTGGGAATTTTGGGATTGGGGGAAGCAAATCTAAAGATAAATAATGAAGTCTTCAGATCTCTGACATGACATAAGCCTGAATCTTCAAGTCCTCAGTGTGTGCTATGAAATTTTGCTATTCTACAGAGATAGTAAAACAGAGATATTTGAGTTTTATTTAATTTTTTTTATAAACACCATATTCTGTAAGAAAAATAATCACCTCTTACTCCTAGAGATTGCTGTGGAACAAAATTTTGTACCTGTCTAAATGACCCCATCTTCTGCTTAGATAATAGTCCCACCTTCCTCTGCCCCTTCCTCACTCCCTGAAACATGCTCATTTCAGTTCTGTCTTTTGCAGAAAGGAATACAATAAAGAAAGTCAAGGCTGAAAAGGCCAACTTCTTACCAGTGCTCAGGAAAAAAAAATCTGCAACAAATACATTATTTAATAGGTAACTACTGTTCTGCCAATTTGATAGTTTGGACTTTGAGATGAACTTTGCAGCATGTTGTAGGTATAAATGTGTGCAATAGTCTGGTATCACCACAACAGTTTTCCATGAGGACTAGAGTTAAGATGACACCTTTTCCATGTACAGATGACACTGAGGATAACACATGTAGGAAAGGAAGTAAATGTGCAAATGTTATTAGAGTTAGCATGTATGATAGTTGATTGAGATCACAATGTTTTCCTAATGCTCCCTGTAAAATACCTGCAGTATGTATTTAACAAATTTATTACAAACTAGAATTTTTCTCTTTTAGTTTCTTTCACTGAATTATCACAAATGTGGCATATTCTGCTTCCACATTCTTAATTAGGTACAGCTTGATTGGCTTTTTCTGACTGCGAAGTGGCTTCCTTTCCACCTGCCTCTGGACTAACCCATTTTACTCAACTTCTTCTGGAACAGGAGGCAGTCACCACTATCCCAATTCATTCAGCCAGTGAGAGAGGAGAGAAGGCACAGAAATCCCATGGCCATGATGTTCTCTCCTATGTTGGGTATCCTTGTAGACCCAAACACAAGATAGGGCCGTGCTTACCATTCCGCTGAAGGAGTGCCGCAGGAGAATCGCGTGGCCATACAGCAGGGTCCTGTGGCCACCGCCTTGGGCTGCCTGTGGAGAACCAGGAGGGTAAAGTCAGCACCATCCGGCGGGCCCCAAGTGCAAAGAAGCCAACAATTCTGGGAGACAGACTACAAAGGAAAAGACCCGCTGCAAAGCTTTTTAGAAATTCATTCTAAAAGCAAATGGCAGTCTGTGAAGGGGGAGAGACTCGTGGTCACAGCATGCAGTATCCTGGGGAGAGGCTGGGCCAGACTGCTGTTCGGGAATGGCCCGTGCCCAGGTGAGCAGAAACACAGAGCTCTTCTATCAGGGAAGCATGTGGATGAGACAGGTGCTGCTTACCTTCCTTTGAAACTTCTCAGAGGCAGTCAGAGTGAGAGAGAGAAACAATGGGGATATAACGACAGCCCAGTGACAGAAAGGCAGTATGATGCACAGGTATATGGTCCCCTTTTGTGTCTGGAGGCCCTTTTACCTCAATGCAAGTGCCTATGTCCACTCCCTTTAACAGGCCTTTTTGGCCCAGATATCACCAGTGAGCAAGGGCTCTGAAATACAGATCTTGAAAAGGGCAACCAATTATGCAGAAATAGACCCAACAGTGGAGGGTCCTTCTCAGCACCTTTGCTGCCTCACCCATCATCCACTCTGGCTATTTGCTTGGTAGCAGCACAAAGAGCAAGAGGGGTAGGTACCAGAAGAAGAGATAGCCTGACACAGAGTCAATGACATCTGCTTCTGATTTTTTCGCCTTCGATCCTGAACACACGTCACTCTCTGAACTGAACCATTCATGGTGTGAGATAAAAATATTCTAGTCAGAGGCAGTAGGTAACATGGGGAACAGAGTCATAGACAGTTCTAGGAATTTAGGGCATCAACCTTTTCTATTTTATATGAAATATCTGTTCTGGTAGCCCTATCATGTGAACTGCCCTCGGAGTTAATTTTTTTAATATGCTCCTTTTAGGAGACAAAATTGTGCACTAGTCCCCGTTTCCAAATACATATGAGAAGAGAATCAAAAGTCTGAGATCAAAACCAAATCATGATGAGCTCCACAGACAATCGAATCTGCTGAAAACTCCAGGTACATGGGTCTTGGTGGCTGAAAACTCCAGGCCCTCTCAGACTCAAGGTGGGTGACTTCCCCCGCACCTCCTGGTACTTCTGGAAAACCCAGAAGCCATGCCCACCTCCCACCTCTGCTGCTATGTAAGCTCATCTAACATCCCTGTTCCAGACACTCTTACATAAATCTTGAAAGAGATCAACTAACCGCAAAAATTTGGGGTATTTGTTGAGATGTCTGGAGCGATCTTGGATGATCCGATGATCATGGATGAACAAATCATCATGAACAGGCCAGGTTTTGTCCAAACAAAGCCCAAAGAGCCACCGCCACGCCCCCGGATGGATTGTTCAGTTAAATATTCTGGATTTCCTGGAGCAAAATCTCCAAATTCTACAATACTGACATCCCAGTAGCAGCACATCATATTGGATGGAATGTAATGCAGAAGCCAACAATCTTAACAAATAAAAACATTAGTACAGAAGACTTAACTTCTGTCAACAGCTTAGTAAGCCCTCAGATAAGGACTTAATAATCCCATGTTGAAATACAACAATTTCATGAATTTTCATCTACAAAAGTACTTTTTGACCATTTATTAAGCATTTAGTGGTAGCAAGCAATATAAAATTATGTGGGTCTGCTATGGAGGCAGGTTTGAAGGGTGGTTGGGAAAATGGAGACAATGGTGGGGAAAAGATAGCAGTGGTGGTGGGATTGGTATTTGAAAATTGAATGCTTGTAACAAATCATCATGAACAACTTTGTAAACTAGGGTATTTAAATAAAGTTGGAGATGTGTACTAAAAGTGGGTAAAGGACCAAACATGATAGCCTCTCAGTATCTGTATTGCAAATCATAATGCCGAGAGAGAGACAGAGAGGGAGACAGAGAGAGAAAAAGTGCCTTCCATAGAGGCAGGCTGGGGTGGCAGTAGGGGTAACAGGAGGGATACAGGGGATATTAGTGTGGGATATACTAGGGGATATACTAGAGGAGGGATGGGTGTTGGAACACTGTATGACTGAAACCCAATCACGAAAGCTTTGTAACTGTATCGCATGGATGATCCAATTAAAAATAAAAAATAAAGTAGGGGAAAAAATAAAAGGCTCACTTCTGAAGAAAAAAAAAACAACAACAACAAATCATGAAAAGAGATTCAAATATATTCCTCCCACAGGCACTGCTTTTGGTTCAGAGTT
This sequence comes from Sorex araneus, assembly GCF_027595985.1. NCBI lineage: Eukaryota > Metazoa > Chordata > Mammalia > Eulipotyphla > Soricidae > Sorex > Sorex araneus. The sequence goes on from NC_073304.1 coordinate 78,982,491, forward strand.
ACAGGTCAGTAATCCTGGAAGCTAGTTTGAGGTTCTGCTTGTCTCCTACATGTGGCCCTATCAGAGAAATGAGCAATGAAAGATTAAAGCCAGAAGGGAAGGCACAAGGTAATAATGCCTGGAGTAATTTTATTTCAACTCTATTTAGATAGTCAGAATCACTCTGTCAAAGAGATGATTTCCATGTCACACAATTAGCCTAAAGATAAAAGATAATTCTGGCATCATATTTTTTTTACAGCATACAACTATTTGCAAATGTGGCTGTGCTTTTTCTATAGCTGTGAAGATATTTAAATGCTCTCAAGATTTTACTGTTATGAAAGAATTAAACACTCCTCACAATTTCCAATTTTCTTGAAGTCATTGGAGCTTTGGTTTCTGTATTTACAAATGTGTCAACAGCTTACATTAAAATTTGTCATACTAAATAATTTTCACATCCTGTCAGTCTAACTGAAACATTCTCTGTGCACTTCTTTTATTACAAGTTAATTGATAGCTTGCGGTGGTTGATACGGTGGGTGGATACTATCCAGTAGTACAATGCCTCAAATTAAACTCACTAAAGTTCCTATAGAATTATAATCTAGGCAGGCTGCCACCTGCCTCCAACTCTTCTTTGCTTCCCTTAACACTGTAATTCTAAGAATGTAGAATTGCTCACTCCCAAAGCAGACATGAGTGTTGGGAGAGATTTCCAGAGTGCCAGAGGAGTGGAATAAGTATGGTACCAACAGAAATACTTTGGGACTCAATGGAGCTGAGTGGGATATTTCTGTGCTGATCCACAGACCTCACACTCCAACCCAGACAAGAGCAATAGCACCCATGCTGCCCACTCCTTTTTATGCCCTCATCATAGTCTTTAAGGTCCTACATCAGGAGTCAGTAAGTTTTCTTTAAAAGAACAGTTAGTATATAAATATATATTTAGATATTATAAGTAAATAAATACATAGAGTTATAATATTTAGGGATTATATAATGTTCTGTTCTGTTGTCCCATTGTTCATCGATTTGCTTGAGCGGGCACCAGTAATGTCTTTATGGTGAGACTTGTTACTGTTTTTGGCATATTGAATACACCACAGGGAGCTTGCCAGGCTCTGCTGTGCAGGCAGGATACTCTTGGTAGCTTGATGGGTTCTCTGAGAGGGTGAAGGAATCAAACCCAGGTCGGCCACGTGCAAAGCAAACACCCTACCCACTGTGCCATCACTCCAGCCCATTATATACATATACTAAAGCATTATAAAATATATATAACATATAATATAAATAAATATAACTATTACTATAGAGTTTATTCTGTAATCTTCAACAATATCAAATTTTAGAGGTTGGAGTAATCCCTGAACACAGAACCAGCTCCAGGAGTAAGCCCTGAGTATAGCCAAGTATGACCCAACCTCACTCCCAACCATGCCAATTTATTTTTCTTCAAAATGTATGATTACTGTACTCATGGATCACTCCTGATGGGGCTCAGGGGACCATTATGTTGTGCTGGGAATTGGACACAGGTCTACAGTGTGCTAGTAAGTGCCTTACCTACTGTACTATCTCTCTGCCTCAACCCTCCTTATTTAAAAGCCATACATATCTAGAGAGCTCTGCATAAAGAGGTTACAGGCTTGACTTAGCCTGTGTCTGGTGTTCCCATCCCCTGCCTTATTAATCTGGTCCTTCCCCTGCCTGACTTCACCCAACAAGTACCATGTTCTCAGTTCCTCCCTCTGTTCCAGCTATGTGATCCTCCCTGATTCCTCAGATAAGCATGTTTTCATTGCAGGATCCCTGCACTATTCCCATGTGCCTGGCTGCCCATTCTCCAAAGGACTCCTGAGTTGCTCCTACCACTTGCTCAGTGGTTTGCTCATGGATCCTTAGAGAAAAGCCCCTCGACCAGCCCAGCTCTAAAAACAACGACTCTGCTTCCCATTCCTTGGGGCAAAAGCACCATGAATTTTTGTTTTCTCCCATATCAAGATTCCCTTGGTCAGTGGGCAAACAGGAAGTGCCTATGGTTATATTTCATATTAACATTTTTATGAATAACATGAACATGTACACGATGAGCAATTTTAATAAATTTATAATCATCTCCATATTAGTGACGGAGGAATAGAAAACTAAAGAAACTTTTTCAACATTGATTTGTAAGCACCAAGCTTGAATTTAGGCAGAGCTCTCTAGATACGTATGGCCTAGTCATAAATTCCAATAACTTTTCTCTCTGATGCCACTTCTTAAGTAACATTCTAGGAAATATACACTATGCTATGTAGAAAATGGTGCGGGTTTGTTCACGAAGGGGATCCAGAGTTCATGACTCTGAGAGTTCATTGAGATGCAGTCTCTGTCTCTGTCAGGAGTGACCTTAGCAGTCGCCATTGGCAGCAGGAGAACATTTAATATGACTTCACAAGATTGGACAGGGCAAAGTAGGTGACAGTGCCCTGATGCTATGTCCAGAGGAAAATGTGTTCTACTAGATCATTAATTCATCCAGGACCTGTAATTTCAAAATACTGAGACTGACATCCCTATTGATTGTTCCCAGAGGACACTGCCTCACTGTAAGATAAACCTACAATAGTAACCAAGGAGCTTCTGTGTGTGTGTGTGTGTGTGTAAATAAACATTAGATATCTAGTCACATTTTTAGACTGAAATCTTGAGATCATTTTGGTATGTGTGTGGGAAGGGGGAGGGTAGCAGACTAATTTAAATCATTAAAATCTTTAGGGAAGGGGGTTTATAGGGCATGAAACTATTTTCAAGATGTGGTTACATGGGTGTTCATTTCCTTTGCTTCCTTATTCCATTTCTATTACAATCTAATAGGCTATCAAAGAAAGAAACATTTCTCAGAGGTCATAGACCAACATTTCATAAGCACTCTGGAAGTCTTCAGCATCACCTAGGAGGATTCTATTAATTTAAAAAGGCCAAGTCATAATGATGCCATATACGTAAAAACCAACCAACCAAAGAACAGTGATGCTCAGCAGTACAAAATCAGGAAACCTCATACGTTCAGTTGGAAAACCTACTGAAAGTCTATTACTAGCGCTACCAAATATTAACTTTAGGAATTTATTTAGATGAAAACCTTCAAAATGAAACGACAAAACTTCATTCTATACAAGGAAACTTGATTCTGTGAAATGGAAAGGTGCACTTTGTTACAAAATGAGAATACTGATGTTTGTAACATTATTCTTCTAAATTTAACTTTATTTAACTTATAGATGTAGTGCAAATTTAATGAAAATTCCAGTAGAGTGCCTTAGAACTCAACAAAATTGCCATAAAATTAAACTGGATATATATATATAAACAGTATGAAAGTTTTATTCTGAAAAGAAACAAAGCTTTAGTAAATATTATAAAGAAAAATTCATTCATCCTGGTTTCAACTCAGAGAAAAATGTGGCACAATATACATAGTACATAAACAAATCTGAAATGTAGCATACAATAAAGTAAATTACTAGTATAATGGGGTGAATAAAGGATTATTAAGCAAATGTCTTTATGATACTATAGATAAATCAAAAACACATTCAAGAAGGTCCACAGGAAATGGAAGATTCTGTGTGGATAATATATTTTAATATTTCATTTTAAAATTAAACTCTAAAACCAGCATGTAATAAGTAGTCTACATTCCTTTACAGATTTAATACTTTTCCATGTATTGAGTCAAGAGATGCACTCAGACGAGACAAAGACACATGATATACTAAGGTCACTAAACTTCAGAACAGTATTTAATAAAGAAATATTATCACTTTAACAAAAGAGTTAACATTTATTGAAAGGTAGGGGAGAAAAAGAAAGACTGATATGTAAAGGATAGAACAAATGATTCATATCAGGAATGAAAATAAAATATATGGAAGAAATTTTATTTCTTCTTATGGTGAAAGAAATGATGATGCAAGCAACTTTGATATTTCATTTCACATCAATTAAATTTGCAACAATAGGAAAAAATGTGCTATCAAGGCTCAGATTTAGCTGCTTCTATGTTCTACAGGGTGGCACTGAAAAGAACTTTTTGCAAAGCAATGTGGTTGTAAAGGAACCCATAGCCTTACTGGAGAAATTTTACATCTGGGAATAATTCAAAGGAAGCAAAGAATCTGCACTGTTGTAATAAGAGCATTATAACCTGGTAAATCCAGAACTCTGGAGAAAATCTGAATATCGAAAGAAGATTTGTTGTCTAAAAAGTCATGGATATTCAAGATGTCCTCTACTGCAACTCAATATCTACCTATCCATTTATACATACATATATATATATATACAGAGAGAGTTTATTGGAAATAGAGAAAAATATTTATAACATACCACTGTAAATACAGAATACAAAAGTTTCCATATATATGTATATATATGCCATATACGTATATATGTGGGGGGGGCTGGAGCCATAGCACAGCAGGTAGGGCGTTTGTTTACTTTGCATGCTGCCAACCCAGGTTCCACTCCTCTGTCCCTCTCGGAGAGCCCAGCAAGTTACTGAGAGTATCCCGCCCGCACAGCAGAGCCTGACAAGCTACCCGTGGAGTATTCGATATGCCAAAAACAGTAACATCAAGTCTCACCATGGAGACATTACTGGTGCCCACTTGAGCAAACTGATGACCAAGGGGATGACAGTGACAGTGACAGTGACATACATATGTGTATATGTGTATACCAGAATGAAGAGGAAACTTATGGAAGTGAAACAGCCATTTGGCTGACTGTAGAAGCACTGGAGTTTTCCACTTTTAACACTACTACCACATCAGGATTTCAATAAAAAGCATGCGTGTGGGGTCAGGTAGTATAGAGGGTATGGCATTTTCCAGGTTCAATAGCTGACACTTGTATGGTCTCCTGAGCATTAGCAGGAGTGATCACAGAGCACAGAGTCAGAAAGGAGTTATTTCTAACTCCTATTTTGGGCCACTAGGTATGGCCCAAAATTTTTTTTAAAAAAAGAAGAAAAGAAAAGAGAAAAGAGCACATGAATGTGTATATATTGTGAGTATGTGTATCAGAGAGGGAGGTAACTATATGTGTCGTGTGATCAAAGAAATAAAATGCTATAAAAGATTTTTCCATTATATGCTTTCGGCATGCATCTCCCATCCCATCTGGTTCCTCCAGCCATCATTTTCTTAGTGATCTCTTCTCTATTCCATCTGCCTTCTCCCCTCCACTCATGAAGCTGGCTTTCAGCTATGGGGCAATCCTCCTGGCCCTTGCATCTACTGTCCTTGGGTGTCAGCCTCATGTGATGTTATTCTATACCCCACAAATGGAGTTCAGTCCTTCTATGTCTGTCCCTCTCTTTCTGACTCATTTCACTTAGTATAATATTCTCCATGTCTATCCATTTATAAGCAAATTTCATGACTTCATCTCTCCTAACAGCTGCATAGTATTTCATTGTCTAAATGCACCAAAGTTTCTTTAACCAGTCATCTGTTTTAGGGCACTTGGATTGTTTCCATATTTTGGATAATGGAACAAACATGATGACCTCTCAGTGTCTGTGTTGCAAGCCATAATGCCCCAAAGAAGAGAGAGAGTATGGGGAATATTGTCTGCCATAGAGGCAGGGGGAGGGTGGGAAAGGGAGGTATACCTGGGATATTGGTGGTGGGGAATGTGCACTGGTGGAGGGATGGGTGTTTGATCATTATGAGATTGTAACCCAAACATGAAAGCTTGTAACAATCTCACAATGATTCAATAAAATAAAGAAAAAAAAGATTTTTCAGGGCCTGCGTAGATAGTCTAAAGAGCTGGAGCACACACTTTGAATGTGGGAGACTCAGGTCAGGTCCTTAGTACCACATGGTTCCTTGAGTATCATCTTAAGTGACTTCTAGCATCGCCAGATATGGGGCACAAAGTAGTGTTTGGCATCTGCTTAAAGCTTCAGAGGCTCAGGGTGTGGTCAATTTGCCAGAATTCTAAACTAATATCCTAGCATATCTGAAAGGTTGATGGTGTAGCAATTTTGCTTACTTGCTCTTAATCATTAACTCAGGATCTAGTTCTATCCTGAAGTTAAAGGGAAGCCTCAGGCAGGCAGTCTTTTGACAGTCTGGCCCATCCTAGTTCCCTCTAAAACTCATGAGAAAAAAATCTATTGTCAGAGGGACTCACTCCTGCTTGAGTCCCAGATGCAGAATTTCTTCTGATACCCTATGCGGATCTTGGAATTTCTTACTGTTCTAGGGGACTGTTTCTACACCCTTCCATACTTCTTAAAGCCACCTCCCCCAGCCACCATCTTTCAGTGAACAGGATACTTGTCTTACATATGACTGACCCAGGCTCAATATTGGCACCACATGATCTCCAGGGCGGTGTCAAGAGTAAATCAGGAGTAAGCCATGAGCACCAATTGGTGTGGCCCCCCAACTCCCCCCTACACACAATTTTTTAAAATTAAAAATAAATTCACTAGGGCATGTGATTCTCTTCCTATGTACACAATCTTGAAGAGCCCAATATAGGACACAAACACTTGTTTCTGCTGCACCCTTTCTGAATCAGATACTTTCCTCTTGACCTTGGTAGCTGTCAAGTCCAGCTTTTCCTGGGCTCTTTGCCTTGGGACATAAGAACACTACACTACACTTTCCACTTACACCCCAATTTTCTACTTGTAATGGGATGCATCAAATGATCTAACACTCTTGGACATGCCAGAGGCATGGGATAGACAGGCATAATTTTATGAGGGAATTCCCTGAAAAGACTTGCGTCTGTAAGAAATCCTGCATGTGAGTCTGAAAAACAGGACATGAAGGACCTGAAGGGAAATGCACTTGAACTGAGGTCTTGTTCTTTGAAAAATTCATGGGCCTTTTGGAATATCATTAGAAGATGAAACCTTGCGATTGAATTTTGATAAAGTTCAGAAAAGAGGAGGAGGAAGATGGGCATCTGATACTGCTCCACATTTGGTCATTACAGCCATGGATCAGCAGAGGACACTGTCTGCTGCCCTGCTCCTGCAGTTAGGACAGGTAGGAACTGCTGACTCTGGGGGGCCCCCCACGTCCCAGATCCCCAGGACTGACTTCTCCCCATCCTGCCACACAACACAGGTCCAAAGAATGAAATATGCACAAAGGCAGGCTATGTTTCCTTTAAAAGAAGGGAACATGAGACAAACCCGAACAGTTCATCCCTCTACACCCATCACAAAATGAATGCCAAATATAATGTTATCATGGAAAATTCATTGAATCTAAACAACCGTCCCTCTTCCTGAAGCACCTAAGAGTTACTATTTTTTTTCTGGGTCAGAAGATTCTGGCAATTTCAGCAATCTCATTTTTGTTTGTGTCATTAATCTCACAGCCTCACAGCAGTAGGTTAGGCTTAGAAGGATGAGAGGCCAGAGACTGTTGTGATACACCAAGTTCTGGGCCAGGAGCATCATTGGCAGCAACACATTGCACCAGGAAGTGCTCATTGCCAGGACAATGTCCCCTTGTTTTTGTTCCTGCACACAGTTGACCTACGTATGGGAAGTAGAATCTGATAGTGGCTCAGGTGAGTTGTGAATGTGAGAGAAATCCCCCTAGATGACCCTAGTCCATCATATCCTGCAAGCATTTAAGTCTAAGATAAGGCAGAGTCCCTGGATGGTGCAGATTCAAACTCTGAAGTACAACTGAAAATAACTGAGCAAACTCCTACCTCTCAAGTACTGAAAAATAAGATGTCTGATCATCTGCGAATCTATATAGACACATGTAACCATTTCAGAGTTTGGGGGAGACAAATTGAATGTGAGGCTTCCCCTAGGTCTGGAATTCTACAATGACTCTGAAACAGGATAATATTTCCCACTGAGGGAGAAAATAGTTGTTGGGTTGCCTCCAAACTGAACATGGCAACTCTAACACACAGTTCTTAGTACAATGTCTTTTAAAAGAACAAAATGACAGGGGATTAATGACATTTAGATGGATAGCAAGTGTACTTTGGAAAGAGGTGAATCAATTTTTTTCTTCTCTGTGTGAATTCCCCCTTTACTTCCGTCAGTGACAAAAGACTTCTAAGAATCTCTTGTTGCCAAGTTCCTTCTTTACCCAAAGAACCCTGTAAGCTGGACTGTTTTCTAGTTACTGCTCTGGTTTTCACCTGATATATATATATACCACTGATATATATCATGCATCAGACCTCTGGGACTGGAGCACAGCAGGTAGGGCGTTTGCCTTGCATGTGGCTGACCTGGGTGCGATTCCTCCATCCTTCTCTTCTCGGAGAGCCTGGCAAGTTACCAAAGGTATCCCACACACACAGCAGAGCCTGGCAAGCTACCCGTGGCGTATTCTATATGCCAAAAACAGTAACAAGCAAGTCTCACCATGGAGACGTTACTGATACCTGCTCGAGCAAATCGATGACCAACAGGATCAGACCTCTGATGAAATGGTGGTCACACAGGGTCAAGACAAAGAAACTTTTCAGTAAATCCTTTCACCTAAGAATCACAAATATTTCCTACAAAGAATTTGGCATTTGAAAAGTCAGATTACCTTGACATGAAAAATTGAACATCATATCCTGTTCTCTCTAGGGGTAAAAATAATATTGCTGTTCATCGTAAGAATAACAAAATAAGAGTAACATTTTGTCATAAATCCCCTTGAACTCAACTATGAGCAAATAACTCTATCCATGTAGACACTGGAACAGAAGATGAGCTCATTATCAGTAATTATTTCATCTCTCCCCTTCCTCCTGAAATCCTTAAACCTATTTTTTTTGTCTTCATGTCCTTTTCCAACACAATCTGTCTCCTTCCTCCCTCTCAACCACTTGCATGTCCTAATTAAGATCTCGATGGGTGAAGATCAGTGTATCCTGTTTCTCTACACCTACATGGTAAGCACAGGGTCAAGTTCATATTTCAAGAGACAGCCTGATTTTACTTTGAAGTATTTGAAGCAGCCTCGTGTAGAGGAGCACTGTAAGCACCATAAGCACTGTTGTCCTGCTGTTCATCAATTTGCTTGAGTGGGCACCAGTAATGTCTCCATTGTGAGACTTGTTGTTACTGTTTTTGGCATATCAAATACGCCATGGGTAGTTTGCCAGGCTCTGCTTTGCGGGGTAGAGGAGCAGAATGTTTAAAATTTTTTTGTATGTATGATCTTGTGGATAGAGAGAGCAAGTGCCCCTAATACCTCTTACCAGTTTGGGGACTGGAGACTGTGCTGAGAGCAATGGCAGGATCCTTTAAACCTCTCAGGCTCTCCTCAATCCCCTCTATGCATCAGAATCACCAACAGAGCTTAAAAATGTAAACAAAGCAAGAAAAAAAAATCATAGGCCAAAGGTGACCCTTGTCTAAGATTCTCATTTAAAGGGAACATTACCTCCTAGAACTTCTGATATACAGCTGACTTTTGAGAATGACTCTTCTAAAACTTTCCAGGCAAGCAAACCCTTTGTCCAAGTATTCACCGTGATGCTTACAGTCAATAAGTACTTCTGTTCTCAGAGCAGTTCTCATGCACCACTGACTGATTTTATTTTTAGCATTTCTCCAAAACTCACTAAAACAAAGGACAAACATAATTGTGTTCCCTTGTTTTTCCCCAGTAATTGGACTCACACTCAACACTGTCTCTTTTAGCTTCATTGCCATATGTGTGGCAGGTAGAACCATACAAATTACTACTACAGAATCTATGTGCAAAGCCCAATTTGTCCCCACACACATACACCCATTTTCATGATTTGGAAGGTCAGTTAGACTCTTCTTGTATTGCATCGCCTGTGTTCTGGACCCAGCCCTGTCACCTGCCTGAACTCTGGAGGCTGGAAGAGAGTCAAAGAATAGAACAAACTGGGAAAGAGGAACTAACTTCCCCGCCCCCCTGCTGCTCTATTTGGTTACTCCTCTCACCAGTCACTTCTGCCTGTTCTCATGCAGCTTTCTGTGACTTAAAGATCTCTAGATTTTATGGGTGTTCCTCAGAAACCTGTACTCTTATTTACAACATTCTACTTCTTTCTGTGTCTAAAGAAGATTAAGTATCTCTTGGAGGTGCTCTGAATCTGAGTCCACTTTGGACAGTGCCTTTCAGATGGCAGTTTTCAAAAGCCACCTTTCAGAAGACCCAGTTCATATCTCAGTATTCCTGCCACCAACTACCCATTTCTTCTATCAAAGAGAAAAATAAAAGTTATTTTTGAAAGAATGTCTCCTGTGCTTCTCTGTGAATGGAAGCCAGGACCTGGATAGAATAACCACTGACTGATCTATTTTCTCCACATTTTTCAGGGAGTAAAATTCATTACACTGACATCAGAAGATAACCTACTGGGACTGACAGCAAAAATCTAAACTTCTTTTTGAGCTACAAGAAGCTTCTTTGTGGGCAGAGAAAGACTGCATATTAAAATTAGCACCTGCTATCCGGAAGCAGAGGAGTGTGGTTGAGAAATACCAAGGACAAATTCCAATTTAAACAACCAAATAAAACGTGTTGTACTGTTTGCTTCTTTCAATAATTATAGAAACATAAATAAAAAGATAATAAATCTTTTCCTGGTGGGATTGGTAATTATCATTATTGTAATGTGATTGCTTGGTAACAAAAACAAAGCTGCAAACAATGAGTTATCAGAAAAGGAAATAAGGAAAATTATTCCACTTAAAATAGTATCCAAAAAATACATAAGAATTTAATCAAGGAGGTGAAACAGGTCTGTGTAGAAAATACACAGTGATGAAAAGATCTGAAAATACAAAGAAATTTAAAATTACATTGTATTCATTAATTAGTAGCCTTATCATTACTTTTTTCACGTTTCTTTCAAACCATCTATAGAGTCACTGCCATTCCAATCAACATTAAAGTTGCAATAGCAGCTTTTACAGAATCACAAAAATAATCTTAAAAGGTATATGAAATCACAAAAGATTATGAACAATAAAAGCAACTGAGAAAGAAAGTTGATGCCATAACAGTTCCTTTGTCCTAACAGTTTCATGACAAAGCAATCATATCAAAATAGAAACAAAAAGGGAAACCAGTGGTACAGAGTCAAGAACCCAGAACTAAATTTATATAAATATAATCAACTAATAATATTTGGGAAGTTGAGAATAGTCAATGGAGAACAAATAGTTTCTAACATGAGCTTATGAGAAAAATGCATACATGCATATAAAGAATGAAACTAGACACCTCTGTAATATCGGTTGCAAAAAATCAACTCAAGATGGATTAAAACTTAAATATAAGATCTGAAATGGATTACATTCCTCAGGAAACATAAGGGTAAATTTCCATTACATAGATTTGACAATGATTTATGGATGTGACACCTAAAACACAAGTAATGAAATAAATAAATTTAACTATATCAAACCAAGAAGCTTTTGCACAGTAAAAGAAGTGAACAACAAAATGAAAAGATGCCCCATGATTGGGAGGTGGTATTTACAAATAATATATTTGATAAGGAATTAATATGAAAATACAAAATCAACTCAAATGACTTGGATGTACAAAAACCTACAAATAATCTAATTTAAAATTGGCAATAAATTCAGATATTTTTTCAATAAAATGGTTAAGTACATGAAACAAATAACTTAATTTAAAATGGACAACAAATTTATATAGTTTTCCAAGAAAAATGACCAGCAAATCACATAAAGGTACCCAACAAAAGCCTAATGATTAGAAACGTATAAATCAAAACTTCATGTATGTTATAAGGGCACACATGAAACAGACAAGAGATAGCAACAAATGCTGGTGAGGAAATGGAGAAAAGGAACACATAGATATTGCTAACCCTTGGATACTGGTGTGTAAGCAAGTAGAACTGCTATGGAAACCGTAGAGAGGAGTCTCAAATTAAAAGCAGAATCATTATAGCATTTCTGGGAATTTATTTAAAAATAAACTAAATCAGTCTTTTGTTTTGGAGTCACTTTCCACAGTGCTTAGGGCTTACTCCTAGTTCTGTACTCAGGGATCACTTCTGGTGGTACTCAAGCAGCCTTATAGGGTGCTAGAGATTGAACCTGGACTGGCCATCAGTAAGGCAAGTGCTCTACCCGCTGTACTTCATTCCAGCTCATAAAATCACTCTTTTAAAGAACTGTCTGTGTCATGACACAGCCTGATTTAGAGTAGCCAAGATGTGAAAACAATATATCTGCCCATCAATTGATGGAAAGATAAAGAAAGTGCTGTAAGTATACAAAAGAATAATACTTGGCCATAAAAGGGTATCCTGCCATTTACTACAACACGGATAAAACTTGAAGGCATTTTGCTAAGCATGAGTAAGTCCATCAGAAAGTGACAATTACTGCACAAAAATCTCACTTATGTGTGAAATCTGCACTGCACTGTAGCACTGTCGTCCCATTGTTCATCGATTTGCTCAGGTGGGCACCAGTAACATCTCCATTGTGAGACTTATTGTTACTATTTTTGGCGTATCAAATACGCCACGGGTAGCTTGCCAGGCTCCGCCGTACAGGTGAGATATTCTCGGTAGCTTGCTGGGCTCTCCTAGAGGGAAGGAGGAATCAAACCCGGGTCAGCTGCGTGCAAGGCAAACGTCCTACCCATTGTGCTATCGCTTCAGTCCATGATATCTAAATAAAAAATCTCAGAAATAAAGATCATTCTGTGTTTACCCATGGTGAAAGTTGAGATGGGAATGGGAGAATTGGGTGAAAGTGGTCAACAAAATATACATACTCCCAGTTGCAAGATCACTAAGAACCTTGGATGGAGTTTACAGCTGGATGTCCACAGTCGAAGCTGCTCTGTTGTGTTTGAAAGTTGCTTAAATCCTGAAAATCTTGCACTTATTTTTTTAGTAATTTTATTTAATTTATTTTTAAATTTTTTTGTTTGCACTATTTTTAGCTATATGTGATGGTGAATTTTATTAATGATTTTACAATTAATTTGTAAGTTCTTATACTACACATCTTAAATGTATGTAATATTGACTGTATTTTCTCATTAATGTTCTTTAGATTAAAAGCGATTGCTAACTATAAAAGACTCTCAGAAATTGAAAGAGGCAAGTAACTTATCTGAATCCACAGCGAGAAAGAAAAGAAGACAGACAGATGGAGGAGAGTCAGGGCAGGCTTATAAATTCTTGATAATATATTACTGTCTACTAATCCATATGCATTTACAGCTGTTTATACAACTTGGAGAATCAAGGAAGATGGTCTTAGTATACTGAAATAGTGCTTCTTAAACTTTTTCAATTACTTTTACCTAAGAAATTTTTATACAACCTTAGGTATTTAGGAATAAAAAATAGGTATAGAAATAAAGCATTTATTTAAAAAGTCATTAAAAATTTATTTTAAAAGTTTTTAGAAGTTATGCAACCCCACATGGGGCCTTGACCCACAGTTCAAAAAGCTAAATAACAGAAAGATATCCCTTAAAACCAGAAACCAGAGTGTGAAAATTACATTATGGAAAGCGCCCTGTATGTGCTCTTTAAGTAAGCAGTAAAATGTGATAAAGTACAATAATAATGTGAGCTATAAGAACTCTCCTGGGGGCTGGAGCAATAGCACAGAGGGTAGGCGTTTGCCTTGCATGCAGCCAACCCGGGTTTAATTCCCAGCATCCCATATGGTCCCTAAGCACCGCCAGGAGTAATTCCTGAGTTCACAGCCAGGAGTAACCCCTGTGCATTGCCAGGTGTGACCCAAAAAGCAAAAAAAATAAATAAATAACTCTTCTGATACCTCAAACAGAAAAAAATATAGCTCAGTATTATTCTCATAGTTTAGTAAGCAGGAAAATAAAGCTAAAATAATATTGTGATTTAAATTCATTTAAAAATATTATTTAAAAATTTTAAAAATTATTTTAAAAAATAATAAAATATTTCATAATATAGTTTTTAATTTTTATTAATATCTCTGAATTATACCTGGAAGTGCTGTGTACAGGGCATATTGAAATATTTGTGATTGAATCCAGGACCTTTCACATGTATGGTCCTGGACATGCCTTCTTGAAGCATATTCTCTGGCACCTCCAATGTAGACTTAAAGTAGTGGTTCTTGCTTCAAGTTAAGATTGTTTTGTATCAATGTCATTTTTCAACCACTGGATTATAAACTTAGGACATAAGTTATAAAGGCTGGTTAGATGGTGGGAGAACACACAGATCATGTGTTTAGCTCTAACATTTATTTTGTTAACACTGCAACCTTGATTGTCACTTATTGGCTTATTGATAACCATAACTTTTTTCTTTTTTACTTTTATTTATTTATTAATTAATTAATTTATTTATTTTTATTGAATCACTATGAGCTACAGTTACAAAGCTTTTATGTTTGAGTTTCAGTCATACAATGACCAAACACGCATCCCCCCACCAGAGTAAATTTTCTGCCACCAATGTCCCCAAGTATCTCTCCCCCTCCCCCTATCCTATTATTCCCCCTGCCTCTATGACAGACAGTTTCCTTCTTACTCTCTCTCTACTTTGGGGCATTATGGTTTGCAATACAGTTACTGAGAGGCCATCATGTTTGGTCCTTTATCTACTTTCAGCACACATCTCCCATCCCGAGAGATCCCTCCAACCATTATTAAAAAGTACAGGACCTTCATCTGGATAAGTATGCCGTTCAAGTGTGTAGATTTGGTGAGCTACTAACTCTACTATCTGGATCCAGAGTGTGTGACTTTAGGGAGTTTGGGGACACTAAGGTGGGATATTATCTCAGCTTTTTGTTTTGGAGAACCTTGGGATTTGTAAGCAAGATCTGAATTTACCTGAGACCCCCTTCCTATAACAAGTGAGTACATTTAATGTAGATTGTATAAATACAAAGGTCTCTATTTTGGAGGAATACATATATGTTGTACAGAGAATCATTTTGGTGCTGAGTAATTAATTTAAATACCATATATTGCATAAAACATAGGTGAATACCAAATCTGGAACTCTTTATTATTTTGGCATGTTTTGTAAGATGTAGCAAATGAGACATTACTCTTCAAAGAGAAGGTTTTGAAGCCATTGATTTTTAAACATAGTTTAAACATAGTTAATAGAAAAAGCAACATAGAGATTGTTTTTTTTTTTCTTTTCTCCTATTAGAACTGTATTCCAGTTGCAGAATACCATAGGGGGAAACCTAATGAAATAAAAAAAAGTAACAGATTCCTTTAGACAAGGGAATAAATTTGGAAAGACAAGTGCAAATGGGGGATACTGTTAAGTGCTATTATTTACAACACATAAAACTTCCAAGGCTGATAATAGGACTAATGCAAAGTTAATGCAATTTTTAAAGTGTGTATTCAACAAGGTCTTATGAACAGACCGAAAAACAGGGGAAGCAGACTGGCATAATCAAGGTGGGTTTGCATTGCTGCAAGTGCAAAAAAAAAAAAAAAAAGAAAAAAGAAAAAGAAAGCAGTTGGAATTGAACTTATTAGGACCAGAATTCAGCACAACTAACATGCTTGTTCCCAGGGAGCCACTCAATCTAATATTGCAAATGAAATAAATAGGGATAGACATGAAGCAACAGAGGACTACACAGCTGGTTAGAGATATGGGAAGAAGTTTCAATGGAATTTGTGTCAGGTTAGGAAGGCACAGACATTTGAAAACAAGGAATCAGAGATCCATAAAATAGGCTAATTCGAGAGAGCCTGGAAATGCCTCATCCTCTAATTTCTTCAACTGTGACAGAAATCAATGGCGCTGATAAATCATGGATCTGAATATTCTTGGGCTTCAGTCTGCTGCTCTGCATATTCGGGTGCAGAAACAATGTACCTGGAACCCATAGTAGCACATTCTGTTGATAACCTGGGCAGTTGTCTTGGGCCATGGAGTTGTAGCTCCTATTTAGGACTCTCAAGTCCTTATTTCCACTCTGGGAGTCAGAGTGGACTAGAACAGGGAGTCAATACCATCATCAAATGGACCACCCTGAAAGGCTATATCTGGTTAAATATTCACTACTCAGCACTCCCTATTATTGGAAAACTCTACATTATATTGGAATAGAAACACATTATTGGATCCCTTTCAAGGCTGAAAGAAATTACATTTGAGATGTTTTACTGCATGAGGCCATTATGTCCAAATTTGTGTAAAACCTGAACTGGGTCGGATGATTCAAACAGTCCCTTTATCAAGCTGGCATGG
Organism: Sorex araneus; assembly: GCF_027595985.1. Classification (NCBI taxonomy): domain Eukaryota; kingdom Metazoa; phylum Chordata; class Mammalia; order Eulipotyphla; family Soricidae; genus Sorex; species Sorex araneus. Next base: position 78,998,724 of record NC_073304.1, read on the forward strand.
AAAATAACTCATTAGAGTAGGGTAGATGGCACAGTTGTCAAAGTTGTATGATGGGAAAACCGTTTTACAAAGTGACTGGCTACCATTTCTGGGTACTTGTGTGCTGACTCTGGAGTTTAAAGCACCACAAAAGGTTTAGAAAACCAACCACAACTCTTCCCTGCCTTTTCTGACCAACAGTGCCTCAGTAATAATATAATATAATATAATATAATATAATATAATATAATATAATGTAATATAATATAATAGTGATCTCTAACTATAGAGAAACTCTAAAGGTTTTTGTATTCAAGTAGTAATTCTGAACATTTATAACACAAACGTCATACATATTAGAAATTGAGTGATTATTTAAATAAGCAGAATTAAAAATTTAAAAAAATCCAATGCATCCAACCTATCTTTCTTTTCTCTTGTCTATAATTATAAAAATACAGGTATTATCAGGAGTTGTCCTGCCACATGTTTCTATGATTCCCCTCCCTGAACTTAGAAAGCAAGATTTAGGGGCACTAGGAAGAGGCATCGACTTCTCAAGTCAATTCCCAAAGAATGTTCTTCAGCAGAGACCCACTTGACGAGGTCTGTACCTGGATCTTTTCCCTGCTGCCATACACCTTACACATGTAAATGAGCATCACAGAAATGGATGCAGGGACCCACCTTGCATTTATACACAATGAGGAGAAAAGACAATTGCTGTTCAAGTTCTAGCTCTAGTGCAAGTTTCAGTGATGAAAACAGGGGATGGAGGGAGTACAGAGGTTAAGACAATTGCCTTGAATGTGGCTTATCCAGGTTGGATCCTGATTCTGCATAATGTCCGGTAAACACGAGTCAGTATAACCCCTAAGCACAGAGCCAACAGGTTCCCCTGATCAATGTTAGTATGCCCTTCCCAACCCAAATATAAAATGACAAAAACTAAAGGAGGAACACCTGGGGTCTATTGACTGAGACTACCTCTTCCTTTCACCCCCAGAGATATCTATAGAGAAAGTTGTGATTAACTATAACCAAATAGGTAGCCAACTGCCTACTAACATTAAAAAAAATTTTTTAAGCAAAAGCTTTTTCTGTTTTGGGGTGGTGTGTGTGTGTGTGTGTGTGTGTGTGTGTGTGTGTGTGTGTGTGCTTTACCTTGGGATCACACCTGGCTGTGTCCAGAAAAAACTCTTGGCTCTGTGCTCAGAGATCACCCCTGGCAGTGCTTGGAGAACCATTTGCAATGCTGAGGATCAAATCCAGGTTGGCTGCATGCAAAGCAAGTGACTTACTATCTCTCCAGCCTCAGGCAATAACTTTTAAGTAAATATATGTAACTGGTATTTGGGTAAAACTACTTAGAACATGGAGTCTATGCACAGCAATACACAAAAATAGGAGTCAGAGTTAACAGTTCAAGAAACTGTACAACTTCAACTACAGAAACAAAACTAATTATCAACATAATTGGTTAATTTTACATTTTTTCTCCAGTAAGGGGATAAAGAGGAAAGAAAGCTATCATCTACATTACCACCAAAATTTTCGACAAGAAAATAAGCCAACCTTATATGATTAAAGCTCTAAAAATGGAAATCATGCAAAGTAGGACGGGAGTGATAGTACAGCGGGTAGGATGTTTGCCTTGTATGCAGCCAACCCGGGTTCGATTCCTCCATCTCTCGGAAAGCCCAGCAAGCTATCAAGAGTATGCCGCCCACACGGCAGAGCCTGGCAAGCTACCCATGGCGTATTCGGTAACAAGAAGTCTCACAATGGAGATGTTACTGGTGCCCGCTCGAGCAAATCGATGACCAAGGGGATGACAGTGACAGTGACATGCAAAGTAAGAATTAAAAAGGACAGAATCAGAGAAAATTTAATAGGCAGAACTTTCCACTTAAAACGTTAGCTTAATGAAACAATTTCTACCTCATCTTTATTTTCCTCATTTCTCTGATGAGTTACAAATCCTTCGTAACTAGATACTGGTCCCTGGATGATTCTAAGGTGCTTTGGAACCACTGATACTCTGATACTGTTCAGGCTCTGAACAGGACTCCTATGCCACCAGAGTGGTTGTGCCCAGGCCCGAATGCCCATCTCCTGGCAGTCCAGGTTTTCTCCTCGACAGTGCAACATGTCATAACAGGAACAAGAGACTCTAAATATCCCTTCCCTCCCATTTCATGCAGTAGGTCCTCATTTTTTTATGGTTCAGAGGTTCTTAGAATAAATTCAGATCTTCGAATAACATATTATTTCATTACATCTTATTTTTTTTTGCTTTTTGGGTCACACCCGGCGATGCACAGGGGTTACTCCTGGTTCTACACTCAGGAATTACTCCTGGCGGAGCTCAGGGGACCATATGGGATGCTGGGATTCGAACCTGGGTCGGCCGCGTGCAAGGCAAACGCCCTACCCACTGTGCTATCGCTCCAGCCCCTATTTCATTACATCATAGCTGGGATTAATTTTTTTCCTCCTCTATCTTGTAATCAAATAATTTTTACTAACAAGGACCTGTAATTCACACCTGGAAACTCCAATTCTTACACTGTCTTCATTTCCTCATTTCCCCGATGACTTACAAAATCCTTCTTTGTACCTGGACACTGATGCCAGGACGATTCTAAGGTGTGAACAAGCAATCTATCTCCTGCACTCCTGCTCTTCTCACGGCGTGTGTAAGCTGTGAGCACCTGTTACCCTCCTGGGCCCCCTAAAAATGTACTTCTCAATCCTTCCCAGCTGTGGGTCCCTATTAGTTCCTTCCTGATCCTTTTGTCCTATAAGTTGGGCTCCCTAGTCTTGTGCTGTGCCCTCCCCACTACGTATGCTCTTTTTATCAGTGACTGCTTGGGGGTACATGAGAGGGGAGGTGGAGAAATACTATGCTAAATCATCTTGCTTTCTTTTTTAAAAAAAATTTTATTGAATCACCATGAGACACTTACAAGCTTTCATGTTTGGGTTACAATCACACAAGGATCAAACACCCATCCCTCCACCAGTGCACATTCCCCACCACCAATATCCCTGGTCTACCCCCATTTTCCCACCCTCCCCCTGCCTCCATGGCAGACAATATTCCCCATACTCTCTCTGCTTTTGGACATTACGGCTTGCAACACAGACACTGACAGGTCATCATGTTTGGTCCATTAGCTACTTTCGGCACACATCTCCCATCCCGACTGATTCCTCCAGCCATCATTTTTTTAGTGATCCCTTCTCTATTCCATCTGTCTTCTCCCCTCCACTCATGAAGCTGGCTTCCAGCTATGGGGCAATCCTCCTGGCCCTTGTATCTACTGTTCTTGGGTGTCAGCCTCATGTGATGTTATTCTATACTCCACAAATGAGTGCAGTCCTTCTATGTCTGTCCCTCTCTTTCTGACTCATTTCACTTAGCATGATACTCTCCATGTCTATCCATTTATAAGCAAATTTCATGACTTCATCTCTCCTAACAGCTGCATAGTATTTCATTATCTAAATGCACCAAAGTTTCTTTAACCAGTCATCTGTTCTAGGACACTTGGGTTGCAAGCATCTTTCTTTCTTTCACTTGTTCTAGCTCATTATTTTAGATTCTTCCATGCTAATACCAGGTAGCAACAACCAGCAGGGCGAGGGCATTGGTCTCAGGGTTTTAACCTCAAGAAAGAGAAAAATATCAGTTGCCATTAGGATTTATCTGGCACCAATTTCATTTATTTTCACAAGATATTCAAATGGCAGTTTTTAATGAGAGTTTCATGAAGTAGAAGTAAGTTGTTTTTGTTCTAAATACATTCCATTCTTCCAGATATAAAGTCAACTCTGATATGTATTAAAAATCACATGACCAAGGGAAAAGTCTAATAAAGTGAGAAGTTTCTATGCCCATCAGGAGCTCTTGTTTTCTACATGTGCTTAATTGTTTGAAAGGTAAGCAAGTGTCTTAAAAGATTTTCCTTAAAGTCAAATATCTTCCAAATGGGAATATAAGCATATTCATTAAAAATTAAATTAAAACCTATATTACACTCATTTCCGCCTTTGAATTTACCCCTCCCTCAAATTAAACATTTTTTAATGTCAGCAAAAAAAAATGCCCCTCCTTATGGAATTGTTTACATTGCATGCTTGGGAGGACCTCAGATATTCCAATTTCTCCTAATTCTAAGACACTCTAATAAAAATTGTTTACATTCTTACAGTTAAAATTTTCCTGTCTGTCTACACAAACACACACACACACACACACACACGCATGCACACGCACACACATTAAATCCCTTTTCGTGCTGACATGGAGAATAAGCTTAAGCTTCCTATGATGATTGCAGTCATTATGACAGGACTAAATATACTAAGAACATTTGAATGTCCACAGCAAGGATGGAAATCATTCAGGGCTTGTATAACATTAGCAAAGCTAAATGTTATCACATTTGCAAAACAGCACCACGATCACATAGGCAGAGTGGTTTTAAACATGAGGCATTGGCTTCCAAATGAACAATTCACCAAAGGAAAGACAATTCTACTAAAGCTTAAGCTCTAATTTAAAGAAGGGAAGGTTGGTTGGGACTGGAGTTTGTAAAAAATGAATTCTGTGGGTTCTTTCACTTGAAAATGCTTTCTACTTGGGATATGAAACAATGTAAAAAGCTAGTTAATCTTAACAGTTAGTCTTAATTGTTGAAACTGACAGTGGACCACTCAGTTGGTTCACTTACAAAATATGATAAGTGGAAGGTAGAACTCTGAACTAGCTTTTTCCATTTATATTATGAATTCCAGATCTTATGGAAGAGCAGAGCTGGAGTTACATAATAGCACTGGAAAGGGCTGGAAGCACTGGGAAGCTTGGATTAAGGCACAGCTGCACACTTTGGTCATTTTACCAAGTCATAACCTATGACATGGGCCCCTGGACAACATTTAAGGGGGAAAAAAGGTTTTGAGATAAAGACTTTCAGTGTCTTAAAAGGAAAAGAAAAAGAAAAAGGATGCACAGGCAAGCCGTTCTCCTAATCACAAAGCAGCAGTTTAACAAGCCTGGCAACAAATTTCTAAGTGTGCAGCCACCTCTAATTCCATAAGACTGAAGTGTGTGGTGCAGTGGTGTTTTTTTAACTGCGGAGGCACAAAGAATGGAAATTACCCTCAACACTCATAAGTGAAAATACAGCTGGAGTCAGGTGTTCATGCAAAGTACATGTATATTAAAGGAGTGAATAACGTACCCATTCCGAGAGGTCACTGAGCTAGCAAAATCAAAAACAGAACAGTAAATGGATATTTTAGTGTGCGCCAGTCTTGCTAAAAGCTTTTAAGTAATGTGAGGAATATAGAGATGTTTACTATAGAAGAAAAAAAAGCTCCCATGAGAATAAAAGGGAATTTCTTACCTGGTAAATATTTGGTTATTTTAGCAGCAAGATACCAGTGGCATTAGATGTAAAAGTTTGTCTAAACTCTCCCCTTCCCCAATACAGTGCTGACATTATCAAGAAAATAGCTAGAAAGCAACATGCCAGAGCCTACACTTATCTGTAGCATGATCCACTAGTCCGTAATTATATATGTACAAAAATGCACCCAAGGAAAATAGTTCCTACATTCAACAACCTGGCACTTATTTCTTTAAAAATATTACAAACATATTCCATTAAAAATACTGAAAACAGAGACTCTTGGATCTCTGAGCACTGCTTGGGACTCCCATCCTCCTATGCCGCCAATAATGCAAACAATTGAACATGTCTTGCTATTAAGAGGTATTTTCTTACCATAAAATAAGATATTCCAAAAGGCATATTTGAATCTGATCCCATGTTATTAAAAGGTCAGTTAAAATATGAATTATTACATTTTCATAGATTCTAGGTTTTATTTGAGAAATTTTAATTCAATATATCAGCATGCAATTATAACTTAACAGTTGTAACTTAAAATTATAATTTAACACTAAGAACAGGCAAAAAAGTGGAAGTCATGAGATATATATTTAATGACAGTTTGAAAATAACAATCAATTTTCATTGAGAGGCCTTAATGTTATTTAATTCCTAAAAATAACATCCGACTCTTTGAAGAAAGAAACTATGTCAGAACTACATAATTTAGCACATATTCTCCTTAATAAAATTTATAGATGTCTTAACAAAAAAGAATTGAAATTATATATGATCATCACTGAATGCTTCAGGGATTACTGTCCTGTGTAGAGTTTGGGAAATTCTCTACCCAAAAATGCAAAGAGAATAAATCCTTGGACTCTTTCCGCCTAAAGCTATAGGAGCTGGAGCATTGAAAATAAAGACTAACACACACTGGATAGTGTAGGATAACATTGGTTTGCCCTTCCTCCTGGGCTGCAGGAAGCTTGTGTTTGTTGATTGCTCCCCCAACCTGTCAATTACCTTTGCCTCCTGATCAGACTCTGTTGACTTGTAAATATTGTTTTCTCTTCTTCTTAATGTCGTTTGCATGGTTAATTACTTTAGAGCTATTACTTTTTGTATGGACACAGAAAGACAGTTAAAAAGACATGATTTTGTAACTTGGGAGCTAAATTGACTCCAGATAATATACCTCCTGGACATCTGCTCTCTCCATATAAACCAAAATTGCCCTTACTTCCTAGATTCCCAAAAGCAGGGTCCCAATGAGGGACTGGATGGACCCAGGACAATCTGTGAGTTACTCTGGCATCAAAATGGGCCAGGACAAAGTGCCATAATACCTAACTATAAGTTAAGAGCATGGTCATGGACAAATGCTGTCATGATCAAAAACTATTAACTTGATTTGGGTCCTTCTAGGGTTAGGAAAGATTAATCTGGACTGAGCCAGATTAGCACTGTAGTGCTGTCACACTATAGTCCCGTTGTTCATCGATTTGCTCGAGCAGGCACCAGTAAGTAACGTCTCCATTGTGAGACTTGTTGTTACTGTTTTTGGCATATCAAATACATCACAGGTAGCTTGCCAGGCTCTGCCATGTGGGCAGATACTCTCGATAGCTTGCCGGGCTCTCTGAGAGGAATGGAGGAATTGAACCCGGGTCAGCCGCATGCAAGGCAAACGCTCTATTTGCTGTGCTATCACTCCAGCCAGAGCCAGATTAATTATTATTTAATTAATTAATCTGTAGTCTGAGATCTATAGGGAAATGTCCCCAGGAGAACCGCCCTCTAAGCCTAAATGTATCCCTTACTGTATCCATACAAAATAAGAAGTTTTAGAAAGTAGAATTAAAATGTTAATTAAGTTACTGATTTAAGGAGAAGAGAAAAACAATATTTACAAGTCAACAGAGTCTGATCAGGGGGCAAAGATAATTGACAGGTTAGGGGAGTAATCAACAAACCCAAGCTCACTGAGGCCAGGGAGTAAGGGCAAACCAATGTTATCCTACAGGATAGTATCAGTCAATCATTGGTGGGCAATAGTCAAGATGAAGTGAGGTGAGGATAAGACACTTTGCTATTTTAATGTGATAGAAGAAACAGAGACAGAAGAAAACATTTTTGCATAGACATGAAATCTTTACTTAGAAGCGATGAGACCAAAGTCCAGAGGTTAGTAAAATACAGACAAACTTCCAGTTGATGGGCGTGCTAGCATTAAACTTCAACCTGTCTTGACACCAATGCAGGCTTCCTTCATTGTAAGGAAATCTGAAATATGAACCCTAACACAGGGCAGATTTGTTGGTAGATTTCAACATATAAACTCACTCCTCAACTCTGGCATATAAGAGCAATTTCACCTAACAGATTTGGTTGCTATTTTGTAAATATAAACAATTTGGGGTGACAGCTATAGATGGCCCATAGTAAGTTAAGAAGTGTGAATATGATATCTCTCACTTTGAATATCAAATGCAGCAGCAGGCCACCTAAATATTTAATGAGGTTAGATGTAGTATCCTGCCCTCATGGGTTACAGTGAGGCAGAGCAATGTCCCCGGTAGACTATCTGACAGTGCTGGCACTCAGGTGGCAGAAATCCTGAGTGAGGGTTCCAAAGAATTTGCTGTGGCTTTTTTTTTTTTTGCAACCAAGTCATGCAAAGTCAGTTCATAGTTAAACACCCTATTTGGTACTATTTGAGTACGCTTGTATTCTAACTCCTTGGGCCTTAAGGGCCATATGGTAAGGTTCTCAGACATACATCATACCCCATGTAAAGCAACTTTTTCCTTTTTGTCCAAAGAAAACCTTACATCCTTTCCTTAAAGTACAATGAATGCTTACTGTTAGATTTTACTAGCTAATGATTTTTTTTTAAAATGCCTTAAAAATCAGTGGGGTTGAGAATTATTTATAATTTCTTCATCAGTGTTTTGAGTCTTATTCCCACCACACATATACCAACATAAACCCTCACTCTGTCTTGTTGACTGATCTTATGAAGGGAAGGTAAAACCTTTTGCCCAAGAGACAAAATATGGATAGGAGTTTCCTTTTATTCTGTAAGATAGAAAGGATAGTAGAAAATCAGGAACCATGAACAAAGAAGAATCCTGTTAGCCTTTATGGAGAAACTCACACAAACCTCTAAATCTACAGATAGTGTTTGGAATTTAGACAAGGATATCCTAACTCCCCTCAGAGTCTTTGATTTTACCATTAGCAAACATATTGGAGTAGATTCATCTTTAGTAGATTCTTTTTAAGTAGTATTACTACTTTTCTTGCCAAGAGATAATATCTTAATCTTGGTGATTCGTTAGTCATAAGATAAATATCTCATTATGTGTACTTTGATAACCTTTATAAGATCATGTAGACAACACTTATTTTCTAACAAGACATAGGCATATGGTCCTCGAGCACTACCATTGTGCCATACAAAAATGTGCGCATTTGGGGCTGGAGTGATAGCATAGCGGGTAGGGCGTTTGCCTTGCACGCGGCCGACCCGGGTTCAAATCCCAGCATCCCATATGGTCCCCTGAGCACCACCAGGAGTAATTCCTGAGTGCAGAGCCAGGAGTAACCCCTGTGCATCGCCAGGTGTGACCCAAAAACCAAAAAATAAAAGTGCGCATTTCTCTAGCAACTGTGCTATGGCTAATTTTTCCTCTATAAACAAAGGGACTAATAGAAGGATCTTTGGGGGTGAATATGAACACTCAAGTAATGAAAGAAATGAATTCTCTACTTCTCAATAAGGGTAGCTGTGATAAAGTTCCTTGTAGAAATATTTTTCCAGATCACATCTGCCAATCAAAGTTTGAAAACTGGTTGTATATTAGCATTCTAGGTATTTTAACATCTGAAAGTCAAGCATGATATAAACTATTTATAATCCTATATGTTCTGAGAAGTATAACATTATATCAAGGTGAACATCACAGTATTTCATTTATTTTAATTCTTTTTTATACTTGTAAATATCTGACTAAGTAAATTTTTAAAGAAAACCAAAGCCTTTAACAAAAGGGTATAGTTGGTAATTGCGTTAAGACTTTTGTTGTTGTTACTGTTTTTGTTGCTGTTGTTTTAATGATTTATGCCCAATCACATAAAAATACATAGTGTTCTATTGTTGTGTTGTTTTGGCCACACTTGGCCCAGCAGTTCTTAGGTCTTACTCTTGGCTCTGTGCACAAGAAACACTCTAGGAGGTGTTCAGGGATCATACATAATGCTAGGACTGAATGAGGGTTGACTATCATGCAAGACAACTGCCTTAGCCTTTATACTATTTCTCTGCCCCTCCCTATAAATGTCCATTTTGAGTTAAGTGGTAGATATGGCATGTACCTGTTTATATAGCACCTGTTTATATTTCTTTGAGACATCTGAAAATGTAAAGGATCCTACAATGGGAATAAATGGTTTAGAGATAAAATAGCAATCAATATTCATTTACTTGCATACCCAAAGAACTCACTGGTACTTACTTCTTACCTAGTGCTGTGAAGTAGGTTACTTTCTTAAGATATGGACAGTATGGTACAAACAAAAGAAATAACTTGCCCAAGAAGTTATCTAGTTTGGTATAATATGTACTGAAAACATGCCTGAGCTTTTCTAACTGAAGTGATACCTAAACGTCATTTCTCTAGGATGGGGATTGAGGTCTGAGAGAAAGTTTTTGGTACCTCTGTTGACTCCATGTCTTCTGCCAAAGGTGGCAAGGTGTATCATAGAATGTACATCCAATCAATTGAAAACATGAAAGTACTTTGAAATCTGTATGCAGAAATTTTACTTCTGACTTATGCCATTTAATGACCCATCCCATCCTGCTAAGCATCTATGTATTGGTTGTTTTTCCCACAACCAAGTCATATAAAATTTAATCAGAGATAAAGTGACCCAAGAGTGAGTTCTGCAGAATGGACTCTGAGGGATACCAGACATCTCTGCTCCTAAATACTCATTATGTATTCTCTTCATCAACATAAATTTGGATCCTGACTGTAAATAAGTTCTTTCCATTAATAAAATCTCTATTGTTAAATCATGCTGAACACCTTTTCTTTCCCTTGCTTGCAGGAGCTAAAGAATTGTAAGTTCTTGCCCAACAAAAAGGTCTCTGTGCACCCATCATATCAATAAACAATTTAAGTCATTTTGAAAAGTATCCAGTTACTGTACAGCTGTGAAGAAATATACCACACAAGGATCTGTTGATGTCTAGAAGGAAAAAAAATAAACACTATACTCTTCAAAACATCCCGTTTGGTGGCAGTCATGATCATTAGTAAAAGTAATATCCATTTGAAAGCAGTAAATGCTATTTCCAAACAAAATGAACTGGCATGCAAAAGAGGTGCCATCCTACTCAAACATCCCCAGGCTCCAGAGAACTATAAGAGTCTGACTTGTTAGCTCACTTCCTTTTTTTTTTTTTATATCTGCTCTGCTTTCTTTTTCATCCCTGATGAATATTAGAATCTAAGTGAAAATAAGTACTAATAGTAAATGTACACAGCAACCACTTTGGAAAAGTAAAAATAATCAGACTCAAGGGCTTTTATAAAAATATTATTTCTTGTAATAAAGACTGAGAGCCCTGATGGCATTGTCTGAGAGTTCCTAGAGCATTATAGTAACTGAAGCTGTTGTTCCAGTCACTATTTAGTGGAGCCTCCAATGAATAAACAGCCTTAATTTTAAAAGAGGAACATTTATCTGTATTCCAGCTCTTTTCTCAATTCTAAGCCTTTTTTTTCTACTTTTCAATACCAACAATATTGCTACAATGTTGAAATAGGAAAAGGACAGTTAGATTTCTTTTTTTCTCCAGGGAAAATAATGCAAAAAGACATGTGATCCAACATAGTTATTATCCTTATCCAATAAATATTCAAACTATTATATATTTAATAATAAAATATCATGAACCATTTGATTTGAACTTCAGTTTTCACTGGAATTTATCACAAAGTAATGAGAAGACAAAATACTTTAGAACAGAAAGTATGATAATTGATTCCACATTTTAAGAATAATACAATGACTACTGAGTGAAAATAAATGCTCAGTACAGAATAATCAAAGCAGTTTGGAAGCTGTTGCCATAACCCAGAAGGATAGTTGTCTAATGTAGACCTTAAGTGGAATGGAGAAAGGTCCTTTGATTTGAGGCTGTAGAATTAAAACATGAGGTGACAAGAAAACTTAAATGGACATGCCTTATTAGGGGGGGAAAGAAAAAAGTATTCTGAAACTTCTTGCCAAAATCTTGCCTGGGTGACCTAAAGTGAGGTACTTGGAACACAATCTTTTGGTTCAATAACAGGGACTATTTTATTAACTATAGGAACTGTAGAAATCATGGGTGAGACTGTGGAGTGTAAAAGACTCTAAAACTGCTATAATCTGGTTGTCTCCCACCTGGTTGTGCTCCCTGGGGGTTTCATAAATCATTGAGACTTTTCTTACAAAGTACCTACCCAATGGGCGCCTGCCACTTAACCTCTCCACATTTCTTAGAAACTATGGATTAAGGAAGGAGAGACAGTCAAGTATTCTATGCGTCATTTGGGCAACAATAATGATGATCTTTTGTTTTCCTAGTACAAATTGGTTAAATCCAAAAGAAGAAAGGTTAGGGCTACTGAAAAAGAAGAATCAAGTTCAGGAGGCAAGATCTGTTTTATCAAGATCATATCAAGGATTTCAAGATTCTTCCAGCTCAAAACTGGAGGAATGAAACAAAACATGTACTTTTAGGTTATGATAAGTCCCAAAGCCCACAGTACTCACCCCTTCTCCACCATTTTCAACGGTGTTGGCAAGCATTTCCTGCAGGGCTCTGACAGACAAGGACTGTTCCAGGACAAAATTGCAGACGCAGAGATCTGGAGGAACATACTGTGGAAATAAAACCAAAATGAGAACATCTACGCACACCATTCAAGGATCAGTCAGGCAAAAGCATCATAAGGGCAAAGAGCCTATGACTCAAAGGGACAGTTGGATCCCTGAGTATGAGTTCAATGGTGAATTTCTTTTATTCATGTTAAGACTAACTTCAAGATGGATTCTGAATGATGAGAAAAAGAAAAGCCCCAATGTCAAATAAGCAGTGACTAATAATGATAAGATCAAGTTGAGCAAGGGTTGGTGGCTTATGCAGAAGAATATGTTTATAGAGTTACCAAAGTTGGGAAAGGAAGGTCAGACTAATCTATGCCTATGTTTGAGTGGGATCAAAGGAAGAAAGTATCTGGAATGTCAACCTCGACAATTTGTAAAAAGGTAATGGATAGATCAGAATGTACTTGTATATAATAATCACAAGAATAGGTTACTCATTAAGAATTCTGCTGTGTATGGTGAAGGCTATGGTGTTGGAATACTGCATATGAGAAACCATCATCAATGGTATTGTAAATCACAAAATCCCAATCAATATTTCTTTAAAGAGAACTCTTTAGTGTGAATAGTGAGGATAAGGAGTTAAGAACTATATAGCAATTGTTTTTAAAGAAATTCCCAGAACGTGAAGAATTGATGGTCCTTATAACTTAAAAGGTGTTCACGGGCTGGAGTGATAGCACAGCGGGTAGGGCATTTGCTTTGCACTCGGCCGACCCTGGTTTGATTCCCAGCATCCCCTATGGTCCCCTGAGCACCGTCAGGAGTAATTCCTGAGTGCAGAGCCAGAAATAATCCCTGTGCATCGCCAGGAGTGACCCAAAAAGCAAAAGCAAAAAATAAAAAACAAAGGTGTTCAGTTAGCATGATATTCACACCTTTTCCTAAATATTTTTCAAAATCAAAGCCAGCCTCCTCTGCCTAGTATTGGCCAGCATTTACCTAGTACTTGCTCTGTGCCAGGCACTATTCTAAGTGCCTTGAGTATAATTAGAGTATGCTTAATCCTCACAACCATTCTTTAAGATAGGGGTTATTAATAATCCAGTTTGTAGTGAAGAAAACAAAGGCACAGAGAAGTTAAGTCACCCTCCATGGCTTATCATCCACTGGGCTGAACACAAATTGCCAACTTAAGCACCCTGTCTCCAAAGTGCATATGGTTAACTATACATTATTTCTGCCTCTAGTGAAAGATTAAAGGTCTTTGGAAATGGCTAAAGTGTTAGACCACATACCTAGCATGCAACAGGACCCAAGTTTGATTCCCAGCACCACAACCTTTCCATTATCCACAACACCCAACACACTCCAGCACCACAAGTTACAGTTCTAGATACCCCTAAGTAACTCTGAAGCCTCAAGGCTTTTAAGCACTGGCAGTGTGACCCTTACGGCTTCCAGTACTGCTAAGACAGGCAGTACCACACTGCCCGGTGGAGCACTGAACTGGCCTGTTGTCATAACTGACTTGAGTATTCCTGGGAGTGGCCCAGAACAAAAGAAAATATTAAAGCTTTTTAAAAAAATAACTAAAATAATTTCAGTCAGCAAATATTTAGGAATTATATTATTGTAAAACAGTTGATATTAAAAAAATATAAGAAACACAAAACAAGAGTCATTCCTATATAGAAGTTTGCTATCTCTACCATTCCCTCCTGAGAATATACTTTAATTACTTTTCATACCAAGCCTGGATTTTTTTACAGTGATTTTTAAAAATTTTATTGAATCACCGTGAGATAGTTATAAGCTTTTATGTTTGGGTTACAATCACACAAGGATCAAATACCCATCCCTCCACCAGTGCACATTCCCCACCACAAATATCCCCAGTGTACCCCCCCCTTTCCTACCTTCCCCCTGCCTCCATGGAAGACAATATTCCCCATACTCTCTCTCTACTTTGGGGCATTATGGCTTGCAACACAGACACTGAGAGGTCATCATGTTTGGTCTATTATCTTCTTTCGGCACACATCTCCCATCCCGACCAATTCCTCCAGCCATCATTTTCTTAGTGATCCCTTCTCTATTCCATTTGCCTTCTCCCTCTGCTCGTGAAGCACAAGCCTGGATATTCTATGCGGTATTAGTTGCAAGTGGACACCAGGAAAATAACAGGAATGAATTAGGGTCAGAAGTCACTGACAGCTATGTCTAACACTCTGTTGCAGACAAAGCTGTTTCCATGGAATTCCAATTTAAAAGCTAGAGCATCCTGCTGCTAAGGCAGTGATAGCCTTTCTGATTTTAGCATTTTTATTTAAAAAACAAATATACTGGGATTTGCAATCATTAAGGGCTTTTTAATTTACATGTTTGTGTAATTCTTCATTCTACCCTCCTCCTTCTTCCATGACTTCAAAAATAAGATGGTGCTGCACTGTGGAACCAGCCACCATTTCTTTCCTAAAAGCCCTCGGGTCAGACTGAGTAACCCTGTCTCAAAGACTGGTCTTTGAGTAGCTTCAATCTTGAGCACTATTCTATGTTAATATTATTTCCACTGAAGTTGTCTCCTGAAAATTTAGTCTTCCTCAAATTCTGGCATTGCCATCATTTTCCTATTTCTCTCAATGATGTGCCCAAGGAGAAACTGCAACAGAAGGGCATGACAGTCTTTTTGTTTTACATGTGTCTTGCATTATTTTGAAATTTTATTCTTGCTGCAGGTAATTAGCTCATTTGTATGGAACTTGAGCAAGCAGACAGTTGGTGATGCTTCACATCCAGGAAGTAGTTTTCAAGCTCATATAGCATCATTACAAACGGCTTATAATATTATGATAAAGCATTTCCCTAAAAGCCTTATGCCACAAACACATCATCCAACGCAGCCTCCCAAAATTTTAGAGGTTTGTTATTCCATTGCTGAACCTTAGTCACCAAAATTAGGAAGCTAATAATACAGCTTCATTACTTTTTCCACTTCACTAAAAACATGTAATTTTGAGATTTTACTGTTCAGGAATGTCTACAGTTATAGTTGATATTCTTAAAATGTACTTTTTGCCTGATCAGCAGAATGACCTCAACTTTTAAAGATGTCCATCATCTTTAAAATAGTAATTTTCACCACTCCAATGCCAGAGATGTTGCTCCTAGGTGAGGCTGTATGATTCTACATTTCTTTTTTCCCTGTTTCTTTCTGGCTTACTTGGACAAAAGTCCTCCCCTAATGATCCACCAGGACTCTGGGCATGCTTTAATTACATATTTGTTTTCCAGATATTCAAAATCACAATGTGGTCATAATTTAATTACTTCATGAAGGGGTTACTCTCAAATAGGGACAAAGTGTGTGGACAGGAGGAAGCACCTCATATTGAAGCGTGCCTTCTTGCCACTGGTCTTCCTACTTTTTCTATGTTTTAGTATGTCTACCTCTGGAACCTGATCCTTGCCTGGACTCTTTAAGCTCAAGAATGAGGACACACTCCATCAGCAGTACATAAAACCATGAGCAAGGGAAGCAATGGGGCAACCACAAAGATCTGGAGAAGGAAAAAAAAAATGTAACCAGAATTTGTGACATGAATGAAGCAACAGCTGACCCACTATACTATTTTCCTTCAGAATAAACAAAAGATGCATCCTTAACTTTTCTCTTATACCATGTTTGTGGGCTGGAGCGATAGCACAGCGGATAGGGCATTTGCCTTTCACACGGCCAACCCGGGTTTGATTCCTTCGCCCCTCTCAGAGAGCCCGGCAAGCTACTGAGAGTATCTCATCCACACAGCAGAGCCTGACAAGCTACCCATGGTGTATCCGATATGCCAAAGACAGTAACAAGTCTCACAGTGGAGACGTTACTGGTGCCTGCTCGAGCAAATCGATGAGCAACAGGATGACAGTGATAGTGACCATGCTGGTATAGGAAGCTGGGTGGGGCATAGATGTGGACACCGCAAATGTTTATCTAACCTACTGCCTGCGGAAGTGCTTCTGCCAGGCACAGCTGGACTTTATTATCTGAATATTATCAAGTTCTTTTTGCAGCCTCTATCAGTCTTACACTAGGCAGACTCTGAGCCTCATAATAGATCCTGGAAGAACACCAATTTGGCGATTTGATGAAAAGAGGTACAAATCTATTGTCAAGTACAAGATCTTCTACTTCTATCTTCCAGTGACTGCTGCCATTGATGGGGCACACCAATGCCATGATCTTACTAGAGATGGGAGTCTCTTTTTTTAGATCCAGTGTGATTACCTGGACATTTAGGGTGACCACAGTGTGATGGGGAATATTGGCGACAACATTGAAGACAATAAGGGCAGCTGGTCCAGTGTATGCAGCGGGCCTCTCCAGAGCAGCACCAGAGTCTACAGGGAAACTATAGGAAGAGACGAAAGCCAAGAACAAGTTCTGGGAGGGGACACTGTCTGATGAGCTGGATCTGCCAGCTGTGGTCACTCAACCTGCGGAAGAAAATTACAGCTGCCTCATGAATCTCTTCGAACAGTATACTGAGCCCTTATCACTCACCATGCTCCCAAGGTTAGCACAGAAGCTATATATGCGCGCACGCACGCGCACACACACACACACACACACACACACACACACAAATGACTTAGCCTGTGAGGCTACAAGTGGGGATGCTCAATAAATTATTGTTTAAGTTCAAAAAAGGAAAAGAAAAACGTATGAACAAAGGCCACTAGTATACCAAAGCTAACTTGCTTGCAGGTTGAGATGCCCTCAGGACCACTCTCTGTCACTGGGCTCTCAAGCTTATGACTCAGCCCCACTGCCTGGCAGACCTCAACCATATGCTTGATGATTCTCATCATGGAGAGAAGATTCTATTGACAGATTTTCTAAAATAGTGTCTCATCACTCCCCAACCCTCTGTCTGGAGAAAGAAGCAGTAGATTTCTAATTGTCCTATAGAAGACTTTGAGATGTCAGGACACTGAGGGGGGTAGGTATTTTTTTAACATGTTGATTTTAATGATGACATACTAGAAATTTACATAATACTTTATTAATTCAATTTAAAAAAACCACTGGATAGAAAATTGGGAAGGACCATGGATTCTTCTCCGAGTTCCATAAATCTATGTGACTCTTTCCATGTTTCACTGGTAAAACTACATCCAAGGTAGTGGTAATCTGATATCCCTGTTCCTGCTTTTACTTAGCATTTATCTACCTAAGAATACACTCAGTACTATACTAGCAAAGACTTTAGCAAAATGAAGAGGGTAATTACCAAAAGGGAATAGTCATCCCTTTGTTCCACTATTAAGAAATATGTTTGGGTTTACAGAGTTCACATATTATAGTTTGTTTTACTTAATTGTAGGTCTCTTGAAAAACTTCTACATCATTCTACTTTGGCTTTCCACAATGTTTGGAGCATTATATTGTCAACTCAAATCTTCTTGAACTGAGTCTCTATGTATTACAGCAGGACTTAAACTTTTTATACTCATAACTTCCTTTCATCCAACAAGTTCTTATGCAACCCTGGGTATGTAGGTATATAAAATAGGTATACAAATTATACATTTTATGCTAGTTTGTCATAAATTTTTGTTTAAAAAAGTTACACAATCCCTAACTGAGACTTAAGCCTGAAAGCTTTGTAACTTTCCACATGGTGATCCCCCCCCCCAAAAAAAAAGGTACACAATCCCTTCAAGCATGCATCTACCATCCCGAGCGATCCCTCCAACCATTATTTACCTAGTGGTCCTTTCTCCATCCCAGCTGCCTTCTCCCCTATCATATGAGATCGGTTTCCAAGCCGTGGAGCAATCCTCCTGGCCCTTATCTCTACTATCCTTAGGTGTTAGTCTCCTATTATATTACTTTATTATTCCACAAATGAGTGCAGTCATTCTATGTCTGTCCCTCTATTTCTGACTCATTTCACTTAGCATGATATTCTTCATGTTGATCCACTTATATGCAAATTTTATGGTTTCATCTTTTCTAATAGCTGCATAGTATTCCACTATGTAGATACATCAAAGTTTCTTTAACCAGTCATCTATTCTCAGGCACTTGGCTTTTTTTTTCAGATTCTGGCTATTGTAAACTGTATCTCACAGTTATTCATTAAAATAAATCAAAATTAGGCTCAAAAAAAAGTTACACAACCCCATTGGGGATCTAATCTGAGTTTACGATCTTAGCTAGGTCCTCAAAGACTATTTAACAGCACACGGTTGATGTGGTTTTGGCTGTAAACCAAGTACACTGAACACTCCCCTGCCTGGCTGAGCCCCTTCCCAGGGTTCCTGCTTATTGTTAAAGAGGCTTTTACAATAAAAAAAAAAGTGGGAGGCACATGCCTCCCACTGGCATGTGTCTCCTCTTACTTCTGTTAGTTGATCTTGTGTTCACACAGCCATGGTTCAGTGATACACTGGTAAGTGCATCCATGACTTTGAATAAAAACAAGTGTACTAGTTACAAAGCATAGAACAGCCTGATGTCAAATATCTATTCAGTTAGATACTAAAGATATTAAATGGGTAACTTAGTATCAATTTTTGCCTCAATTTCTTTTCTGTAAAACAGACAATAATATCTACTCAGAATAAGTTTTAACAAATTTATTTATTTTGGTTTTGGGGACACAGTTGGTGGTGTTCAGGGCTTACTTGTGGCTCTGAACTCAGGGATCACTCCTGGTGGACTTGGGGAACCATTTGGAGTGCTTAGGATTGAATGTAGGTTTGCTGCGTGCAAGGCAAATGCCCTACCCTCAGCACTATCACTCTAACCCTCAAACACATACCAAATTTCCTTATTTTAATCTTAAAAGAGCTTAAAATATCAGAGTTGGTTGCAGAGCATGATGCATATGTTTTCATTCAAATGTACATGCATACAAGAATACATCTGTAGCACTGTAGCAATGTCATCCTGTTGTTCATCTATTTGCTCAAGCAGGCACCAGTAACGTCTCCACTGTGAGACTTGTTGTTACTGTTTTTGACATATTGAATACACTCCGGGTAGCTTGCCAGATTCTGCCATGCGGGCAGAATACTCTCGGTAGCTTGCCAGGCTCTCTGAGAGGGACGGAGGAAACGAACCTGGGTCAGTCGAGTGTAAAAGAACACATCAATGAACAAAATTAACAAAAAAAACTTTTAGTCTACAATAAAAGTTGGAGGTTACCAAAAGGTAATGGTGAAAAATATGGGTATCTCAGGTAAAGGGTCTGGAGCTATAGCACAGCGGGTAGGGCATTTACCTTGCATGCAGCCGACCCGGGTTCAATTCCTCCATCCCTCTCGGAGAGCCTGGTAAGCTACTGAGAGTATCTCGCCTGCACAGCAGAGCCTGGCAAGCTACCTGTGGCGTATTCGATATGCCAAAAACAGTAACAACAAGTCTCACAATGGATAAGTTACTGGTGCCTGTTCGAGCAAATTGATGAACAACTGAACTTCAGTGCTACAGTGCTATAGGTAAAGGTTGGAATTCCGTTTTAGTGGTGAACATAATGTATTAAATACAGATGCTTTTTTGCAATGCTATACACTTGAAACTTGTTATAAACCAATTCTACCTTAATAAATAATTTAAATGGATATGGTGTATAGTAACTACTCAATAAATATGTTATTATCTAAAATGGGGCAGTGAAATTAAAATAGCAATAAGTCACTTAAGTATTTGGTTACCCATATAGTAATTCTGAACTTTGCATTTTATGGAAAGATAAGGCAAAAATACCTGACATTCAAGGCTGGACGATCTTGTAGAGTGTTGGGGAAATAAATAGATACTTTCAAATATGATTCAAAAGGTTCAGAGGTGAGTTATAAAGCCAGTGAGAGGCCTACAGACTTGAGGAAGACTGGACTATGAAGTGGTAGATGGGGAGAGAAGCAAGCAAATGGAGGTAAGAAGTGAGGCTCAGGAAGAAAATGACATTAGACAGAGATCTTGAGAACCTTTGACAAGGAATTTGGATTTTTGTTTTCAGAGGAAGAAGACATCTTTAAAGACATATTTGGAAGAAGTAATCTAATCAAATTGCTATCTTTGAAAGATCTTTGCAGTCCCGTGTAAAAGGGATTAGATCAAGACAGAAGTTAGGAATGAACTGGATATGCAGTGACAATGATGGCCTGAAAGTAATAGCAGAGATGGAGATAAGGAGTTTAACTTAAAAAGTCTTGAGAGGGTAGAAGAATTAAGACATCATGGTTGGCTGGGTTAAAATGAACAGGAAGGACTGTAAGATGAGAATGTGAATATAAAGGATAGGACTCATCAAGAATAAGTCACAGCTAGTGTCAGAAGGAACAAAGACAATAATTCCACTGGCAAATTGTTCATAGAAACCTCCTATTCTGGCCACAAAACAGTGATGATAGACTGGGGAGGATCTGAGACTTGCATATGGGAACTCCTGTAAATGTCAGCAGAGCTAGCCTCATCTGGGGGAAGAGGAGGAAATTTGAGACTGACATATACTCTCCACAGAAAGAGAATTTCTGGAAATCAAGCAACCAAAGTCAGCCCAATCAACCTCACTTCATGTCTATCAAGCAGTCAGCAGGTATTTACAGAACAGAACAGAATAGACAGAGCAATATGCATTCAAGTATTGTGCTGGCTGTTGTTAGAACAAGAGAACACAAATCTGATTTCTATTCTTTAAGGAATGTTTAACCTCTTGGAGATATGCATCTACTGTACATGACAAAGTAATGCAAAAGAGTCTATTCAATGCTAAATTGACGGTATGACAGTACTCCTGCAGGACCCAGAGGTCTCTGAATAACACTGAGATTAAGAAAGAGCAGCCCAGACAGAAGTGGGACCTAGGAGTTCCTGGTACATATTGACAACTCAGACTTTTTATAAATGAACAAAATGGTAAATGTATTCTTTCCATTTTTTATGTATATTACTCCCATTCATTTAAAATCCCATTAGAAAACTGTGGTAGAGGAATATCAGTACATTAGTGGTGGTGTTATGGTTTCAAAACATAAGTCTAGAAGAGATAAGACATTGTGCCCTGAATACATACACAGTACAATAAAAAAAAGTTACTAAAAAAATAAGTGGTTACTCCAAAACTTGCACCTACTTCCTAAATTCCCCTCTTCCCACTAAATTTAGCCATAAAGTTGTGAATTTTCAGAATACCTCTGTCCTTGTTTCTCTTAGCTTGTTTACCCAATTTACCTAAGAATAAAGTCAAGTATTAGAAGTATCATGGATTGGTAAAGTGATAAAGAAGAGAAAAAAATGACTAGCCACTATTTCTTATTGATTGTTCTACCTATACCTATTCTATTCCCAGGATCTATCAGAAGAAAACTTTAGATGGTATATTATGTTATTATGTGTGGGTGGGTTTACATGGATTCAACCCCATTCTTATGGGTAGTCTTACCTGCAAGTGGAAGTAATTTCTAATGTCAATCACTGAAAGAGAAGGAGCAACTGAGAATAGGTATCAGAACTAAGAAGAGCTGAGTTATCTGGGAAAGGTGAATCACATTTTTTAAAAAAAGAATTGTAAAAGAAAATCTAGGGCAGTATATGTTTATGGGGGCATCCAAGCAGAAACAGATCCAAAGCTAGAAAATAAAGCTCTTGGATACATCATTTTTTTCCTCTAAAGTTCTGTATAAACAGAAACAGGGAGATTGAGCGCATGAATTAGGTAAGGAAAACTAAGTCAAAAGGTTGGCATGCATTAGACCTTCTATCTAATGTTAGTCATGTTTTTAACTATTTTTGGAAGTAATGACCTATTTTTATTGTAATATGGACAAAACTGAACAAATTTTGGTTTATAAGTGGAACAAAATATTAAAGAAGTGAACTTTCTTGACCAAAAGATTGATGACAGTTGACCCAACAGAAGAACCACATGGAGCAGCAAAACAGTACTGATTAAACAGTACTCACCATCTCTATTGAGGGCTAAGCCAAGATACTTCTGGGTTTCTTGAGAACTATTTCTCAATTGCTGCTTGGAGCTGCCTAGTCAGTGAAACATTATGACTGATACTCATTTTCATGATTCTACATTTTAAATTGTATATTCGAAAAAGTTTATTTCTCCGGGGGCAATATTCCTGCCAACAGCAAATAGATTTGAATTTAGTCTTTCTCTGTTAGTTTCTACACATATTGTGTTTGTTCCCTATCAGATCCCTTCTCTGACAGGACTGACAATCCTCCCTAGGAGGACTCAATATAGCCCTGCTCAAAGACTATGAAAAAGACTCCTCAAGCCCTTCGGGACAGAATATTATTTTCCCTTCCAGAAAATTTTCCAGGCTAACCAGACTCCATTGGGTATACATTGTGGCATTGGATAAGTCCAATTTTCCATGGGACAGCACCAGGACAGCCAAAGATGGTAAATGTAATTTGTATTTAAAGAGCCTTAAGCACTTTAAAGACATTATCTCATCCACGTACAGCAGACATGAGCTCATTTACTGATTTCCTATCTATTATTGATAGTGCATAATTATTTGTATCGTGTTTATACTTTAAAGGCAGAGGCAGTCGTTAACCATATTAACACCAACATTCCATTTCAACCAGGCTTTATTTATTTATGCAGTGAAGTGCTTTTTAAGCCTATCTTTATCACCTCAATGGCTAAACTGATGGCTTGCTAGAAAAATAGCTGTAAAATGAATGCCCAAGTCTAAAGTTGGCAACCCTGTGGATTTCTGCAAAGATAGATACATTTTTGCATCCATTTTGGTGGTCAATTGAGATGTAAAAGAATCAAGTAATGCTTAGATAGGCTAGTGGAGAAGCAAAAATGGAACACATTAAAATGTATCTATTTACCTATCTGTATAACTATAGCAGACCATGTGCTAACTTATAAATATTATACCGTTTAGCCCACCACTCAATCTATATTTTTGGAGAAAGAACTTACAGCCATTTTTTGAAAAGGAACCAAAAATTGATCACATTTGCACAATCATATATGGGGAAGAGCATGCAAACGCTGAATTTCAAAAACTCCTCCTCAATGCCTTCTGATTTATGCTTTGTCAATACCCTAGAGCAAAGGTTGCCATCCCAATGCTAGATTGACGAATTTTAATCCCACCGAGGCTAGTTTCTGTCAACTCCTATACTTTAATAAGTTGAGAACATCATGTTCTCCCGCTTGGAATGACCCCGGAGAATGCAGACTGTGGACTGCAATCAGTGGGAATATGAGCATCAAGAGCTTTATAAAATCCAGATTTCTGTCAAGATCTTTTCTCTCTTTTTGCAATTCTGATGTGTAAGGCAATTTACCAGGTAAATTTTCTCTTCCAAAAGATATATCTGTGCACAATAGGAAAGCTTCCACCAGGACCATAGGTGGGTAGATATATCAATATTTTAAATATTTTAAGAAAATGGACTTTGCCTGTGTTAAGAACTTGTCACAGAATTATACATAAGCAGTATGGTACACAACATTTAACCTTTTAGTTAGGAAGCTTTGCTGTTGTTGTTTTGGGGTCACATCCATTTGTGCTCAGGGCTTATGCTTGGCTCTGTGCTCAGGGATTGATTACTCCTGTTGGTGCTCAGGGGACCATAGGTGGTACCACAGCCACAGATCAAACCTTGGTCAGCCATGTGCAAAGCAAGCCCCTTATTCATTGTACTAGCTATCACCCCCCACCCCTAGAGAACATTCTTTTTGAAAGAAATGGGGGGGGGGGGAGGAGAATGTGTCTTTTAAAAGAATGGCTGGGATATCAGTGATGGGGAATGTGCACTGATGGAGGGATGGGTGTTTGATCAATGTGAGAATGTAACCCAAAAATGAAAGCTTGTAACTATCTCACGGTGATTCAACAAAACAAAAAAAATTTTTTAAAAATGGCCTGGGATTGGAGCAATAGCACAGAGGGTAGGTCATTTGCCTTGCATGTGGCCGACCCGGGTTCGATTCCCAGCACTCCATATGGTCCCCTGAGCACCGCCAGGAGAAATTCCTGAGTGCAGAGCCTGGAGTAACCCCTGCGCATCATCCAAAAAGAAAAGAAAAACAGAATGACCTGAGATGAAGGAGATAGTTCAGGAATTTGGGCACATGACCTAGGTTCTATTCTTGGCACTAGGTGACTCCTCTATCACTGGGTGCTGACCTGGAGATCTCAGAGTGTTTTTGGTATGGCCCTGATGGTCCCTGGGACTGCAGAGCCTAAGCAGTACAGACTCCTTAGGTCCTAGCATTCAACCAACAAGTCTGGTTGCCTAAGAATCACTGGAGGCCTGCAGATCTCTGGAGTACTGACAGTGGAGTCCCTCCAACTGTATCCACCAAAAAGTAAAAAAAGTACTTCCTGGTGCCTAAGGAATCAACCACATGAATGCAATACTCTCAGAATGGAGCCCTCTCGAGGTGGCTCTTCATTCTAGGAAAGAGGGAATCAGCCTGGGAGAACTGACAACTATGGAAAATCACCATCACACTACAAGATGGCTCATTAAGCAGTAACACAGCCATGAGCAGAGGGCTGCTGTTTCGGATGTCTTGCTGCCCTGAACTTTACTCTAAGAGGGAGTACTCAGAAGCAAAGGGATGGAGAAAGTTGATCACGCACTAGGGAAAGCAAGAAGTTGCAGAAAAGTGCTGATATTAAAAAAACAAAAAAGTGGGCTGAAGCGATAGCACAGCGGGTGGGGCATTTGCCTTGCCCGTGGCCAACCCAGGTTCAAATCCCAGCATCCCATATGGTCCCCTGAGCACCGCCAGGAGTAATTCCTGAGTGCAGAGCCAGGAATAGCCCCTGTGCATTGCCGGGTGTGACCCAAAAAGCTAAACAAAACAAAAAACAAACAAACAAACAAACAAAAAAGAAATTTAAGTTAAAGGCCAGAGAGGTGGCATGGGGATTAAGATACTTGTCTTACATATGGCCAGACACAGTTTGATCCCCAACACCACATACACACCCCTTCCCCCAAGCAGGGCAGGGGTCATTTCTGAGCACAAAGTCAGAAGTGAGTCCTGAACACTTGGGTAGCCCACCCCTGGCCAAATAAAAAAATTGGGGGGCTGGCACGATAGCACAGCAGGTAGGGCATTTGCCTTGCATGTGGTCGACCCGGCTTTGATTCCCAGCATCCCATCTGGTCCCCTTAGCACCGACAGGAGTAATTCCTGAGTGCAGAGCCAGGAGTAACACCTGTGCATTGCCGGGTGTGACCCAAAAAGCAAAAAAAAAAAAAAAAAAGAGAGATAAATTTAAATAATTCTAGGGAATTAAATATTTACTTAAGAACATTTGAAGTTTTTCCTATGGAAAGAAGATCCCACTGCTCCCTACAAACAGAAAACCGAAATTACAGAATAAAATTCCTTTGATAAACATCCTACTAAGAAATCACATCCAAAGTGAATTGGAATTGAAAAACATATCTACAGCCACCATTTCTTTGCCCCTTCCATCTAATGCTTAGATACTTATTGGCTGATTCACTGACACTGATCTCCCAATAATGTTTATTAATTCAAAGGAAAGAAAAGGTTTGCACATCAATAATTCTTCCATGAGACTCAGAATTCTCACCAGTGCTATCACAAATTTAAGTTTATATTGGAAGCATCAGTATTGAAATATGATCAGCTCAATAATATCCTGAATCAGACTACTAAAATTTCAGATTATTCAGGACCCTTCTCCACGTAGGTACTTTTAAAAGGATTTGCAGAAGGCTTTCCCAATTTCTCTCTGGGAAACTACAGCACATCTGGATCAAACAGTAGTATATTCAAGGCTCTGAAAGACAATTTGTATTCTAGATTCTTCTTTAATGAGTTCAAGGCACCAAAATGTAAGAATTTCACTTAAAATGAAGAGCCCAGTAATTTGAAATCCACACTCATGTTTTTTGGATCTTACCCAATACGAACCCAACTCAAAGTAAAGCTGAGGTGCCCTGGGCATTTGTATCTTGCCAAGCATCAATAGTTTCTGGCACAGTTAAGAAAGAATGCTATCAAGAACCTGACAAAAATCAGGCCTTGTGAAGTTTGTGTTCTTTAAATTGAGGAAGAAGGGGCAGCCAAGGAATCAGAGACAAAATGCTAGGCAGCTGGCTTAGAAAACTGCCTGCTGGGAAAAAGCAGAACTGACAGGCTGGATGGCTGATTGGGTTCTTGATTGAGCCAAGTTTCTCTCCCTGCCTGGCATTCAGCATGTTAAATAAGCAAGGTGCCTGTAGGAGGAAACTTAGAACCTGGGAGAAGGAGAAGCACAGAAGCAGCAAGTTCTGTTTCTGCAAGTACAGGAAAAAAACAAACAAGGACTCTTTGATTCTAAAAATATTTCCATAAACAAAACTCTAATAAGTAGCACAGGAAATACAAGCTCTGGGGATAAGTCACAGAACCTTAGAATGCCTACAACTCTAGATTTCAGTAGGAGCCTGCAGGAGAAACTGTGATGTTATTCTGAAGAGTTAGCTTACTGGGGGACAGAGACATGGGAAGAGGAAAGGCAGAATGTCCAAAAGGAGAGGAAGTTAGCCAGTCTATTCCATGTTCCAAGAAAAAGTTTAGGTAGAAGAAACATCAGTTAGTGCTCAAAGCAGGCTCCAGGAATGGGGTGAGGGTGTAGGGAGGGGGAGTCCAAATTAGGCTGGGAACAGGAATACTGAAATGGAATCAATGCTAAGGAGTGGTAGGAAGACAGACTGGTAAGAAAGTCTAGTTTCCCCTTGATGCTTCTGGTTAAGTCTAGAGCTTTGTTCTGTTTCAGAGGGAGGAACAGTTGCTGCCAATACTCTCCCCTATATCCCTGGGCTGTTTATTTTTTTTGCTATCTCCTCTCTTCTGAATTTTGAGGTGGTGGTTGGAGAATTTGGAAACCATGGTGAGGCTTTGCTCTATCAGAGAGGGTGTGGTATTCAGCAGCTGCAGGGCCAAAAACTTGGTCCCTTGGTCTATTCCTTGCAAAACAGGAAGGGGAAGATTAAAGAAAGCATATTGAATCACCCACACCCACAAGAGCTGAAAGGAAAACACAGAGCTGGAGCTGAAAAACTGACAGAAGAGACACTGGGGGTCCAAAAGGGGTGCAATGTCATAAGCATCACTTGGGTTTTTGTAGGAACCCCCAGCGCACTGGGTCCAGTGGCACCAGTCCCATGGGGCTCATTCACTGAGGGTCAGAAGTGAAAATGTAGCTCAGAGAAATGCGAAGGAAGGACAACACCTTGGTCTCCAAATGTTTTGCATATTTTTCCCACTCTCTCCTTCCCACTCAAACTAAATTCAAATTCCAATGAGAAAATGTCATTGTCTTCACTTTTTTGTCCCCTAGAGTGTTTGCTTATAATAATAATATCATGCAATTTGCTGCAACATGGTTGAAAGTGGAAGATATCATGTTGAGTGAAGTAAGTCAGAAAAAGAAAGAGAAAAACGGGATTATCTCATTTATCTGTGGAATACAGACTACTGGAAGAGTAAATGTATTATAGTAAATGGGAGATGCCTAACGCATCTTCAACCCCAGTATTTAAAGAGGAGACAAAGAAGGAAAAAAATCAGTGGGGAAGAAGAGAACAATAAGTAATGGGTTACTAGACATAGGGCTTCAGTTAAACCAGTGATATGAGTAAGGGGTATAGCCATATACTTTGAGTATAGCCATATACTCAAAACACAGACTCAACAGGACTGAATACACAAGATCTAAGTAACAATCATTGAAACTTTGTAAGGTACCTGTCAAGTTGACAAGTGGGGTGGAGTGGGGGTTGGGATGGGGAGAGAATCTGGGAACACTGGGAGAGGGAAGTTGACTTTGGTAGAGTGATAGAATTATTGTTGGGTTATTGTATGCCTAAAATGCAACTATCAGTAACTTTAAAAATTATGGCTCTTTAATAAAAATTTCAAAATAAATAAATAATTAAAAGGAAGCAAATAAAAATAATAGTATCATTACAAATTACATTCTGGATTTTTTAACAATTGGCAAGCAAAATATATGGATATTCATAAAAACTGCAGTTTTAGAAAGAATTTCAGTTTTAAAAAAAGGCACATTTTTTCCAATATGAGAAAAAAACCTCCTATGCCCTTACAGAGAACCAGACTTTCTCCTTTTGGGCTTACTCAGAGTGAGTTAACTATCATGACTGATGTTTACATGTGAGGAATAAGTATGGCATGCTCCTCATGCAAGGGGGAACACAGATTGCAGAAGTTTTAAAATACATACTTTGGGTGTGGAATTAATCTTGGGATAGAAACCAAAAGGCAGAGATAACCTACTCATAAGCAGTAGATGACCTGGATCATCCCATTCAAGACAGGTGGGGGAGAAACACACATATCCAGTGGTGCTAAGAAGGAGGCAACTCCAAGTTCAGTGCTCAGTGGACCACTCAGTATTTGGATTAAATCAAGGATTCCTGCATGCAAGGCATGCACTCAGCCCTATTTTATTTTATTTATAAATGTATTTATTGAATCACTGAGAGGACAGTTACAAAGCTTTTGGGTTTAAGTCTCAGCCATACAATGATGAAACACTTGTCCCTTCACCAGTGCACATTCTCCACCACCAAAAACCCCAGTATACCCCCCATCCCACCTCTTCCCCCTCCCTGTTTAGCAGACAATTTCCACATTACTCTCTCTCTACTTTAATTACATTCAATATTTCGACAGCCGGCCCACCATTATTATTTGGGATTTCCCCCCAATACTCAGACCTGCTTAAAAGGCAACACCAGATATTTTTTTTTCTATTAATGATTATGAATAGCATATGATGTCATGCGGCCACAATAGCGGCCACACAGTGTTGAAATTGTAGAATTTTAATAATTAAATCTGGAGGGATTTCTGCCAAAAGCCACTGGGTTTCAAGATTCGTTCATGTGTCTCTGGGATCCTGGCCACTAAGCAGCTTAATCAGTAGCCAGAGGGGCAGTTCATGGGTGGTGACTCCGGGTCTCGATATCAGCCCTATCTTCAGATACATTGTGAAGTGTTAAAGTAGAGCTCAAGGTAAAAATTCTTGATAAGAATACTCCAATAAGAAGTGGATCATTAGGTCAAGGGTTTTGAAAAATTTTAATCAACTACACTGTAGCTAAAAACAGTGGTTTCAGAACAACTTCTTGTACCAGTTGCTCTCATCTTCTAAAGCAGGGCTGAAAAACCTTGTTTCTGACAAGGGCCATGTGAATATTTGTAACATCTTTTGTGGGCCATTAAATGTAGGCAGACTGGCTGGGCAGCTGATGAAAAGCATAGATGTCTGTCTCATAAAATACTTAGGCCATATACAGGATTTCTTAGCCTTGTACAGTATCAAGGGCTAAACATTCCCAACATTTTAAAGGTTTAAGTGCATTGGAAGAAAAACTGAAAATGTTCTAATAGAGAAAGTATCTAAATCCTAGAATAACTGAGTTAGGAACATGTGTAATCATTCCCAGAAGTAATTTGAGTGAAGAATAAGAAATCAATTTCCAGAGTGTTTTTGAATTATTTAAAAATCACCTCTTTTGCTGCATGCCATGAAATTAAGAAAAAAAAGATATTGTTCATAAGTAACCCATAAAATACTTCAGTTCATATTTTGTTTAAATCGCTATTTAAACTGAATTTTGAAGAATAAAACTATCAAATGAAATATTAAAAAGCAGAAATAAAGCTGTCAATTAAAATATCTAAAAACACTTCCAAAAACAGTTTAAAACATTTTTTTGTGAAGCTCCCCTCTTGTCACAGGTGAGTTCAGACCTGAGAGGTTATTCTGAGTAACACTGATCAATAATTTGGAGGAAGAGCAAATCCAGCTATTTTGACTCACTATAAGTGTTGCTTATAAATAATAGCTGGTTCTTTGAATTTTGAGTATGCACATACCCCCCCAAAATATAAAGGGGTCATTAGTACAACTTGACTTTATCCTTAAGTCTTAAAATGCCCACATGTAACACAATGGCCTGGGTTCTTAACAACTCAAGTTTTAATACAAAGGCAATGCATCATTTTTCTTTCATATAAAATCTTAAATTGCAAAGAAAATGTTCTCCTAAATGCAGAAATAAAAGGCAAGTATTTGTGATCTAATTAGTAAGTTCAGGAGTTGGTGGAGGAAGGAAAAAATATAGCTAATCGAGACCAAAATAGCAGCTATTAGGTCTGAAGAGCAAAGTTCTAAGCACTGCAGAAGAGCCAGAGTATGAATAATACCTACTCATAATTCACCTGGGCCATTTGCCTGCTGTGAACCAGTAAATGACAAATGAACAGCAGAGTGATGATGCCACTTTACACCCTGAATAAATTCTTTGTGAAGAGTCTCTCACCACCAAGGTACAGACTGTCTTTAAATAAAAAAGGGACTGATATTGCCTCAAGCAGATAAGTTATCACAACAGTATTAATAACTCAAGCAGGAAGGAGAACTATATATGAGGAAAGATCTCAGGGTTAAAAGGTTGGACTAAATCTTTTTTCCAACTAGGTCTATGGATCCGGAAAATGACAAATGCATTTTAAAAAACAGACATGTGCTGTGCTTGACTTTTACTGATTTCTCTGGGTATCTGTTTTGCTTCTCACTTCTTGACTGTTAGAAATAGCAGGCCTACATTTCAAGGTGGATGTAGAGATGGAAGCCAAACTTTCTGGATGGAAACAGTTTAGCTACTAATTAGAAAGAACTGGAATGTTGAGCCATCTCTTTCAGATTCTAATTACAGGTAAGACTGCACTCCGATCTCTCAGCATGCTGAATTCACAAAGTGTGAAACTAAATATGAGAATTTCTGTCCTACCTACAAATAATACTAGTCATCGGGCCAATTTGAATGAAACCCCAATGTGAAGTAGCTACTCAACGCAGAGACCTACCTGGTCCCCTAGGACACTCCTCTGAGATGTGGGATGAAATAGAATATAGACCCAGGTCACCTGCTGTGAACACAGTGTCCACATATAAGATAGCAAGTCTTGGACCTGCAGGCAGGCACATGAGAGAAAGCATATCAAGTCCAATGAGCATCTATTTTTTCCATGCCTCCTGTGACCACTATCTTCCAGAGACTGCAGGAGTAATCCCCTGAACCTTTGTTTTCTTTAGATGACAGTAAAATCCTTGGTTATATTATTTTTATTCTGGGTTCTCATTTTTTTAGTGTTTTTACCCTCTTTTGATCCCCTTCCTCTTTTCAAATCGGCTAGAACACTCAACACGCTTCCTGACCTAAGGCCTGTCTTCTCTCTGAACACCACTTGATAGATGAAACCTGACCTTTGCCCCCAAGACTGATCTTCCCTTGGAGTCCTCCCAATTATAGGATGCTCATTCTCTCATACCTCATGTAACCCGAAATTAGGAGGAGAGGCCAGTGTTTTTTCTCTCTCCAGGGTTGTTTGCAAGACATTATCCTTCTACAGATTAACTTCTCCTTTGAGCTTACTACATCTGGTAACATCTTTCATCCCCTATTTGATATTATTCTTTTGTAACTCTCTTCTATACTCAAACCTCTGACTCCCTCCCATTCTTGCTCCAGGTCATACATATAAATCTTCAAATTGTTATATGTTGTTCCACCATCACCCAAATTAAAAAAAAATTACCCCCTGTGCCTATGAATAGAAATTTTTAAAATATTTTATTTAAAATTTTTTTAATTTGAGGCTATAAACAGATTAAGATAAATTTATGAGAGTGGTAAGGCTGAATCCAGTAGGACTCCTATTCTTGGTAAACATGTGAATATGGAGCTGCATACTGGCCATGTACAAATGGAGGCAGAGACTGAAATTCCATGGTCACAAACTATGGGGCATGGAGGGCGTCTAAGAAGTTGGAGTGGAGAAGGAAGCATTCTCCCACGGACTATTTGGTGGGAACATGGTTCTGCCAACAACTTGATTTCAGATTCTAGCTTCCAGAACTCGAAGAGAATAAATTTCCTTTGTTACCAGTTATCTTCTTTCTGGTAATTTGTTAACAATAGCCCTGGGAAACTAAGAAACATAGAAAAAGTAATCTTCCCATATTATGTCCTCTCAACTACTTTGCTTCCTCTCTACCAATGACCTATACTCCTGGTCAGCCACCCTTTCTCATCCATGCCATGCTTGTTTCCAAAGTAGTCAACATTGAAATGTGACTGACATAGCCTCTGTCTAACTCCTACAGAGTATTCACTATTCAACTACTCTCATTTCTATTTATGTCTCCTTTACCTGCTCACCACCCTTCTGGTCTTTCATTTTCTCCTCATTCCATTTAAATTCCAAAATGTTGTGATCTAATCACAACTCACTTGCCCTTTTGCTGTTTGTCACATTTGTCTGGCAACACTTTGACCCACTTTCTTCACGGTCATGCGGGAACTACTGAGGTTAACTGCAGAAAATGACAAATTGGAAAAGTGGAAGTACTAAAGATCCCATGATACTAAACTCCACTGACCGCAGTGGGCCCTCACAATTCTCAGCAATCCTATGATTCTCTAGATACTTCAGTCTCTAAAAGTTTCTGCATAAAACCTACAGGTATCTAGTCTGCCGTATCACACTCCATCCTTCCCACACGCTACCTCTTTACTTGGCATTCTCAGTTTTTGAATCCAGGTGGAGGGATTTGGGAGGGAATGATTTTGAGGCATTGGTGGAGTGTAAAAAACTAAAGCACACCAAGGGGCGCGTGCACTCTCGGACTTTCTGGGTGGCTCTGTCTCACCGCCCGCGTTCGGTGCTCTGGAACCGCTGTGTATGGCTGTTGGTCAAGGGCAGGCGACAGAAGGAATGAGGACCAAGCTGGTTGCTGATTAGTTACCATTTATTCAATCTTCCATCTTTCTCATCTCCTGCACTCCCACCTCTGTCCTCTCTCTCTGGATCTGCTGCAGCATCTCTCTGCTTTCTCTAGTCTCTCCTCCTCCTAGTCTCTCCCACCTTGCCCTCTAGGCTACACCCAGCCAGGTAGCAAAATCAACATAAGAAAGCCTTTCCTGAGGGCAGGGCATTCCAAAGCCCTTCCTGACTCTAAAGGTTTTTTTCCTTTCCTTAGTCCAAACACTTATTAACATCTTAATACTAGTTATTTTTGTATGGACATAGCAAGAGATACATTGAGGCTTGCAAGGCAGCTCTCCTGGCAACATCTTGCCACAGGCTCAGACTACAGCACTCAGGCCAGATTAATCACTCCTAACCCTAGCAGGGTCCAAATCTAGTTATCACTGTTTGGATCATGACAACATTTGTCCATGATCAAGCTCTTAACTTATAGTTAAGCATTAGGCACTTTGGCCAGGCCCATCTCGATGCCAGGGTAGCACACAACTCACTGCTTGCCCTGGGTCTGTCTCGTCCCTCGTCGGGACCCTGCTTTTGGGGGTGGTATGAAGTAAGGGCAGCTGAGGCTTAGGTCAAGAGAATAGATGAAAATATCATGTAGAGTCAAATGACTCCCAGGTTACAAAAGCATAGTATTTGCTAAGTCTTCCTGTGTCCATACAAAAGGACATTGCTCTGAATAAACTATGAAAAGGAGTCAAGGAGAAGAGAAAAACAATATTTACAAGTCAACGGAACACTAAGAAAGAAACTACAAATAAAGAGGAGTGGGAGCACTGTAATGGGAGTAACCCAATAAACCTAAACTACCTGAGGCTATGTAATCCTACAGTGGAGGAATGCTGACACTGGTCATCAGTGTGGATTTGGTACATTTTATGCTTGCAACTCTTGCCCACACGCCTGGCTGTCTTTCCCGGGGCCCCTCGGAGGGGATGGGGTCCAGCTTCCCTCCCCGCCCCGAGCAGAGCTCCCGGCAGCCAAAGACCACGGGAACCTAGCCACAGCCATGCTCAAGGCCCCTCTCCACACGTTCAGACAAGCCTCACGCATGAAGATACCGGCAGAGGAACCCAGGTGTGTGTAATTCCATCAACGGCCAACATCCAGAGACTTAAAAGCAAGCTCCCAGAAGCCATATCTTATAACCTACTTCTCCCTCTGGGAGAAACTAACAAGCTTCTGAGAGTTTCCTGCCCACATGGGACAGCCTTGCAAGCTTTTCATGGTGTAGTCATATGCTAAAGCCAGTAACAGGTGGATCTCATTCCTCTGACCCTGAAAGAGCCTCCAATGCAGCATCATTGGGAAGGTTGAGTGGAGAGAGGCTTCTAAAATCTCTGGGTTAGGAGGAATGGAGAGGTTACTTAGCCCGCTCGAGAAACCGACAATCAACGGGATTTCGTGATTCGTGAACTATTACTAATGGTACTGTAAAACATGGTATCTACATTACATATATAAAAAAGGAAAATATTTTAAAGACACACTCCATCCTTGCCTTCTTTTTTCTATGAAACATAACTTTCTTCACTTGAAGTTCAATTCCTTCTTTCTGTTCTTAATATCAACACTTAGGTCAGTGATGTTCACACTAATCTAGCTCTTCCTTCTCCTTTCTCTGCTCCTTTTCTATAATGCATCTTCCATTTGCATTTAAACATATTTAAATATTTCATATGACAAAAATATTTCCAATCTCAGAACCTTTGAAGCTATCTCTCAAAGTTGAGTTATGAACCTTAGTGGTTTTTATTTTCCTATTTCCCCCTTAAGTCTTCCGATCTGCCTAATTTGTTTCTGCTATCAATGCCACCACTAAAAGAGGTTTTGCAGAGCTTTCCACTGGCCCCCATGTCATTAAGACTGGTGAACACATTCATGTTTGTATTACTTAACCCTCAAGTGGCATTCTACCCTATGGATGATATTCTTTCCTTAGCCTCTTCCGTGGTGTTTGTGTCTTCCATGACATCATACCTGCCCATTTTCCCTCTGCAACCTCCTTTTCATCCTCTATGGTGATTTATCTTTCAATTTTTATTTCAAAACATTGATGTTTCCCAAAGTTTCCTCTGCTCGACTTAATCCACCTTTCTCTTACTCAGTGACACAGTTTTACTGTCTCCGAGTCACAGCTAATAAATATAATATCCATTCCAACCTCTTTTTTGAACTTCAGATCTAAATACCCATCAAGATTTCCTTATGGGTGTCTTCTAGGTTTGGACGATATAAGATATCCAAATATTGGTGCATCAGCCTCATTGACACCCTCTATCCTAGTTTCTTCCTTTTAGAACATAATCCATAAATGACATCTTGAGCATCTATAACACTAAAGTTACATTGGACTCTTCCCACCTTCATCTCTTAACCATCTTGTGTACCTCATTAACTATAGTTAAATTAAATTAAAACTTAATCCCAGTCTATTCATATCCCCTGCCTCAATAAGTTTTTAAAATATCTAAGAAATTATATAACTTCCACAAGCTCCTGTTTGCCCATGAAAATAAGCACTGTTCAAGTTCAGCTCTAATTCTTACTATTTCATATTGTGTATCCTAATCTCCTTTTTTCTTCTATACACACAAAACTACAATCAGTTCAATTTCTTCACTTTGCCGTCTATTCTCTCTTTTGCAACCTTAATCCTTATCTTTTTAGAGCCTCCTTGCTCTCTATTTAGAAACATGCTTATGGACTCATCTCTGAAACTCCTGTTTTACCTAAATTATACTATTTTCTCTTCTTTTGAGTATTCAGCTTGGCAAAGGCTAATGACACTGACTGATAAAATTCTGGCTCAAATAATGATAGAGAAATTTAGACCTAAATAAGCGTTCCGTCAATAAAATTTAAAAATTCAAAACAAGTACTTAAAAAAAGAACTGAAGTATTGGAGAAAAACATTAATAATGCTGGAAGAAATATTACTGAAAGATAAGGAGTCAACTAAGGAGATATATACACTTAAGCACATTTTCCCAAATATATTTCCTGTTCATGGGGCTAATGGGGGAATAGAACTTTAAAAAATTGTGGAACTAAAGACCTGAGTTTGGGGATGTCAAGATGCTTAAAAATTAAAGATCAGAATGCTAGAAAGGGTATAATTGCCACCAACAATGAAAATTAGAAGTCAGGATACAAAGTTCTCTCTAATTTTTTTTTTTTGGCCAGCTCATCTCCTACACAGGGTAACATTCCAAACACCAGTGAAAAGCAACTGCTGAAATGATGAAAAGGAGATAAGGATTTCAGAAGTTTCCCAGTACTGGAATATGGTGTTTAAGAGTCACTACTGATGGGCTGGAATAATAGTATAGCAGATAGAGCATTTACCCTGTACATAGATGACCCAGGTTCAATCCCCAGCATCCCATATAATCCCCTGAGCCCTACCAGGAGTGAGCCCTGAGTGTAGAGGGTAAAAGTAAGCCCTGAGCACCACTGAGTCAGTCTAAAAAAGGGTCACTATTGTGAGGGAGTTAGAAAACACTTTGAAGTTCTCGTTAAAACCCAGGAAGGCTATATATCAAAAATAGAGCAAAGGATAAAAGAAAAACGGTAAACTATTAACTCCTGAAAAAATTCACATAG
This sequence comes from Sorex araneus, assembly GCF_027595985.1. Taxonomy (NCBI): domain Eukaryota; kingdom Metazoa; phylum Chordata; class Mammalia; order Eulipotyphla; family Soricidae; genus Sorex; species Sorex araneus. The sequence continues at coordinate 79,035,490 of NC_073304.1, forward strand.
TCCATAAAGGAATTACCAAAGTATAACAAACTAAAAATATGTACTTATTAATATGGAGATTAGTATATAACCGCAGTAAAAATATGCATAGAGGTGAAGCTAAAAATTCAAGACCTGAGATAAAACAGAATTGTGATTTTCCTTAAAGGCATAAAAGGGAAAGAATGACCATCAGAGGGGCAAATGAAAACAAACAGTAAATAGCAAAATGGTAGACTAAAATCCACTGTGTTGATCATTACAGTAAATGCAAACATACATGACACTTCAATAAAACAGAAATCATCAAATGAGAGTAATAAATCAACACCTCACTATATGCTATTTATATAGAAAATACTTTATAAATATAGAGAGATGTGACTTGAAAATTTAAAAAGATAAGACAAGGTATACCACATTAATAACACATAAGTGAAAGAGAGAGAGAGAGAGAGAGAGGGGGGGAGAGAGAGAGAGAGAGAAGCAAAGTGCTTCCCATAGAGACTGGCTGTGGGGAGGGTGGCAGGAGGGATATGGGGGACATGAGTTGTGAGAAATGTACACTGGTGGAGGGATGGGTATTGGAACACTGTATGACTGAAATCCAACCATTAACAGCTTTATTACTTTGTATCTCACAGTCGTTCAATAATAAAAAATGATCACAGCTATATTAATATCATTCAATGATCCTATCAGATTACTACCAGATCAAAGAAAATAAGAATATTTGATAATGACAGTTTCATCAATTCACCCAAAATGTCCAACTCTAAGTAACAGCTTTAAAAGAAATAAAACAAAACTGACATATACTAAAGGCATAGATAAACAGATATAATTAAAGGCATAGACAAATCCCCATAGTTTTCAATACCTCATCTCAGTAATTTGTAGAAAAAATAGATACAATTCAGTAATCGCAGATTTTAACACAAATATCAATGACCTTGGCATTCATAAGACACCAAATTTAACAACTAAAGAATGAATACTTAAACATTCACCAGGAGAAACCATACATTGGGTCATAAAGTTTTAATAGTTGCAAAGCATTGAAATTAGAGTATATTTTCTACCCAGATTAAAATTAGATTTGAAATTAATAGTATAAGCCTATATCTCAATAATTTATTTTACTTTTTAAAACCATTTATTGCTTAATCCTTTTCATCCAACTTATCCTAACTTTTCTATTGGTTTCAATTTTTTCCTCACTTTCTCTTTATATTGTAGTTTAGATAACATGGTTACAATAGCGTTTATGTTTATGGCTTTAGCAAGAGTTTGTTCACACTACAGATCATGCAGGCCCACCCCTGCAGAGTTTGGAGACCTCAAGGGCCATACATGGCAGTGCTCGGGGGACTATGTGGTGACAAGCTATATGCAAGAAACGTGCTTTAACTCCTGAACTATCTCTTTGGCCTCTTCACCACTATGTCACTACTTATGTCACTACTTGTTGGCCTCATCCTACATGCTTCCTTCCACTAGCTGATTGTTTAAAGGTCAAAAAAATGTTTTGATCCTCAAATCTAGGCCCTTAAAAATATTTAATTCAGTATATGGGTAATTTAACTGAATCTGCAACAGTTTTTGAAGACAGGATGTGCATTTCATCTACTTCTGCATATAATAAGGGCTACTGCTTAGGTAAAGCACTATCAAAAGCACTTTAAAGTTATAGATCCTTGCAAGTGAATCTTAAAAATCTTGTGATAGGTAGTTTTAGACCTTGGGGAACGAAGGCAAAAGAAGAAAACCTCAACTCATGATCAAAAAGTTATTAAGTTAGAGAACCAGAGACAGAATGGCGAGCTCAGGCAATCTAACTCCTCAGTTATGTTTCTTTTCATTTTTATTTTTTCTTTTTGGGTCACACCTGGCAACGGACAGGAGTTACTCCTGGATCATGCACTCAGGAATTACTCCCAGTGGTGCTCAGGGGACCATATGGGATGCTGGGAATTGAACCTGGGTCGGCTGCGTGCAAGGCAAACGCCCTACCCACTGTGCTATCACTCCAGCCCCTTCTTAATCACAGTGTTTGATTCAGTACTCACAGATTGGTAGAGGGCAGAAAAACAGATAAGTAAAATATCATAATCAATGCAGATGTTTTGACTCTCCCAATAATATCTATGACCAATATCCAAATCGAGAGACTTAGTAAGCTACCTTATCTCCCCATTTGCATCTATAACTAACATCCAAATCGAGAGGCTCTTAGTATTCCACCTTATCTCCCAATTACAAACCTGCATTATAAAAAATATACAATAACTGAATATATATTACAAAAATAAGCTATAATGGCCAGAGAGATAGTACAGTGCATAAAATGCTTGCCTTGCACACAGTCAACCCAGGTTCAATCCCTGGCACCTCAGATATGGTCTTCCTGAGCATCTCCAGGAGTGATTGTGAGTGCTAAATCAGGAATAAGTCCTGAGCACCACTGGGTGTTACCCCAAAACCAAATTAAAAGTATATAAAAATAAGCTATAAAATTTTAAACTGCTTCATGTGATAAAATACAGCATTTGTATTTCCATAGTTCGATTTAAGCAATTTATCTATTTCTAACTTTGATATGTCAGGTATTCAGAGAAAAGATATGGAAGGGTTATTGAAGAGGTAAGGAGATCTATCCATGTAGTCTTAAACCACCTAGAAAAATATAATTTCTTTGATCTTAAGTAGGATTCAAGATGCTCTGTATTGCTGGGTGTTATAGGAATTAGACAGTGATTCAAGTTCAGAATGAAAAATCGTCATAAAGTCACTTTGTCTTCTTTCCTCTGTATATGAGAACAATATTTGCTCCATAGGTTGTAAAGATTGAATCAGAATGGATAAGTACCACTTCAATACCTGGCATATAACTGATGAATGTTAGAGAAAAAGGTAGGCAAGAAATCAACATTTCAACTTACAAGCCTCTTTGTATTACATGACAAGGGAGTTTTTGAAATAAATTTTATAATAGATTGGCCTTTCATGAGATGTCAAATCCACAGAGTATACTGCACAGTAAAATTTCAAGAAGAAGTTCAAAGGAGATTGAACGACCTCAGGCTGAGCCTTTGTCTCACATTTTACACAAACATGGTTTGTTTTTTAGAGTAAACAGCACTCTCTATAGGAAATAAAATAGGAGTTTTATTCAGTTAAAAACTTTTAAAATTCATGTTACCTGTAAAATTGTGCTTAATCCTGGATTTTGAGAGTCTACACAACTCTTCAAAAGAGAAGGTTAAAAAATAGGAATAAAATTTTTTCTGCAAATTTTCCACTTGATAATTTTACCTAAAACAAATTAAAATTATTTTTGCATAAATCAAGAAGACATACAAAATACTCCAAAAGGAGAAGTAGAGTCTCATTCTGAGCCATAGGGTCTGAAGTGGGCATGTCATTCTTCGACTTTTTTGCAACAACACTGCTTCACTTCATCAATTTCTCTTTAATTATCCAGAAGATCAGTGAAATAATTTTGGTCTCTAAAAACTATTCATTAAAATGTATTCCCATATTCTTCCTGTTTTGAGTTTTGGGGAGTTTTGGATGAATTCCACACAAAGGAATGTGGAAGCTGGGATTTGGAAAGATATTGGGAGTTTCAGATACATCTAGCAAAGCCATAGCAGTTAAACAATTGTCATTAATAAAGTTTACTGTGACAGAAGGATTAGGAAATTCTCTCTGAATGAAAATTCAATCTTTAGTTACCCATTCAATTCTGTTCTTGGGAAAAACCTGACAAAATTTATACATTAATCATGTTATCGAGAGTGAGAATGAAACCTGACTTGGAAGGACTGGGAAGGAAGTCATATCTTTGGGGGAGCAGGGTGTTGTTTGTTTTGTTTTCTTGGGGTTTTTTCCAAAATTTTATTTTGATAAAGCACCATGAATTGCAAAATGATTCATAGTTGGGTTTTCATAGTCCTATCACGAGCTCTACCACCAGTGTCAACTACCCTCTACCCCACCCTCACCCAGCATCCCGCCACCTGTCAGCTATCTTGACAGACACCTTTTTAATCTGGTTATTAAAATTTGAGTCTTGCACTTTCACTGTTGTCAATTCTGTGGTTTAACTCCATCCTTCCCTGATACCACTCATGTATCTTGGTCTCCTTATCCCTGGCCCCAATCGATTCTCATCCATCTCCTCAACTTCCTCTTCACTCTATTTATTCCCTTCTCCTCCCTAAAGGAAGTCATAGCTCTCATTACCCAAAATGAAATGATTCTTTAAGCTAAGGGTACACTTTGGGGTCCCAAAACTGTGTCTGTGGAAGTGTTATAAGATACACTGGTTTCTAGGCTACCTGAGACTTTAAGTCATGGTGATTCCTACATGCATCTTTTTGCATCTGAACTGTCATCTAGGATAGGAAATTAGCAGCTTGGCCTAGGGCTGCTACAGGGACTCCTTCAGGAGCTCTGGGCACTTCCCAGCAGATGGACTGTGGTTTTATCCTACCGAGCAAAGTGATGCCAAGTGGTCTATGCATTTTGAGTCTGGATGCCAAGTTGACTGAAACAAGATGGTCCTCCCACACAGAGTGCATAGTAGATACAAACCAAATGGCAAATAATATTCCCGACTATAGAAGAGCAGTAAATTTCTGGTCCCTGGAAAAACATTTTCCACTAAAATATATTTAAAAAATTTTTTGCAGCCTTATTTTGTTTTTGTTTTTGTTTTGAGTCTACACTTTGCAGCCCTCGGGGTTTATTACTGGCTCTGTGCTTAAGATCACTTCTGGCAGGCCTCAGGGGACTATATGCAGTACTGGGGATCAAACCTGGGTCAGCTGCACACAGGCAAGCATACAACCTGCCGTACTATCTGTCTGCCCAAACATTTGCATCAATTGATAAAATAACTCCTCTCAATGTTTCCTGCTCATGATTCTGAGTTTTCCCAATGTTCAAGGCACCTTTTAGTTCCTGAAACTGTGCTCATTTAAGAGGGAAATAATAGTGATGCTACTTTCAGCTAATAGGGCAAGAAGACCCATAAAGAGAAGGACCATTTTGGTTTTTATTTTAATTTTTAAAATTTTATTGAATCACTGTGAGCTCCCATGTTTGGGTTACAATCACACAATGATCAAACATCCATACCTCCACCAGTGCAATTCCCCACGACCAATATCCCTGGTCTACCCTCCTTTCCCACCCTCCCCCTGCCTCCATGGTAGACAATATTCCCCATACTCTCTCTCTGCTTTTGGGCATTACGGCTTGCAACACAGACTCTGAGAGGTCATCATGTTTGGTCCATTATCTACTTTCAGCATGCATTTCCCACCCCAACTGGTTCCTCCAGCCATCATTTTCTTAGTGATCCCTTCTCTATTCTATCTGACTTCTCCCCTCTGTTCATGAAGCAGTCTTAAGAAGACCTTTTTATACCTAAACACAGCACCCAACATTACTGAAAAAATTACAGTAATTTTAAACAAATATGCATCAGTCAAGTATTCAAGTTTGGTGGGGAGTGAATCTGGGTTGGTAGGTGGAAGGCTGTGGTCATGAGTGGTGGGTTTGGAGGTGGGAACACTGTATGCCCAAAACCCTATTGTAAACAACTTTGTAAATAACAGTCTAAATAAAATTTAAACAAAAGATAGTAATGAAGAGGTAGGAGGATCAAGTCATACAGGAGTCACTAGGATCTATGAAGTTCTAAATTTTCTTTTCCTAAAATATAATGAAATTCTTATACTTTGGCTTCTTTTCCTTCTAAGCTTTTATGTCTTCACAGCATGACCTTTCGTTCCAGGGCTATTCTAGTGATAGCTTTTGAGTAACTTTTCTTTCACTGAAGTCTGCGTTCTCCCTAGAGCTCACCTTAGTTTTATCGCTGAGTCTCAATTGGCTTGAAATACTCTTGACTAAAAGTGGTCAAGGTCAACAGTTGACTTGTAGTCAGCTGATGATGTTTGATGTCTGCCTTTTATGTTCAGACCAGTTGCGGGATTACATATCACTTTACTCTGTAATACACTTAGGCTTCCAAAAAAACCTATGTGCTAACTGTGAAATTTAGTGGCTGATAATGACGGGTATATTTAGTAAAGAGAGAGACAAAACAGAAGAGATACATGCATAGTTATAGTATGTGACCCAGAAGACTAAAACCATAGAAAATGGGCTCAACTAGCAAAACTATCCTAGAAATGGATAGAAGACATTTCAATTAACTAACCCCATTTTTCTGGAAAAAGTGGCAGTTTCTTCTCTATATAAGAAATACTCGAGTGCAATCTTTCTATGTCTGTCCCTCTCTTTCTGACTCATTTCACTTAACATGATACTTTCCATGTAGAACCACCTCTGTACAAATTTCATGACTTCATCTTTTCTAACAGCTGCATAGTATTCCATTGTGTAGATGTACCAGAGTTTCTTTAACCAATCATCTGTTTTTGGGCACTCTGATTTTTTCCAGATTTTGGCTATTGTAAACAGTTCTTCAATGAACATAGAAATGCAGATGTCATTTCTACTATACCTTTTTGTCTCTCCAGGATATATTCCCAGGAGTGGTACTGCTGGGTCAAATGGGAGCTCAATTTCTAATTTTTTAAGAATCGTCCATATTGTTTTCCAAAAGGGCTGAACAAGTTGGCATTCCCACCAGCAGTGAAGGAGAGTCCACGTCAACACCGGTTGCTTTTGTTCTTATGGATGTGGGTCAGTCTCTGTGGTGTGAAATGATATCTCATGTCAAGTGAAATGAGTCAGAAAGAGAGGGACAGACATAGAAAGATTGCACTCGAGTATTTCTTAGCCAGGATCCCCTCCTAGGTAGTAAGCAGATGATCAGTGGTGACAGGCTCCTATATCTGTGCTCTAAACCACTGGCCCAACCCTAATCAACAGATGAGTAGAAAACAGTATGACTGCTTTCTAGTATAGGACAATTTCTCGGCCATACCAGACTCTTCCTTGTCTGGCAGGCAGAAAATTGAAATGGAGGTTGGGAAGCTTGGTCATGGTCACATGACATAATGGAGGAAGATTGACTTATACACTTTTAACCTCATGATTTTTCTACTGACCCCTAGTACTGGAAAGGAAAAGAAAAATACCTAGTTTAGAACAAAAACGAATGAGAAAAGTCCTCAGGGAAATCAAGTCAAAGCCTTTTTAAAGATAAAAATCTCCCTCAGCTTTTGACTCTGCCATTTATTTCAAAGTGCCTCTGTCAACTCTGTTCCATTGGTCTGAAGGTCCGTTTCTGGCTCAATTCCTTGCTGTTTTAATTACTACTGCTTTGTAGTAGAGTTTGAAGTTGGAGAAGGTGAGGCCACCCATCTTCTTTTTCCCAAGAATTGCTTTATCTCTTCGTGGGGTTGTATTGTTTCATATGAATTTCAGGAGTGTTTTGTCTATTTCTTTGAAAAATGTTCTGCATATCCTGATAGGGACTGCATTAAATTTGTATAGTGCTTTGGGCAGTATTACCATTTTGATAATGTTAATTATCCCTATCCATGAGCAGCAGATATGTCTCCATTTTCTAGTGTCCACTTTTATTTCTTGAAGTAGCATTTTGTAATTTTCCTTGTATAGGCCCTTCACCTCTTTGGTTAAGCTGATTCCAAAATACTTGATTTTCTGGAGTACTATTGTGAATGGGATTGTTTTTTAATGTCACAGACCCCCAAATATGTAGCCATTTAATCTTTGACAAAGGAGCAAGAAATGTGAAGTGGAACAAGGAAAGCCTCTTCAAGATGTGGTGCTGGGAAAACTGGATAGCTACCTGCAAAAAAAATGAACTTCGACCTCTGTCTAATGCCAGGCACAAAAGTCAGATCAAAGTGGATTAAAAACCTCAATATCGGACATGAATCTATAAGTTACATAGAAGAAAATGTAGGCAGAATTCTCCATGACATTGAAGCTAAAAGCATCTTTAAGGATGAAACAGCACTGATCATGCAAGTGGAAGCAAACATAAACAAATGGGATTACATCAAACTAAGAAGCTTCTGAACTTTAAAAGAAACAGTGACCAAAATACAGAAACGCCCACAGAATGGGAAAGAATATTTACCCAATACCCATCTTATAATGGATTAATCCAGAATATACAAGACACTAGTAGAATTGTATAAGAAAAAAACCTCCAACACCATCAAAAAATGGGGAGAAGAAATGAACAGAAGTTTCCTCAAAAAGAAATACAAATGGCCAAAAGGCACATGAAAAAATGTTTCACATCGCTAGTTATCAGGGAGATGCAAATCAAAATAATGAGATATCATCTCACACCACAGAGACTGATACACATTAAAAAGAACAAAAGCAACCAGTTCTGGCATGGATGTGGGGAAAAAGGGATGCTCTTCACTGTAGTGGGAATGCCGACTGATCCAGCCTTTCTGGAAAACAATATGGACAGTCCTTCAAAAACTAGAAATTGAACTTCCATATGACCCTGCAATACCACTTCTGGGAATATATCCCGAGGATGCAAAAAAGCACAGTAGAAATGACATCTGTACCTATATGTTTATTGCATTACTGTTCACAATAGCTAAAATCTGGAAACAACCCAAGTGCCCTAGAACAGATAATTGGTTAAAGAAACTTTGGTGCATCTACACAATGGAATACTATGCAACTGTTAGGAGAGATGAAGTCATGAAATTTTCTTAGCAATGGATAGACATGGAGAGTATCATGCTAAGTGAAATGAGTGAGAAAGAGAGGGACAGACAGAAGGACTGCACTCATTTGTGGAGTATAGAACATCACAAGCCACTGACACCCAAGGACCATAGGTACAAGGGCAAAGAGGATTGCCCATAGCTGGAAGACTGCTTCATGAGTGGAGAGGAGAAGGCAGATGGAATAGAGAAAGGATCACTAAGAAAATGATGGCTAGAGGAATCAGTCGGGATGGGAGATGTGTGCCGAAAGTAGATAATGGACCAAATATGATGACCTCTCAGTGTCTGTGTTGCAAGCCATAATGCCTAAAAGTAGAGAGAGAGAGAGTATGGGGAATATTGTCTGCCATGGAGGCAGGGGTAGAGTGGGAAAGGGCGGGTACACCAGAGATATTGGTGGTGCGGAATGTGCACTGGTGGAGGGATGGATGTTTGATCATTGTGTGATTGTAACCCAAACATGAAAGCTTGTAACTATCTCACAGTGATTCATTAAAATTTAAAAATAAATAAATAAAAATTAAATAAAAATAAAAAAAGAATAAAGTGCCTCTGCCCCACTACAACTGGCCCCAACTGCCACTGGTAAAGATGTGTGTGTGTGTGTGTGTGTGTGTGTGTGTGTGTGCATGTGCACACACATCTGTGGCTTGTTTTGATTTGAGGGAGAGAGAATACAAAAGGAACCATGATAAATAGGATAATCATAGCTCATATCTGGGTTTCCAGATTTTGTCCAACTCCTCATGGCTATGTATGATCATGTGGAGAAGTAATAAGCAACGAGGGGTTCCTGATAGAATATGGAGCCAATTTCTAATTTAACACGTTGACATGGGTACATAAGATGGCAGCTCACACTTGGAGGTTACTAGACTGACTGTACCAACAGAAATGGTTACTGTTGCCAAAATTTTGTATGGCACTTTAATTTGGCTCTGTCTGACAAATGAGTGCACTATTAGTGAAGCCGACGTGGAAAGAAAAACAAATTGCAGCACTGGCACCAACATGTTACCAAAGAAAAGGTCCTTTAAAAGCAATAGTAGAGGAGGAAGAACATTTGCCTTGCATGTGGCCAACCCAGCTTGATCCCTACCCCCCACCCCCAGGAGTGATCCCTGATTGCAGAGTCAGGAGTAAGCCATAAGCAACACTGGATGTGGCCCAAAAATCAAACAAAAATGGAAAACTCAGTATAGAGTATGACAACCAATTTTAGTTTGGACAGATGACAGTATACTGTTATTCAATCAGCACAACCTCAGGTTTTCATGTGAAGGTATTTTATATATGTGAGTAATATTTACTATTAGCTATCCTTTGGCTATGGTAATTCCTCCAATAATGCGGTTGACCATAAAATCAGATGAAACTTACAAGAACAAAGAGATTTCTGGGAGGGAAAAAAAATCTGACTCAAGACAATATTAACTCCTGAGTTACCAGCATACCAATATTGTGTAGAGATTTTGGAATCGTCAGCCCTCATAATTGTATGAGTTACTTTTTTTTTTTTTTTGGCTTTTTGGGTCACACCCAGCGATGCTCAGGGGTTACTCCTGGCTTTGCACTCAGGAATTACTCCTGGCTTTGCACTCAGGAATTACTCCTGGCAGTGCTTGGGGGACCATATGGGATGCCAGGGATTGAACCCGGGTCGGTCACGTGCAAGGCAAACGCCCTACCTGCTGTGCTATAGCTCCGGCCCCCGTATGAGTTACTTTTTAAAAAACTTAATTCATCATTATGCTATTGGTTTCTCTGGGTCTAAACACTGATACAAAGGTTTTGCCAGGACTGAAAAGAACTATGGGATGTTGAATACACAGACCCATTGACATACAGATCATGAAAAAGCAGAAATAACCTGGAAATGGAAGGGGAAAAACTTTGTCAAAAGAAAAATGAATTTACATGCCCCCACGTAGTCAGGAGCCTGAGCATACACTCCTCTTTGCTTCCCAAGTTGCAGTGGACAGAAAGAACAATCTCAGCATCAACAGAACGGAAAGGGCTGAGATTGTCATGTAATACAAGCACTTGCAAGTGTCTGCAGCAATCAAATGACTAGTAGGAGTAAAGAAAAATACATTCTGATGTTTAGAATTAACAAGAAAGGGTGTTCTGGGAGGAGTAAAAATAGTCTCTTCTGTGAGGACTGACAGTGACCTCAGAGCATCCTCTCCATCCTGGTGAACAAGGTACCACTTTTCTTGGCTCTACTGAATGCAGAATAGAGCTACAGCTGTGCGACCCAGGTTTGGAGGTGCTGGTTTTTTTTTTTTGGAGGTGCTGGTTTTAAAGTGGATCTGATTTTAAAAATAAATGTGCCCTCTCAAATTTTGTCCTCATCACTTCCATTTATCATCTTCCCACGGCCCTCTCCCCCAAAAATACTGCTTGGGAGGCAAAAGGGGAAGGAAGTAAGATGGGCACACAATCTGACCTTGGCTTCTGAAGTGGGTTCCAAGAAGCACAGGCGGTTCCCCAGACCCTCGGCTGCCAGGCAGAACTTCCGTTGCTCCTTGTGAATGTTGGCGATGCACTGGAGAACCACTTCATCTTCCTGCCAGGAGAGCAGAGACACAAAGGTGAGCAGTCAGCACAATCTCCCCAGGTTGGACCTGATGCCCAGGTCACCTTGCTATTTTATCAGCTACCCTGGCAATCCCTGACGAGAGGTACATGCTCTGCAGCATCATAGGAAGGATAGTTTGTTATTCATGTGAGTGCTTCTCGTGAGTCAGAGCACTCCTAAATCCTGGGGTGGAGTGAGTGGGAGTCAGTACGTGAAACCACATTCCCAGACAGCAAGGGCCTCTCTGCTGAGCACTGTCAACCACACCATCCAGGTGAACAGAATGTGAAAGTAAATCTATGAATCCCTCCAATACAGAATGAAATCTGTCAACAGAAGCAATATCTCTGAAATACAGAATGCAGTTGGTCAGATGTGATTGAAGAGAACAGAGAACAGAGCAGGAGACAAGAGTGTATCAGAGAGTTCATTTTGTGTCAGGTGATGGAGAAGGCAAGAGCTCTATGGTGATTGAGGTATTTAGTGGGAAAAACATTTGCCGGAAATGATAGAAGATGCTCTGGAGGGTAACAATAGGTCTTCTCAGTCATAGGAGAGGAAGATGGAAAGAATCCTTGAGGATTCCAACTGGAAGCAGAGATATCTCTTATATCCCCCAATGCCAAGTAGAAGTTCAAGTAAAGCAGCAACCTTGAATTCTCAAGAATTCTCCTCCCCCAGCCCCATTCTTGAAGGCAGCCTTCCTACAACGCTAGATATCTCACCCGAATGGTGTTGCCTGGTGATGGTCTGAAATGGCCACCCTGCACTTCCACTAAAGCACTCACCTTTTGTCCAACTTGAAAAGACTAAAGAGAAAAACAATTTCCCTACCGATCTCCATCCTTGACCCACCAATGTGTTATGCTCTCTAGACTGTCACTTGATCGACTATCAAACATGAAAAAAGTGTCAAGTTGCAGTTAAAGAAGTAACCAGAAGAGAACAAGTTGAAGCATCCTTCTTTGCAATCACACTCCTGTCACCACCTTTCTGCCCTCTACTAGTTTTTCTCTTCTACGGTATGAGAATGGCAAACTCACGAGGAATGATTTTTCTCAAACTGCATCTGCAGGGTGCCTAGTCATGGAGAAAAATCAAATCCTTTCATGTGGTAGAATGTGAAAAGAATAAACAGATCCCTGAAAAATATTCTGGTGCCCAAAAATTGGTTAGAGGGTACAAGAAAAAAAGGGGGGGACACAAATCAGACATCGACATAGGAAAAGAAGATTAAAAAATTCCACACCTGCACTAATGTCATTGTTCATTATGAAATTTAGTCAGTAATAAATTCAAAGGCTCCTTCTTAAAGTCAAGTTAGAAATCATGATCATCTTTCAAATAGTTACTTAAGAAAACTCCAGAATACCACGTTCTGAAAATGAGGGCTCAGTGACATCTAAGGAGAATAAGATCTATCCAGGCAGGATCTCCCGATGATCATACAGCAACTGTGGGCAGTAAACCATCCTTTTACAAATAGCACTGGAAAAGGGAAAGTATTCTTAGTTGTACAAATGTCAGAGTGGCATTATGTGCCATGCAAAGCAGACTCTGTGCGAGTAATCAGTATTAAGACATTCCTCAAAACACAGTTTTTCTGTTCAAAACTGGTGAGGACATCCTATTGAATAACATGGATCTCCCACTGGCACTTAATTCATCAGAGAATCAGGCATTTGCAAATTGTAGAAATGTCATTATGTATCAGTCATGAACCTTTGAAAATGGACGTTTTTCTCTTCAATATGTATCTCCGTTGCTTCCCATGGTCCTATTTTCTATTCCATTTTGCACCCCAAGGTGTCCAACTACCTTGGCTTGACCTTGCATGACCTGCCTAGGTCATTCCATTTTGTCATTTGAAACTCCCATGTCCTGTCATTCACTTCACATCAGAGGTTCCTGTCCAATTATGCAATATAGGAATCTGCCCTCACTTACTCTGACCTTGGTAAATCACTGGACAGAAGTACCTTCCTAGGTCAGCACTCTGAGCAACACACATATAGGGACGGACCATTGGCCCCAAAATGCCCTCTCCAAATAATTTCATTTTTATCCACATGCCATCTGGAACCATATGCTCAGTGCTGACCGGGTTGTTGATGCCACCTGGAGTGGCAGTCTGTACCCATCTTTGCTCCAGATAGCAGCTATTATCTCAACAAACTTCCAACAAACATCTGGAACATTCGAGTGCCTGACAGTGAAAGCTTAGCATCTAAGTTCCATTTGGAATTATAAGATGAATTAACTCAGCCCATTTTGTTACTTTTCTTACTCCCTGACAAAACCCAGAACACAAGCCCTTCCAGTGACCAGTTCCACCTAGATGACTCATCCCTGCAATGATCCATTTTCTTCTCTCACTATCCCTCTGCTTTGAGTCAAATCTGTTTATTCCCAGGTATGTTTCTTAGGAAGTCTTTTCAATTGGTAGTTGCAAATTCTTCTGTGCCTTTTATCTCTGTTTCTTCAAAGCTCAAATTCTCTTATATCCCCCAATGCCAATGTGAGACTCTGACTCTTCTATTCAGGTGCAAAACCCCTTCTATTTTGAGGCATGTGATTGGGCAATCTCCACATCTTGGACTGTCAACCAACATCTCCTTCCATAGGCCTGACTTTTAATGACAGAAACTCTGACAACTTTATTTGTGAATTCAGCACAAATTTGTTGACTATCCTTCAGTGACAAAGCATTCTGTCAGGCCACTATGGATGGCACATGTTTTATGAAACAAGACCTTTGCATATTGCACTAACAGCCTGACAAGTCTGGACAGACTCTCAGGCTTTTCTTACTCTACTATGGTCTTCATTCTCATTAACCAATATTTACGTGGATAATCTATTTTTTAAAAGCCTCAATTACTTCCACTCTGGTTTAGTAATATATTGATGAGTACTTGTTGTCATAACCTACAACATTCCCATTCTGATATACCAAACTCCAAACCCGAGACCATCTTACTCTTTGAAGCCAGTCCTTGTGTATTATTCCTTATTTCCATCATATTTACTTTACTTCATAAAGATTTTTAGCACTTAGAAAAAGCCACCATCTTTGTTACATCTACCTCATCAAGAATGATTCTTTTGATAGAAACAAAAACTCTGGGGTTTTACTGTGTAGCTGTGGGTTTTGTAATTGTGTTGTAGTTTTGTGCTTGTGTATTTGTGTTTGTGTTGTGTATTTGTGTACTTGTGTGCCGTGTAGTTGTGGTTGTGTTGTGCAGTGTAATTGTGTGCTGTGGAACTGTGTGCTAAGTGGTTGTGTGCTGTGTAGCATTGCATGTCGTATAGTTGTATGTTATGAAGTGGCATAAGCGTGTAACATTAATTAGTATTTCTGTAGCACTGTCGTTCTGTTGTTCATTGATTTGCTCGAGTAGGCACCAGTAACTTCTCCATTGTGAGACTTGTTACTGTTTTTGGCATATCGAATATGCCATGGGTAGCTTGCCAGGCTCTGTCCTGCGGGCAGGATACTCTCGGTAGCTTGCCAGGCTCTCCAAGGGGGATGGAGAAATCGAACCTGGGTTGGCCGCGTGCAAGGCAATGACCTACCTGCTGTGCTGACCTACCTACCACTGCTCTCAAGTAATTACTTCAACTCTAGTTTAATTACACACTTATGAGTACTTTTTTGTCAAAATTTACAAAATTCCCATTCTCCTAAATCTCCAAACCCAAATTTGAGACCATCTTACTCTGTGAATCCAGTATTCTTATTCTTGCACATATTTCCTTACTTTCATCATACTTGCTTTATTTAAACAAGACTTCCATTACCTAAGGAAGCTATCATCCTTCCAGGATCACTGTATCACTGTATCACTGTCATCCAACTGATCATTCATTTTCTCAAGCGGGCTCCAGTAACGTCTCCATTTGTCCTAGTCCTGAAATTTTAGCAGGCTCTCTTTACTTGTTCTTCCCAGCTGTGCCACATTGGAGGCTCTTTCAGGGTAAGGGGAATGAGACCCATCATTGTTACTGTATTTGGCATATCAAATACGCCACGAAGAACTTGCCAGGCTCTGCCATGCAGGCGGGATGCTCTCAGTACCTTGCCAGGTTCTCTGTACTAGGTTACCATCCCAGGATATGGAATCAAGTTCAAGGAAGAGATTTTTCTGCTGTCACTGATAAAACAGTAGTGATTGTAGAAAGGGTCGCTGTTTCTTGGTGAGTCATAACTGAAGAATCACATGAGCAAAGAACAGATGTCAACCTCAAAAAGTCATGGGAAATAAGCAATTATGAGGCTTTGAAGTACCTCATATTTTTTAGATTTTTAGTTTCTCAATTTTTTAGTTTCTTTCCTTATTTCCTTAATTATATTGATAAAAGTAACTATTCATTTTATATCAGATATTCTACTGAGATATATTCCTAGATTATTTAACACTTGTGACACTGAAATTACTTTAAGAATGAGAAAAATCAAAGTTCAGAACAGTTAAGGAGTTAAGCAAAGAGAATATTGAATGGACATCTATTATGTTGTACTATTTTGCTAAAGCATTAACTTGCCTATAACAACACAATGTGTAACAGATTCAGATCCTGAACACATTACTGCCAGAATCAAGCACCAGTTCTCTCTATCATGGTGTCAAACTCACTCTTCCCCCCAAATACTGACCTTAATAATAGGTTTGAATTAATGTCTTTCTGATTCTAAGGCCCTTAGTGACGGTGTTGATGAAAAATAGATAGCTTCCAGCTCTCTCCCCTGGTCATAAAACATTGAAAAGTAATCAAATCACAGAACCCAATGTCAGAGAAAACAGCCGAGAACGATAATCCAATATAACAAAAATTTTCTGCACCCAGTGACTGCAGCACTGGAAGGAGCAAAAATCATCCCAAAACTTGCAGCAGAAGGGGAAAATGATTAAAATCCAAGGTATATCATATGTCAGCATCCCTCCAAGCTATGTGCTTCACAAGTGCCAACTATTCCTGTCATTGATTCAGCTTGCTGTGGTGTTGAGTGATTGTCCCAGAACAAGAATATACAGCCTTTGGCTCTCTGCTTAGATTTCATATTTTCACAGGTCATCTCTGACAAATTAAAGTTCTCCTTGTCTAGATAAGGAACTTTGAACCTTTAAGGAGTGAGCATGTCTCATCTCTCCCTATTGCCTTTTCTTACACCTTGGCTTACAGTCCAAGGGCCTGACGACCATGTTTACTACTACTGAACTGAGGGAAGCAGCAACCTTGCTCTCCCTCTTTTCCCAGGTCATTTGCAAAGAACTCTTTGGGACAAAACAAAGTGGTTGATATCCCTATTTAAGGTAGAGCATTAGGCAGCTGATGACAGTCCTAAAGTTAGATCTGCACATCACGGGTACCAAGGGGAGCGTGAGCAGGAAGCACGAGGGACAAAATGCAGCCCAGCAGATTTCATGGTTCATATTTAAGTGCAGATATTACTACTGCAGAGGGAGATCCATAACCATTTATTGCTTTAAAAAGGAATGTGTCCTAGCCACTCATCTTGAACACCACGTCCTATTTTCGTTTAATGATAGAGCTACCTACTAAATATATGCAAAAAGCTTGGGAGAGAGCTCATTCAAAGGCTATATGGAAAGGCATCCATTAAATAAAAAATAAATAAATAAGTGGACGTGGGAGATTATGAGACATTCCAGATTATGTCCCAAGTGTTGATGACACTGGTGATTGTATATTCTAAATATCAATCATTTTGACCATTTGTTTCCTTAGAGTCTGAGCTTCTGGGAACAGAAATTTTTCTGTGAATACTTAAAACCTGCATAATGAGTAGAAAGACAGAATTATTCTAGGTTTAATGACAGAATGTGTTTTTTAAATAACAAAAAAATGTTTATGTGTTAAGTTTGCACAACAAGGATCCTTCTTTTTTTCTTATAACCTGGATGTCAACACAAGTAGTTGGAATTATAGGAGGGGGTACAAGGGTCCTTCTTTTTTCTTATAACCTGGATGTCAACACAAGTAGTTGGAATTATAGGAGGGGGTCACTGATAACCTAATTGTTCCCACAATGGCCCTAGGAGATATGAAAATATGCTTAATCCTTTTTAAAAATTATGAAACTAAAGGTTCTACACTGAAAGAGTAGGTAAACGAGCTGACCTTATATTTTGTCACCAGCAGCAACATTTCTGGGGGGCTATTGCTTGCTGTTGTCTTGATTCCCGTTTGTTTACACCTTTGTTCTTTCTATTGTGTTTGATCTGTCAAAAATTAGAGACGGGTCCCCAGCTCTGGCTTATTACTACTCATTATTGCCAAATAGAAAGCACAGGATCCCAAGAGAGTAGGTTGGTAATAGTTTATTATCCTTTTCTTCTTTAAATTCTGTCCTCATGTAGCTAGTAGGTACACATTCTGTTTTAGGTCTTTTTCTCTGATCCACCAGCTTCTGAGTTGGCTTTTCTTCATCTTTCCTCTCTAATGCAATGGTCAGGCTCCGGGATTCTTTTTCAGAGTTTTCTTCCTGACCAGTACCTCCCTCCTTGCTGATTTCGTCTTGTGTTGTTATTTTGGAACCATGCCTATGATACATTCGTATCACCAGCTTAAACTTATCTGAACTCTAGAATTCTGTTTATTCAGCATCTCCACTTGGATGATGTTTATAGGCATTTCCAGCTTAAAATATCTGAAACCTGTTTCCTGCTCAGCTCTCCTTGACATGTTCCTTGCCTTCCAAACTCCAATGAGATCAGCTTGGATCCTCTCCATTATTTCCAGGTTCATGTCATTATCTCTTCTTACTGTGATCACAGTCACTTCTAAACTTGTTTCCCTCTCAAATCTCTTCTCTAAGAGATAGCCAGTCATTTAAAACCTAATAGAAAACATGTCATTCCACTGCTCCAAACCTTCTAAGTAGAAGCTCTCTTTTATTGAAAAAAAAAGAAACAATTCTTGGGCTGGAGAGATAGCACAGCGGCTAGGGCTGCCTTGCACGCGGCTGAACTCGGTTTGATTCTCAGCATCCCCTATGGTCCCCAAGTACTGCCTGGTGTGACCCAAAAAGAAAAAAAAAGACAATTCTTACTCTGAACATCAAGATTCTAAGAATAAGCTCACTTCCTACTATATTTCTCTTCAATCACTCTTTCATTTGCTTAGTATAGAACATACCGACCTCCTGGGAGTTTATGATTTTTGAAAAATCATCATCCCCCAAGCCTTCCTGGCTAGCTGTTCCGTTGTTTTTTGGGGTTTTTTTTCCAGATAGCTCTTCTCCCTGATATGTTCAGGCCTTCCCTCTCTCACTTCCATTAAGGTGACAGTGAGCAGACAATTGTCAGACAGAGACCATCTCTGATGACCCAAAGTAAGAGTAAATTCCCTTTCCCAGTCTGTATTTCCCATTTGTTTAATTTGCCTTCTTTTCCAGCTGAGCATACACCACACTTCAAATGCTTTTTACTACTTCTTTCCTCTTTCATTAGAATATAATCTACATGGGTTGTCCCATTGTTCATTGATTTGTTCAAGCGGGCACCAGTAACGTCTCCATTGTGAGACTTGTTGTTACTGTTTTTGGCATATAGAATACACCATGGGTAGCTTGCCCGGCTCTGCCGTGTGGGCAGGATACTCTCAGTAGCTTGCCAGGCTCTCCAAGAGGGACGGGGCAATCGAACCCGGGTTATCCTCATGCAAGGCAAACGCCCCACCCGCTGTGCTATTGCTCCAGCCATGGGTACCATGTTTAAAAGCTAACCACAGTATCTCCTTTTTCTGGCCTGCAGGGTACACACTAGACACTCGCAAAACCGTTAAATAAATAGCCTGATCAGTTTATTTCCTTAATAAGCACAGTTCCCACAAAGCTTATAAACTTTACAACACCCTTTCATTCTTTTCAAAATATCCAAATAATCCTGTTTCAATTGACATTGTTTGCTTACACTGGGAACCAACAAAAGAAGCGTCTTTTGGTTTGCTCTGCAATCTCTGCTCCAGCGTCTGGAGAGAGATCAGTTCTATTTCCTCTATATAATATCCCTCTTTGTCAAGTAGACAGAGCTTCCAGTTTGATTATAAAATACGCTCAGCCTCTCCCTTCATACACATACATAACAGTCCTTACTTTAGTCCCTTTAGAGAACAGGATAAAGGGAAAGTCTTTCCCTAAGCTGACAAAAGTAACAAGTGGCTAGTTAGGGTTTCTCATGCAATTCAGTGACTCTCAGGCACTAGGTGCTTCTGTCTTACAAGGAAGCGTGACATGACCGTGAAGTAATAGTCAACTTGATAAAAAATTTTTTCTATTCTTCTCAGACAGAAATCTAATCAATGAGTTAGTGCCAACACATTTTATGCCCCAAAGGAAGAGTTTTCATAAAATTGTAGCATTGCCATTCTGAACACTTCTCTCCCATCCAACAAGAATGCAGTGGGTCAGTGACCACGCTCAGTTGAAATGCTCACGCTCCCTTGGTTTCACTCTTCTTAGACATGTTGGCCAGTATGAAGGACAATAGAGAAAAGTCAAAGTACTTAAGCATAACACAATGCTCAGTTTCCCTTCTTCTCCTTCTTTTAACTTTCTCCTCCTCCTCCTTCCCAAATGCTCTCCTCTTCCTCTTCCTTCTGTTTTGTTTGTTTTCTGAGCAACACCAAACTTTGCTCAGGGTTTACTCCTAGCTCTGTGCTCAGAGACCACTCCTGGTGGCACAGTGAGGAACTATATGTGACGCTGCAGATCAAACTTGAATCAGCCATAAGCAAGGCAAGTGCCTTCAATACATGCTGTTATATCTCTTTGCCGCCTCAATTTCTAATCCAAGGCACAACAAGGGATGACACAAAGAGAGAGAAAAAAGTAAGGCCTTGAAATATAATATTGTTTCCAATGTAATTCAAAAAGAAGATGCGTGGCCTGGTGTTGATTTAATGATAGAATATCCATTGTACAAGTTCAATTCACAGAGTTCAATCTCTAGTACTGCTAACATTACTGAATGCAATCCCCGGTGGCACTGCTAGTACGATCCCTGGAGTCACAAGTTCAACCTCTGGCACACTGCAGCCAAATATGTGGGAGTACTACAATTATGTTACAACCAAGAGAACAACCCTGCATGCACTGCACCCAAGAGTGTTAGCATCATAACCAAGAGTGACCCTGGTGAGCTTCATAACTAAGTATGCAACCTCTGGGAAACCAACCAAGTCTGAGTCTTTCTGTCCAACCTCAGACATGCAATAATAACAACAAAGGAGAAAATGGGGGCAAGGGGAAGATATGACTGGACACATCAGCTTCCCATGTTTGTATCATGAAAGCTAGTAGGCTGTGCTAAGTCCATGCTGTTTCCATCTCCATATACTCAAGCATTTTGAACTCAGAAAAACACAAAAGCAAGGTTGGAGAGAAAGTATAGGAGTGAAGGATCCTGCCTTGTATACTGAAGACACTGTTTGATCCCCAGCACTGCAGATTATCTTCCTGAGCATTTCCTGAGCACAGGACCAGGAGAAAGTTCTGAATACCACTAGGTTTAATTTCCAATACCACATACAAAAGCAAACAATAACAACAGCAAAAGAACATCCAGTTGTCTCTACTATCACATTACTGACTTGATGAATTATGTAATAATTCCTATGTTTTATGTTATTAGATCTATTTCTAATTTTTAAATCAGTTTCCTTTGCTTTTGTCATTGGATTCAAGATCATTCACTTCTGAGTCTATGTCTAAATCCTTCCCTGGAAAAATGCAATTCCCTTGATAGCCAATATGTTTTTAGTTCAATTTTCTAACAACATATGTGAACAAGGAAGTGGCCATCATACTATCTGCTTTTGGTTTGGGGGAATAGGCTAAATATTAATATTCTTTTTATTTGCTCTAGGCAGTGCCTCAGACAATGTACTTTCTGGAATTTTCCTCTAAGATTTGTAGAGAAGTAAACAAAATGAAAACACCCAATATGTAGGAGTGTCTTCAAATCTGTGTTTATGTGCAAATACATTACATTTTACTGAGAAGAACAAAGCAATTTCTGTACAAAATCTAATAGCTAGAGAGCACTGTGCTTTTTTTCCATAAAGGATTCCTGATAAAGTTACTAGAGTATAATTAAATTTATGAGATGACATCTGAAAGTCACTTAATGGAAAAAAGTGTTTTCATAATGTAATCACAAATAGTGCTCTATGAACTGTCTATCACTAGTATCCAAAAGAAATGATCCAGCCATTCCGACAGGTCTGCCTGTTGGGGGAAAACTCCAAATAATGATAGGGAGCTTCCTGTCGAAAATTGAATGTAATCAAAGTAAGGAAAGAGTAAAGTGAAAATCATCTGCCACACAGGCAGAGGGGAAGTGGGAGGGGGGATATGCTGGGGCTATTGGTGGTGGAACATGTGCACTGGTGAAGGGATGGGTGTTTGAGCATAGTATGACTGAGACTCCATCCTAAAAGCTCTGTAACTGTTCTCACGGTAACTCAATTAAAAAAAGAAATGACCTATTTCTTATGGCTATGTTTAGAATTCAGTCATTTGTTCAATCAAGAAATATTCTAGTGCCTACTGTGACTAGTTTCTGTATTATGGTCAGGGCTAGCAGGGTAAACATGACAGATAAGGCTATACTAGGGATATACATCAGCAGTAAACCACTATATAAGGTGCTAGGTTTTTTTTTCCCCTGTATAACTGCAAAAACAAACAAACAAAAAAACGGTAACAACAACAGAAAAACCACACAAGGCATCTGCCCTCCTGAAACTCCCCTTCCAAAAAAATGGCCACCTTTTTCTATACCGTGGCTTGTAGTTGTAGTAATTTGAAGATACCAGAAGAATCTGAGTAAGACAGGGACAAGAACACAAGCATGCTTGAACACTTTTCTCTCTCCAGGCTGAGCACCTATGTTTGTCTCTTGGAGAAAAGTTATCCTTCAATATCGGAATTACTGGATCTTTCATCTAAATGCCCTCTTACTAGAATTCTTCTGCTTAGAAGGCAAGGACTGCATCTTTTTATCTTTATCTTTTTTATCTTTTTGTCCCTAAAAGGTAAACATATGGCAAACATCTCCTGAATGTTTGGTGAATAGAGAAAGTGACAGGAGAAATGATAGACTGAAAGAATGAGTCAAATGGGAATAAGAATACATAAATCAATAGCTAAAGACCTCTTTCTAACAACATGCACAACAGTCAAATCAAAATGGATTAAGGTCCTTGATATTGGACCTGAACCCATAAATTTTATTAAATAGGAAAACATAGGTAGAATGCTTCATGACGTTGAATCCAGAGATCTTCTCAATGTTTGATGACATTAGACATGCCAAGAGAAACAAAAAAAAAAAACTACTAAGAAAAACACGGAAGGAAAGAAATTGAGAAGGAAAGTAAAAAGAAGCTGACTGGGGTAATGGGCGCAGGGTCTTGGACACAGTAGTCTGTAGTTTATCTACATTTATGAAGCGCAGAACCAACAAAACAGAAAGTATGCGATCAAAACTGCAGCCAAACTTAAAAATGTGCTTGACAAGAAAGCAGGCTTGGGGCTGAGAGGGAAACTGAGGACATTGATGGAGGGAAGTAGACACAGGCGACAAGACAGGTAGAGGAACATGGGATACTTTAAGCTCAATTATGAAAACTTTGTAAGTTATGCTGCCTCAAAAAACTTAATATACTACATTAAAGGAAGAAAGTTCTGTACTGTAAAGAAAAAGATGACCAACATAATAAGACACCCAACAGACAGGCAGAAAATATTTTCCCACCACCCATCTGACATAGGGTTATCATCCAAATTATATAAAGCACTGGTGGGACTTAAGAAGAAAACAACCAATACCATCAACAAATGGGGAGAATATGAACAGAAACTTCCTTAAGGCTAGAAGATATATGAAAAAAATGCTCTGTATCTCTTATCAGGAAAATGCAAATCCAAATGACAATGTGGTATCACCTCACAGCAGACAGTATAGCACTGTAGCACTGTTGTCCTTGTTCATCGATTTGCTCGAGCGGGCACCAGTAACATCTCCATTGTGAGACTTGTTGTTACTGTTTTCAGCATATTGAATACGCCACAGGTAGCTAGCCAGGCTCTGCCATGAAGGAACAAACATTGTAAAGAACAAAAACTGGTAGTGCTGATGTGGATGTGGAGGAAAGGGTGCCCTTATTCACTGCTCGTGAAAATGTTGTCCAGTTCTACCTTTTCAAAAAACATTATGGATACTTAAAAAAACTAGCAGTTGAGTTTCCATAGGACCAAGCAATTCTTGGCATCTACTCCAGGACCCAAAAACCCTACTCAGAAAAGACATTTGCACTCCTATGCTCATTTTTGCAGCACTACTCACAATAGCCAAAATCTGGAAATAATCTAAGTGCCCAAGAATAGATGACTGAGTAAAGAAAATGTGGTACTTTTCATGAAATCATGCTGCTATGTGGATGGTTCTGGAGTATATATATCATGCTGAGTGAAGTTAGCCAGTAGGAGAGGAACAGAGTCAGAATGATACTCCTCCTCCTATGTGAGGTACAAAGAAACACATTAAGGCCCCCAAGGTAACAGAAAGTGTAAATTGGTCTTCAGTAAGAAAATTACCATGGCAGGGGTATGGTGGGTGGGGGGACATGGGGGGGCGGATATTGAGATGGTGATGCAGGAAAGTAGACACTGGTAGAGAGTGTGCTGCTGGAATGTTCCATGCATGAAACCCTACCATTAACATCATGGTAAATCAAAATGCCTAAAGTTAACTTAAAAAGTTGAATGTTGGCTGTCTTCTGCTACAGCTTTTATACTCAAGAATTTCAATTTAACATGGCTATTCATATTGTAAGAAGTGATTACCCAGGACTAAGAAAGATTTGTGTTCCAGCAGGCAACACAAATCCAAAGAAGGCCAACCCTCAAGACACCAGTTTAAATACTTAAGTTTTTATAAAAACTGTATTAAGTTAATTATCAGGATGCCCAATCTATATGCAAGAAGCTCAGCTCTGTTAAGTGACTTCCCAGAACCAGGTGGCTTTTTCTTTTTTTTCATCTATTCTTTGGTAATTTAACATTCACTGAGAGCTGAATATATCCCACTACTTATTAAGGTCCTGTGAATATGAAAATGCAAACCTAGGATGTTATTTAAATCTCCTTAAGAAACCCACTCCCAAGTTGTTACAACCACACTAAAACTGTAAGGAAAGCATCTCAATAGCTTGTATGGTCGGGCCACTCCCACTTAAAGATGCTACTTTTAAACTTTCCACCTTGAATTTAATTGAAGGGAGCAAAATTGCCAAAAACAAAATTTTAAAAAGATGTGTGCACACCTGGGTTCACTGTTGTACTTAGTATAATAACCAGGATATAGAAACAGTCCAAATGTCCAAGGGCAGATGAGAGGGTGAAGAAGTAGTGCTACATATGTACAGCGGAATATTATGCAACTGTACAAGAAATCATGCAGTTCACTAAAACATCAATAGAAGTGCAAGGATCGTGTAAAGTGAATTAAGTTACAGGGAGAAAGACAAATGCCAGATGGTCTCTCTTGTCTGTGGAATTTAGAGTGGGGGAAAAAAGGATGAAAGAGTATCAAAGAGTGACAAACGTTTGGCCTACAAAACTAATTCGCAAGCAATGGTGGGACAGATGAGGGAAATAAATATTGAACCAGTGGTGACATAGG
This sequence comes from Sorex araneus, assembly GCF_027595985.1. Taxonomy (NCBI): domain Eukaryota; kingdom Metazoa; phylum Chordata; class Mammalia; order Eulipotyphla; family Soricidae; genus Sorex; species Sorex araneus. The sequence continues at coordinate 79,060,470 of NC_073304.1, forward strand.
GACAGTGATCAGTGTCATGGGTACCTTGGTGGTGGTGGGGTATAGTAACATTGTACATAAATACCATGTAGTTTGATACTATTGTAACCTTACTACCTAAACTGGAATAAAACATCTAAAAATTAAAATAATTGAAGTGATGTTAATAACTACTTTTATAATTTTAAGTCCAATAAAAATAATTTAACACTGGTACCATTCTCTCTGTCTCCCCCATTCACTACCATGCTGCTAAAAAAAAGACAAATATTCTCCTGAAGCAAAAGTTTTTATAGCCAAACCAAAATCTAATAAAAAACCAATAAAATTAAAAGCATATGAGATGTAGTTATCCAATTTGTTGGATCCTGACTATTCATTTGTTAGAGACTAGAATGTACCCTATATCTCTCAGATGGAAAAAAATTATCTATAACACCTCTTTTCTAAATATAGAACTGTCTGATTTTGAATCAGCAGTTGCAATAATGTCAATCTTAGATATGATTTGGGACATTTTTCTCTTTCCGAGGACTTATGATGATCCCAGGAAATTTATTTAGTGCATCAAGACTACTGCCAAAATGCCCATCACCATACCCACTACCCAAACCTACATGCCTATCTGATGGCATACAACCATTCCTTCTCTACTCTTCTGAGCTACAGAGACCACAGTCTTCAAAGTCTTGAATCTTCAAATCTAGAGCTCAGGTGCCCAGCATCTTTTCCCTGATGCCCAGCCCCCTTTCCGGTAGAGTATATGGGTAGAGCTGTGGGCCTCTGCTTCATATATTATCTCCATCACACCGTACCCTCTCAGCTACCAAACAAGCCTTCTAAGTCTGATGACACAGTTTTACCCTACCCAAGTATCCAAGGCCCTTGCCCTCTCAGGAACACTCAATTTTCATCTCCTAGAAACAAAACTTTGGGAATAAAAGTATGGCCCACAGGACAAAAGCAACCCCCAGATACTCAGAGCACAAAACCCTGCTAGTCCTGGTAAGAAAGCAAAGAAAGAACTCATTTTTACTGCATATATTTCCCCTAAATTTTTCTCTTGTTAATGTATGTACAGAGGAGAATTAAACACACACAACTAACCTGAACCTGCAATGAAGCAGTTAAGCTGAGCTTCCTGTGATCATAAGAAACTCTTGAAGCATTTTACAAATATATATGGGTGTGTTGGTTCTATTCCAGCCCAAATGATGGGTATCATAGGAGCAGGGTACTGGGTGCACTTATATTACATCTCTACAGGTGAGTTCTCCCTCCTCACTCTGTATCAGCCCTTTCCACACTTAGGCAGAACTGGGAGCTTGTAAGGCAGAGGGAAGCCAGTGAATATTCTGAATACAGAAATGGAATCATGAGGAAAGTAAGTTTTGGATGTGATTAAAACAAAAAAGAGTGGGAAGGAGACTAGATACCAGATCCTCATTCACTTTTAATCATGGTTTAAAAGATAGTTTACTATTGACTCAAAAGTCAAAAAGCTGGGGGCTGTAGTGATAGCACAGTGGGTAGGGTGTTTGCCATGCATGCAGCCGACCCGAGTTTTGACTCCCAGCATCCCAAATGGTCCCCCCTCAACACCACCAAGAGTAATTCCTGAGTGCAGAGCCAGGAGCAACCTCTAAGCATTGCTGGGTGTGACTCAAAAGTGCAAAAAAAAAAAAAGTCAAAAACCTGTATCACTGGTAAGTGCTGACTAAGCTGTGTTTTTCTAAAACAACATTTCTGAACAGGAGGCCATAAGATATTACCTGAATATTCCTAGTGTCATCAGCTAATATCACATAAATGAGGGCACCACATCATGGGACTAAAGAGACAGCCAGTAGGATGGGGGGAGAGGGGGGTTATAGGATAAAAACAAGTTACAAAAGGGATCATGCTCAGAAAAAGGTTAGTGATGTTCTAAAACATTACCAAATTCCACCTTTTTTCCTAAATTTTCAGAAATTATCTCATGGGGACTAGCACACATCCAAAAGAACAAAAGCAACCACTGTTGGAGAGGATGTGGGGAGAAAGGGACCCTTCTTCACTGCTGGTGGGAATGCCGACTGATTCAGCCCTTCTGGAAAACAATTTGGACGATTCTCAAAAAATTAGATATTGAATTCCCATTTGACCCAGCAATACCACTGCTGGGAATATATCCCAGAGAGGCAAAAAAGTACAATCGAAACAACATCTGCACATGTATGTTCATCGCAGCACTGTTTACAATAGCCAGAATCTGGAAAAAACCCGAATGCCCCAGAACGGATGACTGGTTGAGGAAACTTTGGTACATCTATACAATGGAATACTATGCAGCTGTTAGAAAAAAGGAGGTCAAGAATTTTGTAGTTAAGTGGATGGGCATGAAAAGTTTCATGCTGAGTGAAATGAGTCAGAAAGAGAGACAGACATAGAAAGATTGCACTCATCTATGGTATATAGAATAACAGAGTGGGAGACTAACACCCAAGAACTGTAGAAATAAGTACCAGGAGGTTGACTCCATGGCTTCAAGGCTGGCCTCACGTTCCGGGGAAAGGTCAACTCAGAGAAGGGATCACCAACTACATTGTAGTCGAAGGCCATGTGGGGGAAGGGAGTTGCGGGCTGAATGAGGGCTAGAGACTGAGCACAGCGGCCACTCAACACCTTTATTGCAAACCACAACAGCTAATTAGAGAGAGAAAACAGAAGGGAATGCCTTGCCACAGTGGCAGGGTGGGGTGGGGGGGAGATGGGATTGGGGAGGGTGGGAGGGACGCTGGGTTTACGGGTGGTGGAGAATGGGCACTGGTGAAGGGATGGGTTCCCGAACTTTGTATGAGGGAAGTATAAGCACAAAAGTGTATAAATCTGTAACTGTACCCTCACGGTGATTCTCTAATTAAAAATAAATAAATTAAAAAAAATTATCTCATGGGGAGTAAAAGGGAATGCTCTGCCACAGAGGCGGGGTGGGGTGGAGGGGACGGAATGAGGGTAGTAGGAAAGATACTGGGACCATTGATGATGGAAAATGGGCACTGGTGGAGGGATGGGTACTCGATCATTGTATGATTGAAATGCAAGCATGAAAGTTTGTAAGTCTGTAACTGTATCCACAGTGATCCACTAATAAAATATTTTTTAAAAAATTATCACATGGGATGCTTGAGATATAGGAAAATGGTCTGTTTGCAGTAAGTGAAAAACCAGGAGAAATTAATTTCATACATTCTTTCTTTTTTTTTTTTTGCTTTTTGGGTCATACCTGGCGATTCACAGGGGTTACTCCTGGCTCTGCACTCAGGAATCACCCCTGGCGGTGCTCAGGGGACCATATGGGATCCTGGGAATCAAACCCGGGTCAGCCGCATGCAAGGCAAACGCCCTACCCGCTGTGCTATTGCTCCAGCCCCTAATTTCACACATTCTTATTTGAAACCAGATTATTAAAATAAATCAGTTGAGACATTTAAAACAAAAACCAAGCCTATCCCCAGCAAGTACTTAGTGAATGTTCTCAGTACCTGGTACTATTAGTACCACAGTGCTTGATTATTCCATTTCTTTCTTTAACCCCTTTCATGACAAGTGTGAATGACTTTCTGATGACTTCAAAGGACAGTAAATAAAACCACTTTGAATGAATAATATCCTTTATGTTCCCTAAAAAAACTGCAGTGCTTTATAGGTAGGAATAACCAAGGCCTCAAATAACTAAGAAAACTGCTCACAGTTGCACAGTGGCACATCTTGGAAGAGAATCAAGGTCTTCTGATCTCTCTGATCTTTCTACAGCTGCACATTTCCTTCTTAGTGGCAGAAGTCAGAATATCTAAACAATGTTTCAAAAAGTAAAGTAAAATGTACTTTTTCTTAAGATATATATATATATATATATATATATATATATATATATATATATTGACTTGCACTCAGCTGATCCGACTTCAATTCCTCCTTCCCTCTTGGAGAGACCAGCAAGCTACTGAGAGTATCCTGCCTGCACAGCAGAACCTGGAAAGCTACCCATGAAGTATTCAATAACCCAAAAACAGTAACAAGTCTCACAATGGAGACATTACTGGTGCCTGCTCAAGCAAATTGATGAACAATGGGATGACAGTGCTACAGTGCTATATATGTGTGTGTGGTATGTATGTATATGTATACATATATATATATATGTTTGTGTATGTATTGGGGGGCCACACCAAGTGGTGCCTGAGAGACCACTAGATTCTAATTAATTATTGATTCTAGGTAATCAAACCAGGGTCTCTTGCATGCAAAGATTATACTCTGCCCATGAGCTACTCTTAAGCTCACTTTGTATTACTTTTCCTACCTGGAAACATTAAGAGAAATTTTAGTATTCTTTTGGAAAATAAGGACTATGCATATCTGGTATCACACAGTACTAAAATATTTGTATGACTGAGAAACTAATACATTCCAAATAACAAATGAATCCAAAGACAAGCAGAAGGAAGAAATAATAAAAACCACACAAGAAATCCATGATATAGAAAACAAGAAAGCGATACCAAAAATTCAGTGAAACCAAGAGCTTATTTTTTTGAAATAATAAATAAGATAGACAAACCGTTGGCAAATTCATGAGGAACAGGTAATCAAACAGGATCAGAAATAAAAGAGGCCCCCTTTGGATCCGGCTGCGGAGCGAGCATGAAGGAAGAGCCCAAGGGAGCGCCCTTGGACTCCAGGCAGCCCACTGAACTAATTCCGGCATGGGTCCAGAGACCCCACGGTGCGCTGAAACAGTGGGACCCGGGCATCCCCCAATTCTTTTAACCTGTCTCTCTCTCTCAACTCCTCCCTCCTGAACACAGCGCAGGACTTCTCCATCTTATGAGCACCATAAAAGGGTAAAAGTTTGTAGTGATGTTATTTCTGGTTGTACTTTCCCTGGACTTTATACAGAAACCCAAAACTGACCTAATGTCATCTTAGCATCAGCAATATGTAATGGTTCGCTTTTAATGGGTCGGACTTTTGTGGGAGATCCTAACAAGAATAGTAAGTCTGTTGCTGAAATATTGAAGGCAATCAAAACGGTAGCCATCTCTCTAGACTAAACTAAGCTATATCCCCACGCCAGCTGAGAAGAAATTTTCTTCTTTCTCGGGAAGAAACGCGGCGTGTCGTCAACTACAGTGTGATGTCCATTAAGCAAACAGACCTGGTGGCGTGGGAATGGGATATAAGGGGAAAAATTATGTACATGGAACAGTGGGACGCTGGTGGAATCTCGAGCCAGAGCCGATACCAGCGCAAGACCTTCGATTCCAGAAACTGCTTCCAGACACTCTACTAGTCTATCAACTAAGCCAGAGCCCCACGTCTGCTGATGACGGGAAATAACCATCCTTTTCGTTTTTTTTTCCCTTGTCAGGCAGCGTGGCGATTACTAAACAGGCGTGAACTCGGTGGCGCGGGGCAAGGGGGAAAAAGAAAAGTTATGTAACAAACAGCGGGACTTAATATCTCTATATTCTTAGCAGTGGAGAACTATCAAATGCCTCCTTGGCAATAGGACTGCTTTTCTTTTTTGGGGGAAACCCCAACAACGGTAGTGAGTTGTGTGTTGAAACATGGAATGTAATCGAGATAAGGCATAAACGAAGTGAAACTTATCAAGTACAAGGGTGGGGACTGGGGAGGTGGGAGGGGGCGGCAGGTATACTGGGGGGGTTGGTGATGGAGGATGGGCACTGGTGAAGGGAAGGGTGTTTGAGAATTGTATAACCGACATAATCCTGAGAACTATGTAACCCTCCACATGGTGATTCAATAAAATTAAAAAAAAATAAAATAAAGAGAAATAATACATTTAAAAAAAAAAGAAATAAAAGAGGAGGGGCCAGAGCGATAGTTCAGTGGGTAGGGCATTTGTCTTGCATGTGACTGACGTGGGTTCAATCCCCAGCATCTAATATGGTCCCCTAAGCACTGCCAGGAGTAATTCCTGAGTGCAGAGTCAGGAGCAACCCCTGAGCATGTATGACCCAAAAAGCCAAACCAACCTCCGTCCCCACAAAAAGACCCCAACAAAATAATTATTTAAAAAGAAATAAAAGAGGAAAAATTCCAACAGAACCATCAGAAATCCAAGACATCATGAGAACTTACTATGAACAGCTCCACTCTGTTGAGTTGGAGAATCTAGAGGAAATGGAAAGATTCTTAGAAACATGTAATCTCCTAAAACTGAATGAGGAGGAAGCAGAAAGTGTAAACAAGCCAATCACAAGCAAGGAAACTGAAACAGTAATTAAAAATTTCCCTCCAAACAACAGTCCTGGTCATGATGGGTTTACCTGTGAGTTTCATCAAACCATCAAAGAAGACTTACTGCCATTGGTCCTTAAGTTCTTCCAAGATACCTAAGACACAGAAATCCTCCCTAACACCTTCAAGGAAGCTAACATTACACTGACATCCAAAGTGGCGGGGGTGGGGGCTAGGGTTGTTTTTGTTTTAATTTAATTTTATTTTTATAAAGTAGTTCACAATTTTGATTACATTGAATATTAAAATATTGGAACACCAATCCCATCACCGTTACACCTTCCCATCATCATATTTGAACCCCAATCCCCAAAGCAGAACTGAAATAATTTATTTTGTATTGTTTGTTACGAATAAACCTCTGAAAATGCCCCAATAATCGTTACTTAGAGGAGAGTGTGTGAAGATTGTTGTAATTCACTCAAAGTCTATTAAGACCTTCTATAAGAGATTACTAATATGGTGTTAGGGGTTGAGTCTTGTGTGTTTATATATTATATATAATCTGTAAATATATATTTACCTCTAAGTTTGGTTGCCTTCTAGTTTAAATCCCATCAAATGAGGTGTGCTGTTCTTGGAGTATGAGTGGTGTGAGGTATGTGATGTCCAGGGCTAGGTTGACTCATGGGTGAGGCTTGGCGCAACCATGTGGAGAGCAGCTGTGAGCAGGCAAATGTTGAGTTCTGGAGGTTTTTGGCTGCCGGGGCTGGGTCCCTTGGGACAGAGAGGAGCCTCACTCACCCCCCCTTCCAAGGTGCCATCGGGTGTTTATTTAGACACACAAATAAAAGAACCTGGTGATTCAGTTTGTGCTCTTATCTAAAATATATATACACATATGCTTATATTTTTGTAAAAGATGAACACACCATCAGTTCCCATTATTGTTTTCTCTACTAGGGATTTATAAATCTATGCACGAATGTATTCTTTAAATAGATAAGTATGTTCATGAAATCACTCCTGGAGGGTTCCAAGGACCATGTGGGATATCAGGTATTAAACCTCAGTCAGTCTTGTGCAAGGCAAGCACCCTAACAACTGTGCTATGACTCTGACCCCAGATTTGGAATCAACCCAAGTGTCCAATGATAGACAAGTGGATCATAAAGTGCATCCATAGAGTGGATCACAAGTGGATCATAAAGATATATATGTACATATATATCACATCTTTATGTAATATATATACATGGAATACTATGGAGCTGTAAGACAAGATTAAATCATAAAATTCACTGCAACATAGATGGAACTGGAAGATATCATGCTAAATGAAGATAGAAGAAGGACAAACACAACGATCACTTATATGTGATATATAGATTACTGGATGAGTAAATGCAATGTGTATAAGGGAAATGCATTATATGCCTTGGTCCCAGAGTAAATAAAGATAAAGGAGAACGACAGAGAAGCAAAGATATTGAGGGGGTAAGAAGAGATAGGGGGGAAGTGATGAGTAGGAGGTATCAAGAGAATCCATGTACATTGATTGTATAAGGAATTAGTATAGCTAAATATCCAAAACAGAGTCAAAAGTACTGAAATCAAGAGATCTAAACTTTAACAAACCAAATGATGTGCCTGTCAAGGTGGAAGACTGGGGTTGGAGGTAGATGGGAAGGAAGTTGGGAAGACTGGTGGAGGGAAAATGACACTGATGGTGGAACTGGTGCTGGAACATTGCACATCTAAAATTCCTTGATGATACTCACCATGTCTACCCATTTATAAGCAAATTTCATTACTTCATCTCTCCTAATAGCTGCATAGTGTTCTATTGTGTGCCGGAAGTAGATTATAGACTAAACATGATGACCTCTCAGTGTCTGTGTTACAAGCTATAATGCCCAAAAGTAGAGAGCGAGTATGGGGAATATTGTCTACCATGGAAGCAGGGGGAGGGTGGGAAAAAGGGGGTATACTGGGTTATATTGGTGGTGGGGAATGTGCACTGGTGGAGGGATGTGTGTATAATTATTGTGTGATTGTAACCCAAACATAAAAGCTTGTAACTATCTCACAGTGATTCAAAAAATTTTAAAAAATAAATAAAATTCATTGATGAATGACTTTGTAAACTATGGTGTTTTAATAACATTTTTTAAAAGATAATATATTCCAAACAGACTTTTGAAATCATAGTTCAAAATATGGGCAGCTATCCAAGTGTTTTAAGTACAAGCAAAATACTAGTGTTAATGCAAATATTCATGCCCACAGGGACTAAAAACTTTTTCCATTATATTTTTTAAGCTGAAAATTTCTGAATTAGTTTAGAACTAAACTTCAGTATTGACTCCTCTTATATAAAGCAGATAGCAGTACCAAAAGGTCCCTCTTTTATCCCACAGTTGCATCTAATTGTACTCTGGAAGTTTGATTCAACCTTAACCAACTAAAACCATATACAGTATATATCACTTCTACATTACAACAGAAGGTGGTGTTCATTGCTGACAGTAAAATCCTAAGGAAATGTTCATAGACTTTCTCCTCCTGCACTGTCATTATCAGTTTCTCCTAAAAAAAGTATGCCTCTGGTCAAGACAATGGAAGTAAAACCAGTCTATGTGGACTTCTAGAATGTCAAAGGAGTCATGGAATGCAAGCTTTGGGTCCATTCACACAGATGAATATCAGCATTGAAGTTCAAACCTCACTTCTTATGAGGCAAGAAATTCTGATCAAAACAAACCAACAAAGAACCCCAAACCAATTGGAACGTTCGATAGTATTTTGTACACTTTTAAAAATCACTCATCACATGCTTGCCTGCTCTCCTTACCAAGATCCAGTGTCTATTAATCCATTAATTCTCTCAGCATTCTTTAAAAAAATCAATTCTGCCTGTATTAGAGTTACTAAGCCTGGTAATTTCAAGCAGAAGGAAATTTACTACTCATTTGCAAGTATGGAAAGGACTGATATATGGAAGAGGGTAACCATTTGTTTTTCACTGAGGTCAGAATGAGACAGGCTGGTCCTATAAATACAGAAGAGTGAAATGATATGTGAGAAAGGTTTTATTGAAAATGAGAATTAAACACAACCATAAATTATCAATATCTGATTACAGGTACAAATAAAACCCTTCTCTGTTATTTTTAAAGCATCATGTAACTGGAATTCTGTAAGAACACTCTATGGAAGCAGCCATTTAAAAAAAATAAAGATTGCTTTTGGTCAATTTACCTTCCTTTTAGAGTCTTAATGCTGGTGCACTAAATGATGCACTTCATGAATGCATAAAGTGTGCTTAATTTTCCTTTTACTCTGTGTAGATGGCATTATGTGCAAAGAAATAGGCAATGAAGTATTTAGTACTCTATGTAACAAGGCAGAATGTTATGCATGTCTTTTTTTTTAATTATTAAAATTTTAGAACTATCCAAAGACCAGAATCCTGAGGTCGGTTCCTTGCAACAATATGACAAAGACTCATCCATTTGCTCATTGATGTGCGATATCATTTCTACTCCCATAGCCAATTGCTTTCGCTTTAGGTTGCCAGCCACCTCTAATTTGTCATATCTGGGAGACACTGTCTGACCTTGCCTTTCTTAACTGCTGTGGTGTGCACATTGCTTCACTTTGCTGAAAACTCTTCTCCCAGGGTTATTCTCACAGTGGTATTGCATCTCTTCTCTCATCCTTTAGCCCCCTCAGTCCTATGAATTGGTTAGTTCCTCAGGCTCCTATGGCACATAAACCACACCACTCAAGCTCACAGTTTTAGCTCACATCTTCTTTATGTATGGCTCTTCCATTTTATATGAGCTTCCCACTTTTTCAGAATGGAACCTGTTCATCTCCATTTATATGTCCCTAATACATGGCAAGGCCATTCATCTCAAGCTTCTTTCATTATTTTTCCTATTCCAGTCTTGTTTTTTCTGCACCACCAAGATGAGAACCATCACTCATTCACATACTCCTAGTACTGAAGTCCCTCTTAGCTCCTCCTTCATACATATTCAATGAGAATTACCCTTCCTTTCTCCCTCTCTTTCATTCCTCCTGCTTATGGTTTATTTAGGGGCCTGGGATTACTATGATAGTTTACATACTGAGCTTGGCCCTATTTTGTCACTGTTCCCAACATTCCATGCTCCTGATATCCCAAGACAAGTCTTTACACATTTTATTTATTTATTTATTTAGGCTTTTTTGGGTCACACCTGCACATGTACAGGGGTTACTCCTAGCTTTGCTCTCAGGAATTACTCCTGGTGGTGCTGGGGGAACCATATGGAATATGCTGGGAATTGAACCCAGGTTGGCCACATGTAAGGCAAATGCCCTGCCCGCTGTACTATCGTTCCTGCCCCTTCTTACACATTTTGGTGTGCAAAGCTAGTCACTGTTTTCCCTAAAATGTTCAGATTTTCAAGTGTAAGTTCCATCTTTTTCTCATCTGGTTCCTGCCTCTTCTTTTGAGTCCGATGTCTACCCCCTTTCCTCCAAATGCTCGGCTTCAGCTCTCTGGAGCTACTTGCAGAAAGCCAGGTTTTCTCTCACATCTGAACTTCTGCAAATAACATTCTGTTGGACTAGAGTGCATATCTCTATAAAACTTCTTTCCTAAGACCCACCCTACACAACTTATCTGGAAAGGACCACCATAATACTCCCTATATGGCATTTCATGTATTACTTACCACAGGTAGATTTGCCCATCTCTTTCTTTTTTAATTTTTTATTAGAGAATCACTGTGATGTACAGTTACAAACTTATGAACTTTTGTGTTTGCATTTTACTCATACAGTGATCGTTTACCCATCCCTCCACCAGTGCCCATTCACCTTCACCAATGAGCCCAGTATCCCTCTCACCACCTCCACCCCATCCCCCACCACCCCACCCTGCCTCCGTGGCAGGGCATTCCCCTTTGTTCTCTCTCCTTTTGGGTGTTGTAGTTTGCAATGGAGGTATTGAGTGGCCATCATGTTCGGTCTATAGTCTACTTTCAGCTCGCATCTTCCAACCTGAATGGGTCCTCCTGACATCCTCTACTTGATGTTTCCTTCTCTATCTGAGCTGCTGACTGTAAGTTCCTGAAAGATGAGGAGTACGCCTGATTTGTCTGTGTACCCAGAACAAGGCCTCACACAGAAAGTGAATGCCTACTGAATGGATGATTGAGCTTAGCTGACCCAGGGTCTTACATTTAAACTCAGCATGTCACACCAAGACAGTTCTAGTTTAATTCTTTAGTTTTATTTGCTAAGTCAGGTCACTGGGTGGGAAACAGACAGAAAGAAATGGCCAGTGTTCATGTAATGAATTAAGAGGCTGGTTTAAACAACATCTTGCAAACAAGTGTCTCAATTGCCAGGTTGGGCCAGTTTCTTGGGTTTCCGGATGTTCAGCAATAGTGCAACACCTCATCTCCAAGCTGTCAAGTTTTTCTGGAAGTAGCTCAATATCAGAAACTGTGTTTGGTGAGTAAGATACACCATTTAATTTGTGATACTTTATCAAATGAACCCACACTCTCAGAAAGTGCGGAAACTTTCACAGATCCAAGGGGATGTCCTCTAGCTTGAAAATTAATTCCCATTATGTCTGCTGTTGTGATTTTGAGTTACTATCAATTCTCACAGACAATTCTCTCCCCCCAAGCCAGCTCCTGGCAAGAACCCAGAATTCTTTATTCATGACAAGTCATTTGAATCAACAGGAAAAAAAAAAAAAAAACGAAGAGGAGGCTCTTCCTCTCCAGTGGAGTCAAATGGTTAACACGGGGGCTTCAATAGTTAGTTGGCCTCCTATCTTTTTCAGGGAAAAAAAATTATTTGATGCCCACCCGCTCCCTCCCCCAGAAATCTACACTCTAACCAAACTGAATAAACACTTCCCTTCCCAATTGCACCCAAGGTAAATAACTCATCCCTGTGTTGTTCAAGTGTTGCCTTCCTCCTCCCTTCCCTCCTTCCCCTGAGTAGGAAGCAATAAAATCATTCAAAGTATTTTGGGGTTCTAATGTTTGTTAGTTAACCATATATTTGGTCCTTTTAAATAAATACTTTTTTAAATTGTTTTTTGTTTCTTTGGGGCCCCACCCAGCAGTGCACAGGTTTACTCATGGCTCTTCACTTAGGCATCAATCCAGGTGGGTTCTGGGGACCATATGAGATGCTGGGGATCAAACCTGGGTTGGCCTTGTGCAAGGCAAATGCTCTACCTGCTGTGCTATCGCTCCAGCCCGGAAAATAATACTTCTTTTAGAAAGAAAAAAGCCCTTAAAACTCATTTTTCTTTTGATAAAAATTCTTCTGATAAGATTTTGATAAAAATTTCTTTTGATAAAAATTTGGACTGGAGCAATAGCAAAGCAGTAGGGCATGTGCCTTGCACAAGGCTGACCTGGATTCAATTCCTCCGTCCCTCACAGAGTGCCTGGCAAGCTACCCGTGGCATATTCAACATGCCAAAAACAGTAACAACAAGCCTCGCAATGGAGACGTTACTGGTGACTGCTCGAGCAAATCTATGAGCAACAGGATGACAGTGCTACAGTGCTTGATAAAAATTCATGAATAAAAAAATCATGACCAAAAATCTGTATATTGACTATCAGAAAAAAGACAATCACCATCACCTGCTCATTTTCCAAGTATAATTGAGGTTGTGCTATAATGACATAGTGAACATTTGCATATGCATATACATTTTTAGACATGCTAAACTGTCACTATTTATATTATACCAGTTGGTTCTTTTGCATTAACTCTACAGAATATTTGTATGTCCTACTTTATATTTCTATTTCTGCTTTGTTTTGTTTTGTTTTTATGGACAAGCAATCAATCTATAAGACTTTCTTACCTAAGCAATCATAGGAGCAGCTGTTGTCTCTTTCATTCCATCCTATGCCAGACTTTTTATGGTGATACTACTCTGGAAACGGAATATGTAAAAGACCTCCAAACATAAAGTTATCCACTAGGAAAGCTGAGAAAAGACTGCGGAGTCAGCTATACCTGGATCTGGATCAAAGAAAGATGAATATAGAAGGCCCAAATGCCATCTAAATCGAGGTTAAAGGTTTATTTCTTTCTACGAAGCCTGACTTAAGGTGAAAATTTCTTAGTTTTCTCTAATTTAAATGGGCACACCAGGGCTAGAGAGGTATTACAGCAGGTAAGGTGTATGCATACCCTCCAATCCCCCACACTGCATACAGTCCTCCGAGCCAGGACAATGTGATCCTTGGAGCAGAAAGCCAGGAGTATAGCAAGCTGTGGCTCAAAATAAGCTAAATCAATTGGCACCAGCATCTTCAGCATCTTAATAAAAAGTCCTAACTCATTTAGAGCTTAAATACAGAACTTGTTATTTCTCCCCAGTCATCTTTAAAGCCTACAATTTAAATCACTATCCCTAAGGAAAAAAATCCTAGTTTCAACAGCAACAAACTCATAGAAGTCTTCAGAGGGTGAGAAAAAGATCGTTGTTGGGTCTATTGGCCTTGGTCCTAGGGAAATTTTCTCTCAGACAAACTAAATTTTTAAATGCAAAAACAATATTGGCACTAACACACTTCTGTGGATTTTTATGAAATTATGACCAGAGTATTAAGATGTTTAAGTCTGGCTTATGCATTGATTGATTTTCTACTTTAATTCTCATGCAAAATCGATTATAGCAGAGTGGTGAGGAGTACCAGGATCTGACACTAGGTTGGCCCAGCTGGCATATTATTTCCAAGTCTAGCCCCATGAATTTAGGTGAACTTTATTAATTTCTTGTCTCTCTTTTTCCATAGTAATTTGAAAGGAAATAGTAATTTATTTGTGCATACTGAATATTAAAAATGAGTTAGCTTGATGGCCACTCAATACCTCCATTGCAAACTACAACACCCAAAAGGAGAGATAACAAAAGGGAATGCCCTGCCACAGAGGCAGGGTGGGGCTGTGGGGGTTGGGGTTGAGGTGGTGGGAGGGATACTGGGAACATTGGTGGAGGAGAATGGGCACTGGTAGAGGGATGTAAATGATCACTGAATCACTGAAATGGAAACATGAAAGTTTATAAGTTTGTAACTGTACCTCACGGTGATTCACTAATAAAAGATTTTTAAAAAATGAGTTAGCAAATATAGCCATCAAATAAAAGTATGTACTTTCATTTTTATTTATTTATATTTTTATGTATTATATTTTATAATAGTAGTTGGAGACTTCAACACTGCCCTATCACCTCTAGATAGATCTACAAGATTAAAACTCGGCAAGGAACCATTGGCTTTGAAGAAAGAGATAGAAGAGAGAGGGCTAATAGATCTATACAGGGCTTTGCATCCCACAAAAAAAGAATACACATTTTTTTCCCAGTGCACACAGAACATTTTCCAAAACAGACCATATTCTGGGGCACAAAACATACCTCAATAGGATCAGGAAGATAGAAATTGTGTCAATCACCTTTGCATACCATGATGCACTGAAGATAGAAGTCAACCACGCATAGACTGCTGGTGAGAATGCCTAAATAACTAGCTCTTTTAGAAAATAGTATGGAAGCTTCTCAAAAAATTAGAAATCGAGCTCCCATTTGACCCAGAAATACCACTTCTGGGAATATATCCAGGAGAGGCAAAAGAGTATAGTAGAAATGACATCTGCACTTAAATGTTCATTGCAGCACTGTTTACAACAGAATCTGGAAAAATCCCGAGTGACCAAGAACAGATGACTAGTTAAAGAAACTTTGGTACATCAACACAATGGAATACTACACAGCTGTTAGAAAAGATGAATTCATAAAATTTGCATATAGGTGGAGCAACATGGAAAGTTTCATGTTAAGTGAAATGGGTCAGACAGAGAGGGACAGACATAGTAAAAATGCACTCATTTGTGGAAGGTAAAGTAACAGAATGAGAGACTAACACCCAAGAACAGCAGAGATAAATACCAGGAGGATTACTCCACAGTTTAGAAGCCATCCTTGTATGCTGGGGGTAAAGGCAGCTCAGATAGAGAAGGGACCACCAAGTAAAGGGTGCTAGGAGGGCCCACTTGGGATGGAAGGGGGGCTGAAAGTAGACTATAGACTGAACATAATGGCCTCTTAATACCTCTACTGCAAACCACAACACCCAAAAGGAGAGAGAGAGAGAAAGAGAGAGAGCAAAAGGAATGTCCTGCCACAGAGGCAAGGTAGGGTAGGGGATGGGAGAACAAGGT
This sequence comes from Sorex araneus, assembly GCF_027595985.1. Classification (NCBI taxonomy): domain Eukaryota; kingdom Metazoa; phylum Chordata; class Mammalia; order Eulipotyphla; family Soricidae; genus Sorex; species Sorex araneus. The sequence goes on from NC_073304.1 coordinate 79,075,962, forward strand.
GGGGGTGGTGGAAGGGATGCAGGGAACATTGGTGGTGGAAAATGAGCACTGGTGAATGGATGGGTACTCGATCATTGTTTGACTGAACTGCAAGCACAAAAGTTTGTAAGTCTGTAATGGAACCCCATGGTGATTCACTAATTTAAAAAAAAAGAAAAAAAAGAAATATCACCTCCCACCACAGAGACTGGCACACATTCAAAATAACAAAAGCAACCAGTGTTGGCATGAATGTGGGGAGAAATAAATGCTCTTTCACTGTTGGTGGCAATCCCAACTGGTCCAGCCTTTTTGGAAAACAATATAGACACTCCTTCCAAAACTAGAAATTGAGCTTCCATATGTCCCTGCAATACCACTTCTGGGAATATATCCTGAGGGTGCAAAAAAGCATAGTAGAAATAACACTGACCTGTATGTTCATTGCAGCATTGTTCACAAGAGCCAGAATCTGGAAATAATCCAAGTGCCCAAGATCAGATGACTGGTTAAAGAAACTTTGGTACATCTATACAATGGAGTACTATGCAGCTGTTAGGAAAGATGAAGTCATAAAATTTGCTCATAAGTGGATGGTCATGGAGAATATCATGCTAAGTGAAATGAGTTAGAAAGAGAGGGACAGACATAGAATGACTCCACTCATTTGTGGAATATAAAATAACATAATATGCGACTGACACCCAAGGACCATAGACACAAGGGCCAGGAATATTGCTCCATAGCTGGAAGCTTTTCTCATGAGCTTGAGGAGAAGGCAGCTGGAATAGAGAAGGGATCACTAAGTCAATGATGGTTGGAGGAATCGTTTGGGATGGAATATGTGTGCTGAAAGTAGATAAAGGACCAAACGTGATAGCCTTTCAGTTATCTATATTGCAAACCATATGCCCAAAAGTAGAGAGAGAGTATGGGGAAATTTTCTGCATGGAGGCAGGGGGAGGGTTGAAAAAGGAAGGGTAGTATACTGGGAACATTGCTGGTGTAGAATGTGCACTGGTAGAGAGATGGGTGTTCGATCATTGTATGACTGAAACTCAAACATGAAAGCTTTGTAATTTTATCTCATGGTGATTCAATTAAAAAAAATTTAAAAGAAAGAAAGAAGGGAAGAAAGAAGGAAGGAAAGAAGGAAGGAAGAAAGGAAGGAAGGAAGGAAGGAAGGAAGGAAGGAAGGAAGGAAGGAAGGAAGGAAGGAAGGAAGGAAGGAAGGAAGGAAGGAAGGAAGGAAGGAAGGAAGGAAGGAAGGAAATAACCAACATTCTGGGGCTGGAGGAATAGCACAGTGGGCAGGGCATTTGCCTTGCACGTGGCCCACCCAGGTTCGAATCCCAGCATCCCATATGGTCCCCTGAGCACCACCAGGGGCAACTCCTGAGTGCAGAGCCAGGAGTAACCCCTGTGCATCACCGGGTGTGACCCAAAAAGAAAAAAAAAAAGAAAATAACCAACATTCAATCGCTCGATTCATCAGAACAATAGAATAGTTTGCTGTCTCGGATTTTGAAAGAGAAGTAGGACTATTTATTTTCTTTCTCTAAAAATTTTATTTTTTGTGACAAGGGAGATGTTACCTTAAATCTAAATACTATGAAGTCCTTCCAATTTATTGATTCAAACTAATAGTATCAGTCTTTCTGCTATGGAACTTTGAAGTCACAGGAGAAATGATCTGGCCTGAAAAAAATTTTTTAGTACAACCCAAAGGGACACAAATAGGTAACAATGGGCTTATTTTCTTGGGGCTGGAGCGATAGCACAGGAGATAAGCAGGTAGAGCGTTTGCCTTGCATGCAGCCAACTGGGGTTTGATTCCTAGCCTCCCATATGGTTCCCCGAGCACCACCAGGAGTAATTCCTGAGTGCAGAGCCAGGAGTAACCCCTGTCCATTACTGGATGTGACCCAAAAGTCCCCCCACAAAAAATAGGCTTCTTTTCTCTTGGTCCCCTTTCTCTGAGTAAGCTGGTTCTTTCCCATTCTTTGAAAACAACTCAAATTCTAATAGACAAATAAACACACCACAGTCTACAAAGTTTTGCCCCACTCTCAAGTCCTCATGTGGGAACAGGGAAGCCACTTCCTGTTTCTGCAATGAGACTTTAGTGTTCCAGACAGCTTGATTGAGATGGTAATGGTGATTTAATAGAAACAGCACCACAATGAAATAGCCAAGTCCCAGTTGAGTGCTGATTAGATTATTCACTGGATGCATGTGCTGTGAGCACAGTCTTACTTATAATTTGAAAAAAGTTAATAATGCACTACATCGATGACTAGTGTGAGCAATAATATCGTGCAAGCAAACACCTCTGGTACTATGTAACAGAGCGTAATCATAATATTAGAACTCAAATTCTTTGTCTTTAACTTACTGTTTTTAGCGTGGTAATTTGTCTGGGGTCCCCACCACTTGTCCTAGATAAGTAACCCCAACTTCCTCTCCAGACTTGATCCCTAGCCTCTGGACCTTCTGCTCTCTCTTCCACTCATTAAATCTGGCAGCTCACTTAAGATGCTGTAAGTGCATTAATAATTCTGGCAAAACATAACCCGCTCATTGGTCTCACTAGTCTGATGGTAGAGCTTTTCCTTAATTAAAAAATCTTGACAGGGCCAGGAAGGTAATCTAAGGATAGGGCACTTGTATATAGCTTGATCTCCAGCACCCCATATAGTTATCTGTGCTCCTCCAAGAACACTAAGCCAGGAGTGTTCACAGATTCCTGAGTACAATGGGATGAACACCACCCTACCCCCAAAAAAGCCCAACAACAAAAGCAAAAAATAACTCCTGACACTTTTGACACCTTCTAACAGAACTATGCAGTTACTCAATCATTCGCTGTAGTTCATACATTTGATTGTCAAGCAGGCAAACAGGATCTGTACCTTTCTCAAAAGAAGTGAAAGGAGCAATTTTTTTTTAAATTTTTTAAATTTTTTATTGAATCACCATGTGAAAAGTTACAAAGCTTTCAGGCTTAAGTCTCAGTCATACAATGATCAAACACCCATCCCTTCACAAGTACACATGTTCCACCACCAAGAACCCCAGTATACCTCCCAAACCCCAACCCCGCCTGTGTGGCTGATGATTTTCACTTTACTATCTCTTTACTTTGATTGCATTCAATATTTCAACAGAAAACTCACTATTATTTTTTGGAATTTTCCCCCAACAATCAGACCTGCCAAAAAGGCATCATTTGATAATTTGTTTTCCATTGCTGAGAATGAAGAGCATATGAGGTCTGTTGCGGCCGCGCAATTTTGGATTTCTGGTATTTTAATAATTAAGTACAGAGAAATTTCTGCCAGAAATCGCATCATTGCAAGCTCGTACCTCTGTTTAGTGGGCCTTATAAGATGGTGGTCACCATACCACCGCTGGGGAAAGGAAAGGCTGAGAGAGAAAAACCTTTTTCCTCCCAGGGCCATAGCTTAGTTCACAGTCTAGAGGCATTTGTGCAAGAAGCTGCTTGGTGCCGAAAGTAGTTAGTTGCCTTCGGGATCATGAGTGTTCAGGAACAGAGGAGCCATTTGTGTGTGGCTGCTCAGGTCACGTCTCGGCGGAGAGCTGAGAGGAGCAAATTTGAATAGAAGCAACTGACAGTCAACAATTGCTCTCTGCTAAAAAAAAAAAAAAGAAAGGAAACTACAATTTACTGAGTGCCTACTAGACAGAGCACAGACCCAAGGACTTCATAAACAGTACATCATTAAATAATAATGGTTACTTCATTTGCACTTTACAGTTGAGAAAAATAATAAGGCTCAGAGTCAATGTCGTTTACTCAAAGACATACAAGGTAGGGCTTGAATGAAACTCTAGGCCTTCAGAATGGATCAAGGGATAAGTCAATTCATCTTTGCTTCTGTCAACGTTGGGGTGTTTGGTCATCTCAAGGATACACAGTAAGGGCCCTAGTATATTTTATTTATACCTCTTTCAATGATCACTATACATAGCAGAAGCAATGAAATTAGGACTAGAACTCACAAAGAGGAAAGTAAAAAAAAATATGCTTATGACCACCAACCTGTGGGAAGCAGTCACAGTAGAAGTCAAAGTTCTGTTTCTTGCATCCTGAAAAACATTTTCTGAAAATATATCTCTTTCCTGACATTGACATTATCTCTATGCTCCATGCATTATGAACAGTGAACAAAACACCCATTTTGGGGGCAGCACGTGTGTTTGCTGCATGCAAAGCTATAGCACATGGCTTGTAGCTTGGAGGTTTCCATTCCCTCCATTAGCTCCTTGCCTGAGGAATTAATTATGTGTTATAAATACATAATCAAGCTCTTGTTTTCCTAAATAAAGTGCAGCCAGTAAAGTCAAGACCCAAATTACTTAGGAGGATGCTTTCTTTGTGCAGAAAGGTATGGCAGAAAGTAAGTCTTCTGGTAACTCTCTGCTTCAGGGAGACCATGCAGGTGACTAACATCTAATGCTCATAAAACTCTCCCCTGTCAAGTTTCTTTCAGGCTGGCTTACCACTGCTACCTCATCTCTCCAAGTCTCAAGGGTTCACTCTCAGAAGGGACAGTGAGAAGTATGCATAATCTAATGTATATTTGCATTATGTATATCATGCATTATTTGATTTCCAGTAAAAGAGGGCAGGAAGAGTAGGACCGCCTCACATAAAAATTCACATAAAAATTCAAAATAGATTTAAACAGTGGGCTTATTCTCAGATCCTCCAGACCACTATTCCATCTCCCTTACTGCCATTAGTCTCGCTCCTTTCAGAATATTGGAGTCTTTCTGCTTCCCTCTTGCTGATATCTTTCTCTCATGCCAGTGTAAGCACTGATCTTTGAGAGCAAAGAAATTCATGCTCTAAAGTTACTAACCTACTCCTACACCCTTTGTCAAAACATTCATGCTCTTGATGGTATTACAAAATCAATCTGACTCAAATATAGGGAACTGCCAGGATTCTTCCAGATTTTGTGACAGCATTTGGGTTTTTATATTCAACTACACATGACATTGCTTCATCTAAAAATATAGTATGAAGGAAACAAATGTATTTCTATAACGTGTTCAAACTCCTGCCTCCCACCCACTCACTACCAAACGTGTAGATGGTCTCCTGTGATTCCAACCTCTTGAGTTCATACCTTGCCTTTTGAGTGTGGCTAGACCTAGCATCTTTCTTCAGATGAAAAGAACTCAGCAAAAATGGTGTGACAGCACTGCGAACATGAGGTTACAAAAAGCTGTGGCTTCCACACAGTGTGTCCTCTCTTACCCTCTCTAGTGGACACCAGCTGTTCTACGGAGAGGTCCAGATGGTCAGGGGTGGTTGCCTCTGGCCAACAGCCAGCACAAATCTGAAACTATTCATTGGCATGTTAGTTAACTTGATGGTGGTTCCTCCCGGAACCCCAGCCTGAGGGGTTCATGGACCCTGTGACACTTTAAATGGGCTTAAAAGAGACCACTAACTACAGGGCAGAGTTAAGTGGCACCAAGCTTCCAGAACCACTGAAATTGGGAGATCAAAAATATTAAAAATGTCAAGTCTGGGGGAAATTTGTCATATGTCAACAGGAAATTGTCATTCAGAATTTCTCAGCACTGAACCTCTGTGGGCCATTCTTCTCTGTTCTGGCTATTTTTACCACCATTTCCCTTCTAAGCTTGATGAAGGTGTGGGTAACTAGCACTCCACACCACACTCTAGCAGCCACTTTCAGCCAAGGGGAAAAGGCCACCACGACAGAGCCAGTTGTCCTTGAAAGCTTGCTCTGCGAGAAAAGTGCCATCACCTGTCATCATGCCACCTAAAGAAATCCAGGATCTGCTTCCCTTGGCCTAAGTTTCTTTCCTCTCTGATTTTTTTTTCTTCAGAAATCTAGCTCCACCAAAGCACTAAGAATACAAAAAAAATTGATTTCTGGATAAATCTCAACTTTGCACTCGGTTGCAAACGGCTCCGCCTCATTTTGTCACTTGTGGTTACTCTTCTACGGAAGGTGTTTTATGTGTATTTCCTAATTTCACTAGTGTTCAGTCAACTTCAAATCTCAACTTTCAGCCTAACTCTGTTCCCTGCTGTGTATTTATCCATTTCTCTCGGAAGTTTAGTCTTCCCTGATCAGGGGGAGCTTTGTAATTCACATAGAAATAGGAGTGAAGGATTAGCCTGAAATCGTTCAAGGTTCTATTCTTTTTTCCATGTGCATCCTCCTGTCTTCTCCCCTCACCCACCACCCCCTACACACCATGTCTGTGTTGTTGCTGGGGCCATTCCATGCTGGACAGAAGCTTAATCCAGAGTCTCTAAAAAGCCTCCACTATTTGAACAATATCCTCAGGCCCTAAATATACTTTTGCAACCAGTTCATCTATTCATTGGAATACCCGGTTGTCTTACAGCATACTATCCTTGGGGGTAGGAGGTGGGGGGAGGTGCTGGAATGATTGAAGGGGGGCAGCCATAGCCTCAGGTGCAATTAGGCGGTTCTTTCTATTTGAAGGTAGATTTCTGGGAGATAGCATAAGATGATTGGTGCTGGTTAATTTCTTTTTTAACTGAAAAGTGAATGGAAGCCAGTCCGATTCTTCTCTTTGCCCCTGCTAAACATTAATTCACATAAAGAAAATGAGGACAGAAAACCAGGCATTGAACTCAAACCTTTCTTTTAAATGAGCTGACAGAATGTGAAACTGCTTGTCCTGTGGTTAGCAGCTAGGATAGCTTCTGCTTCCCTGAGAGACTGCTTCCTGTCGGGAAACCCCTCGCTGGAAGATGTAGACCCCGTAAGGCACTGGGATCCAAGAGAAGGTTGGGCAGCAGGAATCTGATCGACAGTGATAGACAGCTCTCCCCAAATAGCTTAAAGCTACTTAACGGCGCTGTCAAAGATGTGTATGTTGAAGCTGTAATGTGGGACTATATCTCGTAATTTTTAAATTAGTAATTTTTAAGATAATATATTTTTTAATTATCCTAGTGCTGCTACTTTCTAATTCGGGGATGCTAAGCAAATTAATTCACTGAGCCTGCATTTTCACATGCTCAAGAAGAAATTCTTTGACAGTCTAACACATGGTGAATGTACACTAAATGGTACAATTATCATCTGCTGAAGAAAAGGGCCAACAAGAAGTTGTAATGAAAGCTTTAGAGCAATCTTCCCAAAGTCAGTGATAACCCACCCCACCCCCAGTCACAGGAATGATGGGTTTGTCGTAAGCCTCAGAAGCAGATAGGGGGAAAGTTCTGTTTTTCTACCCATGGGTTGATATTCAGGAGGTTATAAAGGATTTTTTTCCAGGTAGGGCTGGAATGATAGCACAGCGGGTAGGGTGTTTGCCTTGCATGCGGCTGACCCGGGTTCAATCCTCTGTCCCTCTCAGACAGCCCAGCAAGCTATCAAGAATATCCCACTTGCACGGCAGAGCCTGGTAAGCTACCCGTGGCATATTTGATATGCCCAAAACAGTAACAAGTCTCACAATGGGGACGTTACTGGACCTGCTTGAGCAAATCGATGAACAACGGGACAACAGTGCTACAGTGTTACAGGGTGAATACATTTGGGGATCTCTGCATTAGTCATACAAAGCAAGAGAACTTCCCGTAATGATTGTGTGTTCCCCATTCTGTGCTGTTCAATAGGGCCACACATGACTATTAAGTACTTGAAAATGTCTTTAGCCTGAGGAATTGAAATTAAAATTTTATTTCGGCTAATTTGAACTTAAATAGCTATATGTGGTACTGGCTACCATGTTAGATATAATCGGTTTAGAGGATTATCTCATCCTGAAAGCACCCTGGCATTCTCAAATCCTTCCCCCGTGCAACCTTGATCACTTAAAGAATCCAGCAGCCCAGTGTTGTCTAGAACTGAATGTACTCAGAGATAGAGCTTTTAAAGGGATGATAAAGGTTAAATGTGGTCACTAGGCTGGGCCCCAGTCCAATATAACTGCTCTCCTTTGAATGAGATGTTGGAACAGAGGCAGAAGAAAAGTCTCAGAAGAAACCAACTCTATGGCACTTTGGTTAGATCTCTGAACTCCAGATTTGTAAGAAAAGGCATTGATTTCCTTTTTTTCTGGTTGTTTTTTTTTTGGGGGGGCCCACAATGGATATTGCTCCGGGCTTATCCTTGGCTTAGCACTCAGACTTGGGAAGGATCAAAGCAGTCAGTTACATGTAAATCAAGAGCCCTACCCTGTGGTACTATTATTCTGGTATTAAGGCATTTCTTTCTTTGTGCCACTCTGTGGCATTTTGTTCTGGCAGCCCTAGAAAAACAGTCAAAAACATTCAGTTTATTTTTTTTTTTGCACTAGTTATTACCCCTAAAGCTCATCTATCTGAAACGGACAAATTTAGCCTTCAATTTAAAAAGAATTTTTTTACTTCCTATTTTCTTCATGGGGTCTTTATGAAAACATTCATTTGAATTGAAATTAACTCAGGAGAATTTGAGAAGCAGAAGTGGGTAAGGCTGACAGTAAATAAAGCCATGCACTCCAGGTGACAGAAAAAAGATAGGTTCCTAGTTTCTATTCTAGAACTCACTCAAATGGAATGAATATTTTTGGGCGAAAGTATCCGTAAAAAATTGTCTCTACTATCCTCAGGATTCTAATCTGGTCAATAACACTGAAGCACTACTGAGATTTTGGATAAGATCTAAAGGAATGCAGTTTTCCTTTCTTTTCCAGAGAAAATGCCTCAAGATCTCAGAACCTTCAGAAATTTAAGCTTTATCACCTTCTCCCAATTCAAAGCACTGATTAATGACAACACAACAAATTATATCAATTTTTCTCGTTGGCCATACAATATATAAATCCTATATCTCAGTACTAAATATTGATTAATTGACTAGAAACTTTCATCAAAATAAACATCTCATTCTTATCCCTGAGTTTGTTTCACAAGTCTCAGAAGGGTGTATGTGTGTGCATGTGTGTGTGTATGTGTGTGTGTGTGAATTTGGTGGCAAAGTAAGATAAGCACAAGAATTGACATTTGCTATCTGAGTCTGAGAAAACGCAGATAGATTCACAGAAATCTAACAATATTTACCAAGCCTAAAGCCTTCTATGTCTCTGCCACATTACCTAGAAAGGATCCTGAGTGGGAGAAAAAAAATTAAATATAATTCTGTATTTCAATGTCTATCAGGCCTTTCCAATGTGAACAATTACAAAGCATATTTTAATTTACCCTCATTCCTTAATATAGATATGACACCACCATCCAGGTGTTGAAACCTCAACCTAGAGATTCATTCTGGAGTCTTATTTCTCCTTTAACTTTCCCCCTCTAGTATCAAGTCCCTCAGCCAACTGCCAACGCCACCACTTGTCAAACACATCACAACTCTCCACGTCACAGCTCACTCCCCACCTCTACTCTGGCCACCGAAATATGTACTTTACTTTCCTTACTGCTTCATTTTTTTTTCTGTTTTGCTTTTGGTGCTGGGAGTTGAATGCTTGGCTTCTGTCTTTCAGCTTAGCACTTAAAAGCTTTGCAAGACCTAGAGAAACCTCACTTCTCTGCTCAGATCCCTTTAATAGTGTCCAGTTGTCCTCGGGATAAATCCAAACACTTTCCTTTCTGTGGAAATTGAAGATAATTCCACTGTAGTTTCTTGGAGCTGAAACACAGGACTTCTTTGAGTTTCTTGAAGGTGATTGCCATTTCTTTCCCTTTTAGGGCTCTGAACTCACGGATCTCTTCACTGGCCATGCCTTACTGAAAGCCTCTGCGTGTGATTGGCTTACTCAACATTCAGAAGAGCCACTGACTCAGCACTCAGGTCTACACTGGGAATGAATTGCACAATTCTTCCCCCATCACTTTTAATTGTCCTATCCTTACATTAACAGGCCCCGGAGCAGCTGCCATATTTATAACTTATCTATTCAAGTGCATTCTCATTTATCTCTTCTCCATGAGGGCAGGGATGTTCTCTTTCCCATTTCTACCACTGTGTTTTGTGAACCACTGATTCCTTGTGACCAGAGGAGGGACAGTCGCTAGTTCATGGCCAACCCAGAACACAGCAGGAAATCTTTTCCTTATTGCTCTGAAATAAAAATGAGTAAAATGAGAAATGCTTTCAAACCTTGTATTTTTTTTCAGAAAGCAAATTAAAATGCAAATCAGCTCATTTGAAGAGCTGCTGCTAAAATAATTGCCTGTTTTAACAAACTTCTCATTCAGAGACCAATAATTAGTGTTACCTGTCTATCTCTGACCCAATCGAAGAGCACAGACTCCCATCAAGAGCTAAAGAAAAAGAGCAAAAGCCTACCAAAATGTTATCATTTGTGAGTCCTAACTTGCTTTTACTACATATTTCATATCATAAATATAGGTACAAAGCTCTCAAATCCATTTCAAGCATACTGGACACCCAGGGAGTGAGATAACGTAATTTCATGCCATGGCTGCCTCCTTTCTTGTGTTGGTATGGATGAGATTTCAGATCTTATATACAAAATCTGGTGGACTGTCTGAGGATGAAATCACCAAAGATGAGAGCAAGAGCGAAGGTAGAAACAAGAGAGAATTATAAGGAGACTGATAAAAAGAGCATTCCGGTGCTGCGGGCATGCAGCTAAAGTATTGTCAGTAAATTCCTAAATTAGTTAAGTGGGCTCAGTTTATACTTCCATATTCAATGATTCGTGTGACTTGTAAAACAATAAAGAACTTAATTTATCGCTCCAACAATGTCAACACATTTTTTTCATTCTTTTTACCATCTTAGGTAAAATTTCATATGATGTCACATTAGACTGTTCACTAATTTTTCAAAACACAGGAGGAGACTCTCTTTTAACAGATTCAAATGTTACCTTTAAATTACATGACATGGGGGCTGGAGTGATAGCACAGCGGGTAGGGCGTTTGCCTTGCACGCGGTCGACCTGGGTTCGATTCCCAGCATCCCATATGGTCCCCTGAGCACTGCCAGGGGTGATTCCTGAGCGCAGAGCCAGGAGTAACCCTTGTGCATCCAGGTGTGACCAAAAAAGCAAATAAATAAATAAATAATAAATTACATGACATGCAGAAGTGATCCCTGAGGACAGAGTCAGGAGTAAGCCCTGAACACAACCACGTGTGGCCCATGAGCAAACACAAATCAAACGGTGCTTATTGAACATAATTTACTCAACTATTTATACCTTAACTCACTCTAAACAAATGAAAAGTTCTAGCCTTTAATGCATCTGGTGGTCAATCTTAGTGTTGCTCAGTCTTTTCTTCTGACCATGCCTCCTTCCAACCTCGTTTCCTTCCTGTGCCCACCCCCGGCATCCTACTGGTTGGTTCCCTGGTCTTATACCTTATTTGTCTCTCCTCAATTGTATGTGAATTTTTACCTTGGAATATTCTGGATATGAGCCTCAGTTGAGAAAAATTGGTCTAGCTTAACAGGCCCAGGGTACTGTCCTTTGAATTCTTCTGACTTCAAGAAGTCAGTTCATTTTTGATGTGTCAACAAGAAATGTTTTTCTTTTGTTTATGTAGTTTGTAATTCCCTCCTTTTTCCTGAATTCAAATGTGCTATGGTCTGGAAATCTAATTATCAAAACAATTAGAAGTCTTCTAAATTAACAGCAAATACACATTGATTAAGGCCCTTTTCTCTGAATAAATTTATGTGCTGTTTGGCTTTGTAACAGCCATTTTCTGTTCAGAGACATTTGCTTATTATTAGATAACCAATTTTATTTTGAATGTTCACAGATATTGGAGAAATGACCTCCAGATAAATCAAGTTCTGCTCTGGTTGAAATTTTGTTTAAAACCCAACAGACTTGAGAAAAGGAAAGAAACAAACGTGACATTTTCACTCCATGTGCAGCCTGCTGATACAATTAAGTGGTTCTAACCTGTGGTGGTAATTATCTTTGTTAGCAGAATCACCATTATTGAATGTCATTTCTTTACAATCTTACTCCTCTCTTTACTTCTGCCAGAACCATCTTAGAAACCCATTTCACATGGAATTCCTCAAATAGAACTGTGTTTTGAAACTTGAAATTTTTAGAAGCAATGCAAGACAATATATTTAGGTTTTAACTTCCTAATATTCAGCAAAATAACCCCCAAATTGAACATAAATACTCAAGATATATTGTATAAAATATGGCTCTCAGAAATATAAAAATGAAATGAAATGAAACAAAATAATTAATTCATGGTGGAAGTGTCAACTTCTTAGCTGAATACTGCTTTCATAACTATCTTTTAGCTATAGTTTGACTCTGTGATGAAAAAAAGAATAATTTGTCAGAATTATTACTTCATTATAGTCGATTTTCAAATACAAATGTAGGTAACATAATATCAAGTAGAGAAACCAAAATTTTTCTATTTGGTTGAGACATCTCAAAAATTATTAGCTAGAGAGATGGTACAGGACAAATAGTACGGCAGGTAGGGTTCTTGCCTCGCACACAGTCAATACGGGTTCAATCCCTAGAATCCCGTATGATCCCCAAGAACTGCCAGAAGTGATCCCAGAACACAGAGCCAGAAGAAACTCCTGAGCATCACTGGGTGTTATTCACTGGCCCTACTAACACTGGCTCCTGGTTCTGACCTTACCCTAGTTTCATTCTACAGTCAGCAGGCTAAGCGAAGTGGACAAAGTGAAGTTTGAAAATTCCCACAGATGAACCAAAAAGTGCTAACTGAAAATTTGTTGTATGATATTCCAATGATATGTCTGAAAGTCAAGATGGCGCCCAGGTAGAACAGGCTTACTCTAAAGCAAGCCCTTCATGGTCAATAGCAAGTAAACTCCTAAAATGACATTCACAAAAATAAAAAAAGGAAAAGTGACTTGGTGTACAAGGCGAAGCATTCACTTAAAGGCAGCGGTCTTTAAACAATGAATGTGTAAAGCATGAGCATCTTGTATAATCATAGAAAAGATCTAAAACAGCCGGTTTGGGCAAGTAACTAGGGGATAAGAATGTTTGGGTTTAAGTCCCCATTTGTAGTGTCTGTGTGACCACAAGACAATTATCCTCTTCAATTCTGTACCTCCCCTCAAAAATGGTGATAGTACTAAAATATAAATCATTAGGTTGCTGGGAAAATTAAATTATCTAATTATATTTAAAATACTTGCAATCTTAAGTGTAATGAATGTATTGATTTAAAAAGGTCTTTTACATAAAATGACTCCTGTAAGTGGATTTTTGGTCAAAGTAATATTAATAAATTGATGCTATTGCTAAATGAGTAGTTTTAAAAGTCAGGATGAATACTTCGACAAGCAGAGAATAATACTTGGTGTGGTATTTCTTCTAGGTTTTCTTAACCATAATTGTAACTAGGAATGCATTAAGTATATTTCTATGAAGATTCTATGAATTTGTTCTGTAGCACCGAATCTTGTTTGCAGCCTGCCTAAAATAATGGCAGGTCAACATCACTAAAGTGACCTCGAGGATCTGGTTGGTTGAGCACCAAAGTACTTGATAATGACAGAAACCATTCTGTTGTGCTCTGCATCTAGCACTGTAGCACTGTCATCCCATTGTTCACCAATTTGCTCGAGTGGGCACCAGTAATGTCTCCATTGTGAGATTTTGTTACTGTTTTTGGTATATAGAATACACTACAGGTAGCTTGCCAGGCTCTGCTGTGTGGGCGGGGTACTCTTGGTAGCTTGCCGGACTCTTCGAGAGGGATGGAGGAATTGAACCCAGGTTGGCCTCATGCAAAGCAAACACCCTACCCACTGACTCTGCATGTACCAGGCTAAAGAAAACATTACAACATAAGGGCTAGTGAATTGAGGAATCAGTACCACCCCAAACACTAGTCAAAGAGACCCTGGCTACTCCTGAATCCAAAACCCTTACACATGGATACTCTTCTGCTGCACTCCCATTAGTTCCCATCTGCCCTTGATGAACTTGGTTAACACATTTATTAAAATATTCTTACTAGATACAGGTCAGTATTTCTGAGGGTGAGCTTCCTGGAATACTGATTTCAGATTCATTGGCATGTACCAAGCTATAGGCTTCTACCACACTGAAAAAATTCTGGAATTTTAGAATTTCAAACAAGATAATCCAAACAACATACAGAGATATTATGTTGGATAATCTCATTTTGGGGGGGGCAGGGGTGACTGTGTCACATCTGTGTTCAGAGCTTACTCTTGGCTCTGTGCTCAGGGGTCACTCCTAGTAGTGCTCAGGGGTTCATATGTGGTGCTCAAACTGGGTTTGTTTACATCAAGGCAAGTACCTTATTGCCCAAACTCTCTCTCTCTAGCCCCTGAATTACTACTTTTGATACACGAATGTTTGAGAGTTACTAATATTTTGGATCATATTATTCTTTTGTTATCATGAATGCCCTGTGCATTATACAAACTTGAGCAGTATCCCTTCCTTCTACCAAACAGATGCCTGTATTTTGATCAATGCTACAGCAGGGACAACCAAAAACATCTTTAGATACAGTCAAATGTTTCCTGGGAGGGTCAAAATTACCCCCTACTTGGAGACCACTGATCTAGGCCAACTGAAAAAACATATAGGATTAAGACACTGATGACTTTAGTGAAGCTCTAAAGTTCGTTTTTTCATCTAGGTGCCTCTTTGTTTAAACAGGCTTGAGGCAAAGCTCATTTAGGGATCTTTTACTTACTTGTATCTGTCCTCACACCATATAGAAGGTGGGCTCAATTAGGAAAAAGTTATCATTTAAGAATGAACAAGGAGCTTTATTTGGGCTACTTGTTGCTTGTTCTGAATCAAACCAGAAAATATTTTAAGTCAGAAGTAAATCTGTGCTCCTACAGACCTACTCTCTGATACTTGATTATTTCAACTGTGCTGTAAGGGAATTCATTAGAGTACATTTAGTGGTTTTAAATATCCATATTTGCATAATTACAACACACAAAAGGCAACTTGTTTTTAGTAGAGAGCAAGCCCACATCTTTATGGATGAAATGGGAACAATGAACGTTATTACACTCTATCATATTTATCATACTTGCTTCCAATAAGCAAATGCTTCACAAGCATATTTCAATTAATCCTCTCAATAGCCATGTGACATTGGTACTCCTATGATCTCAATTTTATTTATAAAGAGGATGAAGCTTTAATACAATTCAGTAACTTGCCTATGTCCAAAAACCATTTTATGGTTATAGGCAGTTCAGTCTTAACATATTTTGAATAAAAATTAGACATATGGAATATTCTCTAATTTATTTTGTGAAATTAAAACCACTTGAAGATTGTATGGAAAACAAAATGGACAATAAGTTGTAAAAGTATAAATTTTTAAAAAATGAAATATGAAACTGAATCCAGTAGATTAAGGAAAAGATGTATATATTCTAGTTAAGTGGTACAACACCAGAAAGTATACTTCTATGCTCAATTATGTTAAAGGAATTAAGTGTGAAAAAAACACATTCAAATCTTAATAGATATATAAAATGCATTGATATATATATATTTTTTATTTTTTCAAAGTAATCCAGAAAACTAGGAAGTAATGGGAACTTGACAAAATTATAGCAAAATCATAGTCAATGATTAAAATTTTAAATCCCTTTAAAAATAAAAATTGGGGCAACTCGGAGGGGGGCGGATTGAGTTTCCCTCCCCAGCCCAGCAGAACCCTGGTGGCCAAAAACCTCCAGAAGCCAACCACGCAGCTATGCTCAAGGCCTCTTTCCACAGGCTCAGACAAGCCTCATCTATGAGGGAACCTGCAGAAAAACCCAGGTATGCAAGACCTGTGACTGAGATCTTCAAGCTCATTTGGAATGGAACTGGGCCTCTTCCCCCAGATCCCCAGTTTTCCAGTAGCTTGGCAGTTACACCCACAAACTGCCTCTTGCACCATATAATCTCATCAATGTCCAAGATCCAGAGACTATGAAATAAAGCTCCCGGAAGGGAGCAACACAGGACATCCTGGAGCGCTGGGCCTCAAGTGCAGCTGCACAACCTCATACTCTAGCCCACTGATGTACCAAAAGTAGCACACATTTGTTTGGGTTTGGGTTTAAAGTACATGCTTGCAGTTTCTTATACAAGAGCTTAAATGGCTCCAGTATGAAATACAAAAATCTTCACACCCTTTCCTCTTATGGTGGTGGGAAGGTGTATGATAGTGAGATTGGTGTTTGAATATTATCTGTAATGAGCTATTGTGAACAACTTTGTAAAAATAAAATTTTAAAAAGGAAAAAATATATTTAAAAAATTAATCAATTAAAATTAAAATCAAACCAAGTATATCTACCATTAAGACCTTTATACTGTGAAATATGGTAAAAAAAAAGCATGCCATTATTAAGTCTTGATAATTTCTTACACGGAAATTTCAAATAGCAGAAGCACACCAACTTAGATGAGAAAGTAACACAGAAATGAACTAAAGACAACAAAACAATAACCTAAAGACTCAACTAGCAACAAACAACTTAGTAACTCCTTTAGGCCAGAACTTAACAATCCTGTAATGAGATAGAACAATTTTCACATCAAAATTGATTTCTAAACTTATTGATTTTAATATTGAACTTTGTTATATAATCCATTTCAATTCTAGAATGGTATCAGCAGTTGTGGCTTTGTCAACATTAAATATATATATATGTTTTGCAAAATAAATTAAAATGTTATAAATAATAAAAAGAGAAATTTCAAATAAATGCAAAGACACAATTGCTAAAAAATATTTTTAAGATGGTATCCCACTTTTTCTAAATTTCAGCAATAAAGGATTCCTTTTTTTTAAAGATTTAATAGAAGCCAAAGATATAGTATAGAGGATAAGGTGCTTATCTTGCAAGAGGGTGACCCAGGTTAGATTCCCAGCACTTCATAATGTCTCCTGAGCCCTCCAGAAATTAACCCTGAGCCCCAAGCCAAGTGGAAGCTCTGAGCAAAACCAAAGATGCCCAAAAATGAGACAAAAAAATTAGAGCTTTAAGATTGGAGAGGTAGCTCAGAGGGCTGAGCACATGCTTTGTATACAGAAATCCCAGGTTTGCTCCCCTGCACCACATGGTCCCCTGAGCATTGTGGGAAATATGGTCAGAGAACAGGACCAGGAGTAGCCTTCAGCTCTTCCAGGGACTGCCCCCTCAAAACAAATTTAATTACATACAACAATAAAAGAGAAACCAGGAAATATATTAACAAAACATTATAGGACATTTTAAGAAATCATTTTGGACTTTGAACTAATCTTCATCCTTTATTGGTCCACCGGGTCCTAACTACCTCAATTCCACAGTACCCACAGAACAACGCTCTAACATGTTTAATGTGTGTACTTTTATTTGCAGAATTCTTAAAAGGGTTAGATTACTATTTAAATTCATGTAAGTTATTCCACTGAAAATGAAAATGTTGTGCGATATATTCTACTAATGTATTTATCAGTTTATAAATCTCACACTTTTAGGAGAAAAAAATCAACTTAACTGAAAGACATTAAAGATCTGAATAAACAAACGATAGCTAAGGATCAAGATCATTGTAAAAAGGTTAATTATCTTCATTGATTTATCAATGTTCCATACTGCAACAAAAATATCCAGTGTGAATGTATATAACTTGACAAATTCTAAGGATTATTAGAAAGATAAAAGGAATAAGAATAGCAAGTACACCTGAAAGAAGAATAAATAAGTAATAAGGGATATCTCCCTCCCTTCTAATGACACACTTTTTTTTTAAGTAAATAGATTTTATTTGGAGGGTTTGAGAGAGAGAGCACTAGAAAGAGAGAGAGAGAGGAGTAATGAGCTCAAGAGAGAATGCGGGCTTCTCCAAGAATGGAGAGAGCCTCTAGACACATACCAGTATTAGATAACAAAAGCATGAAAGTACACATCTCAAGAGGAGAGATGCGGGCGACACATGTGCTTGGGCACCAAGTGTGCTCAGTCACATGGGCACAAGCAGCACATGGGCTCAGACAGCATATGTGCCAACGACACAATTTTAAGTTTACAGTAAGGCTGTGGTGGTGTAGGTAAGAGAAGGTTAGCGCTCAATGGAAAGATCAGAAATGGGCAACAGCAGCAGCAAATTTGAGCTGGCACACAATACTATTTTCAAATCTATTTCCTTTTGCTTTCCTGTATGATGGAGGCTACCCAATTAAATTCTCTATTTTAATTCCCATCCTCCTTTTAGTTAAGAGTAGCATATGTTAACAGCTTTCTATAATAAAATGCTGTCAAAAATCCTCAGGGAAAATTTCTCTCACTGAAAAATTAAAAGGTAAATTATCACATAGAACTGTGCTTTGCGATTTCCACTTAGTTCACCAATTCTTATCATGAACTAAAATATAATGCCTGGAGGTACAGCAGCTATCTTATAACCATGAGGGAAAAAATCTTAAGAATGGAAGAACTCTACTATAAAAGCAAAGTAGACCTTTTATTTATGCTTCTGAATGGCAGTTCCAGCCTGAAATACTTTGTCCTTAATTATTGATAGCCTCAGACACAACCATTATTTGCTTAACAGATCACTTTAGTAGTAGTATTCCTTATAATCAAAGGAAATTTATTCTCTCCATTGCCTCTCCATTTTATCTCCTCACATACAGTCTTCATACTAATAGGGGTAAAAGTATAAAATATTTACAATAACAATGCTAAAATAATTGATCAGTCTCATGAACAACAATATGCCTGGATCTCTCCTCATGACTTAATTCCACATAGTTAAATATTTTAGTAAAAAAAAATTTCCAAACTTTAGAGGGGAATATTTTTAGCATTATAGTAGACAAAGATAATGTAGGTAAAAGGAAAAAAGTCATCTTGAAAGGCTAATACATAAGATGACATTAAAATACCAAATGTCAGATGAAGTGGAAACAATTCAAAACTGGATCTTTGTTTTACATAATCAAACGCTTAACTTTGATTAGACTTTTTACAAGAAAATCAATGTTATACTGAGGAAAAAATAAAATAGATAAATAAATAAATAATTTGGAATAACAATCACACAAACACCCATATTGAGAACATGAGCAGTGATAGATTTAAGGACCGAGTGTACAATGGAATACTATGCAGCTATTAGAAAATATGAAGTCATGAAATTTGCATATAAGTGGATTAACATGGAGAGTATCATGCTAAGTGAAATAAGTCAGAAAGAGAGGGACAGACATAGGAAGACTGCACTCATTTGTGGAATATAAAATAACAAAATAGGAGACCAATACCCAAGGATAGTAGAGATAAGGACCAGGAGGATTGCTCCATGGCATGGAAGTCAGCCTCACATGCTGGGGGGTAAAGGCAGCTAAGATAGAGAAGGGATCACCAATTAAAAAATGCTTGGAGAACCTGCTCAGTACAGGAGATGTGTGCCGAAAGCAGACTATAGAACAAACATTATGGCCACTAAATATATGCATTGCATACCATAACACCCTAAAGGAGAGAAAGAGAGTAAAAGGGAATGCACCTGCCTCAGAGGCGGGGGGGAGGGCACGGTGTGGAGGGGTGGGGTGAAGGGGTGATGGGGAGTGATAGTGGAAGGGATACTGGGAACATCGGTGGTGGAAAATGGGCACTGTCGGAGGGATGGGTACTCAATCATTGAATGACTGAAACGTAAGCACGAAAGTGTGTAAGTCTGTAACTATCTCACGGTGATTCATTAAATCACGAAATCCCCGTTAATCGTCGATTTCTGGAGCAGGCTCAGTAACCTCTCCATTTTTCCTTTCCCTGAGATCTTAGAAGTCTCTCTCGGCTTGGCCCTCTCAACAATGTCACACTGGAGGCTCTTTCAGGGTCAGGGGAATGAGATCCAGCTTGTTACTGGATTTAGCATATAAATACACCATAGGAAGCTTGCAAGGCTGTCCCATGTGGGCAGGAAACTCACAGAAGCTGTCCCATGTGGGCAGGAAACTCTCAGGGACTCTCAGATTCATTAAAAAAATTGTAAAAATTTTTAAAAAGATCATACAGGGAATAAATAATTACAGAGGCTCAAAAAAAAAAGGGGGACTGAGTGTATATTTTGCATGATGGAGGCCCAAGTTTAAATCTCACATCCACATAATCCCTAAACACCGAGTTGAGAGTAGAACCCGGTACTGCTAGGATGACCCGGGCCAAACACCAAACTGTTGACTGAAAGGATACATTGTGAGAAAATATATGTAGTGAAATATCATGAATTAGTCCAAAACTGATTACAACCATTAATACTGCCACAAAAACTATCAATGGTAATACAATAAGCTTCATTACTGTAGAGTATGATATTATTTATCAAGAATAATTTTGAGCCCTTTGGATCCGGCTGCGGAGCGAACAGGATGGAAGAGCCCAAGGGAGCGCCCTTGAACTCCAGGCAGCCCACTGAACTAATTCCGGCATGGGACCAGAGACCCCACGGTGCGCTGAAACAGTGGGAACCGGGCATCCCCCAATTCTTTTAACCTGTCTCTCTCTCTCAACTCCTCCCTCCTGAACACAGCGCAGGACTTCTCCATCCTATGAGCACCATAAAAGGGTAAAAGTTTGTAGTGATGTTATTTCTGGTTGTACTTTCCCTGGACTTTATACAGAAACCCAAAACCTAATGTCATCTTAGCATCAGCAATATGTAATGGTTCGCTTTTAATGGGTCGGACTTTTGTGGGAGATCCTAACAAGAATAGTAAGTCTGTTGCTGAAATATTGAAGGCAATCAAAACGGTAGCCATCTCTCTAGATTAAACTAAGCTATATCCCCACGCCAGCTGAGAAGAAATTTTCTTCTTTCTCGGGAAGAAACGCGGCGTGTCGTCAACTACAGTGTGATGTCCATTAAGCAAACAGACCTGGTGGCGTGGGAATGGGATATAAGGGGAAAAATTATGTACATGGAACAGTGGGACGCTGGTGGAATCTCGAGCCGGAGCCGATACCAGCGCAAGACCTTCGGTTCCAGAAACTGCTTCCAGACACTCTACTAGTCTATCAACTAAGCCAGAGCCCCACGTCTGCTGATGACGGGAAATAACCATCCTTTTCGTTTTTTTTTCCCTTGTCAGGCAGCGTGGCGATTACTAAACAGGCGTGAACTCGGTGGCGCGGGGCAAGGGGGAAAAAGAAAAGTTATGTAACAAACAGCGGGACTTAATATCTCTATATTCTTAGCAGTGGAGAACTATCAAATGCCTCCTTGGCAATAGGACTGCTTTTCTTTTTTGGGGGAAACCCCAACAATGGTAGTGAGTTGTGTGTTGAAACATGGAATGTAATCGAGATAAGGCATAAATGAAGTGAAACTTATCAAGTACAAGGGTGGGGACTGGGGAGGTGGGAGGGGGCGGCAGGTATACTGGGGGGGTTGGTGATGGAGGATGGGCACTGGTGAAGGGAAGGGTGTTTGAGAATTGTATAACCGACATAATCCTGAGAACTATGTAACCCTCCACATGGTGATTCAATAAAATTTAAAAAAAAAAAAAAAGAATAATTTTGAAACTATTATTTTTAGTGTTTAAATTCATATGTAGAAAATTTTAAAGGGAAGAAAGAAAATAATAATTATAAGACTGTTATCAGAGTTTACCTCTGCAGAGGAGGAGGAGGAATATAATTAGAAAGGGACACAGTTATCCTGGTGCTTTAGGGAAAAGGTACAGTTGAGTTCACTTAATCTTCATTCTTTATACCTTAGAATTGTTATATTTTTTATACATAAAAAATTTTTGCAAAATTACCAAAGTTTCACATCAAACTTTGTTCCAAAATGTTGTCATTAAACTGGTCAGTGCTTTCCTGTATCATAAAAAGAGATATTTCTGAAGACAGCAGAGAGTCTCTTGCCTGCACGCCTGGCTATCTTCCCCAGGGCCCCTTGGAGGGGATGGGCTCCAGCTTCCCTTCCCGCCCTGAGCAGAGCTCCCGGTGGCGGAAGACCACCAGAACCTAGCCACAGCCATGCTCAAGGCCACTCTTCACACGTTCGGATAAGCCTCACGCATGAAGGAACCGGCAGAGGAACCCAGGTTTGTGTAATCCCATCAATGGCCAACATCCAGAGACTTAAAAGCAAGCTCCCAGAAGCACGCGACCACAAAGCAGCTGCACGATATCTTATAACCTACTTTTCCCTCTGGGAGAAACTAGCAAGCTACTGAGAGCTTCCTGCCCACATGGGACAGTCTCGAAAGCTTCCCCATGGTGTATCCATATGCCAAAGCCAGTAACCAGCTGAATCTTATTCCCCTGGGCATGAAAGAGCCTCCAATGCGGCATCGTTGGGAAGGCTGAAAAGAGAGGCTTCTAAAATCTCAGGGATAGAACGAATTTAGAGGTTACTGAGGCTGCTCGAGCAACTCAAAGATCAACGGGATTTTGTGATTCGTGATTTATGATTTCTGAAGACATAAACATATGGGGAGGATAATGGATATAACTGAGTTCTAATATTTGCTGAGGTAAATATACTAGGAAAACTTGAAATGTGCAGAAGGCTTTTTTAGCTCATGAACTGTGAGCACTACAGCCACCAAGGCATTGATCTGCAGAGCAAATTTGTGGAGCTGCAAGGAATGACAATCAATTGTCAGTTACTGTCATCCCATTGCTCATGGATTTGCTCGAGCTGGCACCAGTAATGTCTCCATTCTGAGACTTCTTGTTACTGTTTTTGGCATATCAAATACACCATGGGTAGCTTGCCAGGCTCTGCCATGTGGGTGATATACTCTCGGTAGTTTGCCAGGCTCTCCAAGAGAATGGAGGAATCGAACCCGGGTCAGCCTCGTGCAAGGCAAACGCCCTACCTGCTGTGCTATCACTCCAGCTCGACAATCAACAAACAAAAAATCTTTCTACTGGCTACCTGAGTTTTCTGTCTGGCATAGCTTAAGAAAGAGGCCCTGATGAAAAACAAACCATTTTTAATGACACTGACCAGTATGCCATTACCTAGATAACTGACCAATAAAATATCAGCTATCCTCAGAAAAGGTACAAAATATTCTATGATTTTGGACAATAAGGGTGCTTCTGTACCAATACATTGTGTGCCGTTCAAATTATTGTACTTGAAGGCAAATGTAATGGCCCTGAAGAAAATTCAAAAGGATTAAGCATAGTAGTAAAGAGGATGAAGTTGTGTCCAATGAGATGATATTAAATACAAGATGTTCCCCAATGTGGAAAATGGGATTTAGAAAGAAATGAAGCATACCAAAAGTTAAGAACAAGGTATGTCAAATCTTGAAAGAAGAAAAAAGAAAGTAATATCCCAAACCTAAAAGTACCAGTAAGTCAGGAGCTTTTTAAACAGATTCATATTTATTTATTTGTTTGTTTGTTTGTTTATTTATTTATTTATTTATTTGACTATTGGGCCACTCCAGGTGGCATTCAGGGTTTCTTACTCTATGCTCAGGGATCACCTTTGGTGAGGCTCAAGGTACCACTTGTAGTGCCATTGATGGATCCCAAGTTGGCTGTGTGCAAGGCAAGGACCTGCTGTACTACCTTCTGACCCTTGATTCAGTTTTAAAATACTTAAATGTAAAATTCAAAAAAAAATGTGAAACTCAAAATATTACAAAATAAGCTACAGAATAAATACATAAAGGGACTACTTCTAATTACCATCTTTTCTTATATTTGTTCATACATACAACACTGCATTTAATCAGAGACCCCAAACTTATTTGGCTCATTGTTCCCTATTTAGAAATATATATCACTGTGTCACTGTATCACTGTCATCCTGTTGCTCATCAATTTGCTCGAGCAGAAACCAGTAACGTCTCCGTTGTGAGACTTGTTGTTACTGTTTTTGGCATATCGAATACGCCATGGGTAGCTTGCCAGGCTACTATATATATATATAGTATATATATATATATATATATATAAGTATATATATACTATATATATAAGTGTGTATATATATATATACTTTTTTTTAGCAAACGAAATGAAAGCACTCTGCCAATTGCCAATTCTACCTGAGGCTACTACTACTTCATCAGATCATTCCAGCACCACAAAGATGTAAAATCTCACACTTTGGAAAACACTGACTTGAACAGGAACATTCTTTAATGCCTTTTAAACTCCTTAAGAGTATTATGTGATCAACAAATGACGAGGAATCCCATGGCTCTCTCTTAATGCCACTTCCCCACCCTAGACACCCAATGCCATGGGCAAACGAAGGAAGAAATGAGGGCCATGCTGGTTGGTGATTAGTTGCCGTTTATTCCATTCTCCTCACGCACGTGTTCTAATCTCGCTATGCCCCTCATTCCAGTCTTCTTCTGTCTCCTGTCTCTCTGTGCTCTGTCTCACCAGAGTCTCATCTCTCCCAACCTCTCAGCATTGGGTATCAACCACACCTAGGTAGGGTAGCACAATCAACAAATCTAAACCCTTCCTGATTGCCTGCAGTCAGGAGATCCAGCTCAAGGGTGAAATACCACCTAGGGGTTTTTCTTCTCTCCTTAGTCCAATAAGCATTTAAACATCCATCTTAATTTTACATTTTAATATTAGTTATTTTGAATGGACACAGTAAGAGACACATTAAGCTTGTAGGGTGGCTCTCCTAGGGACATCTTGCTATAGATCTCAGACTACAGTGCTCAGGCCAGATTAATCTTTCTTAACCTTAGCAGGGCCCTAATCTAATTGTTACCTTTTGGATCATGACAGAATTTGTCCATGACCATGCTCTTAACTTACAGTTAAGTATCATAGCGCTTTGGCGTGGCCCATTTTAATGCCAGGATAGCTCACAGCTTGCCCTAGGTCCATCCAGTTCCTCATTGGGACCCTGCTTTTGGGTTGCTAGGAAGTAAGGGAAACTGAGCCTTAACTCAAGAAAAGAGATGCACAGGAGTGAATATTGTTCAGAGTCAATTAACTCCAAAGTTACAAAAGTATAGCATTAACTGTGTTCCTGTGTTATACAAAAAAAGAACATTGTTCTGAACTAACTATGCAACAGACATAAGGAGAAGAGAAAAGCAATATTTACAAGTTAACAGAGTCTGACTAGGATACAAAGGTGATTGACTGGTTCAGGAAGCAGAGCACAAAGAAAGCGGTTACAGATAAACACAGAGGAATGGGAATGCCTCGGGAGCACTGTGAATGGGTACAACCCAATAAACCTAAGCTCCCTGTGGCAAGGCACAAAGGACAAACCAATGTTATCCTATGGAGTATTATTACTTTTTCTTTATTTTTCTTTATGTCCATTGCACAGTATTTGCTTTTACCTTGAGGCACTTAATACATACTTATTAAATGATAAAAAAAATCCAAAGGTGTACCAATGTTCAAATAAGGGAGTTGGCATGATTAACCTCTGATACAGTCTAAAACATATGCACACACACACGCGTGCACCTGTGAAAAAGGGTATCTTCTATGCACAAGGTACTCACCCACAAAGAATTTCTGTATTAGACAAAGGGTCCTGGGGCCTACCCTGGAGGCAATTGTTTGCTCATACATTCAAATAGAAGAGAACGACATGAGTAGATACAGCATGAAAAAGATTTATATAGCTGGTTAATGAACCCAAGACTAACAAAAAATAGGTCAATATTGGTTTTAATCAATGAACATCCTAGATTAAATGATTGATCAATAAATAAATTTTGGTGCAGTCATAACGGCATGGTTTCCAGAGTCAGATAAGACAAATGCATGCTTAAGTATTCTATCTCTAGTTCATATACAGCAAATATTGCAAAACTAAAATCATCGAACGCATTAAATTATCAGGATCATAGAAAGCTTTATAAAGCTTTATATTAAAACATAAAAATATATTTGGGGAATATCCTCCAAAATAATCCTCATGGTAAAACATATTTTACTTAAGATGACTGAGTTAGTGGAGATGGAGCTGTAGTTCAGTGGTGTGGAGCTTCCTTGCACGAGATAGACTGAGTCTGAGCTCCAGCACTGCTCTACATTTTCTGAGTGTGACACCCCACACTGACAATAGGACCCCCGGTATAAAAATAAGCAGGACCTGACCCACTGCAACCAAGTTGCAACTCTTCAAGCACTGCAGCAACAAAAGGGGGGAAAGAAAAAAGGTAACTAACTAAATCATAAGATATGGTTCATAGTCGGTGAAAAATGAACTTTAATGCAGCATTGTTGCAAACCCAGGAGTGGGACTCAGGTGACAAAAGAGGTTTCACAGCCCAAGGGAAAGAGAAAATTTTGGAACAGCAATTCATCTCTAACAGAGGATGCAGCTACAGGTTGAGGGCTGGCAAGTTAAATGTAGGTTATTGTTTTTGAAAACTGCATTTATGTAGTTCAATAATGCCCCTATTACTAAGCTCTTATCCCTCTCAATAATTACGGGATAGCTTGCATTTTTTCTGCTTTGTCAGTCATCTTATTTCCCATTGGTACCTGTGATTTTTTTGATCCTCAAAAGCTCCTACTTGTGACACTCATCGTGGCACTCCCTAAAATAAACTCATTCAGTCATGAAGAAAACATGAATTTACTCATCTGAAATAGCATAATTAATTGTGAGGAACCTACGAATTATACAAGCATCAGCTATCTTATGAGCATTTCACAAGGAACCAAGCCTGAAGGCAAGAGAAAACAAAATGAATCAGAGTACCTGGGTGATGGCAGTGGAATTCCCACTTGCAATAAATCATCTACTTAAAATATGCCCACAATAAAATAAAATTTAAAAATATGCCCCAATATCAGTAAATGTAATCGCCTTCCCAGCCTCACAAATTTCCCAGCTCTGCCTCTGAGAGACAATACTATTTGAGGGAGAAGTTTACCACACCTGGAAGTGCTCAGGGATAACTTCTCGAGTTGCCAGGGGACTATATGTGATGCAGCATTAGGAACATACAAGGCAAATAAATTACCCATTGTACCATCTCTCCTCTCTTGGGTCTTGCATTATACTTTAAATTGGAGCCACAGAATCTAAACACATGGGCTTTTTGGCATTTCAAAAAAGATTAAACCCTCTGTGGCCATTATAACCTGTAGCTTTTCTTCCTGGATGTAAAAGATATCTCTTCTTACAGATGAATCTACATAAATGTACATGTAACACTCATATCTATGTATGATTTATGCAAGTGCAACAATATCAACTACATGTCATATCACAAAATGAATGTGTCTACATTTTTGGTCACTGAAATCATCTCGGAAATGCTTCTGTGTTAAGTTGGAACAGTTTAGCTTAATCCCTATAATTGCTACTCCTGGTAAAGAAACACCTTTTTTTATTCAGAGCATCCATTAACTGATCTGTGAGCTGACACAGAAATGCTAGATTGTAAATAAACTTCAACTTGCCTTTTGGCCCCACCATCAATGCATGAGAAGTCCTTTCATTCAATGTTCTCACCTGCTCTTGCTGTTGTCAATATTTTTATTTAGGGAAGTTAATTTTTACTCATTTTATTTATTTATTTATTTTTATTTTTATTTTATTTTATTAAATCACTGTGTGGAAGATTACAATGCTTTCGGGCTTAGGT
Source organism: Sorex araneus (assembly GCF_027595985.1). Taxonomy (NCBI): domain Eukaryota; kingdom Metazoa; phylum Chordata; class Mammalia; order Eulipotyphla; family Soricidae; genus Sorex; species Sorex araneus. Next base: position 79,103,530 of record NC_073304.1, read on the forward strand.
CTCAGTTATACAATGCTGAAACAACCATCCCTTCACCAGTGCCCATATACCACCACCAAAAAAAAACCCCACACAGTACACCTCCCATCCCGCCCCCCCACCCCCTACCTTGTAACTGATAAATTTCATTTTACATTCTGTTTACTTTGGTTACATTCAATATTTCAACACAAACCTCACTATTGTTGTCAGGAGTATCCCACTTTACTCATTTTTAGAGCTCTCTGTTTAATCATTTGTCTAGAAAAGATAATGACCAAAAAAACTAGAGCTTAGATAGCAGTTTGATGACAGGAGAGAAATAGGGGACACTGACGCTGGAAAATGTATGCTGGTGGAGGGGCAGATGTTGGAAAACTATATGACTGAAATCTAATAATGAACAGCTTTGTGTCTATTTCAGAGTGATTCAATTAAAGAAATTAAGAAAGAAAAAGGAACGACAGGAAGAAGGGAAGGAAGGAAGGAAGGAAGGAAGGAAGGAAGGAAGGAAGGAAGGAAGGAAGGAAGGAAGGAAGGACGAACTTTATTTGGAGTCTCCAAGGTTGCATGCAATTGGTTAAGTCACATCTCTCAATACACATAGAGTGTACCTCTTCTTCTTTAGTTTTTCCTAATGTTGCCTCTGGAAATTTCACTCTCTCACTTGCCCACAGCCCTTCACCCTTCAAGTCTTAAAGAAATCAAGCAAGTCACTCTACAGGTGACTTGCTTGGAGAACGCTTGGATGAAGAATTGTATAGAAACATAGAGATCTTTTGATCCTATTCTGGTTACTTCTATTATCTGGACAACACTAATAATATGAGAACAACTTTGGGTAAATCTGATTTGTCATAAAATATTTAACAGAACCCTTTCTATCTTTCAAAAATGCTACTGTCAGAGCTACCCGGTCACGATAAGTAGATTCCTAAATCATTATATTTATGTGTTTTTTCTATACATATTGAAAACATTCTCAATAAATATATTTAAGCAAAATGCACAAATAGAGAAATACCTTAAATAGTTTTCAGAAGAGATACAGGAGTGTTGGGGAAGTATTCAACGTTCAAAGGAGTAGTTCTCTCTTCAAAGAGCTTCATTAAAACAGCGAGAACATTCACAGCATCAATGATGGGTTTGAACAGTCAAATTACAGCACCATTAAAGGCTCAAATCTGGTCATCAGGGTCTGCCTCCCAGAAGTTAAGAAGACAGAGGAAGAAAGAGCTATATACCTGTAATTCATTATCTTAGCTTTTAAAACTTTTCTTAGGAGAATCTGGCCTTATTATTCCAAGGAAGGAGTTTATAAGAAAGGATTTAAATATCTTTGAGCTTCTTGACAGTGCTTAGTGATGCCTACAGTTTGGTATAGTACTCACTGAACTAAAAAGTAATTGCTTATTTAGAAAATCTCCACATCAACCTACAAGAACAAAAGGAAATAAAGTGATGATTTCTTAGGGTCCACGGTGGTACAGTGCTAAAAAACTTAAATGTTTGCAAGATTAGCCTCATAGGATTCCTTTATCCAGGACAGCCTCCATCATTTTTAAAAAATATATATTCTAAGTGACTTAGAAAACAAAAAGGATTAGAATGTGGAAAATATAAAGAGAGGGAATTCCTACATTTCTTAATCATTACTTCTTTACCAAGATATCTGAGCTTCTGGCCATCCTTATGGATGATAGATAAGGTTCTTGAGGAGATAGAGCTCCAACAATCACAAATAATTTCAATAGCTTAAAGAACAGAAGTGTCTATTTGCGGATGACATGGAACTATACTTAGAAAACCCTAAAGACTACAAAGAAGCTTCTAGAGACAATAGGTTGATATAGTAAAATGGCAGGCTATAAAATCCACACCCAAAAGTCCATGGCTTTCCTATATACAATAATAAAAGAGAAGAAAGAGATATTTTTTTAAAAAAAAACCATTGACAAAAGTGCCTCAGAAAATCAAGTACCTTGGAATCAGCTTAACTAAAGAGGTGAAGAACATATACAAAGAAAATTACAGAACACTACTTCAAGAAATAAAATAGGTCACTAGGAAATGGGGACACATCCCCTGCTCATGGATCGAGAGGATCAACATTGTCAAAAATGCAATACTTCCCAAAGCATTACACAGAATTAATGTGGTCCTATAAGAATACCCATGACATTCTTCAAAGAAATAAACAAAACACTCCTAAAATTCATACGGAACAATAATCCTCCACAAATAGCTAAAGCAATCTTTGGTAAAAAGAAGATGAGTGGCATCACCTTCTCCAACTTCAAACTGTACTACAAAGCAGCAGTAATTAAAACAGCATGGTATTGGAAAAGAATCAGACCCTCAGGTCAATGGAACAGAGTTAAATATTCTAACACAGACTTTCAAATATATGATCACTTAACCTTTGATAAAGGAGTAAGAAATGTGAAGTGGAACAAGGAAAGTCTCTTCAACAAGTGGACTGGGAAAACTGGACAGCTACCTGCAAAAAAAAAGAACTTAGACCTCTGTCTCACACTAAGCACAAAACTCAGATCCAAGTGGATTAAAGACTTCAATATCAGACCTAAATACATATGGTACATGGAGAGAAATGAAGGTAGAATCCTCCATGACATTGAAGCTAAAATCATCTTTAAGGATAAAACACCACTGGCCAAGCAAGTGGAAACAAACATAAACAAATGGGACTACATTAAATTAATAAGCTTCTACACTGCAAAAGAAATAGTGACCAAAATACAGAGAAAACCCACAGAATGGGAAAAATTGTTTACCCAATATCTATCAGATAAGGGGTAAATACCCAGGACATACAAGATATTAGTAGAATTGTACAAGAAGAAAACCCTCAACCCCATCAAAAAATGGGGAGAAGAAATGAAAAGAAACTTCCTCAAAAAAAGAAATACAAATGGCCAAAATACATATGTACATAGAAAAAATGTTCTACATCACCAATAATCAGGGAAATGCAAATCAAAACAACAATGAGATATCATCTCACACCATAGAGACTGCCACACATCAAAAAGAACAAGAACAATCAGTGCTGGCTCGGATGTGGGGGAGAAAGGGATTCTCTTTCATTGTTGGTGGGAATGCTGACTGGTCCAGTCTTTCTGGAAAACAATACGGGCATTCTTTAAAAAACTAAAAATCGGGTTTCCCATATGATCCATCAATACCACTTCTAGGAATATATCCTGAGGGTGCAAAGAAGCACAGTAAAATGAGTCAGTAGAAATGACATCTGCATCTATTTGTTCATTGCAGCACTGTTCACAATAGCCAGAATCTGGAAACAACCCAAGTGCCTGAGAACAGATGATGAGTGGTTAAAGAAACTTTGGTACATCTACACAATGGAATATTATGCAGCTGTTAGGAAAGATGAAGTCATTAAATTTGCTTATAAGTGAATGAACATGGAGATTATCATGCTAAGTGAAATGAGTCGAAAAGAATGGGACAGAAATAGAATGACTACACTCATCTGTGGAATATAAAATAATATAATATGAGACTAACACCCAAAGACAGTAGACACAAGGGCCAGGACGATTGCTCCACAGTTGCAAGCCTGCCTCATAAGCTGGGGGTAGAAGGCAGCTGGTATAGAGACGGGATAACGAAGTCAATGTTTGTTAGAGGCATTGCTCGGGATGGGAAATATGTGCTAAAAGTAGATAAAGGACCAGAAATGATGGCCTCTCAGTATCTATGTTACACACCATAATGCCCAAAAGTAGAGAAATGTTAAGAGGTAAACTGTATGACATAGAGGCAAGGTGAGAGTTGAAATGGGGGAGGAGGATATGGGGACATTGGTGGTGGAAAATGTGCACTGGTAGTTGAATGGGTGTTTGATCATTGTATGACTGAAATTCAAACATGAAAGCTTTGCACTGTATCTCACGTTGCTTTAATAAAAAAAAAGAATAAAATTTTCTAGACTCAAATTACATTCCTGATATCTTAGGTATTTTGTGGAACTGCAGCCCAACCCAAAGGCTTCAATGGTATTGGTGGATCTTAACAAAAAATAAAGAAATGTCAGTATCAATCCTTCCCAAACTCTTCCAAAAATTCAAGAGAATACTTTCAAATTTATTTTATGAGGTCACCTCTATCTTGATATCCAAACGAACACTTGGTAAAATTTAAAAAATCTCTGGTAAACAAGCAAAAATCAATATTACCAATCTGAATTCAGCAACACATTAAAAAGGTCATACACCACAAGGGGTTTTATTCCTGGATACAGGGCTAGTCCAACACACAAAATCAATGATATATTATATTAACAAGAAAATATAATATAATATAAATACAGACAAAACCATAACAAAATACATTTATAATAAAATGCTCAACAAAATTTGGCGTAAAAGGAATGTAACACAACATTATAAAGTCCATATATGACAAGATGTGGCCAAATTAAGACTACAGTTAACATCACCCACAGTGGAGGAAGGCAGAAAAAAATTTCTCCACAATTAGAAACAAGGTGAGGATACCTACTCTTGCTAATTTACTCATCATAGCATTTTAAGCTTCAGTGAGAGGTTTTGGGTGAGAAATAAAAAGATAAAAGCACTCAAAATTGGAAAGAAAAAGGTAAAACTCACTATTTCAATCATTATATATACATATATATTATATACACACAGAGCAAAAACTGTTAGAAAAAGTAAATTCAGAAAAGTTGAAAACAGAAATCAATGTACAAAAACCTGTTAGTGTTTCTATATAAAATAATAAACTGCTAGTGTTTCTATATATAATTATTTAATTCTAAAATAATTAAATAATTAAATTCATCAGATATTTAAGATAAGTCCAATAAACAATGGCATCAAAACATAAAATACCCAAGGATAAATTTAACCAAGTAGATGAAAATTTTGTACATTAAAAACCCTAGGACATTACTTTTTAAAAAATGAAGATAACAAAGATTTTCCATACTCATGGACTGGAAAATCTAATATTATTAAAATATTCCTATTATCCAAAGCAAGCTAAAAAATAAGTGCAATCATTATCGCTATTCTAATGACTTTTCTTTTTATGGGAATCACTGTATCACTGTCATCCCGTTGCTCATCGATTTGCTCGAGCAGACACCAATAATGTCACCATTGTGAAACTTGTTGTTACTGTTTTTGGCATATTGAATATGCCACGGGTAGCTTTCCAGGCTCTGCTGTGTGGGCAAGATACTCTTGGGCTTGCTGGGCTCTCTGAGAGGGACAGAGGAATTGAATCCGGGTTGGCCGCGTGCAAGGCAAACGCCCTACCTGAATAGGACAAATAATCCTAAAATTTGTGTGAAACCATCAGAGAACCAGAATAGCCGAAACAATTGACCAAAAAAATTAGATGTGTCCTCCTTTCTGATTTCAAACTATACAATACAGTTATAGTGATCAAAACTGTATGCCATTGACATAAAAACAGATACATAGATCAGCGAAACAGAATTGAGGACCAAGAAATACTCCACACATACATGGCCAATTACAATAAGGCATTTAGAAATAAACAGGGAAATGACAGCTTCTTTAATAAATGGTGTAGAGAAAAAGAACAAACATAAGCAAAAGATTTAAGTGGGGCTAGTGTCTTATACCACAAAAATAGCATAAGTTCACAAAAAAATTAACTCAAAATGTATTAAACAATTGAAATCATAATACTTCTAAAAGAAAACATAGGCAACTTCCTTGACTTGTTGATGATCTGACATCATTTTAGTTTTTCACTAACAATTGATACCAATAAAAAGCCCACAAGAGCAAAAAAGTGCAATGACATAAAACTTATAAAAGCTTCAGCAAAGAAAAAACAGTCCGATTAAAAATAGTAGAGGAACTGAATAGACTTCTTAAAAAAATTGCCAATAGATATACAAAAAGATGTCCAATATAGGGAAACACAATCAAAATATCAATGAGGTAACATCTCATACATGTTAGAATAAGTATTATCAATGCAAGAAACAAGTGTTATCAAAAATGTGGAGAAAAAGGAAATCTTACGCACTCTTGGTGGGACCATAAATAGATATAAGCACCCCAGTTTAAAGCAGAATTAATATAGCCAAGACATAGAAATAATCTGTCCACAATTTTATGAATGAATAAAAATGGTGATATTCATATACACACAAAGTGATGTTATCCAGCCATAAGAATAAAATTCTATTTGCAACAGAGTGGATGGATCTTGGAAGAGCAATATGCTGAGTTAAGTCAAAAAGACAAACACAAGATCTTCTCATTTATATGTGGAATGTGCAAGTAAAAAGAATCAGGGTTACAAATATTTAAAAAAAACAAGTTGGGCATTGTCAGAGTGGGGATTAAAGGAAGTTAGATAGAAGATCATGCAAAGTGATAGAAGATCATCAAACTTTAGCTATACTCTATAGTCATGGGACTATAGAGTATAGTTACATGGTGACTACACAACAATATGGTGAGTATGGTTAATAATACTAAATTATGTATTTTAAGGTTGCTAAAAGAGTAGATTTTAAAAGTTCTCATTACAAAAAAAGCCAACTATAATTTCTTCGTTGATTTTATAGACACACACACACACACACACACACAAACACAGAGTCACTATGTTTATTCCCAAAACTAATGTAAGGTTACATATGCCAATTATAAATCAACAACAAATATTTTAGTCAACCTAGCCAGATACTGTATGGAATAATATGAAGCACTTTGATATTTTTCATTAAGATATTTCCTCTAAACTGCATCTCATTTATTATTCACTTTAAAAATTCAAGTTACAAAAAAAAAATTACTTAATTGGATCTGACTATGTAAATTCCAAAAAAGAATCAATCAAGTAGTCTTAGAATGGATCAGAGAAGTTTTCCTGCTCATGTTCTTCTTCAAAGAGAAGAAAAAAGAACTCCTGAATTTAAATGAAAGTGATTTTTTCTATAGGCATTACATTTTTCCTTAAGTGGATATAGGAGAATCCAGAAACATGGATCAGAATTATTTTGATTCTGTTTGTTCAACAATATATACAATCTTCATATCTCTTTTAGTGGTTATTAAAATAATTAAATAAAAAATCTTCTATGTGGCTTTTAATTGTAGGTGACTTTAAAAAATAAAAGGTCTTCTAGGGGACTGGAACAATAGCACAGTGGATAGGGTGTTTGCCTTGCACGCAGCCAACTTGGGTGTAATTCCCAGCATCCCATATGGTCCCCCAGCACTGCCAGGAATAATTCCTGAGTGCATGAGCCAGGAATAACCCCTGTGCATTGCCGGGTGTGACCCCCCCAAAACAAAAACAAAAACAAAAACAAAATAGATCTTCTACATTGTTGAATAGAAGCAAAAGACTTTCAATTAATCCTCTGTTCATGGATTGAAATGATTAATACTTTCAAAATGACAATTCTACTCAAAACACTATATATATATATATATATATATATTCAGCTCAGTCCTTATAAAAATATCTATGGCTTAAAGACATTGAATTCTTAAAGACACTGAAAATTATATGATCTAACATTTTCATTTCTTGATACCTACTAATTAAAAAAACCCACCCACTGAAGGGAGACTTCTCTTTCCCCAAGTTTAAATTATACTAAAAAGCCATAGAAATTTTAAAAAATCACAATATTGGAATAAAGATAGACTCATAACAATGGTATAAAACCGAAGACCAGAAACAATTCCTTAGATATATGGACAGCTAATCTTCATAAAAGAAGCAAAACAATATGAAGTGGAGCAAGAAAAGCCTCTCCAACAAATGGTGCTGATAAAACTGGTCAGTCACATGTTAAAAAATGAACTTAGATCCCTATCTCACAAAATGAACGGAAGCCAATCAAAATGATGTAAAGACCTTGATAGGGGCTGGAGTGATAGCATAGTGGGTAGGGCATTTGCCTGGCACACGACCAACCTGTGTTCAATTCCCAGCATCCATATGGTCCCTTCAGCACCGCTAGGAGCAATTCCTGAGTATAGAGTCAGGAGTAACCCCTGTGCATCACCAGGTATGACCCAAAAGACAAAAATCAAAAACAAAAACAAAAAGACCTTGATAACAGACATGAATCTATAAATTGTATTGAGGAAAAAACAGGCATAACCCTTCATGACACAGAAACTAGAGGTGTCTTCAATGACTCAATGTCACTAGCCAAGAAAACAGACAAATGGGACTAAATCAAATACAGAAGGTTCTTTACTGCAAAAGAAACAATAACCAGAAAAAAAAATACAATTCATATACTGGGGAAAAATATTTATCTGAAACTCTCACCTAATAAGGGTTAATATCCAAGATAGAGAAGCACTTACAAAGCTTGAAAAAAAACAATCAATGCTATCCAAAAATGAGAAGAGATGAACAGAAACTTTTTCGAGTAAAACATATAGATGGCCCATAGCTCTCTGAAAAAATTCTCTGCATCTCTTATCATCAGGGAAATGCAAATAAAAACAATCAGCACTCACATCAGTGGAAGTGGCACACATCAAAATAACCAGCGTTGGTGGAGTATTTTGGAGGGGGAAAGGAAACTTTATTCACTGCAGATGGGAATGCTGACTGGTTCAGTCTTTTTCAGAAACAACCTGGACACATCTAAAAAACCTAAGAACTGAGTCTTTATGTAATCTAACAATTGTATTTCTTCATATCTATCCCAGAGGCCCAAAAATTGTTCAGAAAAGACATTTGCACTTCTATCTTCATTGCCATACTTTTCACAACGACAAAATCTAGAAACATCCCAAGTGCCAAGACAAATGACTGGATAAAGAGACTATGACACATATGCAAAATATGGCTTGACTATATAATAAAATCATTCAATTTACTGCTACGTGGGTGGATCTAGAGATATGCAGAGTGCAGCAAGTTAAGAAGGAGAGGGACAGATACAGAATAACCTCTCTCACATCTGGTATATAAAGGAACATGGTAATGGGCAAAAGCAACAGATTCTGTGAACAGATTCTACAGAATTAATCTTACTGGGTGTAGACCAGCAGCTAGGAGAGAGTGGTGGAGGGTGTGGTGTTAAAACTTTCTTATAATTAACAGTAACTAACTTATCATTAACAGTACTGTAAATCATGGTGCCTATAATTAAAAAAAAGTAAAAATACAAAATACTATACATATTATTGATTCAAAATATTTGAGTGAAAATTGTTAAAACCTACAAAGTATAAAACTTAATATCTGCACAGGCAAGTTTTATAAAGATAATTAGGAGTGAGGAAGTACAGTCCTGTCTGGAGGAGATCTTATTAAACCTGAGGCGGTTCCTAATGTTATCAATTACTTTAAATTCACAAGTTAAGTACCACTGTGTTGTTTTTCAGCTTATTCACTCTAATGCCCAAACAAAAGACAGAAGTAGAAAAATGAAACATATTATAATCCTACCTCTTCCCTGAACAGTAGGCTTTTCTAAATATTTCAGATTGTTTAAGAGTATCAGGACTACTGCTAAAAATCAAAGTCAAAGTCATGATCTCTTCTTTGACAGCAAGGAGTTTATTACACTAAAATGATGGGCAATAATGGTCTCATATCATACTCGCAGGTTGGAATAGAAAAGAGAGAGGAGGTGGAGGTGAGGCCAGAGGTTTCTTTGGTTGGAAAAGAGATTTCAGAAAAGCTTCACCAGAATCATTTTTCACATGAGCTTTTCTAATATACTTGAAATCTGTCTATCCTTTGCTACTTTCTGTGGGCCAGATCTTCCATCCAGAATAAGAGAGTCTCACAGAGAAAGGGACTTGAAACCATGATGCTTCCATAATGTCAGACTTATGTTTCATGTTAGTGAATCTGGATTTGTTCCCTTTCCACCTCTGGATTTCTTTGTGATGCTATTGATTGGTGACTTTCTCTTTGGTGAGGTGAGGAGAGCTTTGCACAGAAACACACACACACACACACACACACACACACATGCATGCTTGCGCACACACAAATACACACACACTCACATTCAGAGAGTCATAGATAAGTTTTCAGTAAAATACTACCAAACAACGTCAAATTACAGCACATAAGATCAAGGATGTTTTTAAAACCGAAAAGTATTTGCAAGGAAGAAGAGTTGTCATAAATATTCACCAAAGAGAACAATCAAACACACGAAATTGTAGCCATGAGTAAAGTACTCCACCAAGAACTACCAATTATCACAGTTGGAGTCATTTCCTTTGATCATTAATCAGAAATCTGAAACTGGTTCCAGATTATAATACTGGGAATTTTTTTGAGATTTTTTATTAATTTATTCTTTTATTGAATCACCATGTGGAAAGTTACAAAGCTTTCAGGTTTAAGTCTCAACAAAATAAAAGATAAAAATCATATAATCATATCAATAGATGCAGAGAAAACATTTGACAAGATCCAGCCTCCATTTATAATGAAAACGCTCGCCAAAATGGGTATAGAATGGCAATATAGTCAAAGCCGTTTATCACAAGCTTATGGCAAGCATCGTCCTCAATGTGGAAAAACTAAGAGCCTTCCCTCTGAGAACAGGGACGAGACAAGGATGCCCACTCTCTCCACTTCTCTTCAATATAGTACTGGAAGTACTTGCAATAACGATTAGGCAAGAAAAATATATTAAGGGCATTCAGGTAGGAAAGGAAGAAATCAAGCTCTCACTATTCGCAGATGATATGATACTATACCTAGAGAACCCTAAAACCTCTACCAAGAAACTCCTAGAAACAATAGACTCATATAGTAAAGTTACAGGCTATAGAATTAATACCCAAAAGTCCATGGCTTTCCTATATGCAAATAATGAGAGACAAGAATGTGACATGAGAAAAGCAATCTCGTTCACAACTGTGCCTCAAAAAATCAAGTGCCTGCCTCATTGTTTGTATATAGGAAAGCCATGGATTTTTGCGTATTGATTTTGTAGCCTGCAACTTTACTGTATACAAAGAAAACTATAAAACGCTACTCCATGAAATAAAAGAAGACATGAGAAAATGGAAACATATACCTTGCTCATGGATAGGGAGAATCAATATTGTCAAAATGACAATACTCCCCAAAGCATTATACAGATTCAACGCGATCCCTATAAGTATACCCATGCCATTCTTCAAAGAAATGGATCAAGCAATCCTAAAATTCATATGGAACAACAAACGCCCACGGATAGATAAAACAATTCTTGGGAAAAAGATAATGGGAGGCATCACCCTCCCCAACCTCAAACTCTACTACAAAGCAGTAACAATTAAAACAGCATGGTACTGGAACAAAGGCAGAGCCATAGACCAAAGGAACAGGGTGGAATATCCCTACACACAACCCCAAATGTATGACCATCTAATCTTTGATAAGGGAGCAAGAGATGTGAAGTGGAACAAGGAAAGTCTCTTCAACAAATGGTGCTGGAACAACTGGACAACTACATGCAAAAAAATGGGCTTAGACCTTGACCTGACACCATGCACAAAAGTCAGATCAAAATGGATTAAAGACCTCAACATCAGACCACAAACCATAAGGTACATTGAAGACAAGGTCGGCAAAACCCTCCACGATATTGAAGATAAAGGTATCTTCAAAGGTGACACAGAACTAAGCAATCTAGTAAAAACAGAGATCAACAAATGGGACTACATTAAACTAAAAAGCTTCTGCACCGCAAAAGATACAGTGACCAGAATCCAAAGACTATCCACAGAATGGGAAAGGATATTTACACAATACCCATCAGATAAGGGGTTGATATCAATGGTATATAAAGCATTGGTTGAACTCTACAAGAAGAAAACATCCAACCCCATCAAAAAATGGGGCAAAGAAATGAACAGAAACTTTACCAAGGAAGAGATATGAATGGCCAAAAGGCACATGAAAAAGTGCTCTACATCACTAATCATCAGAGAGATGCAGATCAAAACAACCACGAGATACCACCTCACACCACAGAGACTAGCACACATCCAAAAGAACAAAAGCAACCGCTGTTGGAGAGGATGTGGGGAGAAAGGGACCCTTCTACACTGCTGGTGGGAATGCCGACTGGTTCAGCCCTTCTGGAAAACAATATGGACGACTCTCAAAAAATTAGAGGTTGAGCTCCCATTTGTCCCAGCAATACCACTGCTGGGAATATATCCCAGAGAGGCAAAAAAGTATAATCGAAACAACATCTGCACATGTATGTTCATCGCAGCACTGTTTACAATAGCCAGAATCTGGAAAAAACCCGAATGCCCTAGAACGGATGACTGGCTGAGGAAACTTTGGTACATCTATACAATGGAATACTATGCAGCTGTCAGAAAAAAGGAGGTCACGAATTTTGTATTTAAGTGGATGGGCATGAAAAGTTTCATGCTGAGTGAAATGAGTCAGAAAGAGAGAGACAGACATAGAAAGATTGCACTCATCTATGGTATATAGAATAACAGAGTGGGAGACTAACACCCAAGAATTGTAGAAATAAGTACTAGGAGGTTGACTCCATGGCTTGGAGGCTGGCCTCACATTCTGGGGAAAGGGCAACTCAGAGAAGGGATCACCAACTATAATGTAGTCGAAGGCCATATGGGGGAAGGGAGTTGCGGGCTGAATGAGGGCTAGAGACTGAGCACAGTGGCCACTCAACACCTTTATTGCAAATCACAACAGCTAATTAGAGAGAGAGAACAGAAGGGAATGCCCTGCCACAGTCGCAGGGTGGGGTGGGGGGAGATGGGATCGGGGAGGGTGGGAGGGATGCTGGGTTTACTGGTGGTGGAGAATGGGCACTGGTGAAGGGATGGGTTCCCGAACTTTGTATGAGGGAAGCATAAGCACAAAAGTGTATAAATCTGTAAATGTGCCCTCAGGGTGATTCACGAATTAAAAGTAAATAAATTAATTAAAAAAAAAAAACTTAGAAATTGAACTCCCATTTGACCCAGCGATACCACTGCTGGGAATATAATTTTTGTCTTTCCAGGAGGGGTTCCGTGGAACCCCTGTTTACAATAGCCAAAATCTGGAAAAAACCAGAGTGCCCAAAAACAGATGACTGGTTAAAGAAACTTTGGTACACCTACACAATGGAATACTATGCAGCTGCTAGAAAAGATGAAATCATGAAATTTGCATATAAGTGGATCAATATGGAAAGTATTATGTTGAGTGAAGTGAGTTAGAAAGAAAGAGACAGACAGAAAGATCGCACTCATCTGTGGAATATAAAGTAGCAGAATGGGACATTTATACCCAAGAGCAGTAGAGATAAGAACCAGGAGGTCTGCCCCACAGCTTGGAAACTGGCCTCACATGCTGGAAGAAAAGGCAGCAGATATAGAGAAGGGAACACCAAGTCAGAATGTTGGGAGGACCCACTCGGTTGAAAGCCGCGTGCCAAAAGTAGTCTATAGACTGAGCATGATGGCCACTCAATATCTCTATTGCAAACTACAACACCCAACAGGAGAGAGAACAAAAGGGAATTCCCTGCTGCAGAGGCAGGGTGGGGTGGTGGGGGTGGGGGTGGGGGTGGGAGGGATACTGGGAACATTGGTGGAGGAGAATGGGCACTAGTGGAGGGATGTAAACCAAATGCAAACATGAAAGCTCATAAGTTTGTAACTGTACCTCATGGTGATTCACTAATAAAAATTAAAAACAAACAAACAAACAAAAAAAAATCAAGTGCCTTGGAATCAGCTTAACAAAGGAGGCAAAGGACTTGTATAATGAAAACTACAAAATGCTACTTCAGGAAATAAAAGAGGACACGAGGAAATGGAAAGACATCCCCTGCTCATGGATTGGAATAATTAATATTGTCAAGATGGCAATTCTCCCCAAAGCATTGTACAAATTCAATGCGATCCCTATAGGGATACCCTTGACATTCTTCAAAGAAATGGAGCAAGCGCTCCTGAAATTCATATGGAACAATAAGCCCCCACGAATAGTTAAAGAAATTCTTGGGAAAAAGAAAATGGGAGCAATCAACCTCCCCAACTTCCAACTCTACTACAAAGCGGTAGTCATTAAAACAGCATAGTACTGGAACAAAGGCAGAGCTGCAAACCAATGGAACAGAGTTGAATACTCTGACACACACCCCCAAATATATGATAATCTAATCTTTGATAAGGGAGCAAGAAATGTGAAGTGGAGCAAGGAAAGCATGTTTAACAAACTGTGCTGGCAAAACTGGACAGCTACATGCAAAAAAATGGGCTTAGACCTCCACCTATCACCATGTACAAAAGTCATATCAAAATGGATTAAAAACCTCAACATCAGACTGGGAATTTTTTAATAGAAGATTTAATTTTGATAACCACTCTTTTATAATTACTACCCAGTGACTCACACTCATATTCTTATATACTTGCTTCAGTGCTTTCACGCATATTGTCTCCTGTACATTTGCATCCATCAGATACTTTAGGTTTCCAGCCAGTAACTATGGAACTGAGGAAGTTAATCGTTAAGCATGGTGGAATGGAAAAAATGAGACCTGAGTATTCTGTCATGGTTTCAAATTCTAGCATTATCACTATTCAGCTGGTAATTTGCTTAACCTTGATGAGTCTCATTTTCTATCCTAGTTAAATACAGGTGACAGTGAATCAATCAGAAGGCTACTGGGAACGAAAATAGAATTAGATGTAGGCAAAGACATTTAATAAGTCACTCAATTCTTGTTTAGATTTTATACCTTGTAAGTTTCCTGTGGCATAAAACAATTATTCTTATCAGTAAAAAAAAACAGAAATGCATTATTTCCAAGGAAAAATTTTAATGAGGTAAAATTGGCTAACAAGTGTAGATGCTTATAAATTTTTTAAATTTATTTTATTCTTTAATTAGTGAATCACCATGAGGGTACAGATACAGACTCACACATTTTCGTGCTTGTTTTTCCCTCATACAATGTTCGCAAACACATCCCTCCACCAGTGCCCATTCTCCACCACCAATAAACCCAGTATCCCTCTCACCCCCCAGTCCCATCTCCCCCCCACCCCACCCTGCCTCTGTGGCAGGGTATTCCCTTTTGATCTCTCTATCTCCAATTGAGTGTTGTGGCTTGCAATAGGGGTATTGAGTGGCCATTGTGTTCAGTCTCTAGTCTACTTTCAGCACGCATCTCCCTTCCCGCACCAGATCTCCAACCACATTTTACTTGGTGTTCCCTTCTCTATCTGAGCTGCCTTTTTCTCCAGCATGTGAGACCAGCTTCCAAGCCATGGAGCCAATCTACTGGTACTTATTTCTACTATTCTTGGATATTAGTCTCCTACTCTGTTGTATTATATTTCACAGATGAGTGCAAACTTTACGTCTGTCTCTCTCTTTCTGACTCATTTCACTTAGCATGCTTTCCATATTGATCCATTTATATGCAAAGTTCATGACTTCATTTTTTCTAACAGTTGCATAGTATTCCATTGTATAAATGTACCAGGGTTTCTTTAACCAGTCATCTGTTCTCGGGCACTCGTTTTTTTTCTAGGTTCTGGCTATTGTAAACAGTGCTGTGATGAACATATAAGTGCAGATGTGATTTCGACTATACTTTTTTGCTTCTCCGGGGTATATTCCCAGTAGTGGTATTGCTGGATCAAATGGGAGCTCAATTTCTAATTTTTTGAGAAGCGTCCATATTGTTTTCCAGAAGGGCTGAACCAGTTGGCATTCCCACCAGCAGTGTAGAAGGGTCCCTTTCTCCCCACATCCTCTCCAACAATGCTTATAAATTTTCATGGTGCAATGTTACCACATTATAACTATGAATGCAATCCCTCCACCTCTGTCCATAAGACACTTCCCTCCCAGCACATCTTAGGCAGTCTCAGTTCCGTGATCAGAATCTAAGGGTTTGCTTTCACTAGACACCTTTCTCTTGCTTTATTTATATATTGCATAAGTGCAATCATCCTCTATTTGTATTTCTCCTTATAATTTGTTTTGCATAACAGGATACCCTCTAGTTCCATTCATGTATTAAAATGTGAATATCTTTTTTTAGAGTTTAGTAGTGTCCCAGTGTTTAAGTAAACCACAACTTCTTTATCCACTCATCTATCACTGGACATGGGTTATTTCTAGATCTTGGTGACTGAAAATAGCTCTGTGATGAACATTGGTTTGCACATATCTTCTTGAGCTAGTGTTTTTGTGTGTTCTTGGGATGGATGCCTAGGAGTAGAATTGTTAGGTCATATGGTAGTTGTTCTATTTTTAGAGGTCTCAATACTGTTTTCCATAGTGATTGAAACAGTTTACATGCCCAGCAACAGTGAATGAGAGTGCCATGTTTCTTCTGACACTTGTTTCTTGACTTTCCAATTCTCACTGTTCTGAAGTCATATATTATTGTCTTCATCTGCATTTCCCAGGGCAACATTTTAATTACTAGCTAAAACTCAGAAAGAAAGGCTCATCCTTATTTCCAAGAATCAATCCAACTTTATCTCAGATGTGAAAGCAACCTTGATGCTTATGAAGGACCACAATGGATGCTTTTGTTGCTAAATATTCTTATAAACAAGCTTACAACTAAGCAATTTCAAAGTTTTGGAAATATAGCATTTTAAATTCAGTTCTTGATTTTTACTTTATTATTCTCTTTTGCCTTACTGTCAAGCAACTCGGAACTGTTTTATGTCTAGTTTTTTAAAAAAATGGTTTTCTTATAATCTTTTTTTATAACTTTTCCCCTGACTCATGCTTCGTCTCCACTTTCCTTAATAGATTTTCAAAGGAATATTTCTGAATTTGTAGCTTTTATAATATGACCAGACAGTCAGAGAGACAGCTTATAAACTATGAAGAAATATATCAATACACTCTGTTAAGATAAAATAAGACAGAGTTGGCAGTCTCAACCCAGTAGAGCTTCAAACTAAAAAACCAACATCAGAAAACTCCATGTAAACTATAGAAAAAAGAATTACAAACTTATCTGGTCTACTAAGTCCCTTTTTCCAGAAAAAAAGTCATCCAATGCTCCCTGAAAATCAACCTTGAGAGAATAGAAAGCATCCCCAATTGCATGCAAGGCCACACACCACTCACGTAATTGTTCCAGAACACTTCCCCAAGTTTTATTGTTTTCTTCTGATTTGCTCCCTATTGTGAAATCCTCTTGACTACTTTTTAAACAGCATTTCTTCAGTCTCTCCAGTTTCAAATTTTACCAGAATTCAGGAGTTGTGACACAAGTGGATCTGCTTGCCAATCAAGAAGACTGAGTTATGGGATCAGAGAGAGAGTATAGCATGTAGGGTGCTTGTCTTGCATACAGGCTACCTGGTTTTGATCTCTGGCACCCCAGTCAGTGTCTTGAGGACCACCAGAATTGATTCCTGAGTGCAAAACCAGGAGTAACCCCTGAGCATCACTGGATGAGCCTCCTCCAAGAATGAAAGAAAACTGAGCTATTTTTGAAAAATACAACAAAATGAAACAGTCAGAATTCCAAAGCCTCCCTAAAAAATGGATAGAGACAACCATTCCCCCTTCTGGATTTTACATTTCTCAAAGCCAGAGAATAAAAGAATATTTATCTTCAGTTACCTCATTAACAGAATCTCTAAGCAAGTCCATTATCTTCCTTAGAAGGTTTATTGACTTAGCAAATTTGGTGTTCAATGAATCTGTTGAATAAATAAAACACTATCAACAGTAACTAATAGAAGTCACCCATGGTTCACCTATGTAATTTGTTCTGATGACTTATGAACACATAAAAAGATGAGTGTGTTTTAGGATGTTTACACAGAAAGCTAGAGAATGAGCAAGTTCGGATGGTTTCTACAAGTGACTCATGTAGACAAAGTTATCCCTGTACTAATATCTTGATTAATCAGCTACAATTGCATGATATCAAAATGATAAATGAGATAAATAGGACAGAGGATTACAATGGAAACACACTGGTGTGTCAATGGATAATCACTGTAACAGAGATAAGTGAACCAGGACTCAGCCAAACAAATCAAGCACAGAGAAGAAATCTTTCTCTATGGGGAATATTGTCTGCCATAGAGGCAGGGGGAGGGTGGGAAAGGGGGTATACCTGGGATATCAGTGGTGGGGAATGTGCACTGGTGGAGGGATGGGTGTTTGATCATTGTGAGATTGTAACCCAAACATGAAAGCTTGTAACTATCTCACAGTGATTCAATAAAAATTTTTTTAAAAAAGAAGAAGAAAAGAAATCTTTCTTTAGACCTGAGAATAAAAGTTAAGTTCTTCTTAGGAGGTTCAATAGGGTTCAAATCAGATCATTGTGTCTGATCTATATAGTCTGGTGGTTCAGAAGTGCTTAAGAGAAAGGATATACTGCCAGGACTAGTTACCTACTTTGTGAAGGAGCATGTGCAGACTGTCAAACAGCTTGGATTCCTTTTCAAGGAAGTATATACCCAAAGTGTCAATTTATGTGCTTTGTTTCCTTTCATTGCTCATATGGATAAAAACCATCTAATATTTATCTCCTTTTATCTTTCTCCTTATTTCAAACTTCACATTGCACTCCTAACTTCACTTCACAATCTCACCTGGAGATTCCTCTACTTTGTAGTAAATAGAATTTTTAATTTTTTTGTAGCTGAAGACTATTCCATAGAGTCTTCTGCCCCTGCACCTGGCTGTCTTCACTGGGACCCCTCAGAGGGGAGTGGGTTGAGTTTCCCTCCCCACCATGAGCAGAGCCCCAGCAGCTGAGACCTCAAGGCCCCTCTCCTCATGCTTAGATGAGCCTTACACATGAAGGAACCAGCAGAGGTACCCATGTGAGCGGGACCCAGGGCTGAGATCTCCAAGTCTGCTCAGACTGGGACTAGTCCTCTCCTCCACCCAGATCCCCCATTTTCAATAGCTAGGCAGTCACACCCACAACCTGCCACCATGTAATCCCATCAATGGCCAAGATCCAGAGACCATAAAACAAAGCTCCCGGAAGCGCATGGCTGCATTCGCCTGACTTCTTAATGTCTAGTTCTCCCTCTCTGAGAACCTGGTAAACTACTGAGAGTATCCCGCCTGCATGTCAGAGCCTGCAAGCTGCCCGTGGCATAATTGATACGGCAAAAACAGTAACAATGATGGGTCTCATTCCCCTGACCCTGAAAAAGCCTCCAATGTGGCACCATTGGGAAGGACAAATAAAGAGAGGCTGTTAAAATCTCAGGGTTAGGATAAATGGAGACATTACTGGTGCCCACTCAAGCAAACAGATGAACAACGAGATGAGAGTGATACAGTGACACAGTGAAGACTATTTTATTATCTCTCATCTTATCAATCACCTACCAATGGGCATGTAGCTTGACTATTTCCATATTGTTTTCACATCTTAGCTAGAAAGGAACACTTATTAAAACACATGAATAAAAATATCTTTAGAGTTTGGTATTCCAGACTAGAAAAAAACTATATTTTCCAAAATTAGTGGACAAAACCCCACAGTGAGATTGTACTTCATACCTAGAATAGCTTTAAAATAATTTTAAGAAAAATAAGTGTTGACAAGAGTGTGCAGAGATTATGGAGAGATTAGAACTCTAATATATTGCCAGGGGAAATATAAAATGCTGCAGCTGCTATAGACAACATATTAGTGGTTAATCAAAAAGACAAATGTACTATTATCATGTGAGACAGCAATTTAACTTCCAGATATATAGCCAAAAAGCTGAAAGCAGAAATTCAGATATTTGGGAGTTTTTTTTTTTTTTTGGTTTTTGATTTATTTTGTTGTTTTTTTCTTGCTTTTTGGGTCACACCCAGCGATGCTCAGAGGTTACTCCTGGCTCTGCACTCAGGAATTACTCCTGGCAGTGCTTGGGAGCCCATATGGGATACTGGGAATCGAACCAAGGTCAGCCGTATACAAGGCTAACGCCCTACCCAATGGACTATCACTCCAGCCCCTGTCATTCATGTATGACTCACAGTAACCAGTGGTAGAAAGAACTGATGGAATACTACTCAGTTACAAAATGAAATAAAGTTATTTTACATATTATTGCATGAGTGGAGCGATAGCACAGTGAGTAGGGTATTTGCCTTGCACATGGCCAACCCAGGTTCGATTCCTCCATCCCTCTTGGAGAGCCCAGCAAGCTCCCGAGAGTATCCCGCCAGCACAGCAGAGCTTGGCAAGCTACCCGTGCTGTATTCGATATGCCAAACACAGTAACAAGTCTCACGATGGAGATGGAGACGTTACTGGTGCCTGCTCAAGCAAATCGGTGAACGGGAGGACAGTGCTACAGTGCTACATTACATGAAGGAACCTTGAGAAAGTACTGATATATGAAATTAGCCAGACACAAAAGGACAAATGTGGCTGTGTTTATATGAAATATTAGACTAGACTAAGTTCGCAGATGAAAAGTAGATTAGCAGTTACAAAGGGGTGAGGCAGATAGGACAGTAAATTAATGTTGCATGATTAGATTCTCTTCTGGGGTGTTGGAAACATTTTGGAAGTAGTGTCCATATCAATACGTAATAAAAGTATTTAATGCCACCAAATTACATGCTTAAAATGTGAAAATGGCAAATTCCTATCACTAACATATGTTCCCTTAAGAAACACAAATAAGGTGGTTGTGAGTTAATACAGGGGTAAATGTATATGCCTTACATGAATCGAAACTTGTTTAATCCTGGACACAACATAATCACCCCTGTAGCACCCCTCCCCATTCTCCACCCCCCAAGCAATGCCAGTGAGCAATGCTGGGTTACCTCAGGTAATCCCTGGTGCTGTAGGCAATAAGTATTAGCACATCATTACACCCTTGCATTGATACACTGTACCAGTAGCCCAAGAATTCCTGGAAGTGGCCTTGGAGTCTTCTAGGCACCATTTGGGAGGACCCTCTGCCCCACTGAAAGAAAGCAAAATAGCAAACTAATGTACAGGATTGACTCAATTAATGCCAGATGGGATCAATTTAACCTTTGTAGTCTAAAGAATCTATGTCAAATTTGTTCCCTGTGCTGGGTAAAACTAGTAATGTTTGTAAGTGAACCAATATTTAGATGCCTTCATTTACTTATTTTAGTTTATGAGGCCATACCTGGCAGTGCTCAAGGCTTAATCCTGGCTCTGCACTCAAAGATTATTTCTGACAATGCTCAGAGGATCACAGGCCACATGTAAAGTGTCCACTATCATTTTGGCACTTCAGTTTTAGGTGACTTTAATAAGCAATTAGAAGTGATTCAATGGCTTCTCACAACTTAGAGATTAATTTTCTAACTATTTTACAGGTGATACAGATCTTTTGAAAAAAAATTCCTGTAGTGTAGACAACATAGTCACCATATTCTGAAAAAAAAAAATTTACTGCAGTGTAGACAACATAGTTACCATATTCTGAATGGGTGTGATGTGGGGCTTTGTTGTGTGGAGTTGGATGGTTTGTGCTGTTGTGTTGTTGCCACACCAGGATTTGCTCAGGGATCACTTAAGGCTAGCGCTTGAACCTGGGCTATCCCTTTTTTTTTTTCTTCCTGTTGAAAAACCAGCTCTGGCTTCATTTACCCTTTGTATAATTTTCTTGGGCTGGAGCGATAGCACAGCGGTAGGGCCTTCGCCCTTCACGCCTCCGCCCCTCTTGGAGAGCCCAGCAAGCTACCGAGAGTATCGCACCTGCACGGCAGAGCCTGGCAAGCTACCCGTGGCGTATTGGATATGCCAAAAACAGTAACAATAAGTCTCACAATGAGAGATGTTACTGGTGCCCGCTCGAACAAATCAATGAGCAATGGGATGACAGTGTGACAGTGACCATTTTCTTGATTTGTACGTCATTAATTTCTGCTCTAATCTTTACCATTTCCTTCCATCCACTTCCCTTACAATTCATTTGTTGTTTTTTATTCATGTTATACTTCTAGTTTCTTAAGATGTGAGACTTATTATAGGATAATTCGGCAGGGCTTTTTCTTGGTTCCTGATGTATGCCTTCACTGCTAGGAACTTCCTTCATGTATTGCTTTTGCTGTGGCCATAGGTTCCGAGAGTTGACACAAGGTTGTTTATAATCTGACTCCTATTTACCTGTCCAATTTCATCTCCCATACAAACTTTATCTTTTATTAAGACTCAAAAATAATAGGATATACTAAGTTCTCTGTTTGCATATGCTATTCCATATGTTTGGGGAAGGGCTTCCTTTCTTCCCCTTACCCTAACATTTATCAGTGAGCAAATGCACAACCTTCCAAGTTTCATTTTCATGAAGCCTTCTCCAAAATTCTGAGGTTTCATTACCATGCCTCATTACTATTAACAGTTGATTCCTCCATACCTGTATTTTAAATGTTTATATGTCTGCATTCTACTAGAGTGACTTTACCGAATAAAGTGTATATATATATATATATACACACAGACACATACACACACAGAGCAAAAGAATTATTTATGACTCCTATTTATGTATTATTTTATTTTTGAGAACTCATTTCACATTCAAAACAGTCTAGCTTTAAAGTAAACTTTTGGCCACTGACAAGCTCGCATCTGTGCCTACCAGACAGGAAATCACTGAAAGCATTGCATTTCTACCTCCTCTGTGCTACTCTGGGCCTGCCCACATGCCCCAAACTTCTACTAGTGCACTGTATTCTCTACAGAGAATCAAAAGCTTGTCTTTCTGCTTCTTCAAAGCTCCAATCTAAGGGGTAGCTGGACCCCTGCTGAGTGCTTGGAATTGAGTAATGTGCTGGGTTCTCTCTCAAAGGGAGGTGTCTTACTGACTCTAAAGGCATCCCCAAAAGAAACAGCAGGATTCTGTTGGTGCTGAGTCCCTAATGACCTCACCTAAGTTTTACCTAAAGGCTAAGCCATATTTCTTCAGAACATTAGAGACTTTAACAGGTTCATCTCAGAAGGACGTGGCTCGGCCTAGACCAAAGTGTCTAGGGCAGAGAAAGTCCACGTATGTCCTTTAGTATGTCTAAATTATAAATCCCTGTCTTAGATTCCCCAAGTCCCACCTCTCACCAGAGGACTGGACCCACTGTGTAGCTGAGGTCACACAGAGGAAAGGTGGGAGGTTCAGAGAAGGTAAAGTCTCAAGTTTCAATTATCTTATTGCTCCCTGTCACAATCCCCTACGTGAGTCTTGGATTATTACTCACTTCTGAGTCTTCATGTTCCCCAGTTTTAACATGCACATGTGAGTCCTCAATACTTGAAAAGTTTACTAGCAAATTAGTATCAGAACTGCTCATCACACTCTTAAGAGTCATAAACTTGTAGTTTTTTATTGATTACTAAGATTAATTCATGAGCCTGCCTCCCCTGAAAGGACTAGAGCGACAGCACATCGGTTTGGGCGTTTGCCTTGCATGCAGCCGACCCGGGTTCGATTCCTCAAGCTACCGAGAGTATGCTGCGGCATGGCAGAGGCTGGCAAGCTCCCTGAGGCATATTCGATATGCCAAAAATAGTAACTACAAGTCTCACAATGGAATCATTACTGGTGCCCGCTCAAGTAAATCGATGAAAGACGGGATGACAGTGACCGTGCTACAGACAGTGTCTCCCCCTCAACCTCAAATCTGCTACCCAGTTCCCTGCTCTCACTCACTTTTGGCTGACTGGGCCCGATTTTCTTCGAGTCACTTCCTCTTTAACTCCCATGTTAACTCCCCAGGATCTCTGGGGAATTGAAGCTGAAGACAGGAGACAGCACACAGCGGGGTCCCTGAGAGACAGGCCTCAGGCCCAGCCCATCCAAGCAGTAACAGAAAAAAACATGTCTGTGACTGAAGGTAAAGGAGTTTAAGTTGCCTTTTTCATTTTTTGCAAAAGCAGGTTCTGCTTATTCAGTAGTTAAAAAGTAAAAAAGATGATGCTGTTCACTGAGGAGTGATGTTAAAAATGATGGTAATTCAAATTCTTGAATGCCTCTGAATTATTTTACATTTGCTTCACACTTCTTGTACCCCAGGAAAACACTTTTCACAGTTTGGGGAAGGAGGAGATGGCTAAGATGAGATATGTTCTCATGTTGATGTGTTGCTTTTAATTTACTGAACTGTAAGCATAAATCTGAGTGGTACCTATAACTCGATGTGGGAATAGGTTTGACCCTATTACTGAAGGGTTTTGAAAAAAAGCAGGTAAGAGTTAAAACTAATTTACCATATCCTTAAACCCCTCCATTCATCCTATCTCTCCCATAATTAAGGTGTTTTGATTTTTTAAGGCTCCTTAATAGGACAGCTACGTTGACACAAATTCACAGATTAAACAAGTCACTTCTTTCAAAGCTAGTGGTTCCAGTATGCTCACAGAATTCTGCGATTCTCACAAGATCTAATTTTAGAACATTGTCACAACCTCATAGAAAATGCCATACCTATTGGCAGCCTCCATTCTAACTTCTCTGAACCCTGGCAACCACTAATTTACTATCTGTCCCTATGGATTTGCCTGGCCTGGCCATTTCCTGTAAGTGGACTCGTAACAGCATGTGTTCTTTGTGATTGATGCTGAAGAGCCTTTTCAATCTTCTCTGGGAGCCCTTCTCCTCCTCCCCCTAACATAGCGCACAGTGTAAAACACGTGACACCCCAGGAGCCATATTATAATCGGTTAGTGAAAAAAAAAAATCCCCTGCAGAAAAAAGTGACATTTTACTATCCTGTAAACCAGTCCTGCCCCTTGGGCTCAGAGAAACTCCGAGCATTCTAAGAAACCACTCAGTCATTTGAAAGAACAGATGACATTTTTCATGATGAACCCCAGTCCTGTACCTGACCATTTTGACCTCTTCTTGATCCCAAGCATCGTTACCTCACCTAGGTTCCTATCCA
Organism: Sorex araneus; assembly: GCF_027595985.1. Lineage (NCBI taxonomy): Eukaryota > Metazoa > Chordata > Mammalia > Eulipotyphla > Soricidae > Sorex > Sorex araneus. The sequence goes on from NC_073304.1 coordinate 79,128,406, forward strand.
GGAACCCAATTCTGAATTTCTGACCTGCACTTGTGCTCCCCAAAATGACAATTCCTTTCTATTGTCCTTTCTATTCTTTTCTACTCTCAAACACACTTAGGATCATCACCAATATTGCTCTTTTTTGTTAAAACTTAACAATGCCTTGTGGCTTTTTTTTTTAATAGTTTTTTCTCCTTTCTCCTTTCATTCTGCTCTCTGCTGTCCCCACGGTCAGATCCTCTAACTACACACCCACCCACCACATCCCTTAACCCAAAAGGCTTTGATTCTTTAGTTCTTTATCTATAACCAAAATTCCACAACCATCTTCTAGACCTTAGGAGACATTTTAGGCATCCTTGAATATCTCACAGTTCATTTAAAGTTACAGGGATCTAAAGGAGAATTGTTTGATGACCTGATCGCTCAAGCCTCAGTTTCCTTAAAAGTATTTGTTGGGGGTGGGGGGAGAGGGGACCTGGTGGTGCTCCATAGTATTACTTCTGGCTCTGCACTCAGGGATCACTCCCAGTGGGCTCAGGGAACCACATGGGATGCTGGGGATTGAGTCCAAGTTGGCCGATGCAAGACTACTATCTCTCTGGGCCCAGCTTCTTTATCTCACAGCTGCCTTGGGTTTTGAACCTGGAAACCCAGACATCATCTTTGAAGCCCACATTCTTTGGTTTTTTTCTCCACATTCTATTTTCACCAAGGCTTGTTAAAACTTTCTCAGACCCTGAGAAACTTTTCTTCCACCCTCAATGCCAGGAGTTTTAATGCAAATTATGAGCAAACTCCGTATTGGTATTTGAGCTTGTAATCTTGTCTCTTTCCAATCTATCATTAGGCCCCAGAGTAACAGAGACAACACCTCCTCTGAGATATTTTCCTTCACAAACAGCCTTTCTAGGTACTTGTAGGCCTACAAAGTCTTGTGATGCTGGCCTCTACCTCTTCCTCTCAGTGGGCACCACTCTTTTCTTTTAAAATTTTTATTAGTGAATCAGCGTGAGGTACAGTTACAAATGTATGAACTTTAATGTTTGCATTTCGTTTGCATCCCTCTTGGGCACCACTCTTAACTGAAAATTTTAGTTTTCATTAAATTTCTCTTCCAGTTCACTAGGCTCTTTCCTCTGTCCAGGTCTATGTTCCAGATAGAATTAATAGCAAGTGACTTCTTCCTCCCCAGTTCTGCCTCTTTTAACCTGGCTATTGCCCTATTCAATTATAACTGTTATCATTTCAAGATGATTCCCCCTAACTCAGCATCATCTCCAGAAAACAGTAGAGGTTTCTCTGTAATGTTCACATAACACACTGTGCTGTTAAAATCTTAACATTTTCCATGTAATTTAAATGATCTGGTTGCTTGCCTCTGTCTTTCACTAGCCTCAGCTCTGCATGAATGGGGGATGAGGTCTCTGTCATTTATCTTGTACTCGTGTCTCTGGTGCCCTGAAGGATCCCACATTCACTTTCTGAAGGACAGTTTCCCATTATAAATAAGCAATAGTTCCTATTCTATTTGTTCAACAGTGGGCATTTGATCCAGGCTATCATTTCTGTTTATTTCTTCTCTCTAGAGACTTAAAAGCAAGCTCCCGGAAGAGAACAACGCAGAGAGTCTCTTGTCCACGCGCCTGGCTGTCTTCCCCTTCCCTGGCGCCTCCTTGGAGGGGATGGGCTCCAGCTTCCTCCCCACCCCGAGCAGAGCTCTCGGTGACCGAAGACCTCCGGAGCCTAGCCACAGCCATGCTCGAGGCCCCTCTCCACACATTCGGACGTGCCTCACGCATGAAGGAACTGGCAGAGGAACCCAGGTGTGTGGGACCCGGGGCTGAGACCTCCAAGGCTGTTCGGATGGGGACCAGGCCTGCTCTGCCCAGATTTCCCATCTCCCAGTAGCTAGGCGGTCACACCTAGGGACTGCCCTGGTGCCGGGTAATCCTGTCAACGGCCAGCATCCAGAGACTTAAAAGCAAGCTCCCGGAAGTGGCTGCGTGATATCTTATAGCCTACTTCTCCCTCTGGGAGAACCTAGCAAACTACTGGGAGTTTCCTGCCCCCATGGGAGAGCCTGGCAAGGTCTCCATGGTGTATTAATATGCCAAAACCAGTAACAAGCTGGGTCTCATTCCTCTGACCCTGAAAGAGCCTCTATTATGGCATCGTTGGAAGGACAAGTAGAGAGAGGCTTCTAAAATCTCAGGGCTTGGACGAATGGAGATTCAGAAAAGAATACCCTACAGGAAATCCAACAGATTTGCCTTTCTTTTAAAAAAAATATTGGTCAAACTTAAAGGCCACTACAAGTACAGTCTATAAAAAAACATATTGAGCTTTTTGAGAGCATACTCACAGGACTTAAGAACCCCCCACCCCCACAATGCCACCTGCTTGACCTTTTGATCCTTCTATCTCTTGGAATTCTTAGTTACAGACCAGAGGAAATCCATTACATTGACTTCCTCAGGCTTAGTGCAACTCAAATTCTTGAAAGCCAGCTGGATTCTCCAAGAAGGAAATGTGATTAGGCTAACACATTAAGGACTGCTCTGGAAAGTCACCTATTGTTTGATAAATTTGTAATTATAGGTTACATCTTGGCTCTTTTCAAGGCATCATAACAGTCTCTTCGTTTTTAATTCTGCTGGTGAAGAGGAAGACTTTAAATCATTTAGAAGACCAGCTGTGTTGTGCCTCGGCTGCAAAATACTGAAGTTCTCGAGTGTGCTTGGCATATATTCTGAGCTGAGGCATACGCTGCTTAAGCAGGCAAAATGTCCCTGTTCCGAAGAGGCCTGGCAAAATGACACGGGGATTTGATACATACAAAGTCCACTGACGCATCATTGTGTGATTGTAACCCAAACATGAAAGCTTGTAACTATCTCACCATGATTTAATAATTTTTTTTAAAGTCCACTTTTTTTCAGCTTTACCAGCTTACTCCCTGATAAACAAACCATCACCTTGTTCCTTGTTTCATGACTTGCATGTGGGCACAAATTCATATCACCACTAAAGCCTATTAAATGAGTCTTGGCGATGGTCAGATCTAATGCGATTGCTTTAGAGATAAAGAATGTGGAGTTAACAGACAGGAAAGCATAGTGGACCTTTTAAAAAAGTGGGGGAGTTGGCAGTGGTGGACAGTGCTGATAACTAGGGACAGCAGAAACTACCCTTGACCACTGTGAGGCACAGACTGACCTCCAACTCGCCAACACCAACTGTACCACTTAAAGGTGAACTCCCACCCCACTTTCCAGAAAAGTCAACAACAAACAGAGACAGAACTGATGGTGCTAAGATGCTTGTTTCATGCTGGAATATTTAAAGTCCGCTGTGTAGCTGTTACCAAGAGAACTGAAGGTGTTTGCAGCTTCATCTTTGCAGTGTTTATTTTTCAAATATCATTTCCCTTCTTTACCTAATTCTTGGTTTCCATCTTGTATCCCCTTCGGAAAGTCTCTTCATTATTTATCCCTTTGCTCACATCTCAAACTTCTCTCTTTCTACTTGGTCCTACCCCCTCCTCCTGCCCACTATAAGTTCAAACATTCTTTATCCTGAAATACACTAGCAAAAACTCCAGGTTCTTGCTCCCAAGGAAATTCATCTTTCTGCCTTTGCCTGCACCTTCACTCTCCTGGAAATGAAGAGCTCTCTGTCCCAATGGTCCTCATTTCCTGACTTCCACTAACTTCCCAACTCACTGTATTCTGTCTCCTGCTGTACCATGCTAGCAGATTGGGCCTCATTCTCCAAAGCATCTCAACTTCCAAATTCTATTTGTAACATCACCTTAACATATTGTGAGTGCTGTCACCTTGCCTTTACCCACGTTTCCAAAGTCTAACCAAACTTTAACTTAGTTTCATGTACTTTGACAATAGCCTTTCTGTCTAATTTTCTGGGGCATTCACCTTTGCTTTTCCCAGTTCCTCAATTATTCTGTGCCTCAAATATGTTGCCTTAAAAATAAAAATCTGGTCTCTCTGCATATTCAAAAATCTTCTCAAAAAAATCTTCTCTTGTTCAAAAACCTCCAATAAAATCACTACAGGTTAGTTTTATTCTGTAGGATAAAGTCTTGTTTTTCCAACTTTCTTTCCAAATGAATCTTCCTCTACTTTCTTCTACTTACTCCTTCCTTTCACCACAAGAACATCTTGCTAGAATTAATGATATCTAGTTCTTTCATATCTTGCTGTATTTCTTTATGAATTTTCCCACTGCCCAGAATATGTTGTTCCTAGTATTTTCTGTCTGATTTATTTCTAGATCTATTAAAGTCTAGTTCAAGCATCAAAGTCTCTGAAGCTCCTCACTCCCCAGCTGGCAGTTCTCACTCCATTTCTGGCTCTCCTTTGCACCCAGACTACTGGTGCACTTCTCCATCATAGCATTTAGCATACTGCCCTGGCTTCCTTCTAAAAGATGATTGACCGTCTCAGCTAGCCAGCAGCAACCTTCTCCCTAGGAATGAATGGGTCTCTACTCTTAGTTTCAGAGTTCTTTCAAGTCCATTTAGAATTCACGCTCATTACAACTTCTCTTTGTAACGTTCATCCTTTGATAAAGTTATTAAATAGGAACCTTTGACAGAGATATAGATCTTTTTAGAATTATCTCAATAAGTGATAGTTTTTCGGACAAGACAAATGTGTTTTTACTAAGTGTTCTAGGTATGACCAGTTACCTTTCTTTTTGTGGTTGTTTTGGTTTTGTTTTTGGAGACACACCCAGCAATGCTCACGGGTTACTCCTGGCTCTTCACTTAGGAATTACTCCATTCTGTGCTCATGGACCATATGAGACCCAGGAATTGAACCCAGGTCGACCGTGTGCAAGGCAAATACTCTACTCACTGTACTATCACTCTGGCCCTGTTACCATTTCTATCATAAAGGCAAAAATTCAAAACTCAATTGGTATAGGAAGACCTCAGGGTTGATTTGATTTTGGGTGGTATTTCTGTTTGTTTGTTTTTTATTTTAAAAGAGGAATCTTTTATACATGAAAAAAAATATCCTGGATTTAAAAAAGGGAAAAAAAACACATCAAATAGTTCATTCTTCTTCCAGGCTCAAAAATGGACAGACTCTTATCTTTAAAATGAGCACAGCAATAAAAAAGATGGAGAAAGCCACCTATGGAATCTCATTTTCTTGAACAGAATCTTTTTTTCTTGATCCAGCACCAACCCCAGCTGCCTTCCCTCAGGAACACTGGTTATCCTCTTCCTTTCCCTGACACAAATACATACAAATTTGGTTTTCTCCATTTAACAAGCAAAACTGTTTGCAAACAGGAAAGCGCCGGAGTGGGAGGGTGTGAAACCAGCAAAGCAGAGGACAGTTCTGAAAACTCAGCCTCGGAGCAAGAGCTTATTTGAGCCATGGAGCTCAGTTCCAGAGTGAAAACTAAGCCTTTCTACCCCTGCCGAGGTTCCTGAAAATGTCCAGGTCTCATCCTGCTGAGGTTTTTCAGATAAGTTCAAGGCCTAAAGGAAAACGATAGGGCTTTCCTTTCCTGTCCCTGGGAGGCAGGGCCACACCTCTGCCTTCAAATACTAAGGATTGGGGTGACTGCAAAGTGATCCTACTGGTGACAACCAAGTTATTTCATTGAAACCCACACATTCTGCCACCTGCTGCCTCTCCTAAGGCCTTAAAGAGAGCAGAGGTTTCCACTGTCAGCTCCCTCCCCTGGGAGAAGTGGCCCCTAAGCCAAATCCAGCTCTGGAACATACCTCTGGCACACGGAAGGGGTCACCAATCAGTCAGTGCCCAGAACTCCCCCACAGCCTTCCCAGCCTCAAGACTGAACTGGCTATTAAATTGAAAAACTCCATTTTCCCACCTGCAGCCATGGGTCCCAGGAAGCCATAACTGAAACTATTTCATACCAACGATCATATATTTATAATTTGTTAGTCTGAGTGACCCTTCTATGTAACTAAGAAACGACTCCCCACGTAGTCGACTGAATGACAACAACAGGTGCAGGTGACACACAAGAAACATAAATTTGATACTACATTCGCAGGAATATGAGATTTCTTGACAGACAACTGTGACAAATTCTTTCTGGGGGTTAATTTGGCCCTACAGATGTCTTTGCAGAGCTGATTACTTGAGAAGATATATCAAAGACAGGAAAGAGAGATGAGGCATTTGCAAAATGTCTGAGAGGTTTCTCCCTGTTTCTTGAAGTTTATTGCTAGGATGATGCCTCGGGCATGATGCATGAGCCGCCATCACTGTGGAAGAGAGCAGACATGAGAAACTCCATCGTGGTCTCCACAGGATCTTTAAACCCTTTGTTCATCCCTTGCTTCTGCCTTTCCCCTTTGTTAAAGAAATTCTTATAAATGGTGTGTAATGATAAACTAGCAGCTAGTCATGAATGAGAGGAAAAGAACAAATAACATATGTACAATCCCTGAAACACCATGCAGACTGCCAAAGGCTGACAGTATGCAGTAGCGTCACTTCAGTTTTACGAAGAATAGGTCAATGTGTCCAATGATTCATCAAACAACATGACGAGGTCCCTTAGCCCCCACCAATCACTATGCATTTCTAATTTTACCTACTTCCTCTACCAGTCTTTTATAACCCCTAAAACCCAGCATAAAACCAAAACTGTTTTTAGGGACAAGTTCATAATCTTCTCAGATGATTAGCACCAAAGTAAAACCCCCTTTTTTCCACACTAATCCTCATCTTTTAAGAACTGACCTTCAAATTAAGTGCAACTGGACTTTAGATTTGATAACAAAAAAAAGGGAACCTACCATAAATACAATATTCTTATTTTCTTTTGGTTTTGTGTTTGGACCACAGCTGGTGGTACTCAAGGCTTACTCCCAGATCTGCACTCTGGAATTTCTCCTGGTGGTCTTGAGGACCATATGAGATGCCAGGAATACATGTCAGCTACAAATAAGGCAAGTGCCTACCCACTGTACTCTTGATCTGGGCCCCCAAACATGAAATTCTAATGAAATAAGAATACAGCCTCTTGGAAAGTATGAAACTTTGAAGGGCTCATGAGCTTTTGTGAGCAATAGGGAAACTCTGAAGGTAAAGCTGATGTTGTGACAAGTGTCATGAGTCAGATTTTGGAAATCTTGTCTGCTTAATACTATTTTAGGGGAGAGAGTGGTTTGAAGGGTTTACTCCTGGAATCAATCTTGAAGTTCTTGCAGGACCATCTAGGGTTTGGGGATCAAATTAAGGTCAGTTATGTGCAAGCAACTGCCTTAACCCCAATACAAACTCTCCTGTCCCTTATTTAGTCAGTAAACAATAAACTAGTAACTCTGAAGACAGAACATGCCTAAGGAAGAAGTGGCACTGCCTAGTCACCCCTTGTGTATCCCATTTAAACCAACCTGTTTTACTCCTCATGCCCACAGATAGTCATATAATCTCCTCTCACTATGTACATTTGAAGATAATGCACAGATTTGTTTAAATGCATGCAATTATAATGTCTATCTTGATACTAATTTTGGTCATTGTGGGGACTACTCTCTGCAATGGTGGGGGGTTACTGAGGTCACATCTGACAATTCTAGGGTGGGGAAGGGAAACTGGTGCCAGGGATTAAATCCAGGGCATTTTACATGTAAGGCATGTGCTCTAACATTTGAACCACATCCCCAGTCTCTGCCTTCATACTTCAATTTAAGGGGTGGGGGCCCCAACAACAATTCTCAACTAATCAGGCCAGTGATTCAGTGCAAAGGACCAAAGACACATCTTGGGGACTGTGGTCCAGATATTATCCAGAGGACTCTAGCAGTGCTATAGCCAGTGGTATTTGTAAAGGCCTGTGGTACGAGGAATCAAACCAAACAGGGCTGGGTGAAAAGTTATATGAACTAATCTCTGTGCTATCTCCTCGGCCCTGCCTTCATATTTTTTTTGGGGGGGTTTGACCTTTCGTTTGTTTTGGGGGTTACACCTGCCAATGCCCAGGGTTACTCCTGGCTCTGCCCTCATGAATCACTCTGAGTCTTAGCGGGGCTCAGGGGATCATGTAGTATACCAGGGATCAAACTCAGGTCAGCCACATGCAAGGCAATCACTTTACCTGCTGTAGCACTGTCGTCCCATTGTTCATCAATTTGCTTGAGCGGGCACCAGTAACGTCTCCGTTGTGAGACTTGTTGTCACTGTTTTTGGCATTTTGAATATGCCACAGATAGCTTGCAGGGTGGGATACTATTGGTAGCTTGCCAGGCTCTCCGAGAGGGAGGGATGGAGGAATCGAACCCGGGTCTACCCGCTGTGCTATTGCTCCAGCCCTTACCTGCTGTATTATCTGTATATTTCTGCTTCTTAAAAGCAGAAAGCATGTTTTCCTGCATCACTTAATACCTCAATACAACAAGGTGGTATCAAATATTGTGTAGTGACAAGAGCCATACATTATCTACATTTGGTCTGAGTACTTTCAAACTTTCTCAGAGCTCAACAAGAACACTCAGCCTTGGGTCAAAAGACTTTTAAAGGACCAGTGCAAGAAAAACTTAAGCACAGGGGCCAGAAATGAGGCTCTGGCAGGATGTCAGCTTCTAAGTCACAGGGGGCACAGCAATGTTTCTAGGGGGGCACTCCAGCCACTGCCGCACCAAAGCCATATCACCCTTAGATCATTCTGAAGCTGAAATAATTCATAGGGGAACACAAAATTCTGAGCGATGTTTACATCTCAATTCCAATTTTCTCTAACAATTAGGCAGAGCCAGGTCCAACCAGGTTGCTCCTGGCTTCCCAAGCGCTCGCTTTCTTCACCTGACAGCCTTTTCTTCTCAAATCCATTATGGATGATTGGCTCTCTGTGTTTGAATAATGAGGATGAACTTCAGTGACAAAAAGTTTGTCTAAACTTGTAACAAATCGTTTTCAACATCTTGACATGTAGTGAATAATTAATTTCTACTACGGAGGCTACCTGCCTGTTCATTTCAATTCATCTCCAATGACTCCAAATTAGAGAGCCTCGAGCCTGTCAAGTGAAGGGTTCTGAAGAAGCCAAACACTATGTTCGGGTTATTTAAAAATACATGAGGAGAAATAATGCTACCGAATCTGATGAGCTAGCAAATCGGGTCCAAATATCTGCTTAATCAGTGCCATGACACAGATGCCTCCGGGCTGCCTGATGTGAGTCAGTTGTGGCGTTCTTCCTGCACTTGTTTATCACTGTATACAATGCTCCACATCATAGTTGTCTGGTGGACTGGGTGTATAATTTTCCCATATTCAGAATCTGAAAGTTAAAGAAAGGAAACAATCTCTTCACTTGATTCTATGTTCTGTGAGATTTATCACTGTGTTGGCCTGGCTTAAGTTAGGGATGCAATTATACCTCAGGATCATTGAACCCTGGGTCTTTCAGAAATCTCGGGGTGGGGGGCAGTTGTATCTTCCTCTGAAAAAGATCATTTTAGTCTACAAGATATGTTTTTTATTCCCTTCAAGAGGTGGATCTTTTCAGGCATAGCTACAACCCGAGAAGAAACTCCTAAGGTACTATCTTCCCTTCATCCACTTCTGGCCAAAAAATATGGAATCAAGAGATCAATTTATTTTCTGGGGTTTCTGGCAGAGGGTAAAGCAAGACACTTTACATGAAACAATAATTTTTTAAGACAATGGACATAGGCAGTGAGGGCAGGTTAGTCTGACGAATTCCTGTCTGTAGCACAGGGAGAGAAAATATGGGGTTGATATGTCAAGGAGACAAAGTTAAGAACACAGAGACACAAAGGTAACTAGTAATCATAGGTCCTGAGAGGACAGAGTGATTCTAGATAGTATCCTAGAACAAAAATTCCTGTCTATATCTCTAAGTAGAATGCAAGTAGATATATATTTGCCACATCAACTAGACAACAAAATTCTGTCAACATTTGCATACAGAAAAGTCACTGGCTAGAAATCCAAAAGTGAGTCCAGACAGGGGATGTGGTTTTAGTAGTGGAGTCCACATTTTGCGTAAGGGAAACCCTAAGTCTTATCCCTAGCATCAAATTACCTCCCTACTCTGTCCCCCAGCAATGCAGGGTGTGGCTCTGTTGGTGCTGATATTCAGTCCTGAGCAGAACAGTATCTAGCAGTGATCCTTACAATAAAAATAAAGAACAAAAATGTTAGTCCCTATGGCATTGCAGCTGAGTGCAATGGCTAAAGGTAAAGGCTGTTTTACTTTCAGTACCTGTATTGCAAACCGTATGCTTCAAAAGGAAAGAGGGGGTATGTGGGAGAGAGAGAGAGAGAGAGAGAGAGAGAGAGAGAGAGATAGAGAGAGAGAGAGAGAGAGAGAGAGAGAGAGAGAGAGAGGAGAGAGGTGGGCAGGGAGTGGAGGGAAACTTGGGACATTAGTGGTGGGAAATGTACACTGGTGAAGGGACAGGTGTCGGAACATTTTATGACTGAAACCCAATCACGAACAACTTTGTAACGATTCATCTCATTGTAATTCAATTGAAAAATAAATTCAAATTAAGTTTCTTTAAATAAAAGGTTATTTTAACTCTGCTATATATGCACAGAGCATCTTTCAAATTTGTGAGAGAGACACAAATTTTCTAGGTATAAATCACTAAGTACATGGCATTATCTTTTCAGAGATCTATTTTTTTATCTGCAGGTACAAGCAATTGAAATTCAGAACAGAAATATTACAAGTTTATGGGAGAGGTCTGGCAGGGTTGCCAGATAAAATATAGGATGATGTAAAGCATTTGGAATATGCTTGTGATTTAAAATTATTTGTTGTTTATCTAAAACTTCAAGTTTAACAGAGTATTTTTTTTCTTCCCTAATCTTGAAACCCTCTCTCCAGCAATGTTACACAAAAGAAAACTACTGGATTTGAATGGGGCTTTTTTTTTTTTTTTTTGAGGCAGTGGGGTTTTGGATCACACCTAGCAGTGTGCAGGGATTATTCCTGCCTCTGCACTGAGGAATCACTCCTGACGGTTCAGAGGTCCATATGGGTTGCCTGGGATAAAAACCCAGGTTTCCCACATGCAAGGCAAATGCCCTACCCACTGTACTATTGCTCTGGTCCCTAGATCTGACTCTTAGATGAGAAAAAGGGTGAAAGAAATAATGCAAAGGCAAACCACAACACCCAAAAGGAGAGAGAGAAAGAGAGCAAAAGGGAATGCCCGGCCACAGGGGGGAACGGGGGGAGGGATGCTGGTACCATTGGTGGTGGAGAATGGGCACTGGTAGAGGGATGGATACTCAACCATTGTATGACTGAAACACAAGCACAAAAGTTTGTAAGTCTGTAACTGTGCCTCACTATGATTCACTAATAAAACATTTTTTTAAAAAAAGAAATAATGCAAAGCTGTAGGAACTGTTCGTGGTAATTATATGTAACCAATCACAGGTAGTCTGCAATCCAGTGGCCACACTGGAAGTAAGACTTTCTCCAGACTCGACACTCCTGTTTTCTACTGACTCCATCATTTTCTCTTTATTCACTCTTTTCTACAGCAACGGATTGAGACTTCCATTTTTGCTGTCATAAACTATTCAAGTCCTATTAAACTCTATGTTAGGAGTACCTGTGCTGGAGTGATAGTACAGTGGGTAGGGCGTTTGCCTTGCACACGGCTGACCCGGGTTCGATTCCCAGCATCCCATATGGTCCCCTGAGCACCGCCAGGAGTAATTTCTGAGTGCATGAGCTAGGAGTAACTCTTATGCATCACCTGGTGTGACCTACAAGGCAAAAAATAAATAAAGGAGTAGGAAATCCTTTTTCTGACGAGGGCCAAACTGGACAATCATAAGATCACTTGAGGGTTATACACTACAGTATGATTCTCAATACTTTGAGAAGAGAAACATATGGGCAGCCAATGAGCAACGTACATATCTGCCCCATCAAGTAGTAGGGCCAGACCAGAGGATTTCACAGTTCTCATATGGCCCATGAGCTCCATGTCCCCCACTTTTAAATGCTATCCAGCAATTAGGTTTCAGTACTGCAGTGAAATAACATGTCACCACTCCAGAGTTTTAACTTCTCCCTCAAAAATACAAGCCAGTGACTTCAGAGTGGCATAGAATGTCCCAGTGACCAGGCTCCCACTATGTCATCTGTTAGTCCTCTATCACACCAAGTTCTGGACCAAGTACTTCCTACTTTTTATGATGAAAACTCTCTCCACATACTCCTTTAAGGCTCAAGCCCCTCTCAATGTAGGCCTTTGGGTATGAAGGAGTGAGGAGTTATGGTAGGAAAATTGCTTTGCTCGTTCAAACCCAGACTCAAACCTAACATATCTGAATCTAAGTAAAAGTTTTTGAAGGAATCAATGACCATTCCATGGTCATTTGTCAACTAGTGTGTTTTCACTGATGACTTTCAGTTATGTCCACATTCTTTCTTCAGAACACAGGGCTGGGTAGATCCCACAAAATAACACTCCTAGGCAACTATCTAAAGATTGTAACACTAATTTGAGAGGATGTTTGCACCATCTATGGACACAGCAACATTATTCACAATAGCCAAACCATGGAATCAACCTAAATACCTCCTAACAAATGATTGGATAAAGAAGCTGTGCTACATACACTCAGTGTACTATTACTCTGAGATTAAAGATCAACTTGTGCTTTTAGAACAAAATGAATGGAACTTGAGGTGATTATGCTAGTAAGTGAACCAATTACTAAATAGTGTCACTCATATGTGACTTATAAGTAACTAAAAGCAAATTGGCATGGAAAAACAAACCCAACAGAATGAAAACAAACTCAGTAAAAGCTAGATGAGCTACTAAATCTAAAGAGGCAAAATGGGTGGGAGGAAGGAGTGGAGGGGCCTTTTGCCAATGGCATTGGAAATCTGGTGGTGGCTACAGCGAATCACATACACATGGAGAGGTGAAATAACATTATAAACTAATAATAAATCAACTTAGAAGTTCATCTTTGAAACCATCTTTATAAGTACTTGGGAAGCAATTCAATCTCATCTGATCAAAGCCTTCATTGTTAGGCTGATGTGAGTAGATTATAGATGGAGGTTTTATGGGAATGGAATAAAATCAGAGGTGGAGCAAAATGAGAGGGTTCCTGAATGCCCAAAGGGCCAGCTATCTGACCTGAAGGAATAGCCTGTTATGAGTTAATCTATATCTTGAGCCATTTTCCTCCCTAATCCTGTACCTAAATAAAAAGATAATAAAGCATTTCCTTAGCATCTCGAGCACAAATCTTCTAATGAGCCGCTGTGATAGTCACTCTCTCCACACTAACCCCTAATTATCATTGGACACTCTTTCTAGCTACAGGAGTGAGTGAGTAGGCAACTTGGGATTTAAGAATATTCAATCTTTCTAAGTACAGTATAATGCTTAGCCCAAGGGCTGGTACCAAATTTTAAAGCAGTGCTCTTATTGTCCTTTTCATAATTAATATGATATGACAAGGAGAAGGACATATTTCTCCAGGATATACTGTAGTGAAGATGCTCTAGGCTTGGAGGCACTAAGAACCTCCTTGCCCCAAAGAAGAACCTGCCTGAAAAATGAAGCTGAGGACAGTAGAACCTACTGGGGAAGCAGAACTAAGTCCTGATAACATCGTCTAAATCCTCAAATCCACTGAGACTAAAGCTAACATCACATATCCAGTTACATTGGAGGATGGTTTTCCATTTTATAAGCTCATTTGAGTTGAATTTTGTAACACTTGCAATTAAATGAGATCATTAACATATCATTCCAACCTATAGGCCAGTCATATTTGAAAACATGGTTGATGCACTGGTCTATAAAGTGAGCTGACAATTGTGCTTTCTTTAGCCATGGCAACTATTTCTTCAACACATTTTATACACACACACACACACACACACACACACATACACACACACAGAAAGAAAATATTAGCACACCAGAGAGCTTTCATGGTCCTCTACACTTGCCCTATCTTATTTCTTCCTACTAAGAAATCCATGATAAACCTCTCATGAATCTTACTTTTAACCTAGAAGCTTTACTAAATGATTTTTAAAACAAGATTTAATGAACATCCCTAGAAAGTGGACACATGACAATTTATAATGTCTTTATAAATAAACATTTACCTGGTTAAACCTCAAGACACATACTTGATGGCAGTGTCAGAGGAGAGATTTAGAACTACTGTTTCCAATGCCAGGACCATGGCCTTAAGGGAAAAAAGAACCAATCACCACGGCACCTTCCTCAGATCACAAAGCCACCTCTGCACTAAACATTTCCACCCAAGAAGATCAACGTTTAGTTGGACATAATACATCACAGTCTTTAATTCACAGAATATTTAGTGTCTTTATATTATTTCCATACACATATCTCACTGGGACAGCAACCTGGGAGCTTAGTGTTATTGTAATCATTTTTCAAAAAAGACAACTACAGCCATTTATTTGCCCAACATCACACAGGCAGGTAGCTATGTGTAAGACCAGGGTATAAATTCTAATCATCTGACTGAAGGATTCATGTCTGTGTCATGAAATTTTCCCTTGGAGACAGTACCTAGGACACTTGGTACCCAAATGAAATAAACCAATATTTTAAATACAAAGCTTCCTGCATTTAATATTTAAATACAAATCTTCCTATTGTACAAAGGAAGAACACATTAGTCCACAACAGTCTGGTTTTTTGTGGAGGCCACACCCTGAGATGCTCCAGGGAACTGGGCCTCAAGCCCAGAGTCCTGCACAAGTAAGGCATGTACTCTACCACTTGCATCACATCCCTAGTCTCTAGTCTACAACTTTTAAAATTTAAATTAGTGCTTCAATTTTATTTTATAATTATATTTATAATTTATAAAAATTAAATTGATACTTTCATTATAAAGTTATACATTTTTAACTATTTTCCATTTTCATTAAGACTCCATCGTAGTGGTTGATGTTAATTAGTTGGCTTTTTAAAAATCATAATTTTCTTAGGGCCAGAGTGATAGTGTAGTGTGTCGGGAGCTTGTATTGTATGTGGCTGACCTGGGTTTGATCCCCCGAACTCCATATTGTCCCCTGAGCTTTGCTAGAAGCGACCCCTGAGCGCGGAGCCAGGAAGAAGACCTGAGAATCAGCAGGTGTGATCCCCAAAAGAATAATTTGTTTAGCTTGTACACCACAGACTAGTCTATATGTGGCATTTAAAGGTACCAAGCAATGAAATTACTCTCCATTTAAAAGTCATAAATAGGACCCTGTTGTTGATGCTAATTATGTTCATTGGATTGGCTATTTCATTAGCAGTAGCAGTGCAGTGACAACCTTCTGGCTAAGAAGAATGATCAAGTATAAGGAGGCAGAGTTTGAGATCAGAAAAACTCATTTTCACATCATACACCTCAACCCCCATTAGGATGACCTTGGCCAAGCTACTTCATAACTTTAAGGTTGACTTTTTTAATTGGTTAAGAGATTACTATTTAGAATTTTTGAAGGCTAAACTAGCATGTGAACATAAAAGTTCATTAAAAGTGAGTTCCTTTCCCTTTAAATACCACCAATATGTTTATCATTTATAGGTAACACTATATGCTAAAAACAGAAGCACAAGCAATTCTTTCATCATATCTACTAGTCACCACACCAGATGCAACCATTATTTATCTAGCACACCCACCCCTGAAAGGGAGAGACAAACAAAATACTCTGGGAAGAACAGAAACATGTGGCTGGCTATTAAGAATGAGACACATCCATACAAAACAACCATTTGTCTCTGAGTTGACAAGATATTCCATATGCTTTTTGGCAATTGCATTTATTTTTTACAACTCCTCCAAGATTATGGCTGGCTAGAAGTCTCTATTTTGGCTTTAATTTGGAAGCCATCCAAAATTTATTTAAAGGACAAACTCAGCCAAATCCAAAAAAGATATTTTTAAGACACTGAAGAAAACAATATACACACAAAAATAAAAATATTCCACTTATTAACCATTTATGTTCAGTGATAAGTCTCAAGCATATGCAGAAATACCACAATATAATTATTAGTCATAAAGCTGAGGGAAGAGAAAATTGCTCATTTGTAGCAAAATGATTCATCTTATACATTCTAAAATTATATTAATTTAAATCAAAGTATCAGATGTGTGTACTGAACACTTATTGCAAAATTATTATTCTATTCTTTATCCAGGTACTCTTAGGAGTTAGCTTCAAGGCATCAAGTAGATATCCTACTTATATAGATACGTTTCTCTTCACAAGACTATTACTAACTAAAATATCAGCTGAGTCTTTAAAAGAAGCAACATTGCCATTAACTGGCTTAATTTGTTATCTATACACAATTTAAAAGTAAATAACAACATAAACAGACATTCTTTGAAAAAAATTAATGATATTTGAGTAGTTATTGGGTTTCAAACCTCTTAGTTCAGAAATGAAGTCTTGACTTCTCATGTCCAAGCCAGCTGTCTCAGTAAGTCCTGTCCACACTGCTTCATACTACACTTAATTAAAGCCTTACCCAAATTCAGTGCCATTAGATAATTCTTGTCCCTTGTCTTTTGATGGAAGGTCTGACCACTCAAAGCATGTCTACTCATAGTCTACATCTCAGCACATTCAACATAGTTTGTCTCAGTCCTGCTGGACATATGATTTCATTACAACAAACAGCACCACCATATCCTACAGAGACTTGACAAAACACAAATTTGATATCCTCGCATTGAATCTTTCGACTCCTTGAGCAATATTTTGGGGTGCCCCCTGCCTGGGAGGGGGTCTGGCTGACAGGCCCCTAGTGTGTGCAGGATTTACACTGAACAGATCACCTTCAAAATCGGTGGCTTAAGTCTAGCAAAGTTGTTTAATACGTTAAGTTCAGTCAGTCCTATCTGTAACAAAAATTGTCTTGTCTATAGTTCTACCACAAACAAGACTCTAAAATTGAGATCTGGATTAAGCTGATGAATCAGACTGTGACTCCAGGCAGATTTGGAGAATTGGCACAAGCATGGCAGAAATGCCAAGCATCAGGTTCACAAAGTTCATATAGTCAATGTAACTGCTTTCTTTTGTGGGAGAGGAGTTATCTTCTCAAGTGGTGCTCAGAGCCTTCAGTGATTCTTGGCCAACTAAACCTGTGGCTCAATGCAAGGGCCTCAGAATGTCATCCTGTTCGATCCCCCTGGGTGCTGGAGATTACCCAGGCTCCCCCAAAAGTGCTCAGGGGCCCCTACGCCTATCCCTTGTGGTGCTAATGAATCGTGTGGTACCAGGAATTAAATCCCCATTAGCTGCACGCCCTAACCACTGTACTATCTCCTATGTACAGCTGTTCTCTGTGGTGTCAATATTTGGGAAGAGAAAGTCAAAGCAGGCCATTTAGATTTCCACTGTCATTTATTAATCATTCACTTCCATTGCGGTCTTCATTGCCCTTCCTCAGCTATACAAAGAAAACTGAGTCTCCCCATCTGTTAGGAAGGCTCTTGTGAGACACAAATGCTTCTATTTATTTATTTATTTATTTATTTATTTATTTATTACTGTATAGCCCAGCAAGCTACTGAGAGTATCCAGCCCACACTGCAGAGACTGGCAAGCTACCTGTGGCATATTCGATATGCCAAAAACAGTAATAAGCCTCACAATGGAGACGTTACTGGTGCCCACTCGAGCAAATTGATAAACAAAAGGACGACAGTGCTACAGTGCTACTGTGTCATTGTGAGATTCTTTTAGTCCTCAATGGAATGTCAATTCACTGAAAATTTGGGGCAAGGGGGCCGGAACGATAGCACAGCGGGTAGGGCGTTTGCCTTGCACGAGGCCGACCCGGGTTCGATCCCCGGCATCCCATATGGTCCCCCAAGCACTGCCAGGAGTAATTCCTGAGTGCAAAGCCAGGAGTAACCCCTGAGCATCGCTGGGTGTGACCCAAAAAAGCAAAAAAATATAATAATAATTGGGGAGAAAATTTTAAATAATCCATAGTCTTACAATTATTTTAAAATTTTGGAGGATACTCAGGAAAGTATCATACACATATATAATTTTAATTATATATAATTTTATTTTTTAATTATATTTACACAAATATATATGTGCATATATATACACACATATATATATAGGAGAATGAAGGAGAGAGAGAAAGAGGAGAGAGAGAGAAATCACAATAATTGATTCCAAATCACTTATTTACTATTTACATAAGAACCTTTCAAGAATGGAACATTCACATTATAAGATGCATTCTAATTTTAAAATTATAAACAATAGAAAAGAATGTGTCATAGTCTTAAATAGAACACTTTTCCCATATGACATCCCACTGAGCCCACTTCAAATAAAACATTATGAACACTTTTTTCATAAAAAATGATTCTATTGTCAGAAAAATCTGAATTTCTATGCCATTACATTATTAGCTAAATATCACTCAGCTAGGTAAAAGGACAGAATTGAAAATCTTCTTCAGAAGACTGTTGCAGATTTTACCAGGTGGCCTAAATTCATGAACTCCACACTATATAGTACATACACCTAATATCACATATAACAGTTCATTTGCAAAATCAGACTGCAAGAAATGTTGTCCGGACAATGGCCATGAATGCAAAAGTGAAGTGAGCTTTGAATGAGTGTTGACAATTCGGAGCACTCTCAGCATGTCCCATCGGGTTGCTATCACTGGAAGGAAGGCATCCAGATGTTTTCTGATGCAATTTACCTTCAGCATGGCTGCCCCAACACAGCAGTGCTATTTTTAAGACCTTATAATAGTCAAGCAGAAGATGCTGCTAAGTGTGGCTCTCCAGTGGCACCCCTCTGTGATGCAGATCAGAGTGCCAGTTCACACTTGGCCAGGACTGCCTGCCTTCAACATCGTCTGGTCACCGGGGAATAGTTCCGACAGAACCAGCAGTTGTTGAAGGGTAACCAGTTCACAGCAGGCACGAATGGCATGCTGCTGACCTTGCAAGTCACTGATTTAAAATGTACCTGCCCAGAACTGTAGAGATAGTACAGGAAGATAAAGTGTTACCTTGCATGCATTTGACCCCTGCTTGATCCCTGGCAACACATATGGTCCCCTGAGCACAGAGACAGGAGTGCCCCCTCTCCAACAAATAAAATAAAAGGCACTCCTGAGGCTGCCTTGAATCCAGGCACTTACCTGGGCAGCAGCTTAGAGATCAGGTATACTTAAAAGAAAACAAACAAACAAACAAACAAAAAACACTGTAATGGAAGAAAGGCTCATGGTATTTTTTTTTCTCTTGTTTAGATCAGAGCTTCAATGGGTTGACTATGTTGAATTGGAGGAAGAAAGCTAAGTGTGATGGTTAACTTTGATAATATTATACCCCAATGGAGGCCAAATTCAACCCAATGGAGGTACAAATCTTCAAATCAAGCACCTTTATTCCACTGATGTTTGAGATTTCACAGGAATTGAAGAGAAATTCCTTCCTGTAGACTTCAAATGCTCTACAGCTTTCTCTCAGTTCTAAACAGCACCCAGGCCTTCCCCATGTAAATACAAAGAAATTTAGGTCTCACCAATTATATTTGTCTCTGGAGGTTGATTTTTTACCCCCTTTTATGGTTGGTGCTGGGATGTCACTCCCCAAAGTACTCAGGGGACACTAGGGGAGTTGGGATCAAACTTGGCCCGTCCCCTACATGCAAACATGTGCTCAGTCCTTTGACCTATCTCTTCAGCCTCTAGGAGTGGGTTTTAAAAGAAAGTTATAAAAGATTAGCCCATAAGGAAAGGATGTTATCTTTTTACCTGAGTGGTGGAATCAGAGTGAATAATTGAATTTCCTATTCAATGAGGACACTCTCAAGAATGCAAAGGTATAGCACTGTAGCACTGTCGCACTGTCATCCCGATGTTCATCAATTTGCCCGAGCGGGCACCAATAACATCTCCATTGTGAGACGTTGTTACTCTTTTGGCATATCGAATATGCCATGGGAAGCTTACCAGGCTCTACAGTGCAAGTGAGATACTCTCAGTAGCTTGCCAGGCTCTCCAAGAGGGACAGAGGAATCGAACCCAGGTCGGCCTCATGCAAGGCAAACGCCCTATCCACTATGCTATCACTCCAACATAATTCAAATTTACATTGAGTGTTTTGACTTTGCTAAAGTCAGTGTTCAGACCTAGACTACTTACTGTGTTCAGGCCTGTATTACTATGCTTGACTCATATGACTATTACTTGGTTAAACAATTCGGGCATAAAATATATGAGTGATTACTACACTGAAATAAAATTTGAAAACACTATAGGATCAGAGAGAGTACAGAAGTTAGCATACATGACTTACATGCGGCCAACTCTGGTTCAATCCCTGAAGCTCAAGGCTCTCCTTCACTCCATCCCTTTCTTACCCCAAATATCACTGAGTGAAACCCTACAGTTTCCCCAAATACTGTTGGAGTGGTCCGAGTAATCCCTGGCACCATGGGGGCAAAGAAACATACCGTGTGACTTTTGACTTGAACCAAAGGACCAGGTGGCCAAGAATTTCTGGGAGCCCCACTCTCCCAGGGCCTATGATCCACTTGAGAAGTCCCCCAAAAGAACTCACATGGGAAAAAAGAGCATAAAAAATAAATCCCAAGTTACCAGTCAGGCTAGCTTTTTCCTTGGGAGAGTAATATGAGAAGGGAATGGGAGGCAAAACTGGGCTTTGGAGATCTAGTGATATTTTACTGTCTTGACCTGGGTGGATGTTGCGATATTAAAGGTGCATGCACTTTTCTGTTTGACCTACTATTTTAAATTGCATTAAAAAGGAAATCTTAGGATTTTACTGATCGCAATATTTGATATATACACACCTATGGACTGGAGCGATAGCACAGTAGGGCAGGGCATTTGCCCTGTATGCGGCCAACCTGGGTTCGATTCCTCTGTCCCTCTCAGAGAGCCCGAGAGTATCCCACCCATACGGCATAACCTGGCAAGCTACCTGTGGCGTATTCGATATGCCAAAAACAGTAACATGTTTCACAATGGAGATGTTACTGGTGCCCGCTCGAGCAAATTGATGAACAACAGGACAACAGTGCTACAGTGCTACACACATATATCTTATCCATAACTACAGCTGTATCTTTTTTCCAGATTTACTTAAGTATCAGTTAATATCACTTATCTCTCTGTCTTTGGGACTGGGTTGGTATGAGTCAGGCCCTGTGACCAGTGAACAAGTCAAAGAGCTTTTAACATTTTCTTTGAAGAAAAAGTTTGGTGGGAATACAGGTGCTCTGTTGTGTTGTTTGCTGTGTGATGTGTTGTGTGTAGTGTTGTTGTGAGTTGTGTCCAGATGTTTTGTATTGTGGTACATTGTCTGTGAGTAGTGTTTTTATGCTGTGAGTTTACCTGTTGTTGTAATTTGTGATAAGCTAGGTTCTGGTGTGTTGTGTAGTTGTGTGGTTGTGCAGTGATGTACCTGTGTATACGTGTTGTATACTCATGTGTTCTGTAGTTGTTTAATCCTATATTATATAATTATGTGTTGTATAGTTGTGTATTATGTAGCTGTGTGTTGTGTAGTTGTGTGGTTGTTTTGTGTAGCTGTGTATTGTGCAGTTGTGCATTATGTAGCTGAGTGTTGCATAGTTGTGTGGTTATTCTGTGCAGTTATGTGTTGTTTCTTGTTTTATTTTTAGTATGTTGTGTGTCCTGTGTCATTTTGCTTAGTTATGTTGCATAGTTGTGTAGTGTTGTTTTGTTCTCTGTTGTGGAGTTGCGTGTTGTGTAGTTGAAATGTAAGTTATATGGATACAACCTACTTTTCCAGAAGTTTCTCACTTCTGTGTCACCTCTTTGTCTGTGCAGTCACCTGGGTTTGAAGTCTCTGCTCTTGAGAGAGTTTAGAAGGGCTGGCAAAGCTAGTAATAAAGTTTTGATGATGTAGTTTTTAGGCTAGAAAAAGACTACTGAGGTGAAAGCCAGGATTGGGATTGCCCTCTCTGGCATGGGTTGAACATAGCACATCAGATATTAGCCAAGGGGCATGGAAGTGGTGAAAAGCTATTCCAGTGCCACATACTAGATAGATTCTGTGACTTTTAATTTTGCATTCCTTAAAAAGCAGTTTTCTCATAATGAGATATACTATTTTGGGTAAGGGTAAATCCAGCTTTCAGAAATGTGCAAAATGGGCCAACACCTGCATATGAGGTCACTTCAGAGAATACCTATTTCCCTATAGACACCAGAGAAAAGGTTTGAAATCTCTAACTTCTGTGTCCCCAAACACACTGCTGACCCAGGTAGCCTGTGATGTTCACTAGGATCAGATATCCACTGGAGACAGGCCCTACTGGACAGACAAGAAGACAATTCCCAGATGAGGCCTCTCCTAGATAAAGCATAAAGCTAAGACTTCACGATAGTTTCCTCAGAATGTGCCATGTAGATGTTTGTCACTGCACAGAGCAGCCAGATAGAACTTCCAGAATGTCTGACCCGGGGATTCAGCTACAGAGGAAGGACATAAAAGAGCTTCATCTGTGTTACTGGCAGACTGTCAGTGACTGTGTCTGGCCTGGATTCTATCACCATCTCAAATTTTATGCTGTCCCTGTCTCCGGTTTGCCTGCCAGTCATCTGAGAGCCCAGCCTGACATTCAGAAATGCCCAGGGTTGCAGTTCTTCTGCACATTGCATTATGCAGCAGGTGCTGGAGATAAAAATGGAACCCATCCAGGGTCATTTTAAGTTGCTTTTTTAAAAAGAAATTATCACAGAGAAGTACTTCAGGAGCTGTGCATGAGAAAGCATGCAGCATAAAGACATCAGGCTGCATTAAAAGTTACTTCCCAAAATCAGCCCACTGCCGAAGGCACCAGGCCCAGCTAGTGTCCCAGGTCTGGGTCTAGTCACGGGGAAAAATCACATCTGGGTCTGTGCTCAGCTTCTAGGGTGGGAGCTAGTGTCTCACTATCAAAACCTAATTTTTAAAAATAGGGCTTTGTGTTCGAATGAGTTTTCTTTTTCTGGTTGTGTGTGTGTGTGTGTGTGTAGTGGGGGGTGTCACATCAAATGATACTCAGGGTTTGCTCCTGGCTCTATGCTCAGGTTGAGTTTTTAAATCTTTCCTCTAACCATCACCTTGACATCTCAATCCTAGAAAGAACAAGTTACTTTCTAGTGTAGTGAATCTCTGCCTTTTAGGAGATTCCATAATCCCAGTATCAGTACTGTCCTCCATACTATACCAATGGAACAGAAAGCTCCAAATCCAGACATCATTAAAAAAATCTGCAAGCCAACTAATATCCCAAATCAAAAATAACAGGGTCCAGGAGGACTGGTCAATGGTTGGAATCTACAAGTGGAGGGTGGTGGTGGCAGAGGATAGGTAAGATAGAGAAGGGCCCAGTGTGACAATAATAGTTGGAAATGAAAACATTGGATAAGAACTGAGTGTTCACAGTAGGTAAAGGGTTATACATCATAATCATTCAGTATCTGTATTACAAACCACAATGCCCAAAAATCATTTGAGAGAAAAGAAAAGGAAGAAAGAAGAAGCAAGGAGAAGAGAGGATAAGGAAGAAGGAGGAGGAGAAAGATAAGAAGGAGGAGGAAGAAGAGGAAAAGGAGGCAGAGTAAAAGGAAGAATAAGGAGAAGGAGGGAAAGGAGGAAAATAAAGGAGAAGGAGGAGGAGGGAGATAAGAGAGGAGGAGGAGGGGGGAGGAGGAGAAGGAGGAGAAGTGGAAAGAAGCAGAAGCAGGAAGAAGAAGAAGAAGAAGAAGAAGAAGAAGAAGAAGAAGAAGAAGAAGAAGAAGAAGAAGAAGAAGAAGAAGAAGAAGAAGAAGAAGAAGAAGAAGAAGAAGAAGAAGAAGAAGAAGAAGAAGAAAAAGAAGAAGAAGAAGAAGAAGAAGAAGAAGAAGAAGAAGAAGAAGAAGAAGAAGAAGAAAGAGGAGGAGGAGGAAAAGGAGAAGGAGGAGGAGAAGAAGAGAAAGAGGAGGAGGAGGAGGAAGAAGAAGAAGAAGGAGGAGGAGGAGGGAGGAGGAGGAGAAAGGAGGAAGAGGAAGAGGAGGAGGAGGAGAGGAAGAAGAGGAAGAAGAAGGAGGAGGAGGAGAAGAAGGAGGACAAGGAAGAAGAGGAGGAGGAAGAGGAGGAGGAGGTTGGGAACAAAGCTGGGAGGTGGGGGGAGCAGGAATGTGGGGGGAGAAAAACTGGGGTCATTGGTGCTGTAAAATGTACACTGGTGGAGGGATGAGTATTGGCTGAACCCTAATCATGAACAGCTTTTTTATGGTCTATCTCACGATGATTCAATTTTTTAAAAAATTTAATTACTCAAGACTAGTAGATATTATGTATTAGCACTTCTTACCTTTGAAATTACAAATTTATTTTCATTCATCTCTCAGTATTGGCTTTCAAAGTCAATTTCACTCCTTCAAGTTATTGGCCTAACTGACTGCTACATTATTTGGAAATTAGCTTGACTTGTGAAAAACAGAATCGGCACATCTTCAGTTGGTGGAAGCCCTAGAGACTCAAAAATGAGCTTTTCTATACAGCACCATTTCAGAATCAAATTAGTTTATGGTTTTGGCCAAGAATCTTATGCAATAAAAGAATTCTTCCCCTGAAATTACAGTTCTCTTCACAGGATAACACCCTAAAGAGATAGTAAGGGCAGGAAATCAGCTCAACAGCTAAAGTGACAACTTGTGACTCAACATGTCAAAAACAAAACAAACCGAAAAAACCTAGGGTGGCTCATAGTGCCCCTTCCTGCATCCTCCTCCTCCCAGTCTAAAAAGAAAAGTCTATAATCTGGGTTAGCCAAAACTGCATGAAAGTGTGGAAAAATGAAATGAGACAGAGAACATTCCTCTGTGACCACTTAGCCCCAGACTGTGTTATGCTCTGATATTCTAAAGCTCCCATACTTCTTTTGGGCTCGGTAAAATATTCTAAATAATTCTGAACCCTAGCGAAAGGTTTGTGTGTCCTGTAATGCAATGATTCTTAGTGTGTAGTAGCGTTAGTCCCCTACCCAGACAAAGGGTTAGTTTCTTCTGATACTGCCATCACTGTATCACTGTAACACTGTCATACTGTTTTTCATCTATTTGCTCGAGCAGGCACCAGTAACGTCTCCATTCGTCCCAGCTCTGAGATTTTAGCAGCTTCTCCTTACTCATCTTTCCCAATGATTGGAGGCACTTTCAGGGTCAAGGGAATGAGACCCGTTATTGTTACTGTATTTGGCATATCGAATATGCCTTGGGGAGCTTGCCAGGCTCTTTAGTGTGGACGGGATACTCTCGGTAGCTTGCCAGGCTCTCCAAGAGGGGGTGTTACTGCCATATAGTATTAAAGTGTGACTTTCCATATTCCCAACGTGGAAAGTAAGAGTAACACTTCAACTGATTTCTCAAGTTCACCAGAGGGTAGAGAGGTAGTGGGCTCACAAAGCAGCAAAAAAGCACTGAAGGGGGAACCAGAAACTTTTGCGTTTGACACCTTAGTTTATTAGTTGTTTGGCCTTGAGAAAGCGACCATGTTTAGTTTCTTCATCTCAAAGGGTGATTTACAACACTCATCTCCCAGGGTCACAAGGTATGTTAAATATGACCCTGTGTTGCAGATGCCCAACATTGCATTGTTTTGTCCCAAGAAGATATTGGGAAGGATAAGAGGAAATGCCAAGGATCCAAGATTTGGAGTTTACCTGATTTGAAAATCAAGTTTCTTGTCTGGCACCACCATCCAATAGAGCTCTGAGAACTGAAACTGGCAATGCGCCATGCTAATCCTGAGCCCTGCCAACTCATTATTCTATGTGGTTACATGTTTCTCATCTTGCTCCTCATTCAGGATTGTTCAGAGTGGCTCATTATCAGAGCTCACAACTGCTTCCCACTCTAAATAAACTTTTCCCATTTCTTCTCCCCTTTAAAGATTCTCTTCCTTCTCAGAAATGACTTAAGGAGTGTTGCAATTTTGCACAAGTTCAGTAAGTTCTGAGAAAGTATCCTGCAGTCTTTGTATGACCTTGATGTTAAAGTAAAACCACCACAATGAGGGGAAAGGTTAGTAGGTGTAAGAAAAGTTCCCTTGATACTTAGTCTGAAGTTTCAAAAATAAGCCACAGTTATGGCACAAGACTTGAGTTCTCTTTCTGCCTGGGATGTTTTAATTCCTTGTTAAAATCCTATGCATATATTCACCCGGCAGAATTGTTTCCTAAAAACTGCTAAATACAATGATAGCAACATTATTTCTCACCTCTCTGTTCAGCTATGCCAGGGATCTGATTCAGGGCCTCACATGGAAGACATATAGTCAACCACTGTGCCACATGCTCAGTCAACAACCTCTCTCTTTCTCTCTCTCTCTCTATCATCTATCTATCTATCTATCTATCTATCTATCTATCTATCTATCTATCTATCTATCTATCTATCTATCTCTTTAAATGTAGAAGTACTGCTATTTATTCAGCCATTGATTAATCTGATTGAATTGAACATGAACTACATATTACTTTTTAAAATTTTTTAATTTAATATCCATGAGATAGAGCATTACAAAGCTGTTCATAATTGGGTTTCAGTTATACAACGATCCAGCACCCATCCTTCCACCAGTATACATTTCTCACCACCAATGTCCTCCCTTTCTCTACCACTATCTCCCAGCCTCCCCCTCACCCCCAGCCTCCCTCTGTAGGAGGCACTTTCTTCCTCTCTTTCTTCTTTTCCTTTTGTGCATTATGCATTTGTGCAGGTGCTAAGAGGTCATGGTGTTTGTTCAGGGCATTCCATATATTTTCAGGGATGGTAAAGGCTGGAGTAGCTTTGTAATTGGGTGGCAGTTCTGGATGTGACTTTCAAGGCTTCTAGAAATATTGGGAAATGGAGGAGGTAGCCCATCCCAACTCCAAGAAAGCCTGGAGATGTCAGTCACAAAACCCGCATACCTGAATTTTCAGCAGATTCTATCTTGGTGAAGTCCGTCCTGAGACAGTGGAGACAGGCTAGGGGGATGGTAACAATTTTGGATTGTGGAAGTAAGAGGCTGCCAGGGGCTCTGCTTGGGCGGGCTCTAAGCTGACACCCCACCCTCCAATTTACCCAGTCTGTTCAGCCATGCATGGGTCCGAATTTAATTGTGGCTTTTGATCTCTTTCAAGCTTTCTTTATGGGCCTCTGAAATAAAGGCAATAAATGAGATTGTATAGCTGAGCTGAAGGTGGTTTGTAGGCATG
The DNA here is from genome assembly GCF_027595985.1 of Sorex araneus. Taxonomy (NCBI): domain Eukaryota; kingdom Metazoa; phylum Chordata; class Mammalia; order Eulipotyphla; family Soricidae; genus Sorex; species Sorex araneus. The sequence continues at coordinate 79,155,682 of NC_073304.1, forward strand.
GTTCTCATATACCTAACTTTTGGCTGTTTAATCTCTTAGTAAACTTGGCCCCAAGTTGTTGGGGTCCAGCCAAAGGCACAGCAGTAATTTTAGGGTATCAGGAAGCCTGGATGCACCATCAGGCTGCTGATGCACTCACCCCACAGGTACAGGTTGACCTGCTGGAAGCACCATACACCCTAGTCAACAATCTCTTGAGAGAGATGGAGCCATGTGACAAAGGTGAGGTGGAATCAGTCACATGCTAAGGACCTTAAAAGACCTATTCTGAGTTTCCACCTATACAGCCAATATGAGCTTCCTTAATGCCACAGCTATATATTTGTTGCCTGCTTACTTCTTCAAGGCTATTCACTGCCTTGGCACATGTTTAAAAATACCTAAGCCATAATAAACACATATACACATGTAACATAACTGTATCTACACATTTGTTCTTTTCAGCACAGCACATTATGAGTTCTTCCCATTTCAATTTTATCCAGTTCTGACTACAGCAGATGCTGCTGGCGACCCATCCATATCCCCCACCTCCATTCTGGGGGAGGCTGAGAGCCTGTTATGACAAGTATTTCCTACTCTTGGCCTAAGGGAATTCTTGCGCCACAGGAGCCTGCTGGGTCCTCAAGGAAAACAGGATGGAAGTATCAGAGTTAATGATGCAGAAAGTTGCCCTTAAACAATACAGAAGGAAATTAGTGACAAAGTAACTAATTTCTCATTTCTCAGAACAATAGCACTGTAGCACTGTCCTCCAGTCCCATTGTTCATCAATTTGCTGGAGCAGACACCAGCACACCAGCGTCTCCATTGTGACTGTTTTTGGCATACCGAATATGCCATGGGTAGCTTGCCAAATTCTGCCATGGGGGCTGGATACTCTCGGTAGCTTGCTGGGCTCTCAGAGAGGGACGGAGGAATCGAACCCAGATCAGCCACGTGCAAAGCAAACACCCTACCAGCTGTGCTACTGCTCCGCCCCTCAGAACAATAGGATCTGTAAAATCTGAGGACCTGGGCAGAACAGAGCCCTCACTGCCCTCACGTGTGACCTCTATCCCCTCATGTGGGTTTGACCTTTTACTCGCTTCGCTCCCCTGGTACCACTTTTGTGATCACCTTCCAAGGAAATTACTTATCCTCCAACTTTAGTATTCTAGGCTCTCCTAGATCAATACAACCTCAGACATTGTTTTTGTTTGTTTGTTTGTTCTAATTTTATTGAATCACCATGAGATAGTTACACTCTTTCATGTTTGGGTTACAATCACAAAATGATCAAACACCCATCCCTCCAGCAGTGCACATTCCCCACCACCAATAGTCCCATTCCCACCCTCCCCCTGCCTCCATGGCAGACAATATTCCCCATACTCCCTCTCTACTTTTGGACATTACGGCTTGCAGCACAAACACTGAAAGGCCATCGAGTTTGGTCCATTATCTACTTTCAGCACACATCTCCCATCCCGACTGATTATTCCTCCAGCCATCATTTTCTTAGTGATCCCTCCTCTATTCCCCCTGCCTTCTTCCCACTGCTCATGAAGCCGGATTCTAGCTATGGAGCAATTCTCCTGGCCCTTGTATCTACTGTCTTTGGGTGTCAGCCTCACACAACCTCAGATACTGATCATATAGTAAGACCACATGAAGCTGCAACTATTGAGACAAGGTAGAGCTTCTTCACATCTTAATATTTTTTTAGGTAGGGGGATTGCTCTGGCTACACCCTGTCACCCTGAAGTGCCCAGGGACTATTCCTGGTTCTACGCTTAGGAGTCAATCCCGGAAGTGCAGGGGTGAACCATATGCAGTGCGAAGGATCAAACTGGGATCAGCATCATAAAACACAGTGTCTTAGATGCTGTCCTATCTCTCTGACCTCACAGACCTGTCTCTGTGCTAGATTTAATGACTGTAACAGTTAATAAGAAACACAAGATCCTTTTCTCATTAAATTCATAGCGTAGCAAGAAATACAGACAAGAAAACAAGAAAGAAATAATTATATGAAGACAAAATGCAAAATACAACCAGAGTGTATAAGGAGAATTATGGGGAGGGGAGGGAAGAAATCCTTCTGGAAGAAGTTTTTAGGCAAAGTAAGCAAGTGTGAGTAATGTGAAGAGTTGGTGGAATTGTGTCCCCAGAAGAGGAAACAATATGCATAAAAGCCCTGAGGCTTGTGGAGACAGCATTGCAGAGAGAAGACAAATGTGACTGGAGCATTGCAGAAGAACTTACTTCGTCTTACAATTCTTCCTAAGTGAGCACACTGAGCTAAAGAAACTGGAAGAACTATTTCACTTCATTTGGGGGTTAATTGAAAAGCTCATGTTAAGGACTGACCATTACGTGATATGGACCTGTTTGGTCCAGCCATCAGGAATGTGGATATTTTTAAACTTCACTGAAAAAAATCATGAAATGTAGGGGCTAGAGTGATAGTACAGCAGGTAGAGTGCTTGTCTTACACTCAGTCAACCTGGGTTCGATCCCTAGAACTCAATACGGTCCCCTGAGTCCCACCAGGAGTGATCCCTGAGTATTGATCCACGAGTTAGCTCTGACCACCGCTGAGTGTGGCGCAAAAACAAAACAAAATGAGAAGATAAAAGGAAAACATGAAATCTTTAGATGGTTCAACCATAAAGTTAGCTGCAGGGAAAGTGAAACCTCCATACAGGCACACTGGTGCAGGTGCACAAAGGACGGGTTTCTAGTTCTTAACACCGAAGGCTTAACTTATAACCCCATTTTAGCAATCCCTCATACGAGAACTTAATGTCCCCATGGTAACATATAAAAACTTATACTAATTTTCTTCAAAATAATTATTTTTTGATCATTCATTAACAATTTATTTGTAGCACTGTCATCGTTCTGTTGTTCGTTGATTTGCTGAAGCGGGCACCAATAACGTCTCCATTGTGAGACTTGTTACTGTTTTGGGCATATGGAATGCACCACGGATAGCTTGCCAGGCTCTGGCGTGTGAACGGGATATTCTCCGTAGCTTGCCGGGCTGTCCGAGAGGGACGGAGGAAACGAACCTGGGTCGGCCGCGTGCAAGGCAAATGCCCTACCTGCTGTGCTATCGCTCCAGCCCTGTGCTGTAAGATAAATTATTGTGGGCCTCCTATGGGGACAGGCTTGGGGCATGAGTGGGAAAAATGGAGATGATGATGGTGAGGGAAGGTGATAGCGGAGGTGAAATTGATATTGGAATATTGAATGTCTGTAACAAATTGTCATGGACAACTTTGTAAACCATAGAGCTAAAGTAAAGTGCACAGGAAAAGAATGTAACATATGTAGGCCTTACCTATTTTATGTAAACTCCAAAATGTATTAGCACAGAATTTTTTTAAGTTTTATTAATAACAGATAAGACATGATTATTACCATAAGAGATCCAAGTATAAAATAAAATCCAATGCAATAATATATTTTAGGTTCCAGAGTTGAAAACTTATTTATGTGAATGAGAATAGGTATTTTATTATATAGTTTTAAGACAGTTCTTTCTTAGAAGATGTTTATGTTAGAGAACCACTGAAATTAAAGATCTTGCAAGAAGGTAGGATGATTAGCGGGATGGGAAACTCATAAACATGCGGAGCGACTGTGAGTTTCAAACAGCACCCCCGCATACTCTCAGAGGCTCACTGAGAGGATTCACAAAGACTTATCCTGCAGTGGCGCTCTTGTCTATGATTTATTATAGCCACATAGTAAGGAAACACAGCTGGATTAATATACAAACACACAAGTTGAGGAAGCGCATTCAAGTATGCGCTTCCCTCCAGCACGTAGGAATACAGATTGTTTCTGCAGGGATTACATTAGAGACTCAGCATGCAAAATTTCTACTGGGGTAGGGTTGCATGGATGCTCTCTGCCTGACATGGGCCACTACTCGGAGAATCAGACTCTGTGTAATCACCTGGCTGTGCCAAGGGCCCAGCCATTGGCTGTGCCAATGGGCCCTCTCTTCTTTCAGAGAATGAGTTCTAGTGCCATCGCCCTAAATGCCAGCCAAAGGCCATCCTTGAAAGGAGCCTCTCCTAAAGAAAAACTCCAACATGCTTAGTTAACTCTTTCCTGCATGCCTCCCTCCTCCATAGCATGAGCACTGTAGCACTGTATGTAGCACTGTCGCCCCATTGTTCATCAATTTGCTCCAGCGAGCGGGCACTATTAACATCTCCATTGTGAGACTTGTTGTTACTGTTTTTGGCATATCGAACACACCATGGGGAGCTTGCCAGGCTCTGCCGTGCGGGTGGGATACTCTCGGTAGCTTGCTGGGCTCTCCGAGAGGGATGGAGGCATCGAACCTGGGTTGGCCGCGTGCAAGGCAAACGCCCTACACGCTCCAGTCCCCATAGCATGAGAAGATGCAAAAATAAAACTATCTGATTTCTCTTACATCAGTATTATAAGGTCAACAACTAAAGAGAAGCATCCTTGTATGAAATTTTAGTTTGGTCTAGGGTGATGCTTAGAGCTTACTTCTGGCTCCATGCTCAGGAATTATATGCTTTGCTGGAGATTAAACTAGACCTAGTGCCTTAAGATATCTCTAGCCCCCTGGGATATTTTAGAAGAATTCTCTTAAGTAGGAACTTGGGCCTGAGTGGTTTGGGACAGTTAGAATTAAGTAGTTCAGTTAGAAGTTCAGGCATGCCCAAATCCTGACATAGGTATTTAAAGACATTAGCCCATACAAAAACACGCCAAAGAATGAGTCTTAGTCCCAATTAGACTATACAAATAAGCTATTCGTGATTTCTTTCATTTGAATGAAAAATAAATAAAAAACATCATTTCTGTCCTTTCTCCCAACACTAGATCCTACTTATAATGAAAGTGCAGATTTCTAGAAACAAAGTCAATTCATCCAGTGACATAAAATCTATTTACCAGTAACAATAATCATATTTCCAGTAATGATTTACATACCTAAAAGAAGAGAAATTGTAGACTGATTAGCATAGCCCAAATAAATGGTCCTACTCATTGTATAACTATTTTATAGCCAAAGTGACCTTTTATTGTGCCAAGGCAGCATATTTATAGGATGCTATTTTCTTGTGTAATTCACTGTCACATTACATTTTCATAAATATTCCTGAGAGGTAAAACAGCTGCATATAATAACCCATAAATACCAGAGTGTGTCCATGAAAAAAGCAGTTGTTTTTTAAAAAATTTTACTGAGATTTCAGTCATAATCACATAAAAGATCTTGGTTAAACATTACCTTTTAGTCCTTGTCCATATGAATCTATAAATTTTATGAAGTTGTGACTTTGCACATCTATTTTAGATTTTAATGTATGGGATTTCCCATATTTCTTTTCATCATATTTATTTTTCATTGTTCACTGTACTAGCAAAGCCTCGTTTTTAATGCCTATTAATATTTCATTTTTAAACAGTGTCATTTATACACATTACAGCCAAATAGTCAAGAAATAAATTAATGTCAGCCTACTACCTCACCACTTTGCAGTTGTCAATCCCTAGCAGCAACTTGCAACTTTTACTTACGTTTTCTGGTTTTCAATTTTTCTACTGCTTATTTCTTCTTCACCAATTCTATATTTATTTTTCAAGTTATTAACTTAGGGTATTAAATAATTATTACTTTAAGTTTCCTTTGTAGTTTTCTTTGTAATTAGACACCATACTAATGCTCTTTTGTTTCTTCTTTCACTACTATAGCAGTCATTTCTTAATTTCCCATTGTGATAATGAATAGATAGGAGTCCCTAATTCTTTCCTTTATTTATCTTTTGACTTCCAAATTTAAATTTCCGGTGTCCATATTATACTTCCAAGTTATATCTATAACATGCCCAGTAGCCATGCCTTTCTTGCATAGGTGAAATCAACTATGTGCATATATTAGATGATGAATACATATATGCTATTCCCCTAAAGCTAAAATAAAGTATAATGGTAGTTTATTTTGTTCAGTGTTTTAAATAGTTTTATGATTTTTTTTTCTGTGTGTGTGGTATCAGTGCTTGAATTAGGTCTCTGGCACAAAGTACCAGACACTGATTCTTCCCAACACTGAACTTTTTATTTCTCCTACAGTTTACTAGTTGTCTATGTTTTTCCTCTTTCGACATTGAGATAATATGAAGTAGGTTCGGATAAAGAACAAAAGGTGGAACTGTGTCTTTGGAATCTCTTTCACATATTCTGTCCTGATACCCCAACTCCAAAGGCAATCTATTCTCCTTCCTTGTTCCTTCTTTTTTTATATTAAAGTGAGGAGTTTATTTAAGAGAGAGAAAGAACAGATACTCCTGCCGGGGTTAGTTATTCAAATTGGAATACCCATTTTTTTTTAAATTACTGCTGGAGCTGGAGCTGAAGATGTTGTCAGTGTTAACACACTTGCTTGCATATGTGAGGCTAGGAATTTTGGTGTACAAAACTAAACAGAAAAGGTATGATTAAAATTGGGGAGGGGGGGCTATAGGGATAGGTAAGGTAGTAAGGCACTGGGTCTTGCATACACTTGACCCAAGTTTGAACCATAGCAATACATATGATCCCCCTAGCCCTTCCAAAAACAGGCCTCTGAGCACAGCACCAGAAATAAGCCCTGAGCACCACTGAGTGTGGCCAAAAACAAAACTAAATTACTGCTAGAATGTATTATCAAGTATCTATTCTATCTTCACCTTAGCCTGAAACTTGTTGGGCAGAGAAATCTACATTAATAATAATTCTTACAAAATCCTCACATTGTCCAAATACTTCTAAGAGTTACCCCTGAACACACAGCCAGGAGTGAGCCCTGAGCATCCTGGGGTGTAAGTGCTCAAAACAGAAAAAAACTAACATGACTTCTTAGTGTGACTTCATTTGGTTTCTGGACCAGTGGTGCTTAGAAGCTACTCTCAACTCAGTGCTCAGGAGACCATGAGGTGCTAGGAAATAAAAACCTGACTCTAACATGCAAAGCATGTGCTTATTCTGTTGAGTTCTTTCTCTGGCCCCAGATCCACATTCATTTGTACTGGACATTCCTTTAATTCTTATCCTTCATTTTCAGTAATGCATGTCTTCGATAATATTCTTCTCTCCTTTCTGTTCTTCCTGATCTTCCTGGATTTATTCGCTATGACTTTCTTGTCTTGTATTTCCCATCACAATATTTATTTGTTCTACTTAAAAGAGACTGCCTCAACATTTATTTCCTAAGCTTTCAGTACCTTTTAAATTCCAGTAGGCATATATTAAATATTTTATTATTTGTTCCTTTTTTGGAACATTATTTTATGGGTGAAGTACCTACTCATATTTTCCTGAGAATCCAATAAAAAGAAAAATGTTCTTATTCTTTGGTTTATTTCCATTTGGGGAAAGGGGAGGAGGAGCATTTTTTTTTAAAGCACATTTTTCCCCCATGCTTTTTACCCTTCAGTATGGCTACCAGTGGGGGCGGGAGTTGGGGAGAGTGGGGAGCAGGCAGGGCAGAAAATGAGTGTCAGCAAGGATGTGGAGAAAATAGAACCTTTTTACAAAAGTGACAGGAATAGAAAACTGTATCTAATGTAAAACACTAAGTCATTCTCAGAAAATAAAAAGAATTACCATATGACCCAGCAATCCCACTTTGGCATACATACAAAAAAATGAAACAAAAAATCCCTTACGCAGGGTCTTAAAGAGTTATGTGTGTATCCACATTTACAGAATAATTCACACTGGCCCCAAAGTAGAAACAATCTAAGAATCCATCAAATGGGTGAATGGACAGAAGAAAATTATGTGATTCAACCTTTAACAAATTTATTCAATCTTTTAAAAATGTCTAATACATGCTGCAACACGAATTATTTTTGAGGCATTATGCCAACCGAAATTTTTAAAAAGACTGACTTTTTTAATCCTTCTTATATAAGGTATCTCAAATCATCGAACTCATAAAGGTAGAACAGAGAATGTGGGGTTTCAGAGGCCCAACAGAAACAGAAAAGGCTAGTTGATTAATGGGTATTGGTTTCAGATTTTGAATAATGAAAAAGTTTGAAAATGGCTTCTCATTAATGAATGTATACTCACATTCAGAAAAAAAAACAAAATTAAAAATAAACAAAACTGGAGAAGTATGTAGCAGAAGCATTGAAATTTTACCCATTCTTTTTTAGAAATTTCCATTTCAACGCATATTAGCAAAATTCCCATTATATTTCAGTGTAGCAGTTTATGGCAATTTTATCAGTTTGAGATGTGATCATGATCAGCATTAATATTGCATATTCACAAAAACCTGTTTCTCCAAGAGAAACAGTTCTGTCACCTTGTACGTTGTTCTGTATTTGGGGATGATTATAACTATGGTAAATAGAAAGGGTAGTTGAAAAAAATGGCTCAGAACTTGGTTCTGATTCTCAGTTCATAATCCCTAGGAAGATAGCAAAGCCAACATGAAGGTGGTTTTGAAAGAGAGAGAATTCCAGGTTATGTGAATGACATGAAATGCCATCAACATTGGAGAAAAATAAAATGATTGGAAGGTAAAGAGAGTTTTCTAAAGAATCTGGTCTTTTATATTCAGAATTTCTCTTTTCTTAAAATATAGTTTGACACAAAAAGAAAAAGAAAAAAAGAAAAGAAAAGAGCCCTAGTGTCAGAACATTTTGTAAAAATTCTTGATGTGAATACAAGTCATTCCAGCCCCAAGTCAGGAACACAAAAGGTGAGCATTTAGCTTTGCTATTCAAATTTAAAACCCGCTGAGGTTGGTTCTGGTTTTAATACAAAAATATAGGTACCTTTTGCCTTCCAGATGTATGTCCTCAGTTTACATACAGAAGCAGTAGGGGAAAGGGCTACAGGAAGAAATGACTTGACTCACACTGCCCATAATTCAGCTAAAATTGAGCTTAAATATCCTGACATTTACAAGGGCAAATAGGAAAAATTTCATGGCTCTTATTCATCATTAGAACTATTTCTCCAGCAGGGAAACAACAAAAAATTACCACGAGCACAAATGACTATCTACCTGGCTCTAATTCAATTCTTCCAAGAAGCCAGAAGTAATCAATAAACACTTACTAACTAATCAGAAAGCATTTCACATCTCACTTCTGTGAGTGAAATGGCAAGAGCTGTACAAATCCAAAAAATCAACAATTCTTAATATAAAGAAAATCTGAGTGACTGGCTTACATTAAATTTCCTTGAAAACAGTATAGCTTTCTTCTGGAAGGAAACGTATCAGGGTTGAAATGTTAGAGTTGCTATACTAGTCATTCCATAGTTACTCTGCTGTTAAATGCTTAGGAGATAGCTTTGGAAATTCCATGCCGCCGCCAAACCCATCAAACAATAAATGAAATAAACTCAATTTGTGTTCACATAACTAAATTGCAATCGGGGTCTCAAGGGAACTATACAGAAGACGCCCCCATCCCATATTTCCATCCTTTCAAGTAACTACAGGAGGCTTAAGTTGTTGGTTCTATGAATGTTTACATAGGAACACATACATACAGGCATCCTTCTTCAGATTACGTTAGAGAGCTGGGGGTGGGGGTGTAGCTCAAAGGGCAAGAACACGGGCCTTACAGTGATCTCCAGCATGACAAGGTGTAGCTCTGCTGGCCAGAGCACTGCTGTCCACAAGCAGCACCCCGGCACTGGCTCAAGGACAGAACGGTCAGGTCTGCATAGCCAAGTACTGCTGACTACCCCAGAACCACTAAGCACGACTTAGAAGCCACCTCAATACAAAAAAACCAAACTGCATATCCACCACAGCAGAATTCCCTAAGGAAAGAAGACCTAGATTTCAGACTTAGGATCAGAATCTTACCTATCAAATAGGGGCAAAGTACACAGAGTGAGAGTGGCTCTGTCTCTTGAGGTCACAAGAGACTCACTGGGACCCCGTGTCCAGGTCAAGATTTAAGTTAGCACTGCAGACTACATGAGAATATGCTGAATGTGAATCTACACTACTGAATGTGAAATTCAGAAGGCAATTATTTGAAGACACAAACAAGAACCACCAGTCCTCTTCATCAGAGAGTACTAATTGCCAAATAAAGCCTCAAATGTGATAGATATCCAAACTGTGGTGCCTCCAAACTGCATTTGTGTTAGCTTTCCCCTGTTTCCTGTCTATAGATCGTAACACCATCAAGTCAGTTACTGTAATGAAGATCCTGCAATCATGCCACACTTTTTCCTGCTGCCTACAAATATGTGTGTGTGTCCTGGAGCATTTCTCTGCCCGTGTGTGTGTTTGTGTTGTGTGTGTGTGTACATTTCCTATATTTCCTGACGCCTATTGTCCCAAGATTCCTCCCTACAACTGGTTAGATCTTTTCCTTCCTTCTGCACCACTTACCATGCTTTCTCCTTTTCCCCCTACTGTCTTTTCAAAGGGTTTTAACAGCCTTTTCTTACTCAAAATCTTTCAGAGATGCAATACGATTCTAGATATGAAGATCTACTTATACTACAACTCAGATAGACATTTTCTGAAAGCTATAGAGACACAAGTTTAAGATTCTCAGTGATACCCAAGGATATGAAATGATGCATCCCAGGTGACTTTTATACCTGTCCCAGACCTGAGGAGTGTCTATATAAACAGCTTATGTATCTGGCCAGAATGATAGTATAGGGGGGAGGAGGCTTGCCTTGCACACAGCCAAGCTGGATACAATCCCCAGCACTACATATGGTCATTCCACACCCAGCTAGGAGTGATTCTGAGTACAGAGCTAGGAATAAGAACCTGAGCACTACCAGGAGTGGCCCCCAAACAAACAAAAAATAGTTTATATATAAAATTTCTGCATGTGCATGATTTAATATAAATGTATTTTACCTAATTAATGGTATTTACCTAAATATTATTGACCTATCTCATTATTTTACATAGTATTCAACAGAAAATACAAAGCATAATTATAAAAGCATCTTTCATAGAAATTTATGTTGCTTCATAGTCCTTTACTTTTACAGACAAAATTGCAATGAAAGCAGAATTGAGTTTAAAAGCATTAGCTCAGCAGATAAGTCCTTTAGGATCTATCTGTGTCTACACACACACATTTCTTCATTCCCTCCATATTTTCATATGCTGTTTTCCTTCTGACCACCCAAGATCCTTGCTGTTCCTAAAACACTGTTTCATGAGGTTACCTCTGCCTGTAATATGGTCTCTGCTCTTCCCTGGACAACTCTCACTGTGAGGTCTTTTTAAAGTACTGAAATTTTATCCTAATTTTAATGACTCACCTTCTGAGTTTTTTTTAAATTCCAGAGATATACTATGTTCCATTCATTCTGCAAATACTAATTATTACATGTATCAGTGTCTAGCACTCGAAATACAAGATGATTATAAAGGTCAGGCATATAAATGAAATAGAGACACAAATGAAAAAGGTCAAATATAGCCCACATGAGCCTGAATGAAATCAGCATCACACCTCATCACACTCTCATGCTCACTGACAGCAAAGAGAGTCCCTATGGTCAGAGGATGGTGAAAAGGGTGAGAAACAGGGTGGGGGGCTCAAGGGGAGGAACCTCCATACCAGTACCCTGGATTAAGAGAGTCAAGAATATTGCAGAGTAGGACAAATAAAAGGCTCTAAATAGAAAAAAAGAAAAGAATATTGCAGATACCATCAGAGACCAATCAAGCAAGAGATCCCTGAGACCTGGGCTGTCAGAAATTATTTCAAGGAGTGAAAGGATTGAATTGAGCCTTGAAGAAAGAATTTGATTGGAAGAAACTGTCAAAAGAGGAGAAGGACCATGAGATCCAGAAGTCAACTATGGTGCCCCAAGCCCTGAAGATCCAGGAGTAAGCCCTGAGCACTGCTCAAACCTCTACCCCCCAAGAGAGGGAAATGGAAAACATGAGCGAAGAGCACAAGTCTTATAAACCACAAATGAGCCACTTCTCCCTAAAATTAATGGCTCTGTTGAGTAGCTGGGTTATCTTAATCGCTATCATACTGACCAAGTTGAAGAACTTGAAAGAGATTTGTCATTTAATGATGATTATGGAATTGTGCGCAAGACCAGGCTGAGTGTACATGTGCTATTTCATGCCAAAAGAACACTACGCTGGTCCTGTACCAGCTGTAAAACACTAACAAGGTACAGCTAGACAATTTGTATAAAAAAGGACTGGCTACTCTGTGTAAGGACTGGCTACAGTGTGAAGTCCAAGTAAAATGAGTGGACTCCCCAGGCTTCCTGATAATGAGTACACTAAGTGGAATTTGCTATCTTTAGCTTTCTCCCTAGAAAATTCTATACTTCTTATCACCCTAGTAGTTAATCTCTCAGTCATATCCAGTTCAGCCTTCCCATGGCTAAAAGAACTTTATAAGTCACTCAGAGATAAATGTTCCCTGCCAGAAAAATGCTTTAAAATAGAATGCTATAAAGATTTCCCAGGAGGAAGTAATTGGCACTTACTCAAGTAGCCCCTTACCAAGTTCCACCTCCTGCCTCAAGTGCAGGCTCTCTGGTCAGTTCCTTTTGTCAAATCCTGACTCTGGGAGCACCTTTGTACAAATGCCTTCAAGTGAGAGAAGTCATGACTGTGGAAATGAGAACACAATTCAATGACTCAATCACAATTCTATTTGTGTTGCCTTATGAATTCCATTTTAACTTCCAGTGGGTAAAAAAAAAGTTAGCTTCCAATGGGTTTGTAGAAACAAGCAGAATAGATAAAACCCAGGGAGGCCGATAGTTTAAGTTCAAAACAAGTGCGATAGAATAATGAAAGGTATGTTTTTAAATAGACCTCAAACCAGCCTTTAGCATACATACTGTCCCACTCTCTATTTGTATGATGGTCCTTCAATTCCATTCCTTCTGTAGAGTAATAAGGAATAAGTCCCCCAGCTAGTCATCAAAAACCAAGTGTGACACCTGTTCTCATGTCAGTATATTAAACAAAAGCCTTTCCAAATCTTGAAGACCACAGCATTGACATCATGATTGATATCATTCCTCCAGTTTCAGATTTTGTGTGATTACCCAGCAGGAGGCAGAAGAGTTAGTATCATTCCTTTCCTGTCTAAGGGTTATAAAGAGGTTCAACTTTACCATCTTCATGTCATATGGGTGTGGAGATACTGACATTCTCTGTGAAATGGCTTATCCACTATTACTTAGAAGAGAGAAAAATTTTAATAAGTTAGATAAGATTTTTACTTTAATTTAAAAAGACATGCAGATGACCATAAGCATAAGAGAAAAGGGGTTTCGCACCACTGATTATCATGGAAATAAAATCAAAATTATCAATGAGATATTACCTCACATCAGTTTGAATGGCATATTTGAAAAAAAAAAGGACAATAAGTATCAGAGCAGGGATCACTGTCACTGACATGTCATCCCGTTGCTCATCGATTTGTTCAAGCAGGCACCAGTAAACGTCTCCATTGTGAGACTTGTTGTTACTATTTTTGACATATCGAATACGCCACGGGCAGCTTGCCAGGCTCTGCTGTGTGGGCACGATACTCTCAGTAACTTGCCGGACTCCCCCGCGAGGGGCGGAGGAATCCAACACCGGTTGGCCAAGTGAAAGGTGACCGCCCAACTGCTAGAGTCCTGGAGCGATAGCACAGTGGTTGAGCGTTCGCCTTTCACGCGTGGCCGACCGGAGTTCGATTCCTCTGCCCCTCTCAGAGAGCCCGGCAAGCTACCGAGAGTATCGCGCCTCTGCGTCAGAGCTTGACAAGCTACCCGTGTGTACTGGATATGCCAAAAACAGTAACAATAAGTCTCTCAATGAGAGACGTTACTGGTGCCCGCTCGAACAAATCGATGAGCAATAGGATGACAGTGACAGTGAGTAGAGTGTGGTTGAGAATATTGCAGGGAAGGAGAGGCTGGCAAAGTTGGTGGGCCTTGATCATACCTCAATGCCCTTTTTAATTAAGAAGTAATATTAACAGTTTCAATATACTTTATATTCCAATGTACTCCCCTTGAAGTCAAACACGGGGTACAAACATCTTTATATCTCTCTAGTTTACTCCATAATGAAACCAGGCTTCTCTCTTCTTGTTTACAAAAGCATCTATCATTACAAGCCAGTGCATTACCAACTATGTCTGTTTCTGTTAGAGGAGAAGAGAAAGCATCCAAATAACTACAATCCAAGATGTTTGGGAATAAAAATTCTAAACACTCTTTAAATGGTCTCTGATTACTTGACATTTCTCCCTGAACAACACAAGTTGAAAGGTGTGTTGAGATTCACAACCAGGCAAGAGGTCACAAACTAATTCAGTTTTTATGATCTGTTTTCTCCCAAGGGTTCCAAGATTCTGTGGGTAGTGAAGATACTGAATAGAAGGGCATAAAGCTGGGCGAGACCTGACCCTCATTTTCTTGGATCTGCCAAATAATTCCAAACAGGCTTCTGTAAAGATAGAATATGTAAACCTTCTTTGATGTATATTTTATATCATAATTATAGATGTACACAATTCTTTGCATGTCAAGGCAATTCCTGAAGTGTCATTATCTGTTGTTTTTTACAGAGATATAATCTGATTTATCAGAAAATGCTTCACATGCTTTAGGTTAGACTTATCAACTATTTTTTTTTTTACTATGGCCCCTTTCAGACTTTGTATGTCTTCCTGTAAACACACCTCCTGCCATTCTGATCAGTAGAGTCTGGTTTCAGTCATCCCTCCCACACATCCATCATTTACACAATCATCACCTGTGGCTCTCTTGTTCCCTGGCTGAGCAATAATGCTCTACATCATCCATATAGAAGGTATAAGACAAGTTTGAAACTGGGCAAATCTTGCACAATATTTTATTCATTTAATACCTTTGGTATTAGTAGCTTTGCACTTTTTTCACACCTCCCATAAAAAGAAAAAAACACAAAGTGATTTTCAGTTCCACATCTTTCCACATACACTTGTTTAGCAAAGACTTCTTTCCTGAACTGCAAGGGAGTTGTGACTAAGTACTAGACAGGACGGAAATGATATGACTACATCTTGGTCAGTATCTTAAGATGTGTTGTTAAAAAGATTCCTTTTAAAAGGAATCCCTCTTAAACATGTTAAAAAGATTCCTTTTCCTTATGCAAAGAACCTGAAAGGCATAAATTTCAGATGGTATCTGCACAAAAGTCAGATCAAAATGGATTAAAGACCTCAACATTAGACCACAAACCATAAGGTACATCGAAGACAAGGTCGGCGAAACCCTCCACGATATTGAAGATAAAGGTATCTTCAAAGGTGACATGGAACTAACCAATCTAGTAAAAACAGAGATCAACAAATGGGACTACATTAAACTAAAAAGCTTCTGCACCGCAAGAGATACAGTGACCAGAATACAAAGACTATCCACAGAATGGGAAAGGATAGTTACACAATACCCATCAGATAAGGGGTTGATATCAATGGTATATAAAGCACTGGTTGAGCTCTACAAGAAGAAAACATCCAACCCCATCAAAAAATGGGGCAAAGAAATGAACAGAAACTTTACCAAGGAAGAAATACGAATGGCCAAAAGGCACATGAAAAAGTGCTCTACATCACTAATCATCAGAGAGATGCAGATCAAAACAACCATGAGATACCACCTCACACCACAGAGACTAGCACACATCCAAAAGAACAAAAGCAACCGCTGTTGGAGAGGATGTGGGGAGAAAGGGACCCTTCTTCACTGCTGGTGGGAATGCCGACTGGTTCAGCCCTTCTGGAAAACAATTTGGACGACTCTCAAAAAATTAGATATTGAATTCCCATTTGACCCAGCAATACCACTGCTGGGAATATATCCCAGAGAGGCAAAAAAGTACAATCGAAACAACATCTGCACATGTATGTTCATCGCAGCACTGTTTACAATAGCCAGAATCTGGAAAAAACCCAAATGCCCCAGAACGGATGACTGGTTGAGGAAACTTTGGTACATCTATACAATGGAATACTATGCAGCTGTTAGAAAAAAAGGAGGTCAAGAATTTTGTAGTTAAGTGGATGGGCATGAAAAGTTTCATGCTGAGTGAAATGAGTCAGAAAGAGAGAGACAGACATAGAAAGATTGCACTCATCTATGGTATATAGAATAACAGAGTGGGAGACTAACACCCAAGAACTGTAGAAATAAGTACCAGGAGGTTGACTCCATGGCTTCGAGGCTGGCCTCACGTTCCGGGGAAAGGTCAACTCAGAGAAGCGATCACCAACTACATTGTAGTCGAAGGCCATGTGGGGGAAGGGAGTTGCGGGCTGAATGAGGGCTAGAGACTGAGTGCAGCGGCCACTCAACACCTTTATTGCAAACCACAACAGCTAATTAGAGAGAGAAAACAGAAGGGAATGCCTTGCCACAGTGGCAGGGTGGGGTGGGGGGGAGATGGGATTGGGGAGGGTGGGAGGGACACTGGGCTTACGGGTGGTGGAGAATGGGCACTGGTGAAGGGATGGGTTCCCAAACTTTGTATGAGGGAAGTATAAGCACAAAAGTGTATAAATCTGTAACTGTACCCTCACGGTGATTCTCTAATTAAAAATAAATAAATTAAAAAAAAATTTCAGATGGTATCATTATAATACAGAAACAACCAGCGTGTCTTGTCATCGCTCAGAGAAGAGCTGTCCAGGAGTCCTTTACTTACATCAGAAGGATGAGGGAGACATTAATTTCTATGGTGTTTAGCCATTAAGATTTAGGACTGGTTTCCAAGCATGGTACAGTCCAGATCAGAGGTTCTTACATATTGTTCCTTATTTGAATCACCTGGGAGAGCTTCTAAAATTCGTAATATCTACTAATATTCCAAATAATATGTTTCAAAGTCAGATCACGGCCATAACGACTACCTGAAAACATCAGCAGTGAGCCTGCTCAGGTGATTCCAATGAACAATCATCACGAATGCCACGAGGCTAGCCAAGTCTGACTACATGCCAAGCAATTTCAGGATTTAGTTATTAGGACTGATTATAGCTTACCTCTGCCTAAATGCACCTGCATGATCCATTCTGCTTTGCTTGCATCCCCCTAAGCTACCAAATTACTTCCTGATCCAAAAGGGTTACGCTGTTTCTGCCAGATTTCTTTCAAAACACTGCCTCATATAAGGATAAATAGATCAATGAAATGGAATAGAGTCTAAAAATAGACCCACACATGTGGTCAATTGATTTTCAACAAAGGCAATAAGAAATTCAATGGGGAAAGGAAAGCCTTTTCAACAAATGATGTTGGAACAGCCAGATATCTGTATGTTTAAAAAAATCCAACTCATTTGATACACAAAAAATAATTTGAGGTGAATCACAGACATGAATGTAAAAGAACCACAAAACTTCTGGAAAAGTGCCAGAGAGATTTCTCAACAGACTGACGTGTATGCTCTGAATGCAAGGAACGGGGGCTCAAACCCCGACACCAGATGGTCCCCTCAATACAGCAAGGAGCAACCTGCAACCACTGAGTCAAAGCCCCAGCCCTGAGAACTGCTGGATGTGACTCAAAAGCCAAAAGCTTCTGGGAGAAAAACACAATGTTGGAGAAGAGAACTTTTCAAGCATAGCAGATGCCCTACGGTGTACCCCACAGGTTTGCCCTTCAGACTGGGACTTTCATTCCCTCCATTTGCAGGTGCTGGCTCTTGCGGCTCACAGCTCCATTTATCCAGAACTTTCCCTTAGCAAAAGGGATCTGCCAATTTCATGAGTTACATTTTCCCCCCCTGAGGCAGTCCTCACTCAATAACTATCAAATGATATGCAAAGACCTTGTGTCAATTGGGACAACATTGAAATATGTACACTAAAGAATTACGAATATCTGTAGTAGTCACAAGAATAGAAACCCCAAAATCGATCAGAGTAGAATGAACAAATGGTCGGGGTTTCATTCCAAGGAATTCTGGTAGGCAACTAAGAGGGACAGATTAGCAATAGGCCCAATGACATAGGCGATTTAAAAACATTATGCTGAGCCAAGTTATTAAAAAGTAGCTATTATTTGCTAAATAGCTGTTTCATATGAAACAGCAGATAAGTGTCTAGTTAAATTGTTATAGCAGAAATTAGAGTGGTCATCTCTGTGGTCAAGAGGGATGTGGCTAAAAATAGCTGTTGATTTTTTTCAATTTAAAATATGTGTTTTAAAAAATAAAATGAACTTTCTGTGTTGACAAATATTCTAAAATTCGAATTTTTGTTATATAGGTGTGTGTAATTGTTCAAATTCTGTGCCCTTTACCACATAAAGCATCTATTTCAACAACAACAAAATGTTTGCTGGCATCTTCTTGCTTTGTCCAGCCCATGTGTAGGCAGAGTTTTTTTATCACTGAGTTCTCTATAATATCCCATTACAGTGAATTTAAAAGAGGGGTTCAGGATCATAGCAACAGTACAACAGGTAGGGTGCTTGCCTTGATCCTACTGGAGTTCCATCCCCAGAATCATATATAGCCCCCTAAGCAGGACTAACTCCTGAGTGCAGAGCCAGGAGTAAGCCCTGAGCACTGCAGGGTGTGGCTCAAAAATTAAAAAAAAACAAAACAGGGATTCATAACACAACTTATGTTATGTTGTGTTCAAAGTCAGAAGCTTTGAAATTTCCTTATTTGGCCACCCCCAGAACTGTGAGCCTCTTATTCTCTTTTGCCTTTACTTATCTAGCTGAATTCCCCCCCCCCATTTTTTTTAAGAAGTTGTCAGTTTCTCCGAGGACATCGTTCCCAGTTACCCTACATCTCTGAAATTCATGGTGAGACTCTTCTAGTTTGCTAGCCAATAAATCAATCTCTCTTCCACCCTCAGACAGTAAGGTCTTAATTAACAATAACAGCAATAACGATATTTGCCCTTTCTTGAGGCTATTTTATTTTATTGTTAATAAAAATAGCAATATTTACCATGTGTTTGTTTACTATCTTATTCTGTTCAAGCTACTGTAAAAGAGTACTAGGGACTGAATAGTTTACAAACAACACAGATTCTTTCTTACTCTTACTGGAGGCTGGGAAGTCCAAGATCCAGGTGCCAACAGATTAGGTGCACAGTGAGTGTCTACTGCCTGTGTCACTAGCCACTCCTTGTATAGCTCCACCCAGAGAGTGAGAGGAGGAGTTCCCTGGACTCTGTTTGTAAGAGCACTGAGGAGTCCTTGTGGATTTCACCTCATGAGCTAACCATCTCCCCTAATCTCTGTTTCCCAATACCATTACAGTGATGTTAGGGTTTAATATATGAATTACGGAGGTTCACACTCTATGTCATTTTATGGCATATACACTAGTTCACTAATAAACTTAGGCTGCAGAGAAGGCTCAAAGAACTAGAGCCCATGCTTTACATGCAGAAGACTTTGGTTAAATTCTTGGTACCATACGGTCCTTTTTGGGAATTCATCCGCCTCATAAAATTTTTTTTAAATAAAATAAAAACAAGGATGGAAGAGGCCCCTATGTAAGATAGTTAAGATAGTTTAGGTATTAGAATGCAAAGGGTTTGAGAAAATGCATCCAGGAAAGAATAATATAGCAGGAAAGAATAAAACTGACATCTGCTAACTGCAAATATGTGTCAAGCTAGTATAAAATAATACTATTTAGGATCTTGGGGCCAGAGCAATAGTACAGTGGGTATAGTTGCTTTGCATGCAGCCAACCCGGATTCAATCCCAGCATTCTATATGGTCTCCTCAGCCCCACCAAGAGTGATTTCTGTACACAGAGCCAGGAGTAAGTCCTGAGCACTTCTGGATGTGACCCCAAAACCAAAAAAAAAAAAAACACTTTTTAGTTGTAGGAACTACACGGGCAAAAATGGAATTAGAAACCGTCAAATTATTTTTCTTTAAAGGGTGTCTGCTGACAGCAATGTAAAATACAACAGCTTTTGCTCTTCATGCACTTACTGAATGCTTATATGCTTACTAATTGTCCTAAATGTCTTTGTCAACAATAGCTCACGAGTGGAGTTGTGGGGAATAATGTACTGAAACATTATAATGAATATATGCCCAAGCAATCTATAGTTTAGACATACTGACCTAAAGCCTGGACAGCCTCATGTGTTTGTCTGTTTCCTTTTGTGTCTGTCTGTCTCGTTCTCTGCAACCAAAGCCTGCTAGATGAGTGTCGATGATGCCAATCCGACTGGCTTTAGACAGTCTCCTGAGTACTTCCAGGATCAATCTAACACCCTGAACCTGGAGTAATTCCTAAGCACCACTGCATGTGGCCCCAAAACTCAAGCAAAAAGAAATTTAAGACCAATGCTTAAGTTAGATATATTTCCATTTCACAGGTTAAAAAAAACCCTGAGACTTAGAATCATTTTGAAATCCAGACATACTCTTAGAGTCAATAAGCAAAACTCCCAGAACTCCAAATCAACTCTAACTCCAAAGGCCGAGTCCTCTACACCAGATACTATATTTAATAAAAAAAAATATCCCTTGCTGGGCTGGAGCTATAGTACAGTGGGTAGGTCATTTGCCTTTCGCACAGCTGACCCAAGTTCGATTCCTGGCATCCCATATGGTCCCCCAAGCACTGCCAGGAGTAATTCCTGAGTGCAGCGCTGGGAGTAACCCCTGAGCATCACTGGGTGTGACTCAAAAAGAAAAAAAATCCCTTGCTTAAATAAAGCAAAGCAGTTAAGATTTTAGTGGTGTGATGAGTATAATAAATATCCAAGACTTTTTTTTTAATAAGTCAGTAATGCATTTTGCTGTTGTTAAGAAACAAGACGCATCGCTTTGCAGCTCTGATTTGGGCTGGGTAGGCCCACCTCAGGCCACTGCCATGGAACAGCTGAACACAGCTGCCGAAGGTCCTGGCAAACTCTGGGAGAACTGCAAAGGCCACAAGCACCTGCTGTCACAATTACGTTTTTGTTCATTGCATGTTTAGTGCTGTATATTCACCTGCTCTCAACTATAACATTATCATTTCATTACAAGTCAGAGCACATATTTACTGTCAATCTTGATAACCCCACTTAGATTCTATGCAGGCTATCAGATATAACTTCAAACTATCCCAAAGGAGTATATTGGACCTGCATTAAGGGATTTTTTTTCTTATGGCATTAAATGTGGACAGCTTCCACCCCTCTTTATTAGGGGCTGCTTAAAGCAGAGACAGAGATGGTTCAAAGGAGCTAACACCGGCAAAGGGTCTAGCCTAGAAATAAGAGATGATCAACTCTCTCCCTCTAAATATATCTATGTATATAAATATTAGATAGATAATGAATGGAATGATTCAGAAACACAAAAGCAATGTGACTAAGCCAATATCGAGGTCACTGGCTACATGAGAGGTAAGCTAAAGTGTCCGTCAGTAGAAAAGTTTCAGTTACTGAGAATACAGGATATGAAATTACTTTTTTATGAACTATTTTTTGTGTTACTTGCTTCCCCTTTTTTTCAATGAGTCATTACTAATAAGCTACATCATTGGATAGAAAATCAAATTATATTAAGTTAAAGCAGCCAATTTTGTTTTCTGACAGAATCCTTAATTCAAGGTAGTATGAGGAAGGGGGTTTCAAATATCATATAAATTAAATTTCCTTTTCTTAAGTAACTGTGAATTTCAATTACTCATAGCATCTGGTCTATATTTTTCTTTTCCAATGACAGCATACTAAGAATTAGCCTTAACTTTCACTTTTCTCCATTACATAATTTTACAAAATAAATGTTATTCATATATATAAGTTTCATATAGCATATTTCTGTAATATTTAAGGCTATATTGAAGTAAAATTATTAAAAACTAAAAAATATCATAAATACTGGGGGTGAAAGGACAGCGTCTTCTTAAGCAGTTCATCATCGGAACTAGGAATGGAGATGGGTAGGACAAACCCACTTATCCTTAAAGAATGACTTGCTCAATCCCCCTGAGATGTGTATTATATTTGAAAGGTAGTAATGTTGGAAATTCTCTACTGTTTTGTGAGGAAATGTTCTGTGTTCAGCACCAGGTAGTATTTAAGCTGCTAATAAATGAGGCCGTTTGGGCACTTCCAGCCATACTTTGTGCTGAGATCGGGCACTCATGGCTATTGGCATGTGTTATAGCTCACAGGATGGGTTTCTGTGCCCTGAAGAACAGTCCCTCTCCCGCTCTCCATGCACATGCATGCAGGGACCAGCTGCAACTCCACGTCATTAAAATAACTGTGAGACAAATTAGACAGTGTATTGCCTGTTTTCACCGTTTCCAAAAGCCCTCAGTTAAATCATTTTGGATCTATTCAAGGGCATCCAATTTAATTGCTGTGGATCTCCAGTAGAATTGAGCAATTGTGAAACCTTTTACCGTGATTATATGCAATTTACCTTAGAATATAAAAAGCAATGGTTGGAAACTTGCCACAAATTGTGGGGGAGTGAAATTAGGACGGAAAAGGGACAGACCACTATGACAATAATAACTCTGGACAAGAACTGAGTACTGAAAGAAGGTAAAGTGATATACGTGATAATCTTTCAGTATCAGTATTTCAAACCACAATGCCTAAAAGGAGACAGAGAGAGAGAGAGAGAGAGAGAGAGAGAGAGAGAGAGAGAAGAAAAGTATCTGCCATAGAGACAGTGGGAGGGTCGGTGGCAATAAGGAAACTGGGGACAATGGTGGTGGGAAATGTACACTGGTGAAGGGTTGGGTGTTGGAACACTGTATTACTAAAACCCAATTATGAACAACTTTGTAATTGTGTATCTCATGGTAATTCAGTTTTAAAAGAATATAAATAGCAAGCGGCCTTCTAGAAACTTACCCAGGACAAAAAGCAGACCAAAGTACAACACGGAACCATAATTGCATCAGTATTTGAGAGGCCTGGAAGTATTTATAGGGATTCCACCAACTGTTGTATCACCAGTACTTATTATTCCTAAGGAGAAGTCAATTAACTATCATGCCAGATACTTTGCCTACAATACTCAAACAAGGTAGCAGCCTGGTGAAGCAGGTTCACTTTACATGGTGATTGCTTGGTTCACTTTACAGATACAGAAATAAGGTTCAAAGAAGATAAATCCTGTGTCACATTCTGTCATCTACTTGGTAGACTAGGAATACCTATATGTAATTTGGAACATCTCTTGCTTTTTCATGTTGAAAAAAAGGGTGAAAACAAACAGAGACCTCCAGTATGAAATGATACTCATAGAATGTACATGGTACATAGTGTGAAAAAAAGCTCTATTTCTAATTGTTATTCGGTTGATTATGAGAAACTTCTACTCCGATGCTCACATATCTGGGTTCCCAGTTGGCTAAAGATGCCTCCATCCTGACTTTGTCTTGGTTCCAGTTTTCTCAACAGCTTCTCTGGATGCTGTTCTTGACTTTCTCCATCCTGGCTCGCAGCCTTGCTTGTCTTGCACCAAAGCTGCCAACATCCTGATATGACAATTCCCATAAAGTACCCAGCTGGAAAATGGAAATCTAGGTAGAGATAACCACTCCAAGAAGTTTATTTTGCATCTGAGCCAAGACAGCGATGACCTCTGTGAAAGAAGAGAACAAGAGCCAAGAACTGAGAGTCAGCATTCTCGACAGCCAGCTGTGTCCAGTCCGGGAGCAGCACCGATTGCCAGATGTTTTTCCTCAGCACATCTCGCATGTAAGTTCTAGACTTGGGAGTCATAGCCAAAGAGAGTACCCAGGGAAGATTCACCATTGATCAACTGACATCATGATTACAGACCTCAAAATAACTCATCATTTCCAGGTGATAGGAGGGGTTCGGCTGACCAGGTGGAAACAGTGCCAGAGAAAGCTGAGTGAAGTTCTACCTACCCAAATCCACCCAAGAGAAACAATAGCCTTTTTATGGAAAGTGTTGCAGAACAAGGTTTTTATAGCAGCAGGTAGAAGAAAAAGCCTTCAGCTCCTAAAACATACTTCTAAGTCAAACTGATTTGGTTGCCATGGTACCAAGGCTCTTATGAGAAGGGGAAGATGCATTTTCGAACGCTTGTTTCAAATATTCAAATGTGGCAATGAGATGGCTGAAAGTGCCATGAGGCCCTTTAAATTCAAGTGAACCCCACAGACCTTGTTAAGCACTGTTTGATGTGCGAGGGACAGTACATTAGGTAAGGGAGATGGTGGGCTATACAAGGCAAGCCAGTCTATGTTCTAAGCCTTGGGCAGGGGGAGGGGGTTATAATAGGTGTGGCAGAGAAATATTTCACAATGAGAGATAAGACATAAGGCATGATGCTACCAAAGGAAAAGTAGCGTGGATGGATATGTAGGTACTCTACAGATGATGCATGGATGGATGAGAGAGAGAGAGACAAAGAAACAGAGACAGAGATTACAAAGTGATGCTTATAAGATCCTATAATAACAGTGTCCTAAGACACAGAGGTGTGGAAATTGTGACTTTTGGAAGAAGAATGGGAACCTTAATGGAGGAGATAGCATGTGCGCTTGTGCATGGATGATGAATAACAAACAGGGAAGGACCAAAGGCATCCAAGGACTGTGTAGGCAGTCCAAAGGCACAGAGAGAGAGAACGGTATCAGTGGAACGGCTGTGTTGGGTTACAATGGAAGGTGTGGGTATGAGAAAAGGTGGAGGAAGTCAAGGAGGTTAAGCTGGCACAAAAGAGCAAAATGGACTTGTTTCTGCTGCGTTCAGTCATGTCCTAGGTGTATGACCTCTGGCCAAAAACAACTTTTAGATAATTTCAAATTCCTTCTCAACAAACTGGAAATTACAGAGCTAATTTACAGACTAAATGATCTGACAGAACTCAAATAAGGTAGTGTCTGGCACACAGCACCAGCTGAGCAAAGAGGGGTGGCTCCAGGTAAAGTAAGTCCTTCTAACAGGGCTGGTCCAGAGTAAGAAATGCCTCATGAAATGCCTCAAGTGATGACTAAATAGCCCTTTAACTTTGAGGTCAATGAAATATGATAAAGCTTTCAGGACACTGTGTTCTTTTAAATGTAAAATTCTCTCTGGACCTACTATAAGTTTAGGTCTTTTTGCTTGTTTCTCAGTTCTCACAGCATTAAAAATCTATGGCTGAGAGAGGCTTTTTTCACGCAGTTCCCTCATGAATGATGCTGAACAGTGGCTGCAGGCATAACTGTGGTGGAGACAAGAGATTGAGCACCAAGAAAGTGGAACAGGAAACTAATGCACTGCAATTCTCTTGGGAGCAGTGTGTCTCACAGTTGGTGCTACCATTCCCTACTGCGTGATCACATATGTGAACACTATTCAGTGAACATATTTCCACCTCAGAACTTCCTGTGGTTGCATCTTCCATGGCCTCAAGAAGGCCCCCACCCCCATCCCAAACAAAGCCAGAAGTAGATGCAGACCATACAGATCAGAGGACATATGGGCTGCAAAAACTGAACCCCGCTGACTTTTTTTTTTTTTTTGCTTTTTGGGTCACACCTGGCGAT
Organism: Sorex araneus; assembly: GCF_027595985.1. Lineage (NCBI taxonomy): Eukaryota > Metazoa > Chordata > Mammalia > Eulipotyphla > Soricidae > Sorex > Sorex araneus. The sequence continues at coordinate 79,181,177 of NC_073304.1, forward strand.
GCACAGGGGTTACTTCTGGCTCTGCACTCAGGAATTACTCCTGGCGGTGCCCAGGGGACCATATGGGATGCTGGGAATTGAACCCGGGTCGGCCGCGTGCAAGGCAAACGCCCCACCCGCTGTGCTATTGCTCCAGCCCCAACCCCGCTGACTTTTATGCTACAAGGCCTACTGGCTCTATCAGGAAAGATGCAGAATGTTTAGCCAGGGCTCCCTCTGGAATCAGCAGGGGAGAAAAAGAGCAAAAGTGACTGCAATAGAGGCAAGGAGACAGAACTAGGCTATGACCCTGAATCTAGGCCAACTTTTATGGTCTGACAAGCAAAGGTAGTTCAGACGCTGTAAGGGCTTGTTTGTTCTTTTCATTGAATCTTTGGGTGTTTTTGTGGTTTGTTTCTGTGAATTGTTAGGCTGGTTTTCCCAAAGGAAACAGTTAGGCAGCCTGAGGAAAGTTAAAGGGCTTTTGTGATTTATTGACAGTATAATGAACTATGAACAAAATCAGAGTTCAATTTAAGCCTCAAATCCCCTTTCTAAATAACACTGCCCACACACTTATTTACTTTTATTCTAGAAAATGTTTGTTATGTAAATAAAGCAAAGGAAAACAGCTGATGTGACTGGTCTTCATTTCAGAGAAATCTAACAACTTCACAGAAATCAGTACTCTTTCCGAATAAAATACTTGCACTGAATTCAGCATTGAAAGTTCCCGACAAAATATACACAGACCAAATAAATGTGATATATTAATGAAATATAAAATCTTATGTCCATCTCAAAATTATTGTTATTTGTAACAACATGGATGGAATGTGAGGATTTAATAATCAGTGCAATTAATCAGAAACACAAAGAAAAATACTGTTATGATTTCACTTATACGTAGAATCCAAACAAACTAAGATAAAGTCACAGAGAAAGAAAACAGTTGATCACTAGAAGGATGGAGGGTTACAATGGTGCAAATTGGATGAAATATGGAGCTAAAAATATAGTACCAGGGTAAGGTGCTTGCCTTGCATGACACAGACCCCAGTATTGTCCCAAGCACCACAAATGAGCACCTCCAGGAATAAAGTCCAAGCCACGAATAAGCCTTAGGCGCTGACCAACCAGTGTGGTCCCAAAAACAAAACCATAAAAAGGGTTAAATTAGTCAAGAAATACAAACTTCCAGTTGCCAAGTAAATTAAGTCAATAATATGTAATGCCAGGGCTGGAGTGATAGTACAGAGGGTAGGGCATTTGCCTTGCACACGGCCGACCTGGGTTCAATTCCCAGCATCCCATATGGTCCCCTGAGCACCACCAGGAGTGATTCCTGAGTGCAAAGACCCAAAAGCAACATATATATATATATATACACATATATATATGTAATGCCAAGCATGGTGAAGGACATTAGTCAGCTCTCTGTGATGTGAAGATCATGACATAGTGTAAACAGATGTCAAACTATAATGCTGTATACCTGCCTGAGAGAGGGAATGTTATAAACCAATATCACTTCAATAAATATTAAATTTAATATAGTATTGTAAAGCTGCTAAAGATGGTAAGTAGATGCATTACGATAATTTTAACGTGATGCAAATATCATCATGGAGTACACCAGAAACTAAAATATGCTCTATTTTTTTGTCAATTATACCTCAATACAAATTATAATTAAAAGTACTCATAGAAAAGGGATATGTTCTGGAAATCAAAATGTACAGAATGGTTAATATGATGACTGTGCTGTCTACTTGAAAGTTTAGAGTAGCATCACAATATCATCACAAATGCACAAAATGGTGACTATATGAGGGCATAGAAATATCAACTAATCTTATGTATTTCACAATATATGTGCATCATGTATATGCTGAAAGAACATACACATATTGTAGACAGCAAATTTTTCATCTTTGTGGCAAAAAAATAATTAATATAGATAAATCAAACACGGTCTAGAGCAATAGCACAGCAGGTAAGGTGTTTGCCTTGCATGCAGCCAATCTGGGTTCAATTCCTCCGTCCCTCTCGGAAAGCCCGGCAAGTTACCAAGAGTATCCCTCCTGCATGGCAGAGCCTGGCAAGGTACCCGTGGCATATTCGATATGCAAAAAAAACAGTAACAAGTCTCACAATGGAGACATTGCTGGTGCTCACTCGAGCAAATCGATGAACAATAGGAGGACAGTGCTACAGTGCTAAATCAAACACATATTTAAACTCCCGGGGGCTAGAGAGATAGAGCAGGGCTTTAGGCACAGGTTTTATATGCAGCTGACAGTGATTAGATCCCCAGCACCACATGATGCCTTAAGCAATGCCTGCAAGGCCGATGAGCACCAATGAGTATGACTGTGGCTGCCCCTAAACACCATTTAAGCGATTCTGGTAATCCCTAGTACCATAAGACTTAAACAGTACTGTATCCTCAAGCCCTTGCATTACATTAAATTTTGGGCTTGCTTGGGCAAGAATTATCAGGAGAGGGTCCCTGGGTACTGCTGAGCACTGTGTGGGAAGACCCCTTCCTTCCCCATCCTGCCCCCTTATTCCCTCCAAAACCCTCTGAAGATTACAACTGAGAAAAATGGAAGGATCCAGAGCAAAGGGGACAAGGATGGGTAGGAAAGAGGGGAAAGCAAGGAGAAGAGAGGTGGGGGAGGGGGGAAGACCAGAAAGGCTGAGGTGAGGTCACCAAAGTTTTACTTGGTTACTGGTGTTCTTTTGCTTTCTGAACACTTTCAGAAATGCATGTGACAGAAGTTAACATCTGGTGATAAAGCACATATTTTCTGATTTAATGGCATAACCACTAGGAGGGTACCAGGCTCTACTGCTGAAAATAATTTACATACAAAAATATAAATGATGTTTTGGTAGTTATTTTTCAATTCTGAAATCCTTTGCAATGTCTTTAGTCACATTTAAAGGACTGAAGCAATGAAACACTGTCCTCCCAACACGATGATGACCTCTCTGATATCAGATACACCCAAGGTCATCCAGATGGGCCTTGTCCCCACCCCTCATCCCAGAAGGGGGCTAAATTCTTGTGACATCTCCTCCACCTCTGCTGTTAGAACATGCTTCCCTTCTCTGGGCTCAAATGAATGCCCCCATCATGTTTTATTGGTTGGTCCAATAGCTGCCCTTTTGGATCAGGCCCGGCATGTGTCTAAGGTAGAGCAAACTCCTAGAATTTTGGATAAAGAGATCCATCTCTGTTCTGTGTGCTCCTGGGTTCAAGCGCCCAGGAAGCCTGTTTTCCAGCTAATGGTTTGCAAGTTGCTGTTCAGCATAGCCGTCATTGTCTTAGCAACGTCTCCAATGTATCTGTTTCCAAGTAACCCAAGTTCACATTAGGTCTTCATTAGGCAACCCAGCTGTTGACTCATGTTAAACTGATTGTCAATTAAGAATCCCTCGGTCTAGTTCACATGTACCATTGCTACTAATTCTTCATTTTTGAAACTAAGGTCAGGAGCCCACATGAGTTCCTAGTAAAAGCTATATTCCTGGGGCTGGAGCAATAGTACAGAGGGTAGAGCATTTGCCTTGCACATAGGTGACCTGGGTCAGATCCCTGGTATTCCATCTGGCCCCCCAAGCACCAACCAAGCACCACTAGGAGTAAATCTTAAGTGCAGAGCTAAGAGTAATCCCTGAGCAGCACTGGGTGTGCACCCCATCCCCATAAAAGAAAAGCCCATCTTCCTGGATGAGGGTTAATATTCCTAAATGTCATACTGGAGTTGTTTTTCATTCTGTCATCCAATACATGAGCTATTCCTGAAAGCTTCGTGACATCTAAAAATTTAAAAGCCTCTTCTCCCAACTTTGCTTAGTTCATTGACATCACTGTTTGCTTTCTAGTAAGTAACAAATAAGAAGTGTCCTTTAGTTACAATTATCTATTATGTATGTTTTAAAATATTAATTTTGTTAATATAAAATATAAGGGTTGGGGAGACACTGTAGATGTCAGGGAAGAAACAAGACATGAGACAGACTTGGGTTCCTCAGGTATCACATGGTGTCCTGAGCACTCTCGGATGGGGCTCTGGAGCCCCCTGAGCACTGAGGAAGCAGCCTGGGTGGCCCCAGCACCATAAGAACCTGACATCACCATCAAACCCAGCACTACAAGGACTGAACATCTTCAGATCCTCGCACTAGCTAATGGCCAGGTTTGCTGAGTATGGCTGGGAATGGACCTCAGGACTCCTGAGCACTGCATGGGAAAACCCCCAAAATAGTATAATATATTCATCTATCAGCATACTTTCAGCATAACTCAATTTTTTCTCTCTCAATTTGGTTCAAAATATAGTTGTGAAGTTCTGTAGTTGTGTCTTATGTAGCTGTGTAATTGTGTTTTTAGTTTGTACTTGCATAATTGTGTCCTGTGTAGCTGTGTGTTGAGTAGTTGCGTGCTGTAGAGTTGTGATTGTGTTGTGGAGTTGTGTAATTGTATATGACGTAGTTTGTAGTTGTGTGGTTGTGTTATATAGTTGTGTCACTGTATGCTTATGTAGTTTTATATTATGTAGTAGTGTAGTTGTGCATTTAGTTGTGTGATATCTAGTTGTGTTATGTATTATGTGGCATAACTGTGTTGGGCAGTTGTGTGTTATGTGTTGTGCAGTTGTTCAATTGTGTTGTATAATGGTATAATTGTATGTTGTAGAAGTGATATACCATATTATGTAGTTGTTTCGTGTCATTGTATAGTTGTAATATAGTGTTCTGTAGTTGTGAAGTTGTATTTTAGTAGTATAATTATGTAGTTGTGTGTTTAATTATAATTGTTTGTGTGTTGTGCAGTTGTGTGTAGTACAGTGTATTTGTGTTGTGTAGTTTTGTACTTGTGTTATTGTGTTATGTAATGTGTTGTATAGTTGTTGTAATTCTGTGTTGTGTAGTTGTACAATTCTGTGTTGTGTAGTAGTTTAATAATGTTGAATAGTTGTGTGTCATTGTGTCCTTGTGTGCTGTTGACTTGTGCAGTTGTGTATTGCATAGTTGTGTGTTGTTGTGTGGTTGTTGTATAATTGTATAGCTGTGTGTTGTCATGTGGTGTAGCTATATTGTACAGTTGTATAATGGTGTGTTGTATAGTTGTATAGCTGGTGTAGTGTCTTATATTACTGTGCCTTGTGTTGTGTAATTGTGTGTTGCATAGTTGTATAGTTGTGTTTTTATTTGTATGATTGTGTCGTGTGTTTTGTATGGTTGTATAGTTGTGTTGTGTCATTGTGCAGTGTCTATTACCTCACTTTGCTTCCTTAAATACTTCAAATGAGTGAGATAAACTGATATTTTTGTTTCTCCTTTGACTTTGCTTAGCATAAAAACCTCTAATTCCAACCATTTTGTAGCAAAACTCTGTTATCCGACAGTAAAGTAGTATTCCATTGTTTATGTATACTGCAGTAGATAAAAATATCTACTCACCTGTCATTTGATTCTTAGTTGCTTACAAATCTTGGCTATTGTAAACAGTGCTGTAGTAAACACAGGTGTGTATTTGTTTTTAATTTTTATTCTGGTGTTCTTTGGATAAGTATCAAGTAGAACTATTGGATCATACAGTGAACCTACATTTAACATTTCAAGAAATCTCTGTACTGTTTTTCATAGAGGACCAAACTCCATTCCCATAAAAAGTGTATGAAGTTCCCTATAGCACCCCCCGTACACACACACACACACACACACACACACACACACACACACAAACACACACACATATCTCCTGTTACTTTTGTCAACACTTGTAGTTTCTGGCCTTTCTGATATAGGCCACTCTCACTGGTATATCTCATTTACATTTCCATAATCACATACAAGGGGCATTTTTCATGTCTTTTGGTCATCTTCATGTATTCTTTGGTGAAATGTCTGGTCAGAGCTCACTTTTTTTTTTTGATGAACTTGTTTGGCTCTGTGTTGCTGAGTTTTGTAATTTTTTAAAAAACATGTATCTTGGGGGCTGAAGAGTCAGCAGGTAAGATGCTTGTAGTATACTTGGCCAGTCCGGGCTAGATCCCTGGCACCAAACACGGTCCCCTAAATACTGCCAGGAATGATCCCTGGGTACCAAGCTATAAGAAAGCCCTGAGCACAGCACACGTAGAAACACCCTCCAAAAATAAAAAATAATAAAAATATAACTTTTATAGCCACTCTTTTTCAGATATATAGTATGTGGATCTTTTCTACTTTCCTACACTCAGTAGGATAGGTTTCTGTTTTAATAATTGTTTTCCTTCAATGTTCAAAAACTTTATAGTGTGATGTATTCCCAGTTGCTTTATTTTTGCTTCTGTTTTACTTGCCAATGGAGTTGAATCCCTTAAGATACCACCAAGGTCAATACAATGAAGTGTTTTGTCAATGTTTTCACCCAAATGTTTTATAGTTCTGTCTCTAACATTCAAGTCTTTAATCTACTTGGAGTCAGGACCAAAGCAACAGTACAGCAAGTAGGGCACTTTCCTTGCACACAGCTCACCTGGGTTCAATTGTTGGCACTCACCCCATACGATTCCCTGATACATGCCAGGAGTGCCCCCTGAGGAAGACCCAGGAGTAAGCCCTGCGAATTTCCAGGTGTGATTCAAAATCAAACAAACAAAAATCTATTTGGAGTAAATGTCTGTGTATGATGCGAGATGATAATCCAATTTCATTTTTTTGACTTTCCAGTTTTCCCAAAAACGTTTGTTGAAGAGACTTTCCTTTCTTCCATTGTATGCTCTTTGGTCCTTTCAGAGGCTTCATTGTCATGAATATTTGATCTGTACATGTATTTTACAAAATTTACAATGGAAAAAATAGATCCTTATACTCAAGTTGCTCCCAATACATTTTAAATATTTTCCAATAGCTGGATTTAGTATCAACTTTTAAATTTAGCTAATTCAATTCAGGAGTTCATTTTTTCAGTTGTATCACATGCATTTAAAAAATATAATAGCCACAGGAGACAGTGGACAGCACAGTGTAGACACAGCAAAATTTGAGTATGATAATCACTCCTTTTGGGAAGAAAGGGTAGGACTATGCCTGGGAGTGCTCAGCATTTATCCCTTATTCTGTATGGGGCCATATGCAGTGCCAGGGAGCCAAGCATCTTACTTGCTGTACTATATCTCTGGCCCCGATAACCACCCTTTTAATAAAATTTTTCTTAGGAAAAAAATTTCTTTGGTTCCACATGTAACAGTGCTTTCAAGCTTGAGACAATGCAAACTGGCAAAAAGGTATGTGTTAGGAAATTTATTTAAACAATTTCATTTTACTCATAATTATACTTTTTATATGTGTATTTTTTTTATATGTGTATTTTTTAAACTACCAAACAACATATGTCAAAAGAGTTATTTCAGGGAAGTGTAGCTCAGTAGTTGAGTACTTGTTCTGCATGTGTGAGACAGCAGAGTAAGAGAAAACATTCAGAACAGACACTTAACCAGCTAACTCAGCATCTCTGCTAAAGACAAAGAGAGGTGAAAAGGGAGGGCAGGAACTGCAGAAGCAGCTTGCTTTGTCTCTGCTGCCTGAGGCTGATTCCTACACAAGACACCTGTGAGGTGTTTATTAGAGATTTATTCATCCCTTCTACTAATATGCAAGGAGATGCCTCATTTGTAGGTCCCTGTGATGGGGAAGAGACAAGTAGAACAGGGTAGAGATACAAAGAAGTGTACAATGCCCAGTCTTGTCCGAGAGTCACAACTCTTATTCTCTTATAGGGAGGGGAAGGCCTAAGTGCCAGTGCTTATACCACAAGGTAGAAAGTGTAGGTAATAAAAGGGAAGTGAGATAAACAATACAGGAACCACCTGAGATATTTTTGTTTTGTTTTGTTTTGTTTTGTTTGGGGGCGACACATGGCAGTGCTCAGAGCTTATGCCAGGCCTGACATTCAGAGATCACTCCTGGAGGGCTCTGGGGACCATATGGGATTCTGGGAATCAGACCCGAGTTGACCACATGTAAGGAAAGCTCCCTATCCACTGCACTCTTGCCCCAGAATCTACCCATCTCCCGACTGAGATTTTATAGGAGGGAAATACTAATACTGTCCAGGAAGACTCAGGGAACATAAGGAGAGAGAACGTTCATGTTTTGTATAGAAGGAGGAGGATGGTGTGTGATGTTTCAAAAAAGGGCTTTTCAAACATGCAGTCTGGAGTGATATTAGCGGGAGAAAGCATTGGAGGTTTACTGAGCAATTCAATAAGAACCAATCAGTATCTGTATTGCAAACCATAATGTGAAGAAGAAGGAGGACGAGGAGGAGGAAGAAGAGGAGGAGGAGGAGGAGGAAGAAGAAGAAGAAGGAAGAAGAAGAAGAAGAAGAAGAAGAAGAAGAAGAAGAAGAAGAAGAAGAAGAAGAAGAAGAAGAAGAAGAAGAAGAAGAAGAAGGAGGAGGAGGAGGAGGAGGAGGAGGAGGAGGAGGAGGAGGAGGAGGAGGAGGAGGAGGAGGAGGGAAGAGGAAGGGGAAGGGGAAGGGGAAGGGGAAGGGGAAGGGGAAGGGGAAGGGGAAGGGGAAGGAGAAGGAGAAGGAGAAGGAGAAGGAGAAGGAGAAGGAGAAGGAGAAGAAGAAGAAGAAGAAGAAGAAGAAGAAGAAGAAGAAGAGAAGGAGGATGAGGCGGAGGAGAAAGAGGAGGAGAAGGAGGAGGAGGAGAGAAAAGTGCCTTCTACAGAGGCAGGGGGTGGGGAAGAGGGCAGTGATGGGAAGGAAATCGGCAGGTGCTGGGAAGCACACACTGGTGAAGGGATGGGTGCTGGAACATTATATGACTGACACCCAATATGAACAACTTTGTAACTGTTATCTCACTGTGATGCAATTTAAAAAGTAAAAGAAAAATATTCCCCCCCAAAAAAAGAAAGAACCAATAAGAACACTGTATGGCTAAAAGAGAAATTAGGATATCCAAGGAAATGTCAGGCCCTTTGGCTGTCAGGTCAGGAGTGGTTTCTAACAAGAACACTGGGAGTAATAAAGGCGTTTGAACAGAAGGTTTAAACATATGCATGTATTGCTACAAATGTGCAGGTTTATGTGGATGAAATGATGACGATGATGATTAACATTAGTCAAGTGAGCTCATGTGCCAGTTCCTGTCTTCACTGTTTACATGCTTTATCTCAGGTAACTCTACTCACAGCTCTATGGAGAATAGGGAAGAAATTCAGGCTGTTCATTTTGGAACACAGTGAGGCAAACGAGAACAGAAGACAAAAATACCAAACAACAAATGCAATAACACACCCAACAGGGAGTTCTTATTTATAAGAGCTGCAGAGCATTCAGTACAAAGAATACTCATCACCACACCACAGGAGGATGGTGTTATAAAATACACAACATTAGCCTGTCGAATCTAGCACCCATGGGATACCATGAAGATGATCCCAAGAGAGTCAGGCCTGACTGTGGGTAGAAGGCCAATAGCCAGAAGGCCCTGCCCTGGACTCCAGGCATCTTTGTGGGCCTCCTCACAGCTTCCTTCACAGAGAAAACACTGGACTTCCATCCCACTGTCTTTAAGAAGATTTCCTGACAATGGACATGAGAATCATCTAGAAACTGCTAGAATGTACATTCCTGGTTATTCCTCTCACACTGGGGAATGACCAATGCCTCATATCCAAGTCAGGCGACTCAAACTCAGGAAAGGAACACAGAATCAAAGGCTCCTCTGGGTTGGAGAGGTGTTAACTTCACAGTGACCAAATCCTTTCTGTTGTTTATTTATCCTGGTTTATATTTTTGACGCCGCCTCAGGCCTGCGCACCTGCAGTCCTTGCAGTTTTGTTGACATGTCTTTGCTCTGACTTAAGGCAGTCAGAGCAGACACTGTCATGCTGCACTGTAATCTGTCTTTCCTCATTCTCTGGCTCAAAATTGATGCTACTGATATCACCGTATAACTCCACACTGGCAAGAAGAGAGTAGGGCCCGGGAAAAGTCTTACTCCCATATCATTTTTTTCAAAAACTGATTGATGCATATTTGTTCACCATTCTTCCAATTGGACTGCAGATTATGTCAGGATTTCATCCTTTTAATAAATCTGTCTCACATTTAACAATCACTGGGTAAATAACACCTTCTTAAGCAAATATAATGCATCTGTGTCCATTTCTTTATCTTTTTTCTATCTGGTTTTTGTTTGCTTGCTTTTGTTTGGGAGCCACACCTTGCAGTGCTCAGGGCTTACTCCTGACTCTGCATTCAGGGATCACTCCTTGCAGAGCTCAGGGGACCATATTATTTCTTGGCATACATGTGGAGGAGAGCAGCAGAGTCACACCAGTTCAGCTGTGTTAATAGGAAGAGAGGCTTTTCTTTCTCACTGCTCTGGAGAAGGGATGCAAGAAAAGAAATAGATGGAGAATGGAGTTAAGAAGGAAAGTGGGTGACACTCTCAGCAGAGACCAGACTACAGTTCTGTCTCTCATGACACAGGGATGGCCACCCAAAAACATATGCTAGAGTCCTTAGCTGCCTTGCCCTGTAGAAACTTTCAAGGAAAGGCTGATTTCAGCACCCAGGCACAAGTCCCAGCCCCAGATGTATGTTCTAAGTAAATTTATTTAACTATCTCTATGGCTCCAATTCTTCATTTGCAAATTCATCCAAATATGTATCTAGAAGAAATACAGGCTATACTAATGTACTTAATATTAATAAAGATATATATATATATATGACTTCAGGAAGACTTGTACATAAATGTTCATGGGTGGGGAGGTGTAGAAAGATAGCACTGGAAGCAAGACTTGCCTTGTATATGCTAATCCAGGTTTGATCTCTGGTACCACATATGGTCCCCCCAAGAACCACCAGGGGTGATCCCTGAGCACAGAGCCAGAGTAAGTCCTGAATAATACCAGGTATGGCACAAAAATAAGTAAAATAAATGTTGATAATAGCTTTATTCATCATAGGCAAAGACTGGGAACAACCCAAATATCCATCACAGATGAGCTGATAAACGATGATAGTTCGGTATAGTGCAATGCAATACTTGCAATATTACATTACAATTTTAAAAACAGAAACAACAATAAACTCATATGTGCATTAATACTACAGGGGAACTGACCATTTATTTACTTAAAATAAGCATATATATATGTAGATATATAGAGATAGATGTAGATCTATCTCTATATATACTATATATAATGATATATGAGGCCTTGGGTTCTGTCCCCAGCATACACACACACAAATCCAGAATGTGAAGTATATATTGAAGAGTGAAAACTTTAGTTTGTTTTTTTGTGGGAAGAGATATTATTTAATATGATTTACATATCTACTTATATATGTATATAATTTCTGATGTCATATTTTGGGGTTTGTCCTGGCAGTGCTTAAGGAATCATATGGGACGCTGGGGATCAAACCTGGGTCAGGCATATACAAGGCAAATGCCCACTGTACTATTGCTCCAGCCCCTAATTTTTATTTTTAAAGTGTCTTTGTGAACAAGAGAGGAAAAAGGATGACAGTATAATAAAATATTAAGAGACCACCTCAGTATCCAAGTCACAGGTGACAGTGACCTGGATGAGGTGTAACATTGGAGGTGGCAAAAGACAGGGGGGGCTTTGGGAGTGAAGGTTACCTGCCAGGGAGGAATGCAGGAAACTCTGAGGAAAAATTTAAAAAGTAATTTTTAAACTCTAAGCACCTGAGAAGTATTACTTAGCATCATCTGAAATAGCACCTGAATACTACTTAAAATATTTAAAGATAAAAACATAAGAGGAAGACCAGGAATGGGGATGTAGCTCAGAGGGACAGCACTTGTCTTACATGTGCCAGGTTCAAGGAGCAACCACTGATACTGCAAAAATTAGCCAATTAGAGAAATCTGCCCAGAATCTTCAAAGGGCCAGAAAAGCCCTAGGTCCTCAGCCCATGAGCCTAATGCCAACTCCTCTTTGGGAAGAGATGAGTCAGCATCCCTCAGCAGAACAGGGCACCATGGCTCTTTAGGGCCAAGAAATGCGAGCGGGTCTCATCGTCCCAAGTAAGCTAAGGTAAGAGAAGCAGAACTGAGCACAGTGTTAAAATGAACTTAAGAGCAACCCTGTTGTTCCAGGCTCCCATCTCTCTGGTCTCAAAGTCATTACTAGGGGAGGATGTCATCAAAACTCTTGTAAAGATTAGCCACTGGAGCAGGCAGGAGGACAGCTCAGGCTCAATTCTGAATGCCCAGTCACCACACACCTGCAGCCCGTTTTCACTTTCCCAGCACAAAGAGTTTTTATTTGCAGAGCCAAAAATGAATCCGATGGGTCAGCTCGAGATACTGTCAAAGCAAGTCAAATAGAGGTCCAGGGAATTGGCCAGAGAACACCTGGCCACAATCCCTTTATTATTGCCAGTCTGAGATCACAAGCGGCTAATCACGCCGCTATGAGTAAAGTCCCTGCACCAGGATTGCACTGCATCCCGCCCAGCACTCAGCATTCCTCAACATCCAGATCTCCTGGGATCCCACTGCCCTTGATCCTCGGTGGTGGATCTAAACAAGTCCATTATTAAACTTATTCTCCCAAAAGTCAGGCTCGAGGCATTGACGAGTGGGGCTACTGGTCACTTAGTCAGGATTTGGACTCTCCATGCTCCTATGACTCGAATCTGCCAGAGAGAAGGAAACAATACAGAAGCCAGACCTGCTGCTGCTGAGATATAAAGTGTCAGTTTAAGTCTTGGTGCCCCTTTCCTTATGGACTGGCATTTACTTATTTATAGGCTACACTGGCATAAAAAGAGCCAAGACACAGTCTTCCTCACAGTGTCATTTGCCATCTGGTCCAATACAAGTGTGTTAATATCATCCATGCCAAATAATTTTCATCTAAAAAGATCCAAAACGTGATAAGCTTTAATGGTGATGAAAGAATAGAGATGCAGTTAAATGCAGTTAACATTAGCAAAGTGTGTACCCTGTAACTTTACTTCAAAATAGTAACTACAGATTAGTGGAAAGAGATTGTTAAAATATTCATAGAGGAATTACAAATTTATTATAAATTTCTCATAATATTTAGAAAGACTACTGCTCATTTAAATTGGTACTATAAGATAACAGTAAAAACAAAAATGAAGAAAGTTGAAGGCCTGGGAGTGAACTAAAGAATTTGAGTGCATGCTTTTCACATAAGAGGCCTGAGTTCCAGTCCTGTCTTTGCATGGTTCCCCCATCAGGTGCGATCTCCAAGTCCTGAGTGAGGAGTAGCTCCCAGCACTACTGGGCCTGGCCCAATTAAGAAGAATCTGGCAGCCCTGACATATAGGTTGATATAGAGAGGCATATAGATCACTATGGGAGGAACACGATGCCAAGGTCACACTGATGCATATAATCTTACCAATTATCATCCAGAGTGCAGTTAACATTTGCAAAGTACATATCTAACAGGGCAGGCTTCTATTTATGTTTGCAGTTGTTAAGGAATTATTTTCAGGTCATTCAAGAACAGAACTTAATTTATTTTATTTATTTTTGGGGGGGCTACCCTCAGCTGTGCTCAGGAACCACTCTAGGTTCTCTACTCAGGGATCACTCCTGGTGGGATTCAAGGGATCATACATGGCCCTAGGGTTCAAATGCAAATCAACTGCATGCAAGGCAAGTGTGAATTAAAAAAAAAACAAAACTGCTATACTGGTGCCTAAATAACCTAGGTCTGATACAGGGCAGAAAAGTTCTTTTTTAAAATATGTAGACATGTATGTGCTGCAGACACCACACATGATGAGGAAGCAAAGGCAGAGGGAGCCAACAGACAGGTCAGGTAGACCATAGAGGAAAAGGATGGGACACAAGTCACTTCTACTTCGTAAAGAGACCTCCTAGAGAATCCGAGAATGAAGCCCAAACCATAAAGAATCATTCCTCTCCAAAAAACACACCCACACTCTTTTATTAATCAATGATGCTGCTAGAGCTAAATTCCCAAAAGTCTCGCCTCCGACCCCTGTGTTATAACTACCCACCTATAATTTATTAGATACAAAGTGAAAGAGAAATTAAATGTTGCTTTGGTCCCTGGAGAGAAAACTTAGGATAAACTACCGAACAACTTCCATAGGACTTGAAAGAAAGTTCTGCTTTTGAGATGTCAAAGTGAGTGGGGAGGTTTGCAAAGTATATATACCTGAGGCTCAATCCCAGCAGTTTAGAAGACTTCTACCAGTGCTCTGGGAATCTGCCTGTCTGGGAAAGCAATTCTCCCAGGGTTGAGGAATAGAATCCAAGATGCTAGCTCAGGGCATTACAAAGGAAGCTTCTGCTGCTTTTGTTAAAGCAAATCTCCCTTCAGTCAAGGCAGAGCTCAAGCTGATAATCTAGTCCAAAATGACACCTCTTAAAATGAGTTGGGTATATAGTGTTGATATCTTTATCATTTATTCTGCTCAACTCCAGTGACCTACCACATACATTGAAATTTCAGACACCACTGAATCACCAGATTTTAAAAAGCCATTCTCAAATCTGCTAATAGTAAGCTTCCCCAGCAAGAGCCTAGTGCTTCTTATATAACAGATACAACTAAGAACTCCTTACATAAACTTAGAACTACAGCTTTGGTGAATAGCTTTTGATGAACTATGATGTACCATAACAATCCATCATTCTAATTATTGTTTTAGAGATAGCAACTTCTTTTATTTTGCTTGACAGTCTAACTACAAAGTTGATGCTCATGGAAGTAAGTGAATTCATAAAACAACAAAACTTAATATTACATTTGGTCAAATTTTTTCATGTAAGCAAAATAAATTGATCTCTCCTTTTCCTTATGCAATATGACAATAAAACTAGTTGATTATTTTCAGCTTCCTTCTCTCACCTTTACCTATAAATAGCTCAGCTGTGGCAATCCCAGGTCCACTTGTCTTTGTCACTAGCTCTGTTGGATACCAAAATGATGCAAAATGGATTCTACCTTCCTATAGGTCTAGGAAGGAAAAATGGGACAAAGAAATTGAAAGGGGAGAAAATAGATGATAAATTCCTATCTATTCTCATCAGTCTAAATACTTGGGTTCCATCAACTTCTCTAACTCATTATATAAATTTATTATTATTACTAATAAGTATCATCTATTGCATTTTTACTATATGTCAGCTACTTTCACAAAAAAAGCAGAAAGGAGCAATGGGTAGAGAACTTGATCAAAGCAAGTAATGCCAAGTATAATACAATGGCTACTTCTAAACAATCTCTGAGCCAACCCCTTACATAGTCACTCTGCACTGGGGTCTATGCTATGGAGTTTATACATAGTTTTAATCTTCTTATACACACATTCCTCACGGAAGAGCCTGGCAAGCTCCCTGTGGCGCATTCGATATGCCAAATACAGTAACAATAACAGGTCTCATTTCCTTGACCCTGAAAGAGCCTCCAATCATTGGGAAAGACAAGTAAGAAAAGGCTATCTCACGGTGATTCAATAAAAATTTAATTTTTTTTTTAAACAATCCAAAAAACAAAAAAAAGGCTGCTAAAAATCTCAGGGCTGGGATGAATGGAGATGTTACTGGTGCCTGCTTGAGCAAATCGATGAACAATGGGATGAGAGAGATACAGTGATACAGTGATACACACATCCTATTTTCAAGATAGCACATCATATTCTCAAAATAAAAACATGATGTGTACATAACCATTTCCTTCCTACTGAAAAAACTGAGTTTTAGAGGTGTTAAATGTCTTAAAGTTTTCTAGCTATAATTTTACTTTGATATGTTCTTACTATCATTATTTCTTCTATGTCATTACATCTGTTCATTTGTCCTCACCTACATTTGCTTTCTCACTTGTTAATAATAATAACAGCATTAACATCAACTGAAATTTGAATAGCACATTACAAAGCATGTTATAATACTTTATTGTTATCCTCATGACACTACTGTGAATAGGAATAATAATTTTTCTGCTAAGAAATAAAGCCACCAGAGCTTAGCTGAGGTAATATAAATTGTTTGAGGTCAAGCATCTAGTAAGAGACAAAAATGAGACTATGACAGTCTTCACTCAAATCCTGGGCTCTTTCCAACAAACTATACAGCTTCACTTAGGATCAGCAAACCTCATTATAGGCATGACTCACAAATCTATACTTCCAGTCTTTATCTATCTCTGAAATTCAGGCACAACTCTGCTATCCATCTGCTGGGCATCTCCATCTGAATGCCCTAAGTGAAGGTCTTATTCTTTTGTTTCTCCCCACAGTATCTACTATTGATCTGTGATAATGTGGAAGACATATGTAACTGTTTTGAATAAGTAAATTAGGATTTTACAGATTGAAAAAAGGAAAGTTCACTGACCAGGCTCTTCCATGAAGAATGGCTGGGACAAAAACAGAGTAGGAAGTGGGAGAAACCAGATGAAAGGAGGCTATTTTTCATTTTGTTTTGTTTTTATTTTAGAAACATACCCCGTTTTTCTCAGGGCTGACTCGTGGCTCTACTTAGAGATCACTCCTGATGCTGGTTGGGGATCCTATATGATGCCAGGGAATGAAGTACACTTGGCCTCATGCAAGGCAAGCCCATGGCTGCAATTCCCTAGCTATTTCTTTCTTGAAGCTTCAGTAACAAAGGACCTCTTTGGAGCCAGCTACAAAGAGAGCAATACTACAGAGTACCTAGACATTCTGGGTGTCTCTTGACTGAGTTAAAGACACTTTAAGATCCCATAAGGAACTATTACAGTAGAAGAGAAACATGGACAAACATATGGCGTGGTTGATCTTTTGATATTCACAATAAGATTCAACCCATCCTAATACTTAATGTCAATGTGAATATGCAGTGCCCAGACCTCTGTTTTATCATCTTCTGAGTGGGGAGTAACATACATGAGACTGATAGGTTGCTACGTAGGGTATTGATTGTATCATGCCAAATCTGACTCTTTTGACATTTAAGCTAGAAAACTTCCCATTTAAATATTGGAAAGACAGCCTTCCCCAGTCCAGTGCTTCTTTAGGAGGGTTGAAGGATGGCAAGTCTGCCAAAACTAGCAAATGGCCTGGTCCTGGCTGTCAGTGGTGTGGTGAATGCTGCTGAAAGGCTGTGCTGTCACAGACTGGTCAATGACGTCCGTCTGTTCCACTTGTGAATTGCTAAGCAAATTGAGGATCATATAAAGGGCACTCTTCCAGGTGAACCTAGATATAAACTAGTTCCATCTTCTTATTTTCAAGAGCCTCTCTGAGAGTTTCTGTGAACTCTTCCTGTCCCCTTTCTTCAAGTCACACTCAGGAAGCTGATGACATCAACACCAAAAGAGGTCTGTAGATAAAACTAAAGGCCTTGCGTTCACATTCACGCAAGAATGCAAGAACAGTAGGATGAAGTGATCCTTGACACTGAGAAGTTTTCCCTTTTTGTAAAGACATTCTCCTTGACAAAATGCAAAAATGCCTCTTGATATTTCCCTTCAGGTGGGTTTGAGGCATCACATTTGGCCTTAGTCAAGTGTTTGCATTTAATGTGAGCACTTACAGGAAGAAAGACAAACAGAACACAACGCTGGTTTGGAAGACTGAAAGGCAGACCTGATTTGAAAGAGACAGAGTATGTGGATGGAAACACTAACAAATGGGCTTCTTACTACCTTGTTTCTTTACATGTGACTTCTTGGCAGATGCTGCAGAGATTGACTTGAACAGCTGCAAGGTAAAATTCATTCCTAAGGGATTCTCTCATGTCACCTGAATCTTAGGCAATGTGATGGTAAAAATTTGTCTTGGATAATGACAATAATACACATTAACACTTGCATTTGCTAATTTTTCTCACCCTAGAACTCAAACCACTTGACAGAGATACAAGAGTGGCCTTGTGAGATTATGACAACCTTCCCTTTGGTTTTTCAGTCTTCAGATAAATAACTGTTCCACCTGGGTTTCAAAAAATCTTTGAAATGCAAGAGACATAGTGTTCCATTTCTCAGGGTTATACAGTTAAAAAATTTTCTCTTCTACAAGAAGCTATATCACTCCTACCAGGAAAGAATTTTCTGCTGTATGAATTTTATAAAAATGAGTTGAGTTCTTATAGAATAAGCTGGCTTCTGAAGTGTATGACCTGACCCTGGCATAAAAAAAATTGCCACAATTACCACCAGACCTTCTGGGAACTGGAAGAAGTTTCCTCTGAATTAATGGAGGGAGTAATTCCCACCATGAGCTTGGCCCAGGCAAACCTGGAAGATTAGTGAAATATTTCTAACCCAGTTTTGATCCAGTAGCAAGTATAATTTGCTCTGCCTATTAAATTCCACTTCATTTTTGGTTTTCTTTTTGTTTTTTTGTTTTCTGTTTTCTTTTTGGGTCATACCCGGCAATGCACAGGCATTACTCCCGGCTCTGCATTGAGGAATTACTCCTGGCAGTGCTCAGGGGACCATATGGGATGCTGGGAATTGAATCAGAGTCGGCCGGGTGCAAGGCAAACACCCTACCCACTGTGCTATCGCCCCAGCCCCTCCCGTCCATTTTCACAGGGACCACCATTCAAGTCACTCTCTCACCTTTCTATCACAATTACTTCCTCAGTTATTTCCTTGCTCATCTCTTGTTTCCCTGGCTCTACATGTCATCAAGAATAATGCCTTCAGTAAAGAGATCAAGCCATATCAATATGTTCCCTAAAATCCTTTAGTTTCATCCCTTGGCAAATAGAGTAACATGGGAATTCCTTACAATAGCAAAACTTGAATGTGATGGTACAGTGCTATTTTCCCCATGGCTAAGTTATGTTTGCTTGTACATATTTTCTAGAAAAGACCCAGTTACAACTTTAACATTGATTCAAATATCATGATGAATGGATAAAAGCAATAACTGCTCTATACATATTAAAAGCTAACTGCACTAGTCAACTATGAACCTCAGTGAGAATACCAAATACTTTCTCACAAAAATGTTTTTGCTTGTGCATATTATATACACTACTAGCTTCCTGGGTACAAGACCCAAGTTAACTTAGAGAAATATCATTGTCTTTCTTCGGGCTTTTATTTTTGAGTGGACCATACTTGAAAGTATTCGGGGTGAAGGGGGCATATACTCTGTGGACATTATACCATGATTGGCTGCATACAGGTAAGCACCTTAATAATTATACCTTAATGAACAATTTCTTTAGCCCCACGATTGTCTTTTTTTAATTGAATCACCGTGAGCTACAGTTACAAAACTTTCATGTTTGAGTTTCAGTCATGTAGTGATCAAACACTCATCCCTTTACAACCACTGTACATTTTCCACCACCAATGTCCCCAGTTTCCCTCCCCTCACCATGCCACCGCTCCCTCTGTCTCTATGGCAGACAATTTCCCTCTTACTTTCTCTCTACTTATGGGTATTATGGTTTGCAATACAGATAGTGAGAGGCCATCATGTTCGGTCCCTTACCTACTTTCAACACATCCCAAACTATCCCTCCAACCATCATTGACTCAGTGATCCCTTCTCCATTCCAGCTGCCTTCTTCCCCAGCTCATAAGGCAGGCTTCCAACCATGGAACAATCTTCCTGGTCCTTGTCTCTATTGTCCTTGGGTTTTAGTCTCTTATTATAATATTTTATATTCCACAAATGAGTGCAGTCATTCTATGTTTGCCCCTCTCTTTCTGACTCATTTCACTTAAGGCCCCAAAAGCTAGGAATGAAAAGAGCCAGAAGTAAGTCCCAAATGTTCAGGTTTCTCAGCACCTACTTCCAACTGCTTCAAACAACTTAGGTTAGCAAGAGAAAACTCCAAAGGGTGGGGATGGCTCAACAGTAAGAATCTAGACAGTGGTTTCCAAACTTACTTGACATAAAGTTTTTAAAAAGTAACTCCCTGGAAAAAGTCTCACTGGAATGTTAGCATTTTTAAGCAAATGGAAAGTGCCTATCCCCAACTGCAGCCAAGATTAGTACCCACCCCACCATCCCCCACCCAACCACAGATCAGTCCATACCGCTCCCTGGGAATAGTATGACCCACTTTAAAAGACAATTAATTCTAAGAGTTTTTCTAACCAATTTTGGATCACACCCAACAGTGCTCAGGAGACCAGGCTGAAAAAAGGAATCAAACCCAATGTTCCAGCATAAAAAGCATGCCCTCCAGCCCATTTAGCTATCTGCCTGGACCCATACTAAATTCTAAACCATGTGTCATCAACATAGGAAAGAGAAAGCCCTGATCCCATCAGAACAACTTATCTTGTCTACCACCAGATGCTTCAACTCCAATATTACTCCTTTAGAATTAAGAAAATGATGACAAATCTAACTGTACATTAATTCTTAAAGACTTAAAAAATACAAGCTATAGAATGGAATAAAACTTGGCAAAACTCATCTCTGGTCCAGGACCTATATTCAGAAGATAAAAAAAAAACTCTTAGAACTTAGTAATGGACCAGAACCATAGTCCAAGGGTTAAGGTACTGACGTTGCATCCTGCCTACCACAGTTCAATCCCTGGCACCACTTATGGTCCTTCAAGAACTGCCATGGGTCACTCCTAATCACAGAGCCAAGAATAGCCCCTAGGCACCACTAGGTATGCCCTCCACAAACTCACAGCAGAAAGAAAACAACCATTCAATAACAGACAAACCAGGCGATTATTCAAGACTAGAGCATTAGAATTGCCTGTGGAAACCCTAATTGATCCCCAGCACTGTATGACCCCCTGGCATCACCAGTTGTGGCTCTCAAGCAAAAAATATCCAATAACAGGAGAGGCTGAAGATAGTACAGATGTCTGACTAGACACAGGTTTAGCATGTGTGAGCCAAGAGTTTGATCTCTAGTACATTATGGCTCTTCAACTACTATCAAATGTGGCCACAGTGACCAAAGTCCCTTATAGATAAACCAGCCGCTTCCGGAGATAACTCCAGCCCCCCACACTTCTGAGTGTGGTCCCTATTAAAGAAATATGAAAACAGGACTGCAGCGATAGTACAGTGGCTAAGGCATTCGCTTTGCACTCGGCAGACCTGGGTTCAATTCCCAGGATCCCATATGGTCCCCCAAGCACTGCTAGGAGTAATTTTTGAGTGCAAAGCCAGGAGTAACCCCTGTGCATTGCTGGGTGTGACCCAAAAAGCAAATATATGTATATATGTACACATATATACATATATACATATATATGGGCTGGAGCGATAGCACAGCGGTAGGGCATTCACCTTTCACGCAGCCGACACATTTCAATTCCTCCGCCCCTCTCGGAGAGCCCAGCAAGCTACCGAGAGTATCGAGCCTGCACGGCAGAGCCTGGCAAGCTACCCATGGCATATTGGATGTGCCAAACACAGTAACAAATAAGTCTCACAATTGAGAGCCGTTACTGGTGCCCACTCGAACAAATCGATGAGCAATGGGATGACTGTGACAGTGACAGTGATACCTATATATAATTAAAAATAGATAAAGTATTTGAATCACTTGTAGTCCTGTTGATCTTCTATTTGCTCAAGCGGGCACCAGTAACATCTCCATTTGTCCCTGTTGCGAGCCAGTGTAGCCCAATGATACCTGCTCGCTCCAGGAACAGAAAGGGCCTCAAATCGTTCACTCAAAGATTTGACGAAGAAATCTAACCATCTAGTTGGTGGGCGGCCATGAGGTCTTCTGACGTCCCGTGGAATCCAGTCTGTAACAGCTCTAGTCCAACGGTCGTCTCTGAATCGCATTACAAAAGTATTTGAATAGTCACTTTAAAATATATGTATAGATGATGAAAGTCATATAAAAATTCAACATAATTTGTCAGTGGGGAACTGCAAATTAAAACAATAAGATGCCACGACACATCTACAAGAATAGTTAAATCCAGAATATTGTTTTATCAAATCCAAGCAAGAAAAGCAAGCAACAGGATTCTCATTGCTTGGAAATGCAAAGTGGGCAGACACATTGCAAAGCACTTTGGAAACTTCTTGCAAATTGAACATTGTCTGACCACACAATCCAATATTCACTATTCATAATATTTGCCTAAATCGAAGCCTTCTGTCTACACAAAAACCTGTACTGTTTCTAGCAACTTTTTAAACATAATTGTTGAAACTAGAAGCTACCAAAGATGTGCTTCCATAAGTGAAAACATGGCTGGAGGGAAATCACGGTGGGTAAGGAAGTTTCATTGCATCTGGTGGCAATAGCTGTGACCCTGGTTCAAATCCCTGGTACCACATATGCTCTCCTGAACAACACAAAGGGACATTCTTGAGCACCGAGTCAGAAATCACCTCAGAACACTGCAAGGTCTGGCAATTGCCCTTTAAAAACAAAACTCATAAGGAATTAAAGAGTAAAACAAAACCAAGCCTATGATATATTCATCCAGTGGAATATTATTCAGTATAAAAAGTATGTCCAAAAGATGGTGGCTTCACAGTGGCAAGTGATACAGCTAGTGGACACTGCAGCTCTCAGCTCTCTGAACAGCCGATGGGGTCATAAAATTTCTACGTGAGTGAATGTGGATGCCCCTTGGAAATGCTCTCTCCTGGAGAGCGCCATTAAACGAAACCGACTGATTGCCCACCATGGAGTACCAGTCTGGAGTGGCACTGTGAGAATAACGGCAGCGTGGCTGGAGCTAACAGAGCTACCACAGCTCTCCACGCTATGGACAGCAGCAGAGTTTTAATGTGTCTGAATAAGGCTCTTTGGATCCCACGTGGCACCACCAGGAAGCACAGGTCCTGAGAATTGACGGGGCACCCCAAGTTCCCACCATGGGGCCTCGGTGATTTGCCACCAGTGGGTGGCCCCACCATAATTTCTTCCCCAGAGCAGCCTGCTCTACCCACAACATATTATGAAGAAAAATCTCCCTGAGTGCTAACCATCTGGGGACCCAGGACAGGGGTTGCCCCCATGGGCAGGCTCTGCTCTATGGCCCACCCAGAGCATCTGAGCAGAAAATGGTAGCAGCCCTGGTCCTGGTCCTGGTCCTGGTCCCTGCCAGAGTCAGTGCTGCCATTACCACTGGGACCAGGGATCATGGTGCTACCAGCAAGTCAACCTGGACTCACAGGCTGAGTGCATCAACAACCTGATGGTACTTTCAGGCTTCCTGATACCCCAAAATTGCTACTATGCCTTTGGCCAGACTCCAACAACTCGGGACCAAATGTCCCAAGAAATTAAACCCCCCAAAGTTAAGTATATGGGAGCCACACCCACCTCTGGCTCAGTCATACAACTCATTTATCAGCCTTGCTTCAGAGACCCAAAAATAAATCTCAAAAGAGATCAAAAGCCACAGTTAATCTCACAAAGCTGAACAGATAGGGGTACATCAGAGCGGGGCAGGTTATCCCAGTGCCTTCCCAAACAGAGCCAACAGCCAATTGCTCCCACAATCCAAAACCCCAAGAGAGAGAAAGAGGAAAGGTACCTGCCATAAGGCATGTGGGGGTGGGGAATTGTAGGAGGGGTGATGGGTATCTGGGAACATCAGTGGTGGTAAATATACACTGGTGAAGGAATAGCTGTTGGGACGCTGTATGACTTAAACCCAATAATGAATAGCTTTGTGATGGTCTATCTCATGGTGATTTAATCTAAAAAAAGGGGGGGAGGTATGGCCACAAAACCATACAATGTCATAGTTCATGTTGCCAGTGAGAGAAGTCAGTATAAAAAGGTTCCTGACTGTATGATTTTAACTATGGGACCTTCTGGAAAAGGTCAGAGAGAAGCAAGAATTTAGAAGAAGAGGGAGAGGTGGGAGAGAGATGAAGCAGAGAACATTTTCCCCTCTGTTGTGACTGTTGACACAGATTCTCATACATGCTCACTAGGGGTCACATATCCGCCTGCAGTGTTCATATACTCTGCCACTGTGAGAGTGTTCATACACTCTGCCACTCTGACATGCGAGAAGGACACTCACATGTCCTTCTCTCCCGGAAGGGAGCATAACAGGACACATACCATAACCATGCACTGGGCCCTGCACCAGGCTGTCTGACACAATGCTTGCAAGAAGTGGTCTTGCTATCAATGTCAATACATGCAAACATGCTTGGCAGCTGCACAGGCATATTCTGGCTGAAGTACTTGCACAGGTGCTCATCAGATAGTGACCACCTGGGCACAGGGCTCAATTCTCATTGTGAAGCTTGAATGCTGGGGAGGTCACACACTTTTAGTTACGGTGTTCACACACACTTGGAGATCACACATACTCTGCTGGGTGCCAGGACCCTAAACAGCAGAGTCACTGGGCCCTCTTGGCACATGTGGGTGGCACAGGGATGGAACTTAGGACTCATGCTTGCAAAACAGGCATCTTTTGCCACTGAGTCATCCCCCAGGTCCCAACGGCATTTTTGGAGTAAAAAAACTATTCTGCCTGACACTATAACGGTGGACATTACACACCTGTCCTTGTAACAACTGTTCAAAAAGTGAGCCTAAATGCATGAGAATTTTTTAAATCATTTAGGTGAATTAGAAACATCAGGAAAGAATTAAGACTTTGATGGGAGAATCCAACCAGTTTATAAACATAGGATACAACTTCTCTGACTGGAGAGCGGGAAAAATGCTAACCTAAGTAACTTTGGAGGAGAACGCAGTCTACAAGACTCTAGGCAAAATGAATAGCACAAAGCTCTGCACTAGAGTTGATTTAGTTGTTTCCCACTGGGCTTTGGGTTAACAATTCTGCTCTGTGCGCTATATATACTGCTACCTATGTACATATTGCTATCTATGTAGACTGGGACTGAACAATTAAGTCATTGGATGGTGGATGGTGGAAGCAGGTTTCTCCCTGTGGGAGTGGAATTTTTAAGTAAGCAAAGGGAGAAGCTTAGAATAATTCATGTGGTTAATGTATTAGACCTGGAGACATCAATAAGCACTCATATTTAATTTAATATAGATCTAGGTTGTTACATACAGAAATATTTATAGACACATGCATATGCAAAGGCTACTCTATACTGTGTATTTCTTTGCTCTGTCAGTTGAAAGTACTTAAAACAGCAGTAGCAACAAGCACACTTACAATCCAGAACTCAGTTTCTATACTGGTCTATACTTTCTACTAAAAGAAGTGGCTACCTGTTGGACTAGAGTAGAAATACACAACATGTTTTATGACAGGAAGTAAAAGTGTTACCTAGCTACAATATATAAGCCACCTCTGGCTGCGCCAGATAATCTTGTCATCGGTCACGATCCAGAGTCACATGTCCTTCCCTCACGGAAGGGAGCATAACACGACACAGGCCATAATCATGCGGCTGGGCCCTGCACCAGGCTGTCTTTCAGGGCGCCCTGGAAAGGGGCGGGTGAGATCCCTCCCTGCCCCAAAGGACCCAGCCCCGGAAGCCAAAAGCCTCCAGAACTCAACCACTGCCATGCTCATGGCCACTCTCCGAGCCTAGTCCTAGACAGAGAGAACACAACAATTCATACTTTATACCACCCATACTCCAAGAGTACTGAACCACATTTGATGGGGTTTAAAGTAAGAGACAACCAGTCTTAGAGGGAAATATATATATATATTTACATATATATGCATATATATATATATGGGCTGGGCTGGAGTGATAGCACAGCGGTTGGGCATTCGTCTTTCACGCAGCCAACCTGAGTTCAATTCCTCCGCCCCTCTCGGAGAGCCCGGCAAGCTACCGAGAGTATCGAGCCGGCGCAGCAGAGCCTGACAAGCTACCCATGGCATATTCAATATGCCAAAACAGTAACAAATCTCACAATGGAGACATTACTGGTGCCTGCTCGAGCAAATTGATGAGCAACGGAATGATAGAGATACAGTGACAGTGACATATATGTGTATATATATATATATTTGTGTATATTATATATACATATAATATATATAAGCACACAAAGCTCAGCTTGTACAAACATGTTAGTGATCTCTTATAGAAGGGTTTAATGGCCCCTGTGTGAAATACAATAATCTTCACACTCTTTCCTCTAAGGAAAACTTTTTGGAATACTTTCAGCGGTTTTTCATAACAATAAAAAAATAACTTATTTTGGTTTTGCTTTGGGGCAGGGGTTGGGGTTCAGGATAGAAATATCCGAAATATGGTGAAATGTGGGATGGTGTAATGGTGGTTGGGATTGGTGTTCAAATATTAAATGCAATCAAATATTGTGAACTACTTTATAAAATAAAATTAAAAAATTTTTTAAATTAAGTAAAAAGGAAGTTAAAAGATTTGTTTTACGATACTAACAAACAGATCATCCTAATGTAACATGTTAACAATGGAAAAACCTGGGCTCGGAGAGGTAGTACAGATGTTGCCTACAGCCAGCCCCTGTTCAATCCCAGCACCACATACAGTCCAGTGAGCACCAGCAGAAGTGAACCTCTGAGCACAGAGCCTATAAAAAAACCCTGAGCACAGCCATGTGTGCCCACCACCCAGAAAAAACAAACAAACGACAAAACAAAACAAAAAACCGGAAAGTTCAGGGGAGGGACATTATAATGGGGGTTCTGAACAAATTGCCCACCTTTTACTTGAAGATCTGAAACTTATAAAAATAGAACTATTAGTTGGAAAAATCAACAGTACTAACTTTTGTTCTAATGTGCTGCTTTTTGTTTGTGTGTTTGTTTGTTTTGCTTTTTGGGTCACACCCAGTGATGCACAGGGGTTACTCCTGGGTCTGTACTCAGGAATTACTCCTGGTGGTGCTCAGGGGACCATATGGGATGCTGGGAATCGAACCCGGGTCGGCCGCATGCAAGGCAAACACCCCATCTGCTGTGCTATTGCTCCAGCCCCTAATGTGCTGTTTTTAACCCTTACCATAAAAGCAAAGTTTCTGCCTCCTCTTTCTGGTATCCTACAAAGACAGGGTCACAGGAGAACCTATCTACCATTTGTTTTCTATGTCAACAGGATTTCTAATCATGTCAAGCTACTCTCCCAAGGAAGGGCATTCTGAAGTTTTGGAACTTTGACAACAGCATGTCAATTATTACATATGAATGTCAGTATCAGAAATATTTCCCTAGATACACATGTTCAAATAAGGAAGAGCTCAATATACACTTGAAGTGTTGTCATGAAAATATCTCTAGAAGCATTTTCAGCAGTCACGGGATTCTGGAAGTCTGAAAACCCTGAGCATTCTCAGGAGGTTATCTCACTCAACCTTCCATCTATTGCAGAAACGCTCCCTGGATCCCACCTGGTGGTTACGAGTAGTGCTGGCTGGAAATAATGACTGCAATACCTCATAAGACAGCTGTTACAGTCTTATAAGGGTTTTGTTGTTGTTGTTGTTGCTGATATTTCAAAAAAAAATATAGAAGCTGCTTAAATTACAGAACAACTGTTCAATGACATACTGAATAGCAAATTTAATGCTTTGCCTAGCACAATGCATGCCATAAACTGGTTACTCAGTAAATATTTATTGAATACATAATTTGAATGTTGGGAGTGGGAAGACAGACTCTGAGCCATTCTTCTATCTGTATTTGTGCTCCTGTTCTTAGGGCACTATGCATAGTTACATACAGGGAAATGTCACAATTATCTGGAAGGGAAAAAGTAACTGATTAGAAACAAGAACCATGAGTCTGCTCTGGTTGTGCTATTTGTCAGCCTGACAAGATATCTCACATCTTTGAACTCCTCTTTGCTACTTATAAAATAAAGGGAGGATTTGGAAGGTGAATGTCAGCAAAACTATTCTAAAAATGATCTATTGACCAGGATTTATGAAATGCTGTATCACATTGTCATCACTGTATCACTGTCATCCCATTGATCATTTATTTGCTCAAGTGGGCGCCAGTAACATCACCATTCATCCTGGCCCTGAGATTTTAGCAGCCTTTCTTTACTCGTTCTTCCCAGCAGTGCCACATTGGAGACTCTTTCGAGGTAAGGGAAATCAGACCCATCATTTTTACTGTATTTGGCATATTGAATATGCCACAGAGAGCTTGCCAGGCTCTGCCATGTGGGCAGGATGCTCTCGGTACCTCGCCAGGTTCTCTGAGAGGGAGGACTAGGCTATAAGAGGTCGCATGGCCCATTTGTGGCCACATGCTTCCGGGAGTGTTGTTTTATAGTCTCTGGATCTTGGCCATTGATGGGATTACACGGCCACTGCTTGTGGGTGTGGCTGCCAAGCTACTAGAAAATTTGGGATCCGGATGGAGGAGGCCCAGTCCCTATCTGAGCAGGCTCGAAGATCTCAGCTCCGGATCCCACACACCTGGGTTCCTCTGCCGTGTCCTTCATGCGTGAGGCTCATCATACTTAACTAGTAGATTGTCATACTTAACTAAGACTCTGGGTGTTTTGATTACAATTATTATATCTGTGTGATTGATGTTTTGGTCTCTTATGTTTTTTGTATCAAGTTAAATCTCACACCTCTACCACTTCAGCTTTCTGATGAGGAATGGTTTGATAACTCATTTGAAAGTAGAATGACATGAAAGAGATACTTCTGTTAAAATAAACCATCTTCAAATATTTATATTTTCATCCTCATATTAAGTCTTTCACTCAGAACCAATTCTTAAAGTTAGAATTAAATAGAAACATTCGAGAAAGGTTTTGAAATCAGCAATCTTAAGAACCATCCAGAAAAGCTCTCTGCCTAGAAAAAAAAATAAATGCATAATTTTGTTATATGAACTAGCTAATTCCAAAATGTATTTTGTAAAAGAAAATTGTCTGCTAAAAATTAACACATAAAAACATGCAAGCAGCAAGCTAAAAACTTCATTAGAAAAATTTAGAAAATTTAGGACAGTAGGATCCAGTCCTGGTAGGTTCCAATTTTCCTAATTTTAGCTTAAATTGGCAAGTAGCACTACTGGGAAATATTTTTTAGGAAGAAATGACTTTTCATTACACAACTCAGTGTTAGCAAAACACGGTTGGTTTCCATTTTCAGTTAAGGTTTATGTAGAGGAATGGAGCAAACAGCATACATTCTGGGGCTGATAAGTAAAATTAGCCTTACATTGCTCTCCAGTAATACTGTTTTGTAAAAAATGACAACAGTAATTCCAGTAAGTGACTACTACTATACATTTTTTAATGTAATCTTGCTACAACTATTCAGGACTTTTTCTCTAGCAAAGAATTTTCAGAATATTAAAGAATTATTGCTAGAAGCTGCCATCTTTGGAAATTTTCTTAACTTTCTACATACCACAAACTGATGCTTCCAAACCAGAAGGTATCTAGAATACCTAGTGCACAGAAAAAATGCAAACGCCTAAGTTTCTGAGTCACTAATAGTTAAGTTAAATGCAACCGGATCAGATGATCAGAATCTAAAGGAAAAGCCTGCTTCCATTTCTAGAATATGACATCTCCTTTGTCCTTAAGCTTACTTCATTTGAACAAAATGAAATCATAACAATGAGGATAGAAAATAATAATCAGGGGCAAACTAAAGAAACTTTTTTCCACAATATTTTTATTTTTCCCAAGACAGTGAAAAATAGGCAAAGATGATAGAAAAGAATGTCCCGTGAAGACAAGGCAAGAGAATTTAACAGTGAAAAGAGAACATCTGGAAAGTCAAGAAAGGGAGGGGAGAGCACAAAAAAGTGACAAAATAACCCAAAATAAATTCACCAATATGATCACCAATGTGATTTAGCAAGAGGTCTCACAAAGACAGTCCAAAGAGAAATTTAAAAGTAGGTGTTCATTAGGTTAGAATAAAAAAAAAGAGAATAAAAGATGAAGGATCTTTTTTTCTTTCAATTTTACTTTGACAAAAAAAGGCAGGTTTGGGAAACTGGAAGTTTGTGGAAGAAAGGAGAGCTACCACCATAATGTTAAAGAACTCAGAACTTTCCAAAGACCCATGGAAACAGATTTCCAATTTGATTAATACCCCAAGGATGCTGTGAAACTCTGCAATGGCTTCATGGTTGCTTCTATTTTTACACAGTGGAGAGGTGGGAAGATGGAAAATCATGTACCGATCCCACCCCATTTCAATTTCTTATTTTCATTCTCAAAGAGTTTCGTTGTGGATGTTTATTGCAGGCTTTTCTTGGGGGGCGGGGGGCAACTCAATCACACCTAATGGTGCTCCAGGGGATCAATTTCTGATACTAGGCTGGAGCATTAGCACAGCAGGCAGGGCCTTTGCCTTGCACGAGGTCTACCTGGGTTCAATTACTCCGCCCCTCTCAGAGAGCCCAGCAAGCTACCGAGAGCATCTCTTGCCCCCATGGCAGAGCCTGGCAAGTCACCCATGCATATTCGATATGCCAAAAACAGAAATGATAAGTCTCACAATGGAGACATTACTGGTGCCCGCTCGAGAAAATCAATGCACAACGGGATGACAGTGATACAGTGATACAGGTAATGAATCAGGGTCAGCTGCATGCAAACCAAGCACCTAAATCTCTACAATATCCTGGCCCTGTTTGCTTTTATCTTAATGTCTTAATTAACTGTGTCCAGATAGAAAATTAGCACTTTAGCACTGTCGTCCCGTTGCTCATTGATTTGCTGGAGTGGGCACCAGTAATGTCTCCGTTGTGAGACTTGTTACTGTTTTTGGCATATTGAATACGCCACAGGTAGCTTGTCAGGCTCTGCCGTGTGGGCGAAATACTCTCGGTAGCTTGCCGGGCTCTCCGAGAGGGGCAGAGGAATGGAATCCAGGTTGGACATGTGCAAGGCAAACGCTGTACCCACTGTGCTATCGCTCCAATCCATATAGAAAAGTAAAAAACAAATCTGTTTCTTTCAGGCTTATAATTCTGGCTATTTAGAATTCCATAAAGAGAACTTACCTGGATACCATGGTACATATGGCAACGTTACCTATGAAGACGGACCTTGGGGATGAGTTTTAACTGAATTTCTGAGCTTCTGTGATGAGTTAGTATCAGTAAAAAAAGTTTTTCCTTTGAAAATAATTTTGAGGTTGAATCTCAGAGTATGATCAGAAAATTTCTCTAGTTTGATTACTACAAATAGCAATATAAAGGAGAAATCTGAGGCATAGACTCCAGTTGCCAGAGCAAAGTTTTAAAAATCATTCAGTGGTTCTGCAAAGAAGCATCTTGATTTTGATTCTGAATTTGGAAGAAGGAAGAAGGCTTCTGAAAGAGTTTCTGAAAGTAACTGACTAATACAAATTAGCTTTACCTACAGTAAAAGCAGATAATTGGGCAATACTATTCACATAAAATAACAGACTTGCTTTTCTTGAAAATTATTTAAATGATTTAAGGTTGTGGAAATTCAGCCTATTAATTTGTTTTAAATATTACTTGATAGATATCAATTCATCAAGCAGGTCTGTAAAGGAAAAGTAACATCAAGGGCTGCAATTTTGGTATAAAAGACTACTACTAAATCCCAACTCAGCCAGGAATGTCTCAACTTTCTTTATATTGTTTTTATTTTAAATTTGTAAAACCGAAGTTAAACCAATACAACAAATTCTTGTTTTCTAAACCCACGCTATAGAGAGCTGCAGATGGCAGGATCCAACATTCAGCAATGGTGCCCAGCAGGAGTGCCTATCTAACATATGCCAACTCTCCTAAATGCTGAAGTCACCTCCCCACCTAGCCATGGGCACAGGACCTACCGCAATACTGAAAAGCAGAAATCCTGTAGTCCATTCCCAAGTTGACTTTTCTTTTTTCCCATCATAAATCACTTGTTTCTCTTGCTAAATACAGAGACAGAGCATATGAACTGGTCTAAATAGTGGTTCTGGCCCTGCCACTGATGAGCTGTGTGCCTTTACGCAAGTCATAGTTGAATCTGTTTGCTCCTCTGAGATATATAATTTTTATATATGACTTTCCTTTAGAAATTATTTACAATCTCTAACACCCTCTGACTTCTTTTCTATCTTTTACAGGCAGAAAATAGTGATACAAGGGTTTCTGCTCTACTGTAGCCTGTGGACACCACTTAAGGGGAATAACACTCCTCACTAGAGTTCTTACAGCATGCCTAGGCATTTGTATCAGCCTTTTCCAAGGGCTGCACCAGAGAGCTCAGCTTTAATATCCTCAGACAACCCTTCTCTGGGAAAAGAACTTCCCTCCTGTGTATGTACACTAGAACCTGTCGGGGCCCTCACGAGCCTTATGGTGGTTCTAGTGAGGACAGAGTCTTGACCAAAGAAAGCTCTGAGTCTGGGAAGATCATCTTCTTGGACCTCTCCCTACCACCCCCTCCCCGCCCATACACACTCCTATTCACATAGCTTGGGAGGGCAGTACATGGAGCAATGAGGGAGCAACCTCACGGACCAGCAGATCAGCCCAATTAACCCTGCCAACCAATGAGAGTGACAGATGTCACAGCCAGATTTCCCTGCCATCCCAGTAGTATCTGTTAGATACCATCCTTGAGATAGCTGAAAAAAGAGAAAGGAAACAGGAAAGATATAGCTCAGTCTCCAGGTGAGATGGCTCAGTTGAGGAACTGAGAGGAAGACTATAAGACATTGCCTTCCCATAAAATCATAAGAGCATGATGAAGCTAAAAGATAAATCAGGGGTTTCCGAATGGGATGATACCATCAACCCTCTTGAGGGAAGGGTCACTGGAGTGATGGGGAATGCAGTGGCGGTAGTAGCTACCAGGGCAACTGTGGGCCACCTTCTGTTTGTTCCCCTAAAGAAGATAGATTTTCAGGGGGATGCTGAGTAATTTGCTTTTCTTAAAAGGGGATGGATGGTAGCCAAATAAGTCTGGAAATTTCTGATATAGCTCATTCTATTCAAAGGTCCCTACAACAGCCACAGCACCTGGAAACTTGTCCAAATGTGGGCTTACTCGCTGCAATGTACTGAGTCAGAAACTAGAGATAAGGCTCAGGGAATTTTCAATTAGCTGCACAGGTGATTCTAACACATGCCACTGTTTGAGAGACACCGTTTTAATCCATACACCTTCATTTTCAGTTGCAGAGGAGAGGAGAGCAAGAAAGCCTCTTGCCCAAGACTGTACCTCGAGTATGAAGTAAGCCCTTGAGGAGAAGCCAGGAGTAATGGACTGAATACTGTCCTCCCTCCAAGTACATATATTAAAATCCTCATCCTTTCGATGACCAAATTTGGAGGAAAAGGTTTAAATTGGTCATTACGGTACATGAGGCCACATGGGAAGGATCCCATCCCACGAAATGAGAAGAGGAAAAAACAGCGGAATGTGTGTATGCACGCGCGCACACACACACACACACACACACACACACACACAAATAGGCTGCATTGATGCTGATGACACAGTGAGGAAGAGCCAGCTTCGAGCCAAGGAGAAAAACCTCAGGAGAAACCAAAGCTGCCAACACTGCAATCTTAGACCTCTAACTATGAGAAGCAAATTTCTGTTGCTTAACGCTGTCTGGGATATTTTATTAAGGCAGGTCAGCAAATGAATACACTAGGTCTTCTAATTCTCCAGATAAAAATATTTTAGAGAAGTCATTTTGGAATTCTGGAGCCAGGCTTGAACACCTGAAGAAATAACTCTTTGGGAAGACTGTTCTCTGAGGACTGAGCAGGCAAAGGGGGGCTGAGCCCTGGGTTCTGGTCGAGTCCTACTTAGGCGGGAAGTTCTTGGGACCTGCAACATGAGGATGGTTTGGCCACCATGATAAGACTTCAGAAAAAGATCAACAGGGGCCACTTAAATGACAAAAGCTAAGGAAGGGATACTAAGCCTCCAGTAAGACAGGTAAGGAAACAGGAATTCGGAGGGGGGCAAATCTCTAAGTGAGCTTTACCCAGGAGAGTCAAAAAAGGACCTTGCCAACACTTCAAGCCTAATGTGTCATTTATCCCTGTCTCCGTTGGGCCACAAAATCCCCCCCCCTTCAGGTGTTTCATAGCATCATCAACAGTATTTTTTTTTAACTTGGTCCCTGACACTCTTGGTTCCTTCATCTCGCATATCCTTAAGGCAGCAACCCGTCAGTTGCACTTTCAAGATCCGTTTTAAGTACTTTATTCTTTCCTGCCTGCCATTACTTCTGATGACATTTTTGTCAGATCTTACCTTGAATAAACCTGAAGTTTGATGAGTCCCTGGTCACAGGCCTTGTTTCTTCAATATTGTCCCATTTCCCCCATGAGAAGTTTTTCTTCCAAAACACAATACTCAAACATGACTGCATAGTCTTGCCTTCCTCCCCATCTTGCCTTTAGCCACAACAGATCACCTTTAAAAGTGATAGTTAGGGCACTGGAGTGTAGCACAGTGGGTAGGGCGTTTGCCTTGCATGCGGCCAACCCATGTTTGATTCCCAGCATCCCATGTGGTCCCCTGAGCACCGCCAGAAGTAATTCCTGAGTGCAGAGCCAGGAGTAACGCCTGTGCATTGCCGGGTGTGACCCAAAAAGCAAAAAAAAAAAAGAAAAAAATGTGATAGTACATTTCTCCCTGCCAAAATCCCAGCATTATACCACAGGTGAGGAATACAGGTTTACAAGATATAGAAAAAAAAGTCACTTACCCAAAACTGTGACTGTAGTCAAAGTCTGTCAGTCTCTTTCTCATTCCCCTTCGCATCCCAGAATGTTATCAATCTCAGGACACTCTCTTCTCCCATCTCCCTTCTCCCATCTGTCACAGGTAGCAGCTACCTTAATTTGCAGCTTCTTCCTTCAATTCAGTTTCACAGCATGTGCTTTTTCTCACAAATAATGCATTGTTCAGTTTTGCTTGTTTTTATTCGAAATTAAATCAAACTTTTGTAGTTTTTCAAGGGCAGCCTTTTTCACATTATAAGGTTTATAATGTGTCCGTAAGATTTACATGGGGAACTGTAGCTACTTCATTTCACTGAGCACATGGTGAGCAACCAAGGAGATGATAGTGCAGTGGTTGCACAGGGCCAACCCAAATTTGATCCCCAGCACTATACTTGGTCCCCTAAGTCTCACAAGGAGTGATCCCTGAGCACAGTGATGTAAAGGCTCCAGGAATAAGTCCTGAGCACTGCCAGTTGTGGGCCAAAAAAAAACCCCAAAACTTAAAAAAAATTCTACATAGTGCTATCTTCATGGTCTGCCCAGTTTCTCCCTTGTGTTCTTGATGGGTGTGGGTCATTCATTAGAGGAGCAAGCTGGAGAAATGCTCGTGTGCATGTGTATGAGCCCACAGACTCTTTTTTGAAGAACCCGGAGTCACTTGGCATGTGTAGGTTCACATCACCTATATTAGTGGACAGTGCCAGGTGATTTTCCAAAGAGACTGAACCAATCATGTTGACAGTCATGCACCTTTCGTCTATTGATAAATTCAGTTTAAGCATTTGTTTAAAACCTATTCCACAAATGACTGCAGTCATCTATGGTCTGTTCCTCTCTTTCTGACTCATTTCACTTAGCATGATACTCTCTGTGTCCATCCACTTATAAGAAATTTTCATGACTTCATCTTTCCTAATAGCTGCATAGTATTTCACTGTGTACCAAAGGAGGAAACATTTTTAATACATCAAATTATTTTTTATTATAGAAGCAATCCAATTTGATTTCTTCTTCTACTGATTTTACGTATCATCTACATTTCTTTTAACATGGTATTATGGTTTGGTAGTTGTCTTTCTTCTCACAGTGACAAAACCTGTACAGAGTTTACAGGTTCAGAGAACTTGCCTTTCTAGCAGAAACTGTCCCCTGTTTATAATCTAGGAAGCCCACTTTTCTTCTTCCAAAGTGGCCCGTTGTCATTTTTTGAAAGTAAAGTTTTGTGATAATGGGCTAAGCCGGTTTATTTTCATATTGCCTACAACTGCTTTTATGCTGCTGCAGCAAACCGTGTAGTTAGGTTATAGCTGTGACAGTAAACAGTGAGATTTACTATCTATTCCTTCACCAGAAATGTTTGCAAAGCTGTCTTAAGTGTATATCTTTCCCCCTAATTATTCCTTGGATTACAAGTTGAATTTTGTTCTACAGTATTTTTGTAACTTTTCAGAACTTTGTGCTTAACAAATATGGAGCATGATTTCTTTGACTTGTGGGTCATTTAGAACTTTTGTTTTTAATTTCCATGTGGGTTTTTTCAGCACTATCTTTCAATGATTGACTTTTATCCTAAATTGCTCAAGTGATGACAGAACAGATTTTGTATGAGACAATCACTGTCTGTCATCACTGTCATCCCATTGCTCATTGATTTGCTCACGCGGGCACCAGTAACGTCTCCAAGTGAGACTTGTTGTTACTGTGTTTGGCATATTGAATACGCCACGGGTAGCTTGCCACACTCTGCCATGTAGGCGAGATACTCTCAGTAGCTTGCTGGGCTCTTTGAGAGGGGCAGAGGAATCAAACCCGGGTTGGCGGCGTGCAAGGCGAATGCCCTACCCGCTGTGTTATCACTCCAGTCCTTATGAAACAAAACTGTTTTTTTTAACTTTTAGAATTTTTTTTCATGACCTGGTATGGGATCATTTATTCTGTTTTAAATGTGTGCTTAAAAATGGGTTTTGTGGTTCTTGGATGCAATGTCCTATTACTTGTATCTATTAAATCTTTTATGTGCTTATTGATTGTCTACTTAATCAATACTTTATTCAGAAAAGCATTAAAATTTGTCACCAAATGGTGGACTTGTTACTTTCATTGTATCACTAACCATTTTTGCTTTGTCTTTTAGGGATATATACCAATTAAACTTTTTATGACTTCTAGGGAAACTGATTGCTTTATAAAGATTAACATTGTTCTCATTCATTTCTGACACCATTTTTGTTTTCAGTTTTCTGTTTTAAAAGTGTTTTCTTATGAACAATACAGTTGAATTCTGTTTATGTGTCCACTGTGAGAATATCTGACTTACACTAAAAAATAAATCCATTTGATTTATTATAATTATTGCTCTACCTGAGTTGTTTTGAGCATTTTATTTTTTTTTCTTTTAGATTGACTCACATTTCCCCCACCCCCCATATTTTTATTGCATACTTTATTTATTTTTATTTTTTAACTTTTTTATCTCTATAAAGTTGTTCACGATATTTGATTGATTACATTTTATATTTGAACACCAATTCCACCACATTACACCTTCACACACCATATTTTGAATGTTTCCATCCCAAACCCAAAACCCTAGCCGCTAAGCAGACTGAAATAATTTATTTTGTGTTGCTTGATATGCCAAAATCAGTAACAACAAGTCTCACAATGGAGACATTACTGGTGCCCGCTCCAGCAAATTGATGAGCAACGGGATGACAGTGGTACAGTGATACAGTGATTGCTTGTTATGAAAAATCCACTAAAAATGATCCTAAAAGGGCTTTTTAGAGGAAAGTGTGTGGATATTGTTGTATTTCACCCAGAAGCCATTAAGCCCTTCTATAAAAGAGTAGTAACATGTTGTTAAAGGTTGAGGCTTGTGTGTGTATAAATATATGTGTGTAAATGTATTTCCCCCTAAGATTGGTTGTCTTCTACTTTAAACGTGGTGTGCTACTCTTGGTATATCAGTGGTACAAAGCATGAGATGTTGCATGGTCCAGAAAAAGATTCACTCATGGGTGCAGCTCATCCAAGCATGTGGAGACCAGCTGTGAGTATGAGTTCAGCAGTTGAGTTTGGGAGGTTTTGGGCTGCCAGGGCTGGCTTTGTTGGGGCAGGGAGGGAAACTCACACGCCCCCTCTAGGTTCCCCTGAATGAAACAGCCTGGTGCAAGGTCTGGAGGCATGTCTATGACATATCCTTATATATTTGCTTTAAAGTTGCATACTTTTTTTTTCTTTTTGAGTCACACCCAGTGATAATCAGGGGTTATTCCTGGCTTTGCACTCAGGGGTTACTCCTAGCGCTGCTGGAGGGACCATATGGGATGCTGGAAATTGAACCCGGGTCAGCCATGTGCAAGGCAAACGCCCTACCCACTGTGCCATTGCTCCAGCCCCCTAAAGATGTGTAATTTTTTTCTTCTTCAGAGCAATTTGGACATTTTAACTTGCGTATTTAAATTAAAACTTAAAATTAATATCACAACTTTTCTATCAAAAATTAAATAGGATCAAAAAAGATATAGGAGTCAGAGTTGTGGGTTCTGGTTAATGATGGAGGAGGTAGGTACCAGGGGGTCAAACTTGGGGGGTTGAACATGGTAGGCAGTTTCTCCAGTACCAGGATCTAAGAATTCTTCATTACAAATCATTTCCTTAGTGATAAATAAGCTATTATTGGCTAGAGTTTTGGACACTGATCTATTTCTAGTCCAGTCTGGACTGGAGTGATAGCACAACAGGTAGGGCGTTTGCCTCGAACGAGACCGACCCAGGTTCGATTCCTCCGTCCCTCTCGGAGAGCCAGGCAAGCTACTGAGAGTATCCCACCTGCATGGCAGAGCCTGGCAAGCTACCAGTGGTGTATTCAATATGCCAAAACAGTAATTAACAACAAGTCTCAAAATGGAGACGTTACTGGTGCCCATTAGAGCAAATCGATCACAATGGGACACCAGTGCCAGTGCTACAGATCTATTTCTAATCCTACAAGTTAAAAGTTACTTCATATAGACTTGCTTACTCTAGTTTTATTTTCCTTTTCAGATGCTCTGTTGGGGTCATTTTAATTTCTAAAGTTTTGTTGGGGCAAACTTTCTTAGATTTGTTGTGTCTGTAAATATATATTTTGTTTCCATTCTTGAAAGATAATTTCACTAGATATTTTATTTTTAACACTTAATGCACAAATATTTATAGAATATTCATACATTTTTGTCACAACATATTTAATGATAGAATCAAGCAATTATATTTCACATGCAAATATATATCATATATATGATTTTGTCACAAAATATCTACTCATATAATTGCTAAAATCATGTAACTATAATGTAAAAGTGTATATGATATGTATGATTTAATTATGAAAAAATCATTTTATATACTCATTAAAAGAATAACAACAATTGTTTTGAATATATAAATATATATTGTAAGAATATACCTTTCAAGAGATCAGAAAAGACACTGTCATCACTAGGTTAAATTAGAAAACTAAGTCTATTTCCACTTAAACTACTGAGACCATTTATTTTCTAGGTAGTAGGCTATTTCTGATTTGCTAACAAAAATTACTTAATTAAACCAGACTATGCTTCAGTACCTCTTCCTAAATGTGGAATTAGCTAGTGGTCTACTTTGTAAGGTAATCAGCAAATTAAGCACAGGATAATAAGTGGGATAAATTTAGGATGAGTTCTTTTGCCCTAAGTATGTGAAAAGTATCCTAAGGTGGAAGGTATCAAAGAGAACATTTTTTAAGCTAGTATTTTTAAATGACTCCATTTTTAAACATTATTATTCCAAAAGACCCGAGGAATATTTGTCTAGAAAAATGATAATCAATGCATTAAAGAATAAATATAGTAGAAATAAGGATCTTTTTAAAAAAGAGATGCAGATGGCAAAAAGATACATAAAAAATGTTCATTAGTAAGGAAATGCTAATAAAGACCACAGTAACTTATTACCTCACACCCAGAAGAAAAGATCCAAGCAATG
The DNA here is from genome assembly GCF_027595985.1 of Sorex araneus. Taxonomy (NCBI): domain Eukaryota; kingdom Metazoa; phylum Chordata; class Mammalia; order Eulipotyphla; family Soricidae; genus Sorex; species Sorex araneus. The sequence continues at coordinate 79,220,776 of NC_073304.1, forward strand.
AATATTGAAGGGTTGGAGGACTGTGAGAGTTGGAAGAAGAAGGGTCAAGCCTCTTCTTCAACACTGTTGGTAGAATGTGATAAAGAGATTTGTGTTGAACATTGCATGCCCTGAAACTAAGTAATAGATAACCGTATAACTCTGCAATTCATGGTAATTAAATTTTTTTTAATTTATCACAAAAAGTTATGTGAATTTGTTCAGCCTCTATGGTAAACATAGAGGCTGAGCATAGACATTCTTTTAAAAATAAAAATTAGAAGTATCATTTGAGCAAATGAAACCATTCCTAGGCATTTATCCAAAGAATAAAAAAACACAAATTCAAAATTCAAATTCAAAAAGAGTTTGTGCCCATGTTCACAGCTATATGAACATAGCCAAATCATCGAATCATGGTAAATGCCCTTAAACAGGCGACTGAGCAAATAAGTTGTGATGCATATCTATTTGATGAAATACTACTCTCACTGCTTAGAAAAAAAAAGAAATCATGTTACTTTGGGAAAAATGGATTGAACTTGAGGTGATTATGCCAAGTAAAACAAGGAAATAGAAAATATTACAGGGTAGTTTCATTCATATGTGGAATATAAATAACTAAGACAAATGATCTGTGAAAAACAGCAAAACTAACTCAGAACTCAATAAAAGCTATGGAGTGTAGCAGAGGGAAAGAGGTGGGGTGAAAGGAGTAAGCAGACTGATCTTCTGGGGGGGGGCTTAGGAGGACACCAGAATTTTGGTGGTGGATGTAGTGAATAAAATACACATAGAAAGGGGTTCCCTGTATCACTGTATCACTGTCAACCCGCTGCTCATCAATTGCTCGAGCGGGCACCAGTAATGTCTCCATTTGTCCCTGTCGCATGCTAGTGTAGCCCAATGGCATCTGCTCGCTCCAGGAACATGAAGAGCATGTTGCTATTACTGTTTTTGGCATATCAAATACGTCACAGGTAGCTTGCCAGGCTCTGCCGTACAGGCAGGATATCCTCAGTAACTTGCCAGGCTCTCCAAGAGGAGAGGGGGCAGCAGCTTTGAGCTTATATAGCTGAGCCAGAGGTGGTTTGTGGGTGTGTATCCTACATACCTAACTTTTGGCTGTTTAATTTCTTGATAAAGTTGGCCCCAAGTTGTTGAGGTCTGGACAAAAAGCAGAGCAGCAATTTGGGGGTATCTGGAAGTCTGAAGGCACCATTAGGTTGTTGATGCACTTGCCCCACAGGTACTGGTTGACCTGCTGGCGGCACGATACCCCCAAGAAAGGGGTTAAACTTACAAAATTATATAATATTATAAACTAATGATAAATCAGTAAAAAGGTGAGGAGCATTCACAAAAGAGTTAAAGAAGCTGAAAAATGTGAACACTAACTTATATTTAAAATGGTTCCCTCAACTCTGTCCACAAGACTATAGAAAAAGGCTCTTGCCATCTTGATTTACCAACTGTCACCTTCCTAACTCCTAACTTTTTACCTGGAAGCCTGCTCTTGGGAAAGTAGTTATCTGGGACCCCCAGTGAGATCCACCACACTTAGAAAGGACTGGTTCATCTAAAAGTACTACTTCCCCCAACAGAGCCCAGACCAAATAAGCACACCAAACACCAAGATATACAACTTCACAGGCCCGTGGACTGGTCTCCAAACTGGCTCAGTGTTGCAACAAAACTTGTTTCAGTCACTTGGACCATGGCAATCACTTTCCAACTGCTTCCCTGCTTCCTGCTATATGGATACCAAAGCTTGTAATCGTGCCACTTCTTTCTTTTGGCCATAAAAGCTTTATTACAGCCATAAAACAAGCCCCAAAACTTTTACGGCCATAAAAAACTGATCAGTTTGAGGCCAGAGAGATCATACAGCAGGTAAGGCACTTGCCTTGCACTCGGCTGACCCTGGCCCAATCCCTTATGGTTCCCCAAACCCACCAGGAGTGACCTCTGAGTGCAAACAGAGAACCAAGCCCTGAGCACAGCTGTGGGTTTGATGCTGGCCCCAAATAAATCAAGCCTATGAAAAGATTGCCCTGAAGAGCCCTCAGGATCTTTGCATTTAGATTCAATACACAACCTTTTAACCATTTGCACTGCCATCTTAATTTACCAACTGTTACCTTCCTAACTCCTAACTTTTTTTCCACTTTTTGTGTTCCAATTAAGATCTCCTTGGAGTTATATTACCACTGAAAAAATGTCTCTGTTCAATATGGTCAAGAGTCTCTTGCAATTGGGTAATATCCTGTGGGTGGCTTATATTGGGCATAGACCTGTCCAGTGGGCACACACTGAATGAAAACTAGACTGTCACATGTCCAGTTTTAATAGGAAAAGAGATGGGGGCAAAAAGTTTTGGTGTTTAAGAATACTGAGAACTGGAGAGTAAGTATTTACTAGTAGGGCTGAAGCTTCTTATGCATTCTACTTCTTGTGACAAAAAAGGACCCAAGATGTACACTAAAATGTGTGAGTCTGAGGCAAACATCCTTTCAGAAACATCCATTTCTATTTTCCCTATCAATTCTTCACTCATCAAATAGCTTAATGAACTTTAAAACTATACATAGATAATAGATTTGAACCATTATATTATTCATTTGGTAAACTTGAAGTCTGACTTGATAAGTTTTCATATAAATATTTTGGAGTATTTATTAATATCACTCAAGTCCCCCAGTAAACAACTTTCCGAGGGACGCAAAAATTTTAGGATATTAGGATAGAAGCCCAATTTTTGTTGCTAACCTGCTCATGGAAATTCATCTTAGCAATACATCACTGAATCACTGTCATCACTTTCATCCCAGTGATCATCAATTTGCTCAAGTGGGCACCAGTAATGTCTCCATTCATCCTACCCTTGAGATTTTAGCAGCCTTTCTCGATTTTACTCATTCTTCCCAGCGGTGCCACATTGGAGGGTGAGGGGAAAGAGACCCATCATTGTTACTATATTTGACATATTGAATACGTTATGGAGAGCTTGCCAGGCAATACATACCAGTTCTTATATATACACTCTATATTTGTTATATATACATATATATAAAACATAATGTTTATATGTTCATATAAAATATAGAAAGAATTTCTGCAGCAGATGTGCTTGACATTCTTTCCAAACACCTTATTTCCAGAAACTCTTTTTTCCTCTAAGTCAGCGAGGAGGAAATGGGTGTGAAAAAAAGAAGGAAGGATCCAGGAGTGTCTGGGACACAGCGCCACTGCTGACTCTTCACTTTAATAGCCACTGTCCCCAATAACGCTGCTCTCAGAGCCCCAGCCCTTCGGGCTAATCACTTTCTATTTTCTAGATGTTCTTAACATGTCTTTTTTTTTTTGGTCACTTTAACCCCTTTGTCCTGAGCCAAGGTGAATCATCTTCATCTTCTCCAGCTAAGAGCAGTGCTAAGTCCCTTGAAGGAAAGTTTAGGTAAAACCTAAACCAGGGTTTCTTTTTTTTTTTTAATTTTTTTAATTTTATTGAATCACCATGAGATAGTTACAGGCTTTCATGTTTGGGTTATAATATCACAATGATCAAGCACCCATCCCTCCACCAGTGCACATTCCCCACCACCGATATCCCGCGTATCCCCCACCACTTTCCCACCCTCCCCCTGCCTCCATGGCAGACAATATTCCCCATACTCTCTCTCTACTTTGGGGCATTATAGCTTGCAACACAGACACTGAGAGGTCATCATGTTTGTTCCATTATCTACTTTCGGCACACATCTCCCACCCCAACTGGTTCCTCCAGACATCATTTTCTTAGTGATCCCTTCTCTATTCCATCTGCCTTCTCCCCTCCATTCATGAAGCAGTCTTCCAGCTATGGGGCAATCCCCCTGGCCCTTGTATCTACCATCCTTGGGTGTCAGCCTCATGTGATGCTACCCTATACTCCACAAATGAGTGCAGTCCCTCTATTAGACCAGGGTTTCTTAAAATTATTTGGCCTACCAGCCTTTCCAGAAAACACAGAGAGAGAGACAGAGACAGAGAGAGAGACAGAGACAGAGAGTGTGTGTGTGTTCCCCTGGAAATCTAACTTCTTTAAGCAAACACGATTTCTGCTTAAGCTGCACCATTAACACCCCTGAGGTATACCTGCTCCTACAAATCTCCCTATTGCTCCAGCACCTCGAAGGCGATGGTATCACCCACTTTGGGAATCACTGACTTGAACTTTAGTTTCCAGGAGTAAGGCCAGGTCCTATCAGCGGATGTTCACTCTTACTAATAATTTCTGACTTCTCAACCCCTGAGTTTCCAGATACAACAGCACAGATCATCAAAATTTGTCCTTCCAGGGCCAATTCTTGGGGTTCAGTTCTCACAGCATCAAACCAATTGTGAAGCAGCTCATGGGGGAATAAAAGTGCGCTTATATAATCTATGTCTATATATTCTACTTTGCCAAAATTACAGGACTGAATTAACATTGGAGACGCCTTTCAAATCCCTTAATTGAATTTGTTAGCTAGTTCTCCATTACCTAAAGGAGAAAAGTAAGATCTTGATTTCCTTCCAAAATGGTTTCCCATAGTCATCTCCCCACAGTCTTCCTTGCTCCCTGATCATGCCACCTACTTCCAAACTCGAATTACAGTTTACAATGATCCTTCAATGTGAAATACACTTTTAAAAAAATTTTTATTAGTGAAACACCGTGAGGTACAGTTACAGACTTACAAACTTTCATGCTTGGATTTCAGTCATACAATGGTCGAGTACCCATCCCTCCACCAGTGCCCATCCTTCACCACCAATGGTACCAGCATCCCTCCCACCACCCCCACCCCGCCCCCCCCACCCCATCCTGCCTCTGTGACAGGGCATTCCCTTTTGTTCGCTCTCTCCTTTTGGGTGTTGTGGTTTGCAATAGAGGTACTGAGTGGTCATCATGTTTGGTCTATAGTCCACTTCAGCCCGCATCTCCCATCCTGAGTGGGGCTTCCAGCACCCTTTACTTGGTGTTTCCTTTTCTTTCTATCTGAGCTGCCTTTTCTCCCAGCATGTGAGGCCGGCTTCTAAGCTGTGGAGTAATCCTCCTGGTACTTATCTCTACTATTCTTGGGTGTTACTCTCCCATTTTGTTACTTTATATTCCACAAATGAGTTCAATCGTTCTTTGTCTGATCAACATGGAAAGTATGTTAAGTGAAATAAGTCAGAAAGAGAGGGACAGACATAGTGAAATACACTTTTAACCCCATTTTTGCCCACTAACACTTAATAAACTCAACCAACTTACCTATTCCCTTCTCTTCAATTTCCCCTGACTCCCTAGTCAAAATTAACTATTCCTTCCCGAGTGTTTAATTTATTTTTATCTTCATTATCTTTGCTGGAAACACATTTCATTGGCACCAGTCTTGCCAACCATAAGGGAACAGAAAAGGAAATTTTGATAGCAAGATCTCAGGAAGACCAGCAGGTGAGATTTAGTCATTAATACACGAACTATTTCAACATGACTACTATGTCCAAAGCATTTTCCTTAGTATTAAAAAAAATAGTGGGAGTGAGAAGACAAAGTTCTTGTCCCTAGTGCTAGAAGAACAACAAACAGGATAAATAAGTAAATATATATAGTATTGTTAGTGATGAGTGCCAAAGCAATGAAAGATATTCCAGAAGTTCTGAAAGTAGCACTGTAGCACTGTCGTCCTGTTGTTCATTGATTTGCTCAAGCAGGCACCAGTAACATCTACATTATAAGACTTCTTATCACTGTTTTTGGCATATTGAATACGCCACTGGTAGCTTGCCAGGCTCTGCTATGTGGGCGGGATACTCTCAGTAGCTTTCTGGGCTCTCCAAGAGGGATGGAGGAATTGAACCCGGCTCGGCCATGTGCAAGGCAAACGCCCTGCCCACTGTGCTATCACTCCAGAAGGGATATACATGATAACCTTTCAATACCTATATTACAAACCATAATACCCAAAAGGAAATAGTGAAAGAGAGAGAGAGAGAGAGAGAGAGAGTGTGTGAGAGAGAGAGAGAGAGAAAGAGAGAGAAGAAAAGTGCCTGCCATGGAAGCAGCCTGGGGAGTTGGGGTGTCAGGAGGGAAACTGGGAACATTGGTGGTAGAAATGTACACTGGTGAAGGAACAGGTATTGGAATATTGTATGACTGAAATCTAATCATGATTAACTTTGTAACTGTGCATCTCATAGCAATTCAACTTCAAAAGAGAAAAAACAAAAAGAAATATAGTTCAGTGGCCAAGAGATAGTACAGAGGGTAAGACACTTGCTTTGCACATGGCCAATCCGGGTTCAATACCAGACACCCCATATACATTCCCTTGGGCCCACAAGGAGTAATCCCTGAGTATAACCAGTGTGGCCCCAAAACCAAAAATAAGGAAAGAAAAGAAAAGAAATGAAGAAATAGAAAGAAAGAAAGAAAGAAAGAAAGAAAGAAAGAAAGAAAGAAAGAAAGAAAGAAAGAGAGAGAGAAAGAAAGAAATAGAGAAAGAAAGAAGGTAAGAAAGAAAGAAAGAAAGAAAGAAAGAAAGAAAGAAAGAAAGAAAGAAAGAAAGAAAGAAAGAAAGAAAGAAAGAAAGAGAGTGAGAGAGAAAGAAATAGAGAAAGAAAGAAAGAAAGAAAGAAAGAAAGAAAGAAAGAAAGAAAGAAAGAAAGAAAGAAAGAAAGAAAGAAAGAAAGAAAGAAAGAAAGAAAGAAAGAAAGAAAGGAGAGAAAGACAGGGAGGGAGGGAGAAAGAGGGAAGGAGGGAGGCTACTTCTAAAGGCTATAGAGAGAGGCTGCCCCTAAATCTCACTTACTCTACAATTCGAAATCTGCTATTTTATTTTCATTTGACTTGGGGAGTTTAAACATATTAGGAAGCCTTCTCTAGATTGGTGAGATATCTGTCTGCTTATTCTGGAAGAGTCACCAAGACATGAACATGAGTGGCATGCACTTAGCCTGACCAGAGACCAAAGCAGTCCTGGGACCAAGCCATGAATATGTCATCACCTACCCGGCAGCTGAGAGTCAGGGCCTGGTGTCTGCTTAAAGGCAGTTTGGGACTGTAGCCTTCCTGGATTCAGGAAATAAAGCTTGAACGCATACATGCCCACGGGTTTTCATTTAGCTGAGGCTTCTAGGAAGCAGGTGGGATAGCGTTTTCAATTTTTTCCCAATTAATTGAGTTAGAAATTGTAGTAAATAAGCAGTTTTGTGTACATTCTCTACTCCCAAACAGTTTTCATATCACTGAAAAGCAGCTGCTCCAAGACCCCAGGTGTCTTGTGGAAGCAAAGCTGAACCTGGATGCTGGGGACCTGGCAAAGGGAATCCCCATTCACTAAGGGTCCAGGAGCAGGACCAACCATTAAAATGGTAACTATGCCACATCGTAATTGTAACACACAAGGAAAACGTGCATAGGAGGAGCCAGCTATTAAGTTTATTTCAAGTCCACAGCATTTTCACACTTATCTCAAAAAGCCCCTGAAAACAATATATTCCCAGTTTAAACACATAAAAAATGTTAGGGCCTCACAGGCTGCAATAGATGAATCTAAAGTTCACACTCTGGTCTGTCTTACTCTCAAGGCTTCTCTCATCAGAGACCACATGTGATAATGGGGTTGACACTGATGACAATGGTGCTAATGGTGATATGAAAATGGTGTGCGCTACCAGAGAAATCATCAACTTTAAGACTGATTGTAAGGGAACACTAGGACATTTCATAAAAATTAAAATTGATCTGGGAGGCAAATTTTTTACTAATGATAGTCATTTATGAAAATTGTATACAATTATGCTTAATTGTGAATTAGCACAATAATATTGATGTATAAAAATAAATATGCCGGGGCTGGAGCAATAGCACAGCGGGTAGGGCGTTTGCCTTGCACGAGGCCGACCCCCCCGGGTTCGATTCCCAGCATCCCATATGGTCCCCTGAGCACCGCCAGGAGTAATTCCTGAGTGCAGAGCCAGGAGCAACCCCTGTGCATCGCCGGGTGTGACCCAAAAAGCAATAAATAAATAAATAAATAAATAAATAAATAAATAAATATGCCATAATAACTTTAATTTTATTTTGAAATTTATTTGATTAGGATATGAGCTTTATACATATGCAATAAGACTTTACTCCTGCCTAGGTTCTAATATTTATATTTTTATATTTATGCATTCTTTATATTTTTCTTTTGACAGGGGAAAAATGTCCCCTCAGAGGAAAGGGGGGACACTTGTTAAATGCATGTAACAAGAATGAACTTATTTATGGAGTTCCTGTTTTACATTCTTATACCTGAAAAGGTGATCTGTCTGTCCTGATGCACAGTCCAGGTGGGATTACCTTGTGTTACTGAAAACACAGTGAATTCCCAAGTAGGTGTGAATTTCCATATCTAAAACATAGGCTGAAAAATAATCTTCAAAATCCAGGAAAATAAGCTATTTGTGTTTAGTGTTCTCCACTTCTGCCGCCCATCCAATCATATACAGTATCAAAAATTGCTTAAGGAAATATCCGTGAACATTTGCATCAAAAGGTTGTACAAAGTAGACCCTCCAAGAACTGACCTGTCAGTTTGACTCCTGAGGACTCCAAGTCTATTCCAAGCCCTTTCCCATTCTCCAGGTATAATGCCAGGAATCAAGAACACAGAACAATCACTCAGTAATAAACCCTTGTATTTTTCAAACACAAAATGAGTGTGCAATGACATTCAGAACAGCAAGTATAACTCATGTCAATGTTTACACTGTTCCCTAAGACAATACTAACAGAAAATTATTTATTGAGGACTTACTATGTGCATAACACTCTTCCAAGCACTTTACATCATTAACTCATTTAATCCTCATGATGACCCTTTGAGACAAACTCTACTCTTACTCTCAGCACATGAGGGAAGAGGAAAAGACATTAAAAATTTCACCGAGATCACACACATTAATAAGAAAATTTTTGCGGCATATAAACACGGCAAAGTTAAAATAATTGCTATAAATTCATCTGAAATGACCAGTATCTTTGCTGTACTTTTATTGAAACGCTTCAAACATGAAGAAGTCTTATTGAGCTGGAAAGATAGCACAGCGGGTAAGGCAGTTGCCTGCATGTGGCTGACCTGCATTTGCTCCCTGGCATACGGTTCCCCTAAGTACGATGAGGAGTGATCCCTGAGAAAAGCCAGGAATAATCCCTAAGCACAGCCAACTGTAGCCCAACATCACACCCTCCCCTGAAAGAAAAAAATATTTTTATTCATTTATGCAACTAACAGTAACTTTTTAGGAACATAAAATAAGTAGCTGGTCAACAAATGTTGAATGGATATACTATTAACTTTAAATTTCATCTCTATCTATGTTACAATTTTAAGGAGTGTTTAAATGCTAGCATGATGTGAATTCACTTTGGTGATCAAGTCTATCATTTATTAAGCCCATTAATCTGTCTGTCTGCCAATCTCTCTCTTAAACACTGTGATAAATGATACATTGTCTTCATGCTAACATTTTCATCCAAGAGCCTTAATGTGTATTGTGAGTGCTATCCTCCTAAAAATACTCATCATTCTAGAGATTGTATTCACTCAGGTTTTGAGGCTGCAAAAAACTCATCCAGGGCTGCATGCAAACTGGCAGGCAATGCAGATTCTGATGCACAAGTATTCTTGTTTGTCTGACAGTATTTACGAAGTCTTTAATGTGTGGATCAAGCCCTCTTTTATTCATAAATAATACTGAATTCGTACATTTAATTATGTTCCCAGCTCCCAAAGTTTTAAGTTTGAAAGTCCTCCAATGTACAATGTACAATGTACAGCTAGATATTTGGAGTAGACTGAATTGAAGACTTCTGTGTTCCTATAGTTTATAATCTAAGGTTAATGCTTTAGGTTGATTGGAATCTATTTTTAGATAATCAGGCAACTGGACAACTGTTATTTTAAACAACCCCTTCTATATAAAAATATTTAGTACTCCTGACAAACACCCTCAGTTCCTTCACCACTTTTGTTTTCTTTTTATCAAAAAGTGCTCAAAAGATCTAGGAGTCCCACCATCAATTCCTGGCCAACTGGGCTATGATACAGTGCAAGGGACAAGGATGCAATCCTGTTCTGACCCTTTGGTTCTGGAAATTGCCAAGGTACCCGGATGGTGTTCAGAGGCCTTCAAGGCTACATGTGGTAAGATGCTGGGGACCAAGTGGCGTCTGGAATTGTATGTGGATTAGGCAAATGCTAGACATTTACCCAAAAAAATGTACTATCTTTTGACTCCTCCTATTTTCAAAGCACCCTGGAGCTGTAAGCAGCAGTAGCAGGTCTTTGTAACTGGAACTACACCCCAAGGAACGGCTGACAATCCTCTAGGTATTTGGCAAAAGAAATACCATCAAAGAGAGTGAGTACTTTAGCTCTGAGTTTACCCATATGACTAGTATATTCTCTGTTAATTTTCTCAGTCTGAATGCTTTGGCAATGAGATTTGCTCAAGACATCACTAAGGTTTACTTTTGAACTCCTCTCCTGGTGAGCCTGGAAATAAAAGACATATGACTTTGTGGTGAACCACTGCTTTATTTCAGAACAACATTCATATATCTGAATGATAAAGATGATCTTTTCAGGCATGGTGGTCCTCTTCTGATTCAATCTCTTGGATTCAGCTTTTGGTTCAATGCGGAGTTGTGGCTAACGGGATCTCTCTTACTACCCTGGTATTATTTACAGTCTGGATCTGGTTCATGGCACAGAGAATCAATACTTCTTATACTCTAGACATTGATGTGCCCTTGATGGAGAACTTTCCATTCTTTCCTATAGTTCCACTGACTAGCTCTTGCCTCTAAGATCCATTAGACAATTCAACTGTGAAATTATCAGAGAGAAAATGTCAGGCCCTGTCACTGGTCCCGTTGACAAACCCAGCTTCCAGTAAGAGTCTTTTCCATTTGCTCTGTTGGAGGATTGCTCTGTTGGCTCAGCTATACAAGGCATGCTCCTTTGATTTGCTCTAGGAATTGGTCCAACTTGGTTTCAGGATTCCAGAGCAGTTGCTTGGCCTGGTCAATGGGTAACATGCAAACAAATAAATTCCGTGATTTTGGAGTTTCTTTTCCCTGAAACACCTTTCTCCTTCAGGAAGGCAGCCCCTTAGCTCACTTTGATGTAGAGTCACCTCATCTTATACAGTTTGAGATACAAATCCAGAATGACCTAAAACAAAATATGACAGGTCCTCCAACAAGATTGTTTTATTCAAAGTTGTTTCATCATAATGGTAATGAGAGGAAAAACAATAACAGCCAGCACTGAACTGAACAATGTGACTAAAGGACCTGTTCTGTTTACACATTATTTTGCTTAAAGATTCCTACAAGCACCTATCAATGGTGTTTATAGTTAGAACATACTGTGTTTATATGTATGTGTGTGTGTGTGTGTGTGTGCGCGCGCGTGCGCGTACCGGGCGCCCGCTTCAGAGGGTTTTTCCCAATTCCTCTAATGAGATTTGCCATTCCCCTCAGGTAGTTCAAAGGTATGCCTACTCTGATAAAAGGTCATAAGTAGATAAAGATAGACTCTCAGTATCCCAACCCCAAACCCAGACTTCTATGCCCTGAGGACTTCTTCTGTCTACTCAGGGTTCTCCCAAGAACCAGTGCAATGCCCACTGAGGCTTTCCCCTCTGGATAATGCTCCCAAGCGCTTTCATCTTTCAGCAACTGATCTGATTCTTATTCCTTGAGGAACTGACTCTGCTTAGCTCCACTGCTAAAGATGCTAATCATTAATGTTACCTGCTGAGCTAACGATTTTGCATTTCAGTATTTTGATGGAGAAGATTTCCTGAGTCAATGTCATTTATCCCAAAGGCAAATCAAGGAGAAAGATAAGACTTCTGAACAGGGCTCACACTGACACTGACCCCCAATCCACTCTTTCATCTTTTATTTAGGATGTGCCGCTTTTCCCATCACACGGGCTGCTTCCAACAGAAACCACACAGAAACGGAAGTTGCAGAAAAAACTGTTGATGGCCTATAAGGTTCTGCACTGGCGGCTGCAGCTCGGTCTCCAGAGCTTCCGTCTGCCTCTTTTGCTCCAAACAGCAGCACGCAGCTGTCAGCCCAGAGGGGACGGCTCACTGTGAAGGAAATTTCTGGACTATTTTGCAATCTCATTTTAGGTATAATGTTTGCTCTCCTTTTTCTTGGGTGCTGAAGCCAATAAAAATAAGATCTTCTCAAGTAGACAAACCTGTAGAGTGTGTGTGTGTTTGTGTGTGTGTGTATGTTGGGGATAGAGGAAGAATAGAAGTCAATGAGAAGAGAAGGTGAGAGATCAAAGAAAATAAAAACATCAGGAAAATAGGGCCTGGTGGGTCAGGGATATAGGTATGGCTCCATACCCCTCTTTTTTAGAGGATATATTAACTTTATTTTATTTACAGAAGTTCAGGAAGAAACATAGACTCAGATCCAAGTATGTTATAAGGGAGGTGCACTGTCCCACAGACATTTGAGACATGCCCACCCCATTCGGAAGGGCTTATTTCAAAGCACTACCCTGGCCCCTTTCTTCTTTAGAAGATAGCTAAGCCTTGCCCAATGCAAGGACTGGGGCCACCATCATCCCCATCCCCAAAGGGCCAAAAATCCAATGTAATTTGTAGTCATCTAACATGATAGATCTCATGCCTTGTATATGTGAGGCCCTACCTTAGTTTTAATCCTTAGCACAAAAGAGAAAAACCACACACACACACACACACACACACACACACTAAAACTAAACAGTGCCTGGTGTCTCAGTGTCTCCTACCTGTACATCTGTGTCCCACCTAGAATAACAAAAATCTAAAAAATTCCAATAGTCTCAGCAATGTGCCCCGAGCTAGGGAGAGTGTACAGAGGATATGGCAGGAGAGCAGACACAGCTCTCTCATTTCTGAATCCTGCCTCATCAGTCTCAGAGATGAACTTTGTTTTCTAACAATTCAGAAACAGAAATGACTGCAAGAGGGATGAAAATGTCTTGGCACCTCTCAAGTCCCCTTCCCACAGCAGAATTGGGTCTAAGGTGCCGGCGCTTTGTCTTCCTTGTCTTTGAACTACAGAGATGCTAGGATGGCAAAACTCCCTGAAGTCAGAGAAAGTGCAGAAGCTGGAGATGTCTTTGTCCCAACTGACTTCCTACAAGAAGATGAACATGAGAGGACACCAGGCTGAAGCCAGATAGACCCCGTTTGTTTCCCTGGGGAGAAGCGATGGCCTGCAGCCTCAGCTCTGGCAGGATTCCCCACCACAAAAGAATCTGCTCTGTCCAGGTGCAGCCAAAAGAAACTTTGTAAAGGCTCTGACTCCCAAGGAGACGTGAGAATAGAAGCAAACTCCGGTGTAGAAAAAAGCAGAGTTGGCATTATAATCAAGCTGATCCCAGAGCTCTAGAAGGAAGGAATATCTAATTTAAAAAAAAGAGAGAGAGACGGGGGGAGGGGGGTGGAGGGAGAGAGAGAGAGACAGAGAGAGACAGAGAGAACAAACAGAAGAAATGAAGGGACAGTTCTGAGAGGTAGAGATATGGATTTCAATAAGAAAAGGTGGCCCTGTGGGAAACAGTTGCTTTGGTAATTTTCTAAAACGACAAAAATAACTCTGAATGTTCTCCTTGGTGGCTGGACGCATCCCTGGACTTTCAGGAGGCTATTGTTATCATCAGACTTGTCTTCTCAATTAGGTGTTTTAGTCAAATACCTTGAGAGGGGGCTGGAGCGATAGCACAATGGGTAGGGCGTTTGCCTCGCACGTGGCGGAACCGGGTTCAATTCCTCTGTCCCTCTCAGAGAGCCCAGCAAGCTACCGAGAGTATCTCGCCCGCACGGCAGAGCCTGGCAAGCTACCCATGGTGTATTCGATATGTCAAAAACAGTAACAACAAGTCTCACAATGGAGATGTTACTGGTGCCCACCCAAGCAAATCGATGAGCAACTTGAGAGGACTTGGCATTTGCTTAAGTCAAGCAATCTCCAAAATGTACTGATAAACCAATTTGAAGGTAAGGGGCCTGCATACTGAGCCTCTGAGGGAGAGGGTGCTACTTCACTCACAGACCCATTCTTAGGCAGCCCTGTTTGCCCTGCACCCAATATATCAAAAATACTCTTTTCTCTCTGTGGAGCAGAATTGGAATCCCGAGGCCTCTCCTACCACTTCTGAGGTGTTGTTAAAGCAAGTTCTGTCTTCATAGAAGAAGGGAAACAAAACTTCAGTGCTCTTAAGTGATGAATTCAAGGTCACAATGAGCTAAGAATTCCTGCCTCAATTGAAAACTTAAAAAAAAAAAAAAACCACTACCTCATTCCACTCATTCTGGATAAAACTTGTGTTAAGGTTGCTTAAAGCAGAGCAAATTCAGAAGGGGTTATATGGATATAGAACTAATACTTCGGGAATTGAGCTGAAATATTGGTTTCCAAAGACACGGGGCCGTCTTTCTGGTCCTATATAAGAAATTGGTAAGAATATTTAGGAAGATGTCAGATCAACTAGAAAATGATGGAGTAAGTGACTTCTAAAAAAGTCTCATTAAGTGCTAAAGTAAAGAAAATATCCTTTCCAGGAAGGGAATGAAAATTTTAAAAATCATCAAGAAACAGAAGATACAAATAAACAGACACAGTAAGATATCTTTAAACACAAATCCTTCCAAAACAAATTATCAACTACTGTGCATCCAAATAAATTTCATCTTGTCTTTTTCTTTGGGGAGTGAATGGGGGCCATGTCTGAAAGAGTCGCAGGGACCCCGAGGTGGCAGGGATCAAACCCAGGACTCTGGATGCAGAACAGTCACTCCAGCCCTCTGAGTCATCTCCCTGACCACATACCACCACCACCACCACCACCATTTCCCCTCAGCTCAGTCCTAAGGGACCAAAGAAATATGGCTGCTTATTTTCTAAGTCAATATTGGAAACGGAATGCAGAATTATTCAACAGTGTATTCACTTACAGTGCATTTGTGTTGCTTAAAGATCATATTAGCCAAAGAAAGAATGTGCACGGACATCAGGCATCTGTGGACCCCGTTCTTGGTCTCACATCTCTTACAGTGGGTTATAAAGCACTCCAATCATTTCCAAATTCACAGTCACTCTGTAGCTGTCTCTTTCTCCTGGAATGAAGCAGTTTAAAATCCCTCAGGACAATCCTGGTCAAGGGTAATCCTGAGCTAGTGGCCATAGGGCCTTTTAGATACTAGTTCCTTTGTAAGAAGGACCTCACTTCCTCCTCATCAAGGACATTTCCTGGGAGCAGAGGGATTGGGGTGTTTAGCTACTAGTACCTAAAAGGTGAGGTTTTAAATAAGATCAGTTTGGCCTGTTAACAGTAATTCATGCTTTTTTTAAAATTTAATTTTTTACTGAATCACTGTGAGCTACAGTTACAAAGCTTTCATGATTGAAATTCAACCATAAAATGATCCAACACCCATTCCTCCACCAGTGTGCATTTTCCACCACCAATGTCCCCAGTTTCCTCCTCTATCGCCTCCAGGCCCCACCCCCTACCTCTATGGCAGACCAGACGATTGGGATCCTAACTTTATCCCCTTTCCACTTTAATGGGTAATTTTTTGGTGCCTTTCCAGTTTGGGGTTTTGGTTTTTAGTTTGGTTTTTTTGTGTTTTTTTGCTCAAGCATAAAGCTGGTACAAACACATTATTTTTGCAAGAACAAATAAGTAAAAATCAGACCAACTCTGAAAAGGGGAGAAAAGGAGACTGTAAGGGTGGAAAGTGATGGTGGAAGCCCCGGAGTATGGGACTCTTTCGGCATTTTGTTACTTCAAACTGAGTAACTTCAAGCTACCAAGAGTAATCCCCCTGCAGGACAGAGCCTGGCAAGCTCCCCGTGGTGTATTCGATATGCCAAAAACAGTAACGATAGGTCTCATTCCCCTGACCCTGAAAGAGCCTCCAATCGTTGGGAAAGGCGAGTAAGGAGAGGCTGCTAAAATCTCAGGGCCCAGTGTAATAGAGATGTTACTGGTGCCCACTCAAAGAAATCCATGAACAACAGGATGACAGTGACAGTGACAACTTCAAACTGAATTCAGCAGGCCAGCTCTCCAACTGCAGACACTTGTGATATCTGGGGTCCACATCCCTGGACCCCCTCCTTAAGTTACCCATTATTATTCAGGCCACATGTGGCTGTGCCTAAGGGAAAGTCATTCCTTCCCTTATCCCATCTCTGCCCAAGGACTCCTGAAGGAAAGGGGTCAAAAGCTGGAGTCTGGCCTCAAACAACTGTTATGTAAATAGGCTCCAGCGAGGGAAGGGGGAGAAGCCTGCAGGAGAGTAAGTATAAGTGACAGAGAGAAAGAAACTCCCTGACCATTCCAACCTTGGCACAGTGCTCTGGAGAGAGCAGACTGTGCCCCAGCCCCAGTTCAGGATCTGCCTCCGTGCCCGGGCAGGAAGCAATCTGGATTCTCAGCCCAAGTGCCTTTTCTTGCCCCTGGAGAGCCATAAATTTAGAGGAAGGAGGACAACTTTCTACAAGGAGAGCTAAATTAGGCCTCTATCACCAATCTTTAATTGAAACAAGTGGAAACGAAGGCCCATCTCACGTGGAGCTGTGTTTTAATGAACTTGGTGGGGGAGCGAGGGGGTTGGCACACAGAAGGCTCCGGGTAATATTCTCAAAACAATAAGCTGAGACTTGGGGATTTTTCCCTTTCTTTTTCATATGCTGTTTTTTTAGGTGGAGGGAGAGGGGAAATCAGGAGGGTGGGGGAGGAAAATATCTTCTCCCTGGCACTCTCAATGCAGGATACAGTGCCAGCCACTCCACCAACTGTCTGCAGAAAGGGTAATTGTCACCCTTCTCACCCTAAACTTCGTGCTTGCGTATCAGTGGCTGGCAGGTTTATCTGCTTCTGAGCAGCTTCAGAGCCACGTCAGTGACACCAGCTACAGCGTCAGCAGGAGCAATTGGACAAAGATGATGCTACAGCCAGCGAGGGGGGGGGTGGAGGGGGAGGGAAAATTTTAGGCTTATAGAAGTCTTATTGCACTTTCCATCTCCCTCCCCCCCTTCCCTTTTCTTCTCCCTCCCTGCTTCTTTCTCATTGATTTAAGTAACTGCCAGTGATTTCCAAAGGCCAGAAGAGGACATGGAGTTTTACAAGGTTTGGGGTACAGGAGCAGTTAGCCAACACGATGTGCATGAGCACATCATAAGCATCAAACCCCTCGTTCAGAATCTGCCCCCTACTTAGGAGAGGGTGGGCTTCAGGAGGATCTGCTGACAGAGCCAGGATGAACTCCACACCTCACCTCCTTCCAAATGCCCAAAGCCCCACTACAGTGGCCAAGTGTCCACTGTCCACACCCACAGAAAAGAAAAATGTTACCCTGTGATTTGATGTCACTGGGATTTCTAGCCACTTCTTTATTGGTCACTGTCATAATAAGCAGGACATCATCACCAGCAGGAATTGGATGTGAGACCCCTCTAAACATATAATTTTCAAAGTTGGTTTAAAGACTCGACTTTCTGCAATGACAGTCTTCTAAAGCTTCATGGGGCAACGAGATGATTTTGTTTCTTTATCATTTATCAACCCCTTCCAGTCCAGGGCAATGTTATGTGAGGAGCTGTGCTATGACTTACACGCTGTGCCCAAAATTCTTTTAGAGACACTGTTTTGGGGAAAGAAAGAAACACTGAGGTAAAGAGGTGTGGGACTTCCAACAGAACTGACGTTCTTGAACTTCAGCAAATTCTAAATAGAAAATCTCACGAATTTGTGATTCTCCTAAAAGCAGTGAGAACAAGACAAAATTCCGTGTAAATGGGAAATTTAAAGTCACTGGGTTCAAAGAAATAACTGTGTCTAGTTTGTGGTTCTAGAGGGAGTGTCAGAGTTCAGAAAGAGGCAGTTCTCATCTCAGTACATTCATAAGACTATAACCTCTGGACTAAATGTTCAATGCGAGGCGCTAGTGGAGATTTAATTTATCATTATGTAATGACAGTTCTCAGGAACTTGCTGGACAACCCTGGGCTCAGTCACATGATTTCTTTTGCCTCAGTTTCATCACCTATTATCTCTACTATGAGCCAAAGTGGGAAATGCTAAGCTGTGTTACAAGGTTACTAAGAAACAGTACTAAACAACACCTGAGCTGATTGCTAGAAGAAAAAAGAATCGACAATGTCACATTGGTAGTCGCTGTCCCGTAGTTATTTCCACCCTCTCAGCCATACAGCGCCTCTGCAAATGGGGTTCTGAGTTTGGGTCCCAGAACTCCACAGGATGTGGGCCATAGATGGGTTTTCAAGGAGTCCACCTGCATTGATCTCTAAGGCAAGAAAGAAGCCTAAACAAGATGACCCCCACACTGCCTTCCAAATGCCCAAAGTCCCACTCTAGTGGCCAAGCATCCACTGTCCACACCTGTAGTGAAGACAATAGTAACCCTGTGATGTGACGTCACTGGGGTTTCTAGCTGCTTCTTTGTTGGTCGCTGTCATAATAAATATGCAGGACACCATCACCACGCACTGCTGCACACAGCAAAGCCTTGCTTCCAAGTCTACCAAAAACCCAGGGATGCTGTTGACCTGAAGGCCCCGGGGAACATGTAATGTAGGGATTAGGTCTTCTCTTCAATGCTGACTCTGGCATAAGCAAATTTCTTCTATCAACAATGCCGAGAAGACCTCAGTGATCAGAAGGGGGAAAAATGAATAATCAGGGCAGGGGAAACTTGAGTTAACACCAGGCCAGGACCAAGGACACCTGTTGGGGGAGAGCCTGGGGCTTGGGGAAGCACCAGCAGCTTCACAAGGAGACTGCTATGCAGACGCATGTGGGCAGGGTCATCCTGTCTGCCTGTGAAGTGTAACGAGTGAGGATGGCATCTGGGACTGCAGATCAGTCCCAGGACAAAGATACACCAGAAGGGTGATTGGGGCCATCTGTGTCCCCCAAGTGTGACCCAAGTCCTAACTGTGAAAGAGGAACCGTGTTCTGAAGAGAAACAAAAGAAAATCCTAAGGAAACAAGAAGTCAAGGGAAGGACCCCAAAGAAGCAAAAGAGCTAAGAAGGGGGGTCTTCAGCTAGTCGATCAAATGGGGGCACTTCAAGATAAGGCGCCAGGAAGAGGAAAGAATTCCGTTGGGAGGGATTCTTCAGTTAGCGCACACACTACAGTCCAACACTTAGCGAGCAATTTACACTTGGCCAAACATTGTGACATTCGCGATCTCATGTCATCCCTACCACCCGGAAATGGGCTGAAATATTTTCTCCGCTTGACCACTGAGAAAACTGAGTCGAGGGAGGGTGGGTAGTGCGATTGGCTCAAGGTCACCTGGCCCAAATCGGAGCTGGGGCGCACCTCGACGCCCCATCCTCATCTTCAACCTCACAGCATGCCCCCTGATAATCGTTCACCTTGAAGGGCTTTATCTTACCTCCGAATGGGGCGAGGTGGACTTGGCTACAACAGACTCCCCTTCCCCCACCACCCCCCTAAAATGTGGGAGGAGCAGCACCCTCCGGTGCCAGCGAGGGGACCTGAGTGACGCGAAGCCACAAGCCGGGGTTTCCCTCTCCAGCGGGGCTCCTAGCTAGGAGCGAGCGGCAGAAGCCTGGGCTCTGACCCGCGGGGCGAGCAAGTACGGCTCCAACCAGCAGGGGCCGGTTCCGAGCTGAAAGAGCGAGGGTCGGGGAGTGGGTGAATTGCTGCCCCGCGATCCCGGGACTGGAACGGGGCGCCCGCCACTCCCGCTGCGCTCGCCACGCTCGCTCGTGCCCCGCCAGCACCTCGGTGCAGACGCCCCAGCATGGGGGGCGCCCCGGAGGAGGCGAAAGAGACCTAGGGGTGGCATGTTGGGGAAGACAGAGAGGGCCGATTTGGGGGCCAGATCTTCCCACTTGTGATTCTCCAGGTCCGGGCAAACCAAGGAGCTGAGCCCCGGTTGGAAGTTTGGGTATCCAAGGATTCCCATCTAGTGGCAAGTTGTCCCGGCGACCGAATAGAGGTGGAGATGGAGGTCTGGGGTGCGGGGCGGGGAAGAAAGAAGAGGCAAGGAGAAGGGGGCCCCTGAGCACTCGTCGGCCCCTCGCGGCCGCGCGGGCTAGGTGGCCAGAACGCCTCTGCAGCGGGCGGGTGCGGAGCCCGCGCCGGGCACCCGGCACCGGGCACCGCGCAGCCGGCACCGCGGCGCAGCGCAGCCCCTCCTCGCCCGCTCCCGCGCTCCTCCCCACCTGCCCGCCGCCTCTCCCGGCCGCCGGGACTCACAGTCCGCAGGAACTGGATCTCGTCCTCGCCTCCTTCTCCCCCTTCGGCCATGGCTCCCAAGGCGTCGGCGGGGCCCCAGCCTCGGGCACCTCGGCTTCCCCCGGCAGCCGCTCGGCGCGCGCCGGCTGCTGCTGCGCTCTTTCTCCTCCTCCTCCTCCTCCTTCGCGGCTTCCTCTCCTCCTCCTTCTCCTCCTCCTCCTTCTCCTCCTCCTCCTCCTCCTCCTCCTCTTCCTCCTCTTCCTCCTCTTCCTCCTCCTCCTCCACCTCCTTCTCCTCCTCCTCCTCCTCTCCCTCCTCTTCCTCCTCCCACCTCTGGCTCCGTCTCAGCAGCGCCGAGCTAAGCTCCGACCATATAGGGAGCTGGGCTAACACTCCACTGCACTGCAGAGCGCCAGCGCCAACCCAGCAGCCCGCCTACCCCTCTCGCCTCTGCCCCAGCCAAGCGCGCCGCGGCCGCCGGTCGAGCGGGACTGGAGAGCGCAGCGCTGGGCGCGCGGCGCGGGCGGGGGCGGCGCGGGCGGCCGGGGCTGGAGCTTGGGGCCTCCCCCGCAGCGCCCCGCTCAGCGCCGAGCCGCACCGCACCCCCAAACCCCCCACCCCCCAGCCCCCGGCGGAGGCGCCCGCCCCGCGGCCACCGGAGGGTGCCCCCTGCCCGGCTTCGATTCACAAACAAAGGCCAGTTGCTCGAGTGTGCGGAGACTGGACGTCGATCTCCTCGCTGTGCCCACTTGGCCCTCTGGGAATGTGTGTGTGTGTGTGTGTGTGTGTGTGTGTGTGTCTGTCTGTCTGTCTGTCTGTCTGTCTGTCTGTCTGTCTGTCTCTGTGTCTGTGTTTGGGAAACTCTGATGCTTGGTTCGGACCTGTATCTTTGTTGGGACCCCAGTGGTAGAAAACTGAGAGGTCTTTTGGAAAGGCAGAAAGAAAACACACACACACACACACACACACACACACACACACACACACACACACACAACGGTGCACGGATGAGGCTAACTGTCCATTCAAAACAAAGTTTGCAATGCCCCAGAGATTCCGCTCTGTGCCATAAGAGAATCCTTTCCAGTGTCCAGAAAACAAAACAGCAGTACCAAACCTTTTGTCTATCCACTGTTGCTGGAGAAAGTGACCTCTCTACCCCAGGAAGCTTGAGGGCTCCCCGTTGAATATTAAGAGATCCGGTGGCATCAGAATCCTCCTAAACTTACTCTGCGTTTTAAAGAAACTAATGGTGGCCTCGAACAGGAACGGAGGGTTCTGTATTAAGAGGGACGCGGTCCAGGTCCTTGGGCCGCTGACATCCCCCTCAGTCTTCTGGTTTTCCAGGATTTGAGGCTGTTAAGCTAAGAGGATAGGGTGCCCCCTTCTGTCTGTGGTCTGGAAGTTGCCAAGAAGCTTCAAGAGACAGGAAGAAGGGATGCAGAACTACACTGAAGAGTAACCCAGAAGAAAGTGGGCAATGGACAATTCTGGATGATGATGACCGTGAACATGGGAAGCTCCCAGGTTCCTTGTACTTAAGCTCACTCTCTTAATTCTGCCCAAAGATTTTTATCCTGAGTTCCAGACACACTTTTTCTATTGGACAGCAGAACGGTTCAGAAATGTTTTCCTCATATTGCACCCAAACTGCTTCCTTCTACAGGCTGCATCTCTTCCCAAATGTCCCTTCTGAGTCTCTTCTTTTGGGGGAGCAGGGGAACACCTGATGGTGTTCAGGGGTTACTCCTGGCTTGGCACTCATGAATTACTCCTAACTGTGCTTGGTGGACCATATGGGATGCCTTAGATGGAATTTGAGTCATCCAGGTGCAAGGCAAACACCCTACTGTACTATCACTCCAACCCTTCTGAAGCCTGCGTAGAGTAAGTTAAACTGTATACCTGTGACCCTTCACATAATAAAAGCCACCTACTATACTCACCTCTACGTCTTACCCTCCATCCATTTTTTTCAACTCCTAACTGAAGATTTCTTTCCCTGAACCACCTAGAATGACTTGGTTGCAAAAGAGCCTTGCCTTGCAAGCCTAAAATCCAGACTTGGATCGCTGTGCCTTTAATGGTCCCTGCAGTTTTGTGTTTTTGGATTCCTTGATGCCACAAGTGTTTCTAGCCCACCATAACCAGACATGTGCAGGCACTGAAATCACTGGGTGTAAGACCCTCTGAGCACAAATAAGAGAGTGTGTCCCCTAGCCAATACCATAGACAATAGACAAATGTGTGAGCACCACATTGTGGCATGTGTGTGCGTTCTTGTTATGGAAATAAAAGAACAAAGGGACTGCATATAAAAAGAGAGTATTTGTGGGACTGGAACGATAATACAGCAGGTAGGATGATTGCCTTTCACGGAGCCGATCTGGCATCCCATATGATGTCCCCCAAGCACCACCAGGTATAATTGCTGAGTACAGAGCCAGAAGTAACCCCTGTACACCACCGGGTGTGACCCAAAAAGGTGAAAAATTAAAAAATTAAAAGGGCATTTGTATTTAAATGTGTATTTTTTTAAAGAATCCCTTCCCCCTACATCTCCAATAGCACAGTTTAGTGTCAACCCCACCTCTGATGGTCTTACTGCAAGCATGAGAGTGTCTTCTTCCCTCCAAAGTGAAGTGTCGCTTCCCTAGCAGACAGCTTGTACTTGTAGTCTAATTGGATTGGATTTAGTGCAGCACCAATGACACATATTGAGTTTGCATTTAACTAGAATTTTTAGTAGTTCTTTTTTTCCCCATTTCCATATGAAGCAATCATATAAGTCTTGTCCACCATGGCTGTGTCCACTTACCTAAGAGCCACCTTTAAAAAATATCCCTTTCCAATATCACTGTATCACTGTCACAATGTCATGTCCCATTGCTCATTGATTTGCTCAAGCGGGCACCAGAAACGTCTCCATTGTGAGACTTGTTACTGTTTTTGGCATATTGAATATGCCACAGCTAGCTTGTTAGGCTCTGCTGTGTGGGCGGGATACTCTCAGTAGCTTGCCAGGCTCTCCAAGAGGGACAGAGGAATTGAATCCTGGTTGGCTGTGTGCAAGGCACACACCCTACCTATTTCTTTTTATTAATTTCTGTCTGCATATTTAAGATACCTTTAGTTTGGGGCTGAATTGAAGGTCCAGAAGGCAGGACACTTTCCTTGTATGCAACTGACCAGAGCACACCATATCAATGCCCAAACCTTGTCAGCAGTGATCTCTGATAGATGAGCCTGGAGAGAGCCCTGAGCACAGCCAGATGAGGCCCCCTAAAACTTTAATCTTATTATTCGGACCAACATGGCATATCTACTGACACTTGCAACTATTTCTTATGGTTATGTAATAGTCAAGCATCTACTTAAATCCCTTATTTGTACCCCAAATTTCTTCTGACTAATAAGAAAACTATAAATCCCATTCCACGAGCTTATTTGAAGTCAAGATACATGAGAAAGAGCAAAATCTGCTTTATCAGACAAATACCTTTCCCACAGCAGGAAGTGGGTTAGTGCTAGAACATGATTAGCACAACCACTTAGATTCCTTGGAGCTTTTCGTGTTCCTTTAGTGTGTTCAAAGTGAGTTGATTCATTAATCAGGCTCATTTTAATCTTGGCCTATATGTTGTGAACATAGCAGTGTTCACATAGCAGTGAGGGGAAATAAAACATATTAATCTATAGTCCATTCTCTAAGATTTTCCCCAAATTTACCAATAATGATGCTGTTGTCAGGTTATCAAAGCATTTTACTAGTTTAACATTTGGCAGTCAAAATCCTCCAAACAGTTGAAATAATGGAAAGAGAATAAGGAATGGAAAGAAAATAGATTAATTATAATATATAAAAATGTAAACATATACATAAATGTGTATGTATGTGTAAATATCAACATATGTATACAGAGAAAAAAAATAGATAAACAGATGGATTTGAGACACTGAGCCTGGATATTGCTTTGTTATTCATTGAATACAGAAGAGAATAAGATTAAGTAACTTGTCTCAGTTTGACATCTGGTAATTGTCAGCACTGGCATTTAGTCTTCGATTGCATGCCTTCTCAAATCTAATACTAATTTTTTTGTAGGACTTTTTACACTACACCACCTTGTTCCTTGGGCCACAAAGTGGAAATTCTTCAGACTTCTATCCCTTGTTTCCATCACTTACACTCTTACATATCAGGTTTGTTGCTCCACACCCTGTATTTTAAATAGAAGCTCTTCCCAAACCTGCTTCTAAAAGATGAGAACCTAAAAGGTGAGAACTCCAGCACTTGGACATTAGGTCTTATAAAATATGGCAGCTACTTTGTTCACATCAGAAATAAAACAAGCCTCCAAGCTTTCAGGCCCCTGGATAAAAACTCTCAGATATTATTAGGACTGCAGTGAGTGCCCACAGGGAAATAAAATACTCCTGAATGTTGAACTTGTTAGCATAAGACCCCCAAATTAAGAGCATTTAAATTTGAAGTGCTATGCTATCAATTATCAACAATAGCTAGAAAGCACATGTTAACAGCCTGGCCATTAGGGTGAAGAAAAATTATATTTTTAATATTTTATGTACATCTGAACCTTTATAAAGGCTGGAGAAAATCTGACAGCTGATTATTAAAATAAGTTCACGTATTTATTTTCCCAAACTCTGTCAGATTCTTGATCTGAACCAATACTTCTAAGGATTTCCCACACATTACAGAAGCTATTATCTTTATTTTAACAGCAAGATTGACACACGTTTAAAATACTAAGGGAAACAGACCACAGTCATATCACTCAGTATCTCCTTTGCTATGCTCTATTATTCATGGTGACCATTTGCCTAAGTGATGCTAATGACGCCAATGAGGGCTGTGGATTCAATTCTTGGGGGGTTAGTTAGCTTCACTCCATTTGCTGTCCAAAGACCCTGGCCCCTTCATTCTGGTTAAGAGCTTCACAAATATTTTAGCCATAGAAAAGGCAGGCCCAAGTCTGGTGACTTAAATAAGAACTATAATGCTTAGAAACACTGTATGTAAGATGCTATATTTGACAAAGATAGCCTTCATTTACAATATTACAAGCATATTAATTTCATACAACACTGAGCCTGTGTTCAACAGACAATGCAGCCTCACCCCTTAACTATAGAACTCATTCATTTGCTGAAAATACGTTCTCCAGTTAATTGTGCTTTGGTCTGCATTTTTAACTGGGCTTTGGTCTTCACTGACTCAGGTTCCACCAAGACAAAGCATAAAAGGCAATTGTCAGAATAACTGTAGAATTGAGGAATTTGACCTCTCCCAACTTCCATCTTTTTAAATATATCACCATATACATAAGTATTTTCCATAGACTGACTCTGGATTTATTTTTTCATTAGTAAAGAGGAAAAGAGAAAAGCACCTCTCTGTATTCTTCTTTACGCATTTAAATTATATATTTTTTAATAGGTGACAGGCAAGGACATATTGTGACAAATTAAAATCATGAGCAGAGGTAATTCTTAAAAGTAAGCCTGTCTTCATCTGATAGCCTGGGTTCTTTTTGTTGTTAAGAGGTGATTATGCTGCTGAGGCTGGAGAGATAATACAGCAACTAGGGTGCTTGCCTTGCATGTGCCAGACCTGCATTTGTTTCCTTGTCATACCAAAGTCTCCACTGCCAGAAGTGATGGCTGAACACAGAGCCAGGTGTAAGCCCTGAGCACCACCAGGTATTATCCAAACACTAAAAATCAAGACTGGAACAGGAAAATATTTTTTCTTGCTGGTACATATTTTATCTCATGAAAGATCATAGAATTACAGGAAAATGTCTTTTAATTTTTTCCTGTCACTTTTAGATGGAAAGATCACTTAATCCGGCCATAGTTAATATGCCACTCTAGTGAAGGGCACATTAGACTTGCCCACTCAAAGAGGGGCTTTCCGTAGTCTTAATAGTCTTAATAGATGGAGACTAACCGAGCATACCTACAGAAGGCTGATGGTAGAACCACTTGCCAGGTACCATCCACCACGCTGACTCATCCACAGGGCACCAGGCAGGCTTCTCCAGCTGGAACCATTTGCCAAAGCAATAGATTAAACCACCACCAGTATCAAAACACATTTACATTTGCCCGTAAGTCAACTAACCTCTTTACCCTGGAACTTGTCCTCAGGTTTGTGTATGAACTGACAATAGCTGAGGAGGGTTTGAGTCCTCTACAGTTTAAAGAGTGTACAGTCTGAAGCATATACTTAAAATATTAAAGCCTATAGCATCTTCTGGAAAATGGGGATCAAAATGCCATTTCTAGAGGTGATTTTAAGGATTACATGACTTGCTGATTAGAAAATGCTTAGCAGAGTGTCTTGTAAAAGTGCTCAGTAGAAAATCCTGAAATAGCTCTTGCAGATCTGTTTCCCTGCCTCACCTTGTATAGGTTTCCAATGCCTGCCCTTTGGGGCTGTTTGTGTTCCTCCCTTTCTTAAAGTTTCATTCTCATTTCAATTTTCATGAAGCCTTCACACACACACACACACACACTTCACACTTCACACACACACACACAGACATACATGCATGCATGTGTGGCAGCATGCTGCTGATTTTAGGAAACAATTTCCTGCCCCAATAAGCAAAACATTCTGGACAGATCTCATGCATTGCGAGTTAATGGTGAACTCCAATACCGCTTTTCCTAGGTTTCCTAGGGAGTTTTGTTCTGAGCAGTGTTATGTCTGCATCTTTAATGAGAAATGTATTCTGTTGCTATGGCATACTGAAATTCCTGGCTTCCTCTGGAAGGTGGAATCAGTAGCACCCTCCTGCCTCAGGTTTACTCCAGGGCTATAAGAGAGTGAGATCTAGTAGTTTATGAGACTATCCTTAATCAGATAAGTCTCACTTACACTAAATTCAATGCCTTTGATTTCTAATTCCTGCCTTTTAATTCTGCCTGCAGTTGAACAGATATTTTGAAGCTACTGCCAGCAACAGTTTGCTCTGACCTGCTATACTTTTAATAGTTTCTGCCAAAACAGGCAGGTACACAGTGGGAAGGAGATGAATGGAGTTTTGTTTCATTTATTTCAGATGCCAAGGTAAGACCCACATTTCAGCAGGCAAAAATGGAGATAAATAACTTTGATTCTGGTTCAAGGAGAGTGTTTCTGTGGCCAGGCCCTGGGTTCAATTTGCTGTAATCACCTGCTCTGAGCAGGGATCATCTTCAGTGTCTTTGAGCTTGTGAGCTGTTCTTTAAAAGGATTCAAGGACTTTAACAAAGCAAATCTTTATATTTATCAGGGCCCAGTTTTCTGTTGGCATTCAGAGCTCCAGAACCAGCCTGGGATGCGCAATCTGCTGTGACATTCCTTCTCAGTATGCCATTGGTGCTGACAAGTTTGCTCACAGACTTGCCAGCGTTCAGGAGATGTGCAGAGCTGCTGGGAGACTCTCATTGCTCTCAGCTAAGAACCAAATTTCATCAGATATTTTAACTCTACCTTCCACATTCATCTAGAACTAAAGAGGAACTAGCCAAGTCAGTCCATAAACAAATAAAATTGAAGGGGAAAAATGCTTATAGTCTTGAAAAGTCAACAAACGATTTCTAGAGAGGCTTAACCAGACAACAGATCAGATCTACCAGCAATGGGCCAGAGTGATAGTACAGTGGGTAGGGCATTTGCTTTGCATGCGGCCAGCCCAGGTTCAATCTCTGACATCCCATATGGTCCCTAGCACCGCCACGAGTAATTCCTGAGTGCAGAGCCAGGAGTAACCCCTAAGCATTGATGGGTATGCTCCAAAAACAAACAAAACCCACAGATCTACCAGCAATAACGAGAGTGTCTTTTCCACCACAAGCCTGAGAGTACTTATTGTTTCCTGAACATTTTAATATAAAACAGTCTCTCTGGTATAAGGTGATATCTTGCTGTCATTTTGATTTGCATCTCTCTGATAATTAGTGATGATAAACACTTGTTCATGTGCCTGTTTATCATCTTTTTGTCTTCTTTGAAGAAGTGTCATTCATCTCCTCTCCCTTATTTTTTGATGAGATAATTTGTGTTTTATTTTGTTTTGTGTTTTTTTAGGATTTTTTTGCTACTGAGCTTTGCATGTTTTATTTATCTTGAACATTAGCCTTTTGTCCAATGTATGATGTGTGAATATTTTCTTCCAGTCAGTAGGGTGTCTTTTAATTTTAGGCCTCATTTCTTTCACAGTGCAGAAGCTTTTTAGTTGTAGGTAGTCCTATTTATTTTTGCTTTTGTTTTCTTTGCCAGTGCTATTCTCTTGTTGAAGACTCCTCCAAGGTCAGATCAATATTTTGGAGAGTTCTGCCTCTGTGTTTCTCAGTATGTTTTGTAGAAACAGGTCTTATGTCAAGGTATTTAATTCAGTTGGAATTAACCTTTGTGTATGGCTTGAGATATGGGTCTAATTTTATTTATTTATTTATTGGCTCATTGCTGTTACTGTGAGCCAATAAATAGATAAATAAATACAATTAGATAGCACTGGGCTACACTGGCATGTGACAGGGACAAATGGAGATGTTACTGGTGCCCGCTAGAGCAAATTAAAGATCAAAGGGGTTTAGAGTGATACAAGTGATACAAGTGATTTATTTATTTATTTATTTTATTTGGCTAAGACCCAGCTATTCTTCTTCTAGGCATCTACCGCAAGAAACATTAAGTCAAAGGGCATATACACACCTATGTTCATTGTTATACTGTTCACAATGAACAGACAATAGCCCAAATCTACAAATTACTCATGTCTAGCACACACGTGAATGGATAAAGAGACTCCAATGGTGTGTGTATATATATATATATATATATACAGAATAAAATAATGCTTAGCTATTAAAAAAGATGAAATCTGCAATTTGCAGCAACATAAATGGAATTGAAGGTTGGCATGCTAAGTGAAGCAAATCAGAAAGAACAAGACAAATTCTAGATGATGTTGCTCATATGTGAAGGATAAGGAAGAAACAAAAGAATTTGATGTTCTCTGGGCTGGAGCGATAGCACAGCGGGTAGGGCATTTGCCTTGCACGCGGCCAACCCGGGTTCAAATCCCAGCATCCCATATGGTCCCCTGAGCACCGCCAGGAGTAATTCCTGAGTGCAGAGCCAGGAGTAACCCCTGTGCATCGCCAGGTGTGACCCAAAAAGAAAAAAAAAAAAGAATTTGATGTTCTCTAATGGAAACAAACTCTGAATTTTTGTCAATAGAACTTTAAACATAGGATGCAAAGAGGGAGCTGGGTTGGGGAGGAACCTTGGGAGAATGGGAGGTACATTAACATTCTGGTGCTGGGTGTGGTATAGTAGCATCACAAATGAAAAGTAATCATGTTGACCTTATTATAAACCATGATATCTCAAAAAAACAAAAAACAACAGGTAAATAATCTGAAAGAGTACTTGGAGGATGTTTTCAGCAGTATCTTGAGGTTGCTAACTTTTTAATCACTATTTAAGCACACTAAAAACCCAAACCAGAGAGATAGCTCAAGTATTAAAACATAAGCCTTGTATGTGCAAGGCTCTAACTTTGGTTCCTGAGCACTATTGGGTACAGTCCTGGTGCCCATCAAAATCAGCACTACTAGGGGAATTTTGGTGAGGGTGGCGGGGGGGCGAGGGGGTGGTCATTTTGGTTTGTTTTTTTCTTTTGCTTTTTGAGTCACACCCAGTGATACTGAGGGACTACTCCTGGCTCTGCAACCGGAACTTACTACTGGTGATGCTGGGGGACCATAATGGACACCTGGAAGCAAACCCAGGTCAGCCATATGCAAGGCAAACGCCCTTACCTGCTGCACTATCATTCCGGCCCCACCATGAGGTGTTTTGTTTTGTTTTAAATATCTGATTGAACATGCTGACCCCAAACCAGGTTATCTTCACCAGGGCAACTCAGAGACGGGCAGGTTGAGTTTCCTTCCCCACCCCAGCAAAACACCTGCAGCCAAAAAACTCCCAAGCCGAATCGCACAGCCATGCTCAGGGCCAACTCTCCACAGGCTCAGATGAGCTTCACCCATGAGGGAACCTGCAGAAAAACTCAGGTAGGCGGGACCCGTGACTGAGATACCCAAGCTTGTTTGGAACAGGACTGACCCCCGCTTCAGCTCCCCAGTTTTCCAGTAGCTTGGCAGTCATGCCCACAAACTGCCTCCAGCACCATATAATATTATCAATAGCCAAGATTCAGAGACTATGATATAAAGCTCCCGGAAGAGAGCTACACAGAACATCCTGGGTGACCTCTTATACTCTAGCCCACTGATGTACCAAAAGTTGCACACAATTGTTTGCGTTTAACATATATGTTTGTAGTCTCTTATACAAAAGCTTAAGTGGCTGCAGGATGAAATAAAACAACCTTCACACACTTTCCTCTTATGGTGGTGAAAAGGTGTATGGTGGTGGGATTGGTGTTTGAATATTATCTGTAGTGAACTATTGTGAACAATTTATAAAAATAAAATAAAATTTTTAAAAATCTGATTACCTCTGAAAATCATTATTCTATTTTAAAAAGTACTTTATATTTTTTCTTTTTTCAATATTTTATTTTATAAGAATATTTGTCTATATTTTACTAGTAATTTGATTTTATCTTGCATTTTTAATTTTTAATTTTTTTACAATACTGTTAATGATGTTTTCTCATGGACATAATTCTAGTGGGCTGGAGCGATAGCACAGAGGGCACAGCACTTGCCTTGCACGCATCTGACCCAAGTTCGATTCCTCCGCCCCTCTCAGAGAGCCCAGCAAGCTACCGAGAGTATCTAGCTTGCACAGCAGAGCCTGGCAAGCTACCCATGGTGTATATGCCAAAAACAGTAACAACAAGTCTCACAATGGAGATGTTACTGGTGCCCACTCGAACAAATCGATGAGCAATGGGATGACAGTGACAGTAATAATTCTAGTACCACACTCATCACCATTTACTAGTCTCCCTCCCCTAAAAATAGGAATAAAACTCCCATATGATCCAACAATACCTCTTCTTGGGATTTGTGCTCCAAACACAAAAACATTTATTTTAGAGGATATATGCATACCTATGCTCATAACTTCACAATAGCCAGTGTATGAAGACAACCCAAATGTCCAACTGCAGATGAATGAATGAATCAAGAAGTTGTGGTGAAAAAAAAAAGGGGGCTGGAGAGATAGCACAGCGGGTAGGGCATTTATCTTGCACACGACCGACCCGGGTTCGAATCTTAGCATCCCATATGGTCCCCTGAGCAATGCCAGGAGTAATTCCTGAGTGTAGAACCAGGAGTAACCCCTGTGCATCGCCGGGTGTGACCCAAAACAAAAAAAAAAGAAGTTGTGGTGTATTTATGTATACATATGTTACATATACAATGGAATAATATGCATCCCTTAGAAAGAACAAAATCATTCAATATGCAGCAATATGGTTGAAGTAGAGACTATCATATTGAATGAAGTCAGAAAGAAAGGTACAGATACAGAATGTTCTCTCTCATGTGGGACTTAGAGATACACAATAAGGTAGAAACAAAGACCCAAGTGTAACAATCACGAGTGAACTGAGTCTCTCCAAAAAGATATTTTAATATAGCAATAGAGAAGACAAATTCTAGAATTCAAATCTGGTAGATTTACTTTATGAATAACTAATGTCGTGATTTTCCACTTCCAATTTTTGTTCTCCTTCCTTTACTGCTAAAGAGATTAAAATATCAGAAACCAGTTTAGGAATCACTGATAAAGTCAGTGTTCTCAGTTTACAATGAGGAAAGTGAGGCTCTCTGAGGTAAATTAAATGGGTGAAAACTAAAACTAGATTCCAGATCTCCTGATTATTTTTCCAGTCTTCTTTTGTAGGGAAAGTCAGGGCAAAAACCCCAGAGCTACAGAAAAATCCTTGAGTACCTCCTTAATCATCAAATATTTACTTTATCTTCTGTAAGGTTGTGATGTTAAGTGAATTTAATAGTCCAATTCTATACAAAACAATAACACATGTATGAACTTTCTCTAGCCACTGACTAGAGTTCCCTAAATGAACTCCAAAGACTATTTGCTAGTCTTTAAAACCAACAGGCATATGAAGCACATCATCACTGATGCTAAGGAAAATATAAATCAATAAAAAATAAGACATCGTCTATAAATAAGAATGGCCTATATCTGATTGGTGAACAACACCTACTGGTATGGAGAAAGGGAACCTTCATTTACTGTTGATGGGAACATAAATTTATTTGGCCTTTCTCTTAAACAGTATTTAGGTTTCTCCAAATATTAAAAATAGATTTAATATATGATTTCTCAATTCTACTTCTAGATATTTATTTGAAAAATAAGCAAAATAAGCCACAGAAAGATATGCACAAACTATATTCATTGCAATACTAATTATGATAGTAAAGATACAGAAACAAGCCAAGTACCCAATTACATATGAGTGGATAATGACATTGTTAATGTAGGGGTGGTATATTTATATATAATGGAACATTATTTGGCTAAGAGAAAAGATAAAATCTTGCCTTTTTGCCCTAACATGGTTAGAACTGATGTGGTTTATGCTAAGTGAAAAAGGGAAAACAAATACTGAATGACTTTATGTGTAGGATAGATATGAAGAAACGAAGAAAGGTAACAGGCAAAACTATATTAAAACAAATCCTGAGACTAACCACAAAACTGAGGTCACCAAAAGGGGAGATGTGAAAGAATGAAAGGACTTCAATGGACTATGATGGAAGGAAAATGGTATTGGGGTGATGGGAAGATGCAATAACAGACATGTTGAGGAGACATGAAGTTGTACCCTTGACAAAAGGGCTTGTAAACTAACATTATCTCATTATAAATTAAGAAAATGAGGCTCCTTGGTGCTTGCCACAGGATGTGTTTTTACACTGAATAGACGGTAGCACAGTAAACCACTCCACAACACTACTTCTTAGAATGACTTTCCATCTTTGGGGTTCATCCTTGAAGAATGCTATTCTGGCTCTCTTCCTTCACCACCTCTTCTGTAGCTTCTCTTTTTCATCTTGCCAAGAAGATTCTCCTTGAATCTCCTTAATTCTCTAAAAAATTCAGTTTTCATCTCTTCTGATCCACTAGTCGCCACACCTTGCTTATTCAGATCTTTATTACCAGCTTTTTCAACTTTCACACTCACTTTACTAATAGCATATTAAATATTTCCAGTCATTCCTTTCACATTTTCTTTTTCAAATATAAGATGACTAAAACAGAATTCATCTTATATGTAAGGGACCTCCCAACCAACTCTCCTTTTCACATCAACAAACTTCTGCTTCCTCATAACAGCTGTCTCTGAAATTATACCACCATCTATAGATGGACAAAAGACTAACATAAAATGTCTTTTTTTCCTTTGTGACACTGAAAAGGGAGCCAGCAAAGTAATTAGTCCCACTCGGTTAAGCATCAGGACACCAAATTTTTCCCAGTTGCACTGTCACTATTCTAGCCCCTGAGTGTCATGTATAAGGAATGAGCCACACCTTTAATGAAAGCTGCCTTCAAACTGTAGACCAAGGTTATCAAGATTTAAAACATCTAAAAATAAATTGTCTGCCATAGAGCCATAGAGAGAGGAATAGGGTCAGGAGGAGTAGGGTAAGGTGGGAGGATGGAAAGGATACTGGGGACTGGGGACACTGGTGGTGGAAAATGTACACGGGTAGAGAGATGGGTGTTCGATCATTTTATGACTGAAGTTTAATCACGGAAGCTTTGTAACTATTTCATGGTGATTCCATTAAAAAAATCTAAAAGTGAAGACAAAATTCAAGAATTAGTTAAAGAAAATGAGTTTTGCTAAAGACCCTGGGGTAGCCTATGGTTTTTATCCAAAGGACAGAATATCTATGCTGGTAGTAATGCCACTATCCCCGAATCACCATTCCCAGGGGCAGATATAACTTTCAGTCTCATTCATCATCCTACAACCTCAGACATAATCTCCCATAATGACATAAGAGGCAACTACTACCAATAACCATCTGGATTAGACATTTTGTCATTTTACTGTTGAGAAGACTTATAATAAGGACAAAGTAGCACTGCACTGTAGCACTGTCGTCCCGTTATTTGATTTTTGCTCAAGTGGGCACCAGTAACCTCTCCATTGTGAGACTTGTTACTGTTTTTGGCATATTGAATATGCCACAGGTAGCTTGCCAGGCTCTGCCATGCGGTAGCTTGCCGCACTCTCCAAAAGGGATGGAGGAATCAAACCTGGATCAGCTGCGTGCAAGGCAAATGCCCTACCCACTGTGCTATCGCTCCAGTCCAAGGACAAAGTATTCTCCCTAAAATTTTAAAACTAAGAGCTTTGCACTCTAGTATGTATATATTCAAAACCACTTCTGTGCTTTGATGCCTCCAAGTCAAATGAAGAGAAGAAAAATAATGCTTAATAACCTTAAGTGTTTATTTACCTATAGTGTTTGTATATATAACTTCTTCAGTCTCCCTCAGTATCAATAGAGTTATAAGGATTTCTAAAACTATGTGTCTTAACAACTTCTTAGAACTTTTGAAGAACGTATTGAGAAGCAACAAAAGAGGGAGGATACTAATCTATCTGAGATACAGGTTCTTGTGTTGGTCAACAGATGTTACTTCTGTGTCATTCTTGGGTCTCTAGGAATGGACACATTCCTTGAGATCTGTGTTCTGCCTCATTTCTGCAAAATAGCAAGACTTATTCAACTAATACTTCACTTTCCATCTGTTAACATTTAGTGGCCTTGAAAAAAACAAACCGAGAAGCTAGAGCGATCATACCGTGGGTAGGTTGTTTATATTGCATGTGGCTGACCTGGGCTAAATCCCCAGCACTCCATATGGTCCCCAAGCTTACCAGCAATGTTCCCTGAATGCAGGGCCAGGAATAAGATCTGATCACTGTGACTTATGGTCCCCGACAATAACAAAACGACAAATTTAAATAAGCCAAAGTTCTCACTACCTGAAGCTCCCTTTTTCTGTAATGAATATTTCAAATACATTTTGATATTTATTATTCATTCATCCCTCATAAGACAGAAAAGCCAGATATTATCCTGAATTTACAGGTAAGTAGAGGGAGATGATACATTATGACTCTTTAATTGAGTCTTGTCCTTTTATAGACTCCCCATTCTCTTTACCCCAGTCTGCCTCCCCAGAAGAAAAAACTGAAAGATTCTGGAGTAAATCACAGCAGGGCAGATTGCAGGCTCTGCTGAGTGTTCTGTTTAAATTAGGCTTGCCAGTTCCTGAGGCCAAAGGTCTTCTCCATTCTTTTTCAGTCAAGAACTCCATGACCACGCATGAATATCCTTATATAAAATCACACCATGATGAAAGAGATCAAATATGAAAAGATGACCATGAAGGACATTTCTTAAATACTTCAAAAGCCCTTTAGGATATTCTGGGCTCCATGAGGCATTGGCTCCTTGGGACCACCTGTGTCTGTGGACATGCCATTCCAAATTTAGTGCTTCATGGAATAAGCAGGCACTTGGGATGATAATGTTGACAAATTAAGGCTAACTCCCCATGGGGTAACCATTAGTCTTAATGACCTAACAATGACATTATGTGGGTTTCCCTAGAAGGATATACACTGTGATCCGTTTCTGAACTTTTAATGAAGAATGATATGAATAACAGTGGTAGTAGTGGCAGTATTAGGGCTCCTGACAGGATATTTAAAATGTTTAGGGCATTTTATGTGTATCAAATAATCAGATCCTATAGTGGCCCTATGCAGCCAAGTATTAGTATTATCTGTTCACATCTTATAAATGAATGAACTCAAGCTAGAATTCAAGTTATTTGCCCAAGGCACATAGCTTCTAAGTAGTGGGATTTCAATTTAGATAGTCTATATGAGTTACCTATTGATTTATAACTAAGTAACCCCAAACATTATGACTTACAATGATAATACTGGTCTCCCAGGTCTGCTGGTAAGAATTTGAGTTTTCCTTGGTGGGGTCCTCTGA
Source organism: Sorex araneus (assembly GCF_027595985.1). Taxonomy (NCBI): domain Eukaryota; kingdom Metazoa; phylum Chordata; class Mammalia; order Eulipotyphla; family Soricidae; genus Sorex; species Sorex araneus. The sequence continues at coordinate 79,257,140 of NC_073304.1, forward strand.
CTGGGGTCTTTCACAAGTCAATGGTAAACTTGTCAGCAGGGGTAAATCATATCAAGGCTTTATTAGAGAAGGCTTAATCTCCTTTCAACATATCTCACAGATCTCCTGACAGGATTCAGTTCTTTGTGGATGGTTGGGATAAGATCTCAGTTCTTTTCTTATTGTTGGTCAAAGGTCATCCTTATTTGACCTTGCCACTGGGCCTCTGTATAGTGAATCCTCTGATATCTTGAGTTATTAGAACATGAGAGAGAGTAATAGTGGGGAGAGAGAGTGAGTGAGGCAGAGAGAGAGAGAGAGAGAGAGAGAGAGAGAGAGAGAGAGAGAAAGTTTAGGTGGGGTGGGTGGAAGAGATCTGGTAAAATGGCAATCAGTCTCTTGTAATCTAATCTCAGAAATGCTACTCTAACTTTTTATCCCAGGCTCCTATTCTCTCTTGAACAAGCATTACTTTATTTCCTCTGCTTTTACACTCTGGAAAATCCCTGTTCATCTCTTGAACATCTGTCTCTATGTTTTTAGTTTTTAGGATGGACAAAGTCAAACAAATTCACAGGATGATGTGGTAGACCAGGTTTGTGTATGTTTGTTTTAGGCAAACATCTCTCTCTGTCTCTATCTCTCTCTGTCTCTGTCTCTCTCATTACATCTCTATAAATTTCTCTTTAAGAACTTTTTTGTTTTACTTAAAACACACACACATACACACACACACACAAACACACACCCTCAAAAAAGTGGCATCCCACTACTCTGCTATAGTCTGCCCATTAATGGTGATTCATCAGCCCTAACCCTCACTTAAGGAGAATGAAAACACCAAGTTGAATATATCACAGGGCAGAAACATTAACTTGACCATCTTAAATTATTTCCACACAGGGTGCAGAGTGTGTGATATTTACGAAAGAGGAGAAAGATCACCAATTTTCTTGTGGTCAAATTCAGATGACCCAAACCTACCTTAACAAGGGACAGGGAAGTGCTACTTCAGAGATCAGTTACAACAGGATCTAAACAGCAAACTCTGGCAGGAACAAGAGTTATGTTCCCTACCTGGCAAGCATAGATAGCTTTGCCTCTTAGCCTTTAAGAGTAAAAGTAAAGAGTAAATAAAGTGAATAATGGTTTCTCTAAGTCCTGTTTTAAAATTGATGATGAAAGTGGTTCAGGAACAGACCCTTTTTCCTTGTCCTCTCTCTTCTCGTCCTTTGTCTATAATTTTTGTTACTCTAGCATTTTTTGTTACTCTAGCAATTTTTGTTACTTCTATAATTTTTGTTACTCTAGCAATCTTTTTTTTTTTTTGCTCTCATTTGGGTGGTTCTTCTCCAATACCCTTCCAACTGACCAGCTGTCTCTTCCTATTTTTATTTCATAGGATATTTTCCTTTTCTTCTTTCCTTACTAGTCCCTAGGTTATTTTAAAAGTTCAACTTATAGAAAGTTTTTAGGATGGACAAAGTCAAACAAATTCACAGGATGATGTGGTAGACAAGGTTTGTGTATGTTTGTTTTAGGCAAGAGTGCCCACTTAGACACTAATCCAGGATGTTTTGTGAAAGTATTTTATACATGTAATTGAGATCCATAGTTATTTGACTTCATGTAATGAAGATTATCCTGGATAATCTTAGAAGCCTGATCCAAATTGTTGAAACTGAGATTTCCTTACTGAGGAAGAAGTTTTGCCTGTGGACTGCTTCATTAGTTCGAATCTGAGAGTTTCCAGTTTTCTTATCTTGAATGTCCTATAGATTAAAAACTTGCTTTCCTATAAGTGGATCAACATGGAAAGTATCATGTTGAGTGAAATGAGTCAGAAAGAAAGAAACAGACATAGAAAGATTGCGTTCATATGTGGAATATAAAGTAGCAGAGAGGTACGAGCTTGCAATGATGCAACTTCTGGCAGAAATTTCTCTGGACTTGGTTACTAAAATACAGAAATCCAAAATCTCATGGCCGCTAGTGTGGGCACATGACCTCATATCTCTTCATTCTCAGCAATGGAAAACAAATTATCAAATGCTTCTTTTCCAGCAGGTCCAACTTTGGGTGGGGGGGACTCCAAATAATAATAGTGAGTTTTTTGTTGAAAAATTGAATATAATCAAAGTAAAGAGAGAGTAAAGTGAAATTTATCAGCTACACAGGTGGGGTGGGGGGTTGGGGAGGTGGGGGGTGGAAGGGAGGTTTACTGTGGTTCTTGGTGGTGGAATATGTGCACTGGTGAAGGGATGGGTGTTCGAGCATTGTATAACTGAGACTTAAGCCTGAAAGCTTTGTAACTTTCCACATGATGATTCAATAAAATACATTTTTATTTTTATTATTTTTTACTTATTTTTTTTAAAAGAAACACAAAATTTGGGGCTGGAGCAATAGCACAGCGGGTAGGGCGTTTGCCTTGCACGCAGCCGACCCGGGTTCGAATCCCAGCATCCCATATGGTCCCCTGAGCACCGCCAGGGGTAATTCCTGAGTGAAGAGCCAGGAGTAACCCCTGTGCATCGCCAGGTGTGACCCAAAAACCAAAAAAAAATAAAAAATAAAAAATAAAAAAAAGAAACACAAAATTTATTGTTTGTTTATACACATTTCTTTTCATATTAATGTCCTAACTTTTATCTCTGCTTTAGTCTCAATATATTTTTTTAAATTAATAGTTTATTTTTAATTAGTGAGTCAATGTGAGGGTACAGTTACAGATTTATACATTTTTGTGCTCATGTTTCTCCCTTACAAAGTTTGATAACCCATCCCTTCACCAGTGCCCATTCTCCACCACCAGTAAACCCAACATCCCTCCCCCCCTCCCCAGTCCTGTCTCCCCCCACCCCACCCTGCCATTATGGCAGGGAATTCCCTTTTGTTCTCTCTCTCTGATTAGGTGTTGTGGTTTGCAATAAAGGTGTTGAGTGGCCATTGTGTTCAGTCTCTAGTCTGTATTCGGCCCGCATCATCTTTCCCCCACATGACCTCCAACCACATTTTACTTGGTGTTCCCTTCTCTGAGTTGCCCAAAATGAGAGACCAGCCTCCAAGCCATGGAGACAACCTCCTGGTACTTAATAAAATAAATTTTTAAAAAAACTTGCTTTCCCCCTCCCAGTTGTTTGCCATTATTCCAATACATTTTAAAATGTATGTTTTTAGGTATTTGCATATGTATGTTTCATGTGTCCATGCATATGTACTTATGTGACTTAATATATATATACTTATATGACTATAATCCCAGCCTTGGTTATAATAAAATATTTGAGATATGCAAATGAATGCAGAATATATGATTTCTATGTCTCTGGTGATATCCTGACACAGGTAGGAATGTTCAGTAATTCTTATAATGGGTATGACAGTGTTTAGAATGGGAGGTATAAACATACTTTAAAAAATAAAAAAAAGTATTGAATAATAAAGAAATAAGCTTTCATAAGCAGTTTCTTCCTCTGAATGAGAATTCTGGATGTCCTTCAAATGATGTGTTTTGGCATCTCCACTTTGGCCAGAACAAGTCCTTGGTCATTACCTTTGTAGACATTTTTAGTCACTCTACTCTGTCCCATCAACACCTGCCATGCCCTTCCCCTCAGGAAATTACTTACCAATAATGTGTTCTATTATGTTGTTATTCACATTTATATCTCTGGCTCTGAGTCTGACAGAATTGTTTTACTTAATCCAAGTTTAAAAGATGACTATTAAATTTAAGTAGAGCAGTGTAATTCATGGTTGAATACATTTTTTTAAGTAGAAGCAATGTCATAACTCAAAGATAGACTAATGATCAGTTGCATTCCAAAGAGGGGTCAGTGAAAGGAAAATATTTTGGAACAGGAACTCCTCTTCATATTTTTAGGTGTTACCACTAATTGGCCACACGTAGTTATTTATTTATTACTTTTACTATTGAATCACTGTGAAATAGACCCTTAAAAAGCTGTTAATTTAGATTTCAGTCATACAGTATTCCAACATCCATCCCCCCACCAGTGTACATTTGCTAGCACCAGTGTCCCCATGTTCCCTCCCATCACACCCACACCTCCACCCCTGCCTGCCTCTATGGCAAGTGCTTTTCTTCTACTCTCTCTCTCTCTATCTCTCTCTCAGCATTGTGGTTTGCAATATTGATAATGAAAGGTTATCAAGAGTATCCCTTTACCTACTTTTAACAGATCTTGTCCAAAGTGACATTTTCCTTTGTACCAATAGGTGATCATAAACTAAGGTGTGAAAACTACTTATTCATAAAGATAACTGCTCTCAAAGTTCAGTCTTTAGGGCCCCTACTGGCCCTAGACACTTTGGGGTGTCTGCTAGGTTTTCCTCTACCAGTTACATTTCTGTGTATTTTGTTCATATACTTTAAGCAAAACAGTATATCTCAACATATAAGAAACATATATTAAACAGACAAGACAATCATCTCTTATTTTTATTTTTAAATTTCATTTATTTTTAAATACCTATGTATGTTTTTATTTATTTAAATTCAGTCACAAATAGCTGAAAATAATTGTTCATGATTGTGTTTGTCATACAATGTTCCAAACAACCATCCCTCTACCACGGTACATTTCTCACCACTGATGTCTTTAATGTCACTCCTATCACTCAGAGGCATTTTTCTTCTCTCTCTTCCCCCCCTCACTCTTCTATCTCTTTCTTCTCTCTATCTCCCTCTCTCTGTCTCTCTGTCTCTGTCTCTGTCTCTCTGTCTCTGTCTCTGTCTCTGTCTCTCTGTCTCTGTCTCTCTCTCTGTATCTCTCTCTCTCTCTCTCTCTCTCTCTCTCTCTCTCTCTCTCTCTCTCTCTCTCTCTCTCTCTCTCTCCTTTTGGGCATTATGATTTGCCATACAGAAACTTAGAGGTTTTCATGTTTGGTCCTTTCCCTACTTTCAGCATGCAGTTCTTATCCAGACTATCATTTCCAACTATCATTTCCAACTATCATTGCCATAGTGGTTCCTTCTCTTTTCTCCAGACTATCATTTCCAACTATCATTTCCAACTATCATTGCCATAGTGGTTCCTTCTCTTTTCTACCTGCCTTCTCCCCCCAGCAACTGAGGCAGACTTCCAACTATGGACCAGTCCTCCTGGCCCATGTTTCTTCTATCCTTGGGTATCAGTCTCATGCTATGATTTTTAAAATCATCTCTTTTATTGACATCCAAGAAAGAGTTTGAAAGAAAGGTGAAATAATGCCAATGTTAGAGGGGGGATTGTAGGCAATATAGAATGTTACATGCACTGCTTTATTATTTTTAAAAAATAATTCATATTTTAAATGATTTTCAATTTCTAATATGATAAATATCAGTTATGAGCCACATAAACAAAATCTTTTTGTGTTCTCAAGATGTCTTTGCTTTTGTTTTGGGGGCCACACCTGGCAGTGCTCAGGGCTTACTCCTGGCAATGCTCAGAGGTCAATATGGGGTGCTGGAGATCAAACCCAGGTCAGGCTGTCTGCATGCAAAGCAACGTCGTACCTGCTGTACTATTGCTCTGGCCCCTATGTTCTCAATAATTTTTTTAATTGAATCGCTGTGAGATACACAGTCACAAAGCTGTTCATGCTTGGGTTTCAGTCATACAGTGTTCAAAAACCCATCCCTTCACCAGTGTACATTTTCCACCATGGATATCCTCAGTAGCCCTCCCGTCACCTCTTATGGTTTGTAATACAGATACTGATACTGAGATGTTATCATGTTTGTTCATTTACCTTTCTTTCCAGCTGTCATTGTCATAGTGGTCCCTTCTCTGTCCCAGCTGCCTTCTCCTCTAGCACTCGAGGCAGCCTTCCAACTATGGGCCAATCCTCCTGGTCCTTGTTTCTGCTGTTTTGGAGTATTAGTCTCATATTTTTTTATATCCCACAAATGAGTGCAGTCATTCTGTCTGTCCTTCTTCTTCTAAATCATTTCATTCAGCATGGTGCTCTCCATAGATTTATAAGCAAATTTCATGACTTTTTTTTTCCTAACAGCTCCATATTATTTCATTGGTAGCGTGGAAGGAGTCCTAAAAGCAAAAAGCTTAAGAAACTGCTTCCATAGACCACTGATGATGTTTTTCTGCCCCAGGAAGCAAAATACATCCCCTAAGACTAACTGGCCTCAGGATTAGCAAAATACATCCCCTAAGACTAACTGGCCTCAGGATTTTGGAGCAACTTAGAATGCTAGGGAGACTCCAGCCCTGTCCCTCTTTCCAAAGTCCAAATCCACATCGACAGCCACAGAGGAGTTTCTTCCTTCCTTAGTGTCAGCAGGGCTGTGGGCATATAGTACATACTTTAGACAACATATTGACTTATCTTTGTTCATCTCTAGTCTTGCAAAACATATCAGGGAAAATGTAATGGGGTATGTCATAAAGCTCAAGAATTTTATTGTCAACCTTAGGGACTAAACCCTGAGTTGTGTCAGGGTTTCCAAACCCTAGGTTTCTGGGGCTGGAGCAACAGCACAGCGGGTAGGACATTTGCCTTGCACGAGGCCGATCCAGGTTCAATTCCCAGCATCCCATATGGTCCCCTGAGCACCGCCACGGGTAATTCCTGAGTGCAGAGACAGGAGTAACTCCTGTGCGTCACCAGGTATGACCCAAAAAGAAAAAAAAAACACCTAGGTTTCTAAACCCTAAACTTTAGAAACTTTTTCTCTAGGAGCAGGTTGCAATTACAAGAAAGTTTAGGCAGAGAGTAAAGAGATTTGAGAAAGGGCCAGACAACACTCAAGAAACGGGAAGAGATGGGTGTTGGAACATTATATAACTGAAATCCAATCATGAACAACTTTGCAAATGTGTATATCACTGTGATTTAATGAACCATGAAAAAAAAAACTGGAATAGATATTTCCAAGACTTGTCCTTTTTCTGTCCCTGAGTCAATAAGTGTAGGAAATTCCATAGATTCGTTTTTGGTTAGAGAAACTGGCAGAGTATGGCACCTGACTTCAACCATGGTGTCTTGAATGAACTATATTATTATTACAATAGCACAGCGAGTAGTGCATTTGCCTGTACGCGGCCGACCCAAGTTCAATTCCTCCATCCCTCTCAGAGAGCCCAGCAAGCTACGGAGAGTATCCTGCCCTCACGGAAAAGCCTGGCAAGCTACCCATGGCATATTCAATATGCCAAAAACAATAACAACAAGTCTCACAATGGAGATGTTACTAGTGCCTGCTCAAGCAAATCGATGAACAGCGGGGCGACAGTGCTACAGTGCTACTTATTCAATGCTCATTGAACTGGCTGTGAGATACTGGACACATTTTTTACACTGCCAGTCCCAGTTCCCCCACCTTTAAAATAGAAATAATAGTGATACTACCTGAAAAGTTTGGGGCAAAATGAAATGTTACTTATGCCAAGTACTTAGCATAGATGCTGGCACAATGAAAGATCTGAACAGCTTAGCATTACATTTATGTATCTCATACTCTGAGGCAGAGTAGAGCAGCTGGTAAATGAACTTTCTGTTCTTGCTTTGTAGTTGATATTTAATATGTTAAACACCTGAGAGACCATCCTTGCTGAAACTGAAAAAGGAAAAAATAGAACTTGTCTTGCTTCTTTTTCCTTATCAAATGCCCAGATACTGAAGAAAAGAGAAGGTAAGAAAAAAGGAAAGTACCCACTATTTTTTTCATACACTAAAGAAATGTGCTTCTTTGAGGACTTTCTGCTGCAAGCGTAACAATACGGCTCCCTCCCCAGGTCTGCTGGGGTTGAAATAGGAGTTTCTCTTGCCCTGCTGGTGCTTAAAGAACAGGCATTTACCAAGCAGCATGTTTGTTTGCCATAGATCCTGGGACTGCTGGTGACATCTCAGTACAAAGTTGACTTGCAGATCTGGAGCCAGGAAAACATCCTCCTTAATGACCACATATTTGCAGAATGACACCAGACTTGGAAGCCCCGCTCACAGATTGCAGCGGCTGCCTGCATCGTTTCCCAGCTAGAGTGTCTTCATGGGATATTATTAGGGGTGACTGTTGAGAGGGATGTATGTTGAAGACAGCAGCCATTTGACTTCAAAGGCCTTTTTCCTCTGGGTCCTGAAAGCTGAGTCAAGACAGTTGTCGCCTCCTTCCCCCTTCCCCAAAGATATATCATCAAGGAAGGGAGTGTGAGAGCCCCAGTAGTTGCATTTGAGAATCGAAGCCTGATTTCAGTCACTGAGATATTGTTTGTCTGGAGCTAGACTTGGGGACAGCGTTCCAGTTCTCCTGCTAAGGGCATAGAAAGCAGTGTGACTTCAGACTGAGTGGCTGGCTCCAGAGGGTGTTTAAAAATCAAAGTAAATAAGAAAACACTCAACACTGCCCTATTATGATACAGCCAAACTAAGGGCAGAAGCTGAGTCAGGCACATACTGAATTGGAAATCAAACTTATCATTTATGTTAGAGGAGGGTAGATAATAATAGAAAAGGTTGAAAGTAAGAATGTTTGAAAAGAAATGAAAATACTGAATGTGATTTTGCCAGAAGGATAACATCAAGGAAAGTCTATAACTGAACTCTTCATTGAACCAGCTTCCATTTTACAATCTAAAAAAAATTCCATTACTACAGAACAAAGGAAAGGAAAGTGGGTTTCTAGTTTAGAATTGGGTTCGACCAGGTACATTCTCTTGCATCAACAATGGAAGGAAACCAGGAAGCTATGATTCAAGGAAACTTTCAAACAGAAGGGGGCCCATTTTTAATTCTAGGCAGAGATGAAAATATTGTAATATAATTATTTTCTTCTAGCCTTTGAATCTAAAGAGATACTTGCTTTATTGTTTTAAACAATAACAGATTGATAGCAATGATTAAAGATAACAGGAATGGGAGCCAGAGAAATGGGAGAGCAGAAGGTAGGATGCTTGCCTTGCATACAGTAGATCTGGGTTGATCATGAGCATCCTGTATGGTTCTCCAAGCCCACTAGGAATGATCCCCAAGAGCAGAGTCAGGTGTAAGCCCTGAGCACTGTTGAGTGTGGCCTTCAAACCAAAATCACTTCACTTGTATCACTTGTAGTCCCGTTGATCTTCAATTTGCTCGAGCAGGTGCCAGTAACATCTGCATTTGTCCCTGTCGCGAGCTAGTGCAGCCCAATGATACCTGCTCACTCCAGGAACAGAAAGAGCCTCAAATCGTTCATTCAGAGATTTGACGAAGAAATCTGACCATCTAGTTGATGGGCAGCCACGAGGTCTTCTGACGTCCCGTGGAATCCAGATGGTAACAGCTCTAGTCCAACAGTCATCTCTGAATCACATTACATGACCGGCCCATTTGATTTTTGATGCCTTGGCAAATGAGACAGCATCCTTGATTTTTGACCGTCAACGGAGGTCAGAACTCTGGATTCCTTCTCTCACTTGAGTGAGACATGATATTCCGAGCATAACTCTTTCGATTCCTCTCTGGGATACCCTAATAGCATTCTCATCCTGCTTGCGTAAGGCCCAGGTCTCTGAGGCATATGTTAGTGCAGGAAGAATGGTGGAATCGAAAACATGTGCCCAGAGTCAGAGGTTCTTCGTTCTCTTGACCACCTCTTCGACACTCTTGAAGGCATTCCACGCTGCTCTCTTCCTCCTGCGTAGTTCTGGCACCAAGTCATTCCTCATGTTGATTTCTCGACCCAGGTACACATAGCTGCTGCATTCAGAGATGTTCGTTCCATTGAGAGCAAATGGAGCTTCAGGGACCAGTTCTTTTTTCATGAACATCGTCTTGTTGAGATTCAGCTACAATCCTACCTTTCCACACTTGGGGTTGAAGTCGGCCAGCATTTGTGCCACTTGGCTAATGTTTGGCGTTATGAGAACGATGTCATCAGCAAAGCGGAGATGGTGTAATTTCTGACTGTCTATCTTCACTCCCATTCCTTCCCATTTCAGTCGTCGCATGATGTTCTCAAGGGCAGCACTGAAGAGTTTCGGTGAAATGGTATCACCTTGCCACACCCCTCTCTTTACATCAACGATCACTTCCCTGTAGAATGGTGAGATCCTGGTGGTGAATCCACAATACAGCTCACGGACGATTTTGATATACTGAGTTTGAACACCCTGTTTGGCCAGGGCTTCGATGACCGCCTCAGTCTCAACAGAATCAAAGGCCTTCTTTAAGTTGATGAACGTTAGACAGAGCGGCATCTTGAACTCTCACGAAATTTCAATGAGTTTGGTCACTGTGTGGATATGGTCGATTGTGCTGAATCCTCTTCAGAACCCGGCTTGCTCGCATGGTTGTCCTTCATCTAGTGTTCTGCCTATTATATTCAGGATGACACAAGTGAACAACTTGTAGACGACAGACAGCAGGGAGATTGGGCGATAGTTGCCGATGTCATGGATGTCTCCCTTCTTGTACAACAGAACGGTCCTACTGTCTTTCCACTGGGACGGAACCTTGCATTCAGACAGGTAGCGTGTGAAGAGTTGGGCCAGTGTATTGATGAACACTGGCGGCAGATTCTTCAGGTGTTCGGGTCTGACCTTGTCCAGACCAGGTGCTGTTTGCATCTTTACCAGCGAAATGGAGTGTCGGATTTCAGAAGGGAGAACTTTGGGAACGACATATCCATCCTGCAGAATTTGGTATGTGGGCAGGTGGACATGGCTGTCAAAGAGATCCGAGTAGAATTCGTGAATAATTTTCTCCTTTGGCTTTCTGGAGGATGTGATAGATCCATCAGGATGTCGGAGGGCAGTCATCTTGGTCTTGTAGTTGGCGAAGGACAGGCGAGCGTTGCGAATACTTTTCCTGGCCTCTGCTGCCCTGGCCAACACTGCTGCTCTTCTCTCTTTGAGGTCTTCTTTTATCGCATCTCTGCACAGCTTTGTGAGCTCGGACGTTAGCTTGTGGTTACCTGAGGCTCGTGCCAAACCATGTTGATGAATGAGTTAGAGAGTTCCCGAAGACAGGCGTCTGTTTGTAGCTTTCTCACTCTCAGCATTCTTTGCACAGATAGGGAGGTGCTGAACCAGTCATCGTATTCCTCGTCGATGTTGTCAAGGACGGCATCTTCCCACATTGCTGCAATAGTGCAAAGAGCTCCCACTTGGTGGTCATTCTGGGAGTTGTCTTCTTAGACTTAAATTTTGCAGACTTTTCTCCCTGCTCTGTGAAGTAGAATTTCGCACGAAGGAGACGGTGGTCTGATCCCTTTTGGAATTTTGGGACAACAGCGACATCAGTCAGGCAAAACCTTTGATTGAATATGATGTGGTCAATTTCATTGTAGAACTGTCCACCGGGAGACTCCCATGTCCAGCATTTAGATTCATCCTTCTGGAACTGTGAGTTACCATGGATGGTCTTGGTCAGCATGATGAATTCAGATAGTCTCTCACCCTGATCGTTCCATTCTAGGCCATGTGTCCCAATGTGGAGTTCTTCGGGCGACCTTCTCAGACCTATCTTGGCATTAAAATCACCAACAATGATCTTGTAGAAGGTGTGGTCTTCTTTATAGACTTCTCCAGTTCCATATAGAACCTCTCAATTTCTTCTTCATCGTAATTGGAAGTTGGTGCGTAGACGATGAAGATAGAAACTGCAGGCAGTGAGCCACATCTATTCAAGCGTAATCGTCCAATTCGGGTTGTTAGGCCTTCGAATGAATCGATGTTCATGGCCAAGTTCATGTTGACAAGGACACCAACGCCACCAATGCCTCTGTTGTCGCATGTTCCAAGGAACAATTCTTCTCCAGTGTCGAAAATGGCGTGATGTGATTGATGTCTCCTCGTTTCGGTCAGACCAATGATGTTGTACTTGATCTTCTGCACTTGCACCATTGGGTCCTCGATAGATGCTTTTGATGCCAGTGACCATGCATTGAAAGTACAGACAATCATCTTAGTCTTTCTTCGTTTTGGCAGTCTAGTTCTTCCCCAAGATTTTTTCAGCCTCTCATTGCTCATCTTTCTTAACGCTGCCATATTGGGGGCTCTTTTGGTGATAGGAAAGGCGGTGTCATCCACTACCCAGACACTGCCATCCTCCAGGTTGCTCTCCGGACACTTGGGCCGAAGCTCTCGCACAAGTGAAGCCCCGAAAAGCCAGGTAAGCAGAACTTTGTGACCTTAGCTCTAGGTTCAATGAGACCTGGAAACAAGATCCTCTGTCTGCCTCCTCCAATCCCCGGCATCTGAGGGAGGGGTCCAACCCAGACTCCCCACCCTACCCAAGGTAAGTACCTCACTGGCCAAACCCACTACATCCACTACCCAGACACCGCCACCCTCCAGGTTGCTCTCTGGACACACCAGAAAACACTTAATACCTATTATTCTCATGCTATATTTGATAGGGTTCACATTTAGTGTGAACCATGGTAACACCTCTAAGGGCAATTGGAGGCCGCCCTGAAAGCCTCCGTCCTTCTCAAAGAGCCCGGCAAGCTACCGAGAGTATTGAGCCCGCATGGCAGAGCCTAGCGAGCTACCCATCTCGTATTCGATATGCCAACAACAGTAACAACAATTGGCCTCATTCAAACCAAAATAATAGCAACAAGAACAATAATAGTAACAAACAGAAACAAACATAATAAGGAAATAATAATTGGACACTGGTAACTGACCCTGAAAATCTGGATGTAGAGTGAATCCGAAACTGGTGGTGGGTATGAGAACATTGTGTGCCTGAAACTCAATTATTTTAAATCGTGATGACTCAAAAAAAGTGGAGAAATGAAATAAATAATGAATAAATGATAACTAAGATAGGAAATAAAAATATCACATGACAAGTAATAAAACATCCTGAAATAATAAAACAGTATTTTTAGAAGCAATATGGGGTGATTTGGAAAAAGTGAAAGATTGTGGAAATGTGTTGATTTATCTTAATTTTCTAAGTATGTGTTCTTATTTGTTTTTAAAATTCATACAGCAAAAAATTAGCACTTCCAGATTCTCACACTGATTCTCACAGTCCATAATGAAGTTAGGTCGCCCTCTGGCGACAGGGAGCTTACAGAGTGTCTGAGAAAACAGCGTCTCCTGTGCTTACTGTAGGATTTGAGTTCAATGTTCTGTTTTACATTGTTTTCAAATGTACCAAATACAAATGCATACGTTTTGAGGAATGGAGAAACAGAAAATACAATATGTATCTAAGTTCTTATTTAATCTATTCTAAATAATTCAGAAATTCGGGTCTGAAGACCCAAAATAATGTCCATTATATTATTAAGAGAGAAGCTGGGTCACTAGTAGGAATTCTGTGTTACTCAGATTTACAGAACGTCTGGTTACTAGGTGTTTGCTCTTGATAGTGAAGAAATCACTCTGATAAAGAGACAACGTCTGGCTGGAGCAATAGCTCAATGGATAGGGTGTTTGCCTTGCAAGTGACTGACCCTGGTATGATTCCCAACACCCCATTTGGTACCCTAAGCACCACTAGGAGTGATTACTGAATGTAGAGTCAGGAATAACCCCTGAGCATCACCAAGTATGACCCAAAAAAGAAAAAAATACATAGAGACAACCTCTTTAGGACAACCTTCATAAATCTACTTAAACTAGACTCCAAAAGAAAAAAATTAAGACTATAATCATTGAAAATATCCTAGAGATAATAAGGAAATAAATTTTAATTGTTCAAGCAGCAGAGTTAATCAACACACAGGGATGTTGTCCTAATACAGTCACCCTCTAACCTATTCATATTCTTGAATTTTTCATACCTTGATAAATTCAAAATGCATTTCCTTTCTTCTTACACTTCTAATGTTACTTGTCATCCCTATCAAACACATTATTAGAAATACTCTTTAGAAAAGGCCAATAAACATAGACCCGATAATATGTACATATACATCATAAATGTGTTTAGAAACAATGAATAAGGAAGTTTTCTCTGTTTCTTTGAAAGACAACCAGAAATGTGGCAGAACATCCAAGTTGACATATTATAGGCACAGCTCCAGGGAAGCACCTGATATTTAGTCTCAAACTCTTATCTTAGAGAAAGAGGATTCTAACTTTTGTCAGAGTTTGTGTAACTGCCAAGAGAGTGAAGATGATGAAATTGGCAACTAGAGTAGATAACTCAGTAGAGTTTGCAGGGATAAACATATCCGTCTTTAAAAAGAGAGGTATTTGGCTGGCCCATGTTAAGTATGTATTTATACTACTGTTGCAGCTGCTATTGTTGACTATAAAGAAGCAGATCGGGTTTTTTAAAACCACATTGAATTTTTGTAGTATAACTTAAACTATATTTTTAAGTTAATGTATTCTATCAAGCCCATGCCACAAGGTTTTATAGCTCTGTAAAAGATTTTTCACAAAGAATATGGCACAGTAAAAAAAATAATTTCTTGGATAAAAATGCATCTGAGCCATAAATGTTTGTAATAGAACTCCATGATTTGAAAAATAAAAGAAAGTTTTAACTGGAGGATTTGAGATGGGAGCAATGTCATTGATAAGGTATCTTTTACCAGATTTTATTAGACTTTGTCTAATATATTTCAGATTTCCAGTATCTTTAAATTTATATAATATTTACTTTCGCTAACATTGCAGATAGTAGGATTGTTAGCAAATATCCATTTTATCAATTAAGGGGAAGCAAAGGAATTTCTAACATCACAAAACATCCCTGGTGGAGCTCAGATAATTTTTGATAGACTGATTCATTCATTAGTTCCTTTATATATCAGATACCTAATTAATCAAATTTATATATTATGGTCATATCTTTCTATAGATATCAAAGTTAAATTATATAAACTACCTCTCAAAAAGTACAAGAAGGATGCTGCTACAGTAGGAAATGAGACAACTATGCATTAAATATAAAAAACAAACTAAAATTGGTGTTTTAGACAGTCAGAGGGTCTAAAACATTTTTGAATCTAAAGGAATCTTAGAAATCATACACTCCACTTTCTCCCATAGTAATATTAATTCTATAGAATATCTAAGGTCATTACTTAACACTTTAAGTTAATTATGTAATATATGTAATAATTTACTGTCAGTGTCATCATTGCTCATCAATTTGCTTTAGTGGGCACCAGTAACATCTCCATTTTGAGACTTGTTACTGCTTTTGGCATATCGAATACGACATGGGTAGCTTGCCAGGCTCTGCTGTGCAGGCGAGATAGAGTTTAAGATTTTAAAGGTATACTTGGTTATACTACAACCTATTCTACAACTATAACCTATGAAAACTGACATTTTGCATTTGAGCAGTTTATTTTTAAACTTTTCTACATCAATCTTATTACTTTTGTTAGCCAAAAGAATGAGCAGTATTAAAAGTCAGTAAATAAAGGAGGAATATCTAAGTACCAAGAGATTTAGAAGGTTCTATATTGTATTTCTATGCACTGTGCTTACTGAAAGCAGTGAAAGGGTGAGAGACATCGGAGAATTCTGTTTTGAAATAACTTACACATTTGAATAGCTTTAGCTGAGAATTTAGCAAGAATCTTCTCTTAATTTAATCTTTTCTTAGAAAGCTATGCTGTTTTCAAAACCCTGCAGTATCATTGATATTCAAATAGTAAACCCAGCTCTCCTAGTTTGCCTGTTTTCTTGGAGAAAGCTTGAAGATCTTTCTGCATTTTGATTTGCCTCCCTGGAAGAAATGAATTTATATTGTCCTTAAATAGGATACCAAATTGGATCTGATCTATTTGAACTACAATAGAACTCTTTCATCTCATGATATTTGTTACACTTCTACTAATGAATGATTCAAAAGTGTATGCTATGCAGTATGTATGACACATTGAGGGCTTGTATTATATCTAAAATTAAATAATGCTTCAGATCTGTTGCTCCAGTCATAATCCTGGCCAGAAGTCTGATATATACTGGGCAGAGAAAATCAGTGAAGGCAGGCTATCATATCTAAGGAAATGTTTCTTGCACTAGTTGGGGTTCACAAATATTATCTAGACCAATGGGCAGAGAATTGAATGAGGGGAATCCATATCATAGGCTTGGGGGGGTCCTGACCAAGAAAAAATGAAAAAGGATGGCTGAATGTGAATTGGCCAGAAAACAAGGAAAAGTTAGAACCTTAACATTTAAGAAGCAAATTAAAATTTTAAAAATTTAGATGCAAAAATGAAATGGCTGTGGTAAGGGATAATCAATTGTGAAAATAATGTTTCAGCAGTGGAGTCAGAAAGATAACTTGATGGTCTACAAGGAGTGAGATTTGAGGAGAATAAATGATTAAGAAGACAAGCCTGTTCTAGCATCTTTACTACTTCCACATTTACTCTGTACCATGTCTCAGAAGTTATAAAAGATAAAGAAAACCTATAGCCCAATTTCAAACCCCCACAGCCTCTTATGTCACATGGATAGTCATGTGGTCAGTATAGTGACAGAGAAGTATAAAGGCCAAAGAAAGGAGCAAGATATCTGAAGGAAGTGATTGTCAGAGTCTTATGGGAGGTGGAGAAGTTGGACAGATGAAAGAATTGGGAAGATTTTTCTAAACCAGGAAGAGAGAAATGTTTTTCTTTCAAGGATCAATTGGATGTTTATAACATTGTCTGTGGGTCATCCAAAACAGGCAATCCGGAGGACAGCTGATGACAGGCATTCATATCTGTTCCATCATGTTCCAGGGTTAGGACACATGATTTCATGATCCTTAGATGGCCCATTACTCACCCCTGTTCTATATGGAAAAGACAAATCAAGTGAAGGCCAAGAGAATAGGAAATAACATGGTATAAAAAAGAGTCACTTGTGACTGCATTGCTGAATAGTACAGAATAAGTTGCTAGGAGTCAACTTTTTCTCTTTTATGGTCTAAATATCTTGAGAAGTTTAGAACCAAAGTAATTTATTAAAAACATATATCAACTTTAATATTTATATGATCAGTTTTCCCCTTCCATTGTGGTTTTATAACACTACTAACTTATCAAAGGCCTATAGTCCCTATTTACTCTGCATGAGATCATTTGAAAATTTGATAAATATTCATTTTCTAACTTTCTTCTAGTCCTTGATTTTAAAAAGTTGAATGGATCAATGCCAAATCCAGATACATCCAGTATTCTCTAGTGAGCTCATGCCAAATTGACATCGATCCAGCCATCATCAGTTCACAAATATGGTTATTTAATTAGCTAGCACTGCAGTAATGAGCAGTAGTGTGGCTACCCATAATTGAGAATGACAGGTTAGGATGATTTTTTGGAAAATATTTAGATATAATAACACACCTGCCGAAGTGGAGGGTTGACATAGAACACAGAACCATGTATCACTGCTGGAGGGAGCCCTGTTCTAATAAGTGTATCCAGGAAGTATGGTTACAGATAACAAATAACTGGATAGTCAACTAAGAAAGGTTGAGAATGAAAATCACATGATGTAATAGGCTTATTCCAAAAGGTAAGTAGAACAGAAAGAGAAAATTACACATATATGGGAATTTATATATCTATGAATGGTCAAGAAGAAAATTTGATGAAAATTAATATTTCCCCTCAAAAATATGTATTTTGTTTTAGATATTTCAGATCCTGAGCATAGACCCAGGAGTAAGCCCTGGGCATAAGATGGATGCAGCTAAAAATCCTCTTTGCCCCCAAAAGTTCAAGAATTCTTAAAGTTTCAATTCTTTTTCCCTGTAGACCTAAAGTCGTGTCAAATAAAAGAAAAGAAAGAATAAGACACCCAATGAAGTAATGGAGTGGAGTGACTGATTAGGAGCCTCTCCCCAGGCTAGTGTAATTTTCTGTATGAGGGATAATTAGTGCAGCGGTGACACAGACAGATTTTAAAAAAGGGCAGAGGTATTCAAAAGGCAAATATGCCCACCTTTGGCAATTTATAGATAAGATACAGGGGACTCAGAAAACTTGAAGTTTTTACCTCAAGATGACAGAAACGTAGCATTGTTTTCACAGCTGAAAACATATCTATAATGATCATGGAGGAGAGGCATAATAAGATTTCCAAATAAAAACTATCATTTTACCAAGAGGTGTCTTAGAAAAAAGATGACTTAATCTAGAATCACTGATAACTTAATAAGTAAGCTAAACAGTTTTTTAGTTGCTGTTAAGATGTCTAATTAAGTTTAATTGTGATCCAGCTGGTAAATTTTTATTTGTGCAACCAGCCAGATAGAAATGATTTGCCTCACCCCCCAATGAAGATAAAAGTTCCAAATACTGAAAAGTATAAATGCAAGCCCTGAAGTTGCAAGATAAGTTTTCCAAAGAAAGTAGGCTCTGAATCATGCTAACCATTATCCTGGTTCTCCCAACTCTCTCCTGAGCCTGGGATTCCCCCAGTTCTATATTTTTCTCTGCAATTTATGTAGAGAGATCCAGTAAGACAGTTCTCTATCACCCAGAATTTGCTGGTGCCCTTTTGCCTTCACCTTCGTATCTAGAAATGCTAAGTTTTCATTCTCTTGGCTTTTCTTAAATTTCTCAACTTCCCTCATGTGTTAACTCTGGATTAGGGTTTCTGAAGGAAATGACTCTTTCTAAGCAGCAGCATCTCCTAATTCTACTTCCCTCTTATCTTTGGTCAGAACTACATGTGTCAGTTAAAATCTGCTCTTCCCGTTTGAACCCCACTCCTACACAGATGTGGAGACAAGCTCATTCAAGCCCAAACGAACTCAGCAAAGCCATAGAAAGCACAGACACCTGATAGAAAAACAAAGGTCGCTGTTGTTTTCACTGAACACGAGTTATTACACAGCATAATTACCACCCATAAAAGGAGCAGTAACTTCCAGTATCTCATCTCTTTGATTTATGGCATTCCACTCATTCCTGGCATCAGATGTTTATGAAGAATTCTTCAGGATTCTCTAACTCAAACTTTCTTGCCACTCCTATAAACTTTCCCTACCCTGTGGTTTTTGACCTTCGAATTTCAACTCTGACCTATATGTTTGTATCTTGGTTATTTTATCCCCCTTGAGAGTTTCAGAAGCTTCTAGATCAGGAACTATATGTGAAGTGTGTGGAACTATTCAGAACACAAAGGTTCATACAAGTCTGAAATTTTGTTATCTAAAAAGCTTTCCTCTTTAAACTACAACTTAAAGAGATGCAAAAAAAATAGATTGGAACAGTGAAAATCATAAATGATCCCAAAGTTTATGCCCAAGGGAATGAATGAATTTTACTGAGAGTATTCAAAAACTGTATACTTTTATATATTGTGTACACCAAAAAACATAGTTATTTGACTTTTAAGTTCATCTCTAATTAGAGAAGGAGTACAGTGGCAGAGTTAACAGTATCAATGAGAGGAGACATGTAATATTTTGACAAGAGAGAAGAAAAAAATACACTTAACTTAGACATAAGAAAAAAAAGACAAAAAGTGCATTGTAAGTATTCCTATATACTCTGAGACATCCCTATGACATAGAAAATCAAAGTTGTTACTGGTATTTTATTTATTTATTGGTGGTATTTTTTTTTAATTAAGGTAGGATATAGTTATGCTCAAGTTAAAGTTTAAGTGTTAATGTATAACTAAGTTAATAAAGAATTCTACTAGTAAAGCACATAAGAAAGAAAATTCTGGTTGAATGTCAAAGAAAAAATACATTTAAATTTCTGGGCTTAAATGAGGTGGGGACAGAGTTTGACTGAGATAAACCATTATAAACACAAACATGGATCTCTATGGTTTAACTAAAGAAAACTGAGTTATCATCATCCACTTTCATTGATCACATGTGCTTCTCCTTCACTGTAATATTCATGCCTCCAACCATGTATTCCTCTCTGGCCAACTCCTTCTTATCCTTCCACTCTCACTTTAAGAAACCATCTTTGGTATGCATCTCCCATCCCAACTGGTTCCTCCAGCCATCATTTTCTTAGTGATCCCTTCTCTATTCCATCTGCCTTCTCCCCTTTGCTTATGAAGCAGTCTTCCAGCTATGGGGCAAGCTATAATGCCCCAAAATAGAGACAGAGTATGGGGAATATTGTCTGCCATGGAGACGGGGGAGGGTGGGAAAGGGAGGTATACCTGGGATATTGGTGGTGGGGAATGTGCACTGGTGGAGGGATGGGTGTTTGATTATTGTGAGATTGTAACCCAAACATGAAAGCTTGTAGCTATCTCACGGTGATTCAATAAAATTTAAAAAATAAAAAAAAGAGACCATCTTTGGGGCTGGAGCCATAGTACAGTGGGTAGGGCATTTGCCTTGTGCACAGCTGACATTGATTCAATCTCTGCCATCACACATGGTCCCCTGAGCATCACTAGAAGTAATTCCTGAGCTTTGAGCCAGGAGTAACCCTTGAGCATCATCAGTTGTGGCCCAAAACACCTTGCCCTCAAAACAAAGAAACCATTTGAGAGGGATTTCCTGACTCATCTGTTCAATTTGGTTTTAGTGTTTCCAAAACTTTCCACCCCTGCCCCCAGTGAAGCACCCTCATCCTACTTTGTTTACTCATGATTGTGGAACTCATGTTCTTTTCTGTGAGTGTCCTCAATGAACTCAGCTCCCTTAAGACATGTCTTCCTGGTGTACCATTGGTTTCTTCATATCTGGAAACCAATATTCTTCCCAATACTTATTCCTTAAATGACTAATACTGACTTGCACATTATCAGGGAACCTGCATTGCAATCATGACAACAAAAGACAAATATTAATTGTGTGTTATCTTGATGGAAAGAACACCGAGTTTCTATTAGTGAGATGGTTGGCAGTTTTTGGATGTTGAGTTCAAGATTGTAAACTAAATTCTGTTATTCCTGGTCACACATTTCACTTAATATTTTCTGAAGATGCTATTCTCATTCATGTTCCTATTTGTAAGAGGACTAGCTATCTATATGGTCTCAAATTTTGCTACTCATATCCCAGCATAACACTGAGTCAGAAGAAAGAAGGATGAACATGATGCAATGGGGCAGAAAAGGATTAAGTACATGATTATCATAATGTTAATGTTTCACGCGTACAATACTATTTCACTACACCTACCAGTTCAGAAAATTTGAGATGTCGGGTATAATTTTTTATTGAATTGGAAATTAGAAGCCAACAGGCCTGGGTCATAACTTGTTTTTTTTAATCTCCTGTAAATTCTGTGCTTATTTAACAAAAGTAAACCAGGCTAGTTCTGAATGTGTCTTCCACAAGCCAGGGAAGGGAACAAGATTGACTCTTCCCTGCATCTCTTCCAGAGGCACCTTACTGCACCAGATGTTCATTCTGAACACTTCTAGTCAGTAAGAAAAAAAATGAGCCAAACACAGATTTTAAATAAATAACTTAATGAAATGGTCTTGCACGTGGCTGACCCAGGTTCAATTCCTCTGTCCCTCTCAGAGAGCCCGGCAAGCTACCGAGAGTATCCCGCCTGCACAGCAGAGCCTGGCAAGCAACCCATGGCATATTCAATACGCCCAAAACAATAACAAGTCTCACAATGGAGATGTTACTGGTGCCCGCTTGAGCAAATTGATGAACAATGGGACAGCAGTGCTAATAGTGCTAATGAAATAGGGAAATATTTATGACATATTTAAAGTGAAAAAAGTGATTTTTCAAAGTGGTGTGCTTGCACAGAGAATATTTTCAAGCATACATAAGTCATACCAAGGCAAAGCAGATTATTAGCTGTGGTGACATTTGAATTGCTATTTGTTTGAGGTGTGTTTTGTGTTTTATCATTTTCAATAAATTACAGGTTTCATATTATTGAGTTTTTTTTTACTTTTACTTTTTTGGGTCACACCCGGCAATGCACAGGGGTTACTCCTGGCTCTGCACTCAGGAATTACTCCTGGCAGTGCTCAGGGGACCATATGGGATGCTGTGAATCAAACCTGGGTCGGCTGCGTGCAAGGCAAATGCCCTACCCGCTGTGCTATCGCTCCAGCCCCACAGGTTTCATATTATTAAAAAAAAAAGTAATTTCTGTAAACGACTTTTTCTGACCATTTAGTTAATACATGTGCTTTATAATGGGGCTAATATTTTGTTTTTATACATGTGGAATTGAAAGGAGAATTAATTGTTAATGACAAGACTGGAGTTTTGCAGCTACATAATAAACTCTACTCTATGTAAATAAACTGCAAGCCTTTTCCAATCAGATTCCAAATTATTAAATTGATGGATTAGTCAAGTAGACTGAGGCAAGCCCTACCCAGTCTGGGGCTTAGTGGCTATAGACACCGCAGATGTAGAGCATTGCTCTCCCTCTCTCCTTCTACACTGATCTCTGTGGTCTTTATTTATATACAGATCCAACATCTTCTCTCTTCATTGAGTCTTTTTGCATTCTGCACTCTGATAAATATTTAATAATCAGTGTAACAGTTCAATCTTAGCATCTCCAGCATCTGCCAAGTTGATAAGGAAAAGTTAGCACCTAAAAGTTAAATTAGACAAGGACAATGGAAGTGAAGAAGAGGCAGTTTTGTGGTGTGGATTCTCACAAGAAGTTGAACACTCTTCGGGCACAATTACCTTCAAAGATTGTGCGCAAGATTAGCCCCTATAGGGAGTAATGACTCTTCCCTTATGAAATTTTATGATATTAGGGCCAGGTATAGCTCAGTGACAAAATCATTTGCCCTGCAAGCCTTGGGTCAAGTGTTTCATCCCTAATGCTGCCCCATATGCCGGAGAGCAATCTCAGAGATTCCCATTCTATAACAAAGTGTGAGATTTGGGGAACAAAAACAAAAGAGTGTGAATTCTCCACAACCAGGGGTGTGAGCATTGCAATTGAAGTATACCCAAATGTCCAAGTGTCAGACCAATTGTTTGACCTCTGCTTATCACAACAAAAGGAGCAAAAGGTGGAGAGGGAAGGAGATATTTTTTGGTGTCCTTGCTAAATTAAAGCAATGAAATTTTAATTATGAAATATAATTAAGATGATTATATTGGGAGAAAAAGAATAGATAAAAAAGTATGTGAAGATGGGGCTCAGCATCTCCCTTTTCCCAGAACTAAGAGTCATCAAAGTGAACAATGTGATGTTAAGAGCTTGAAGAGGTTTGGAGATTCCACCAAGAACAGACTCATGACTTCAAGAGATAGGAAGAGATTAATCACTCATTCCTGGAACCTCCAGTGGAATATGAGAAGTGGTTATCTGTTAATATCTCATAATACATATTTTATTGAAGATAATCCATATAATTTCATTTTTGTAATCTCATCACCTTGACAGCGTTTGGCTATACTTAGGCTGGTAAAAAAATTCTATTTTGCTAGGAGTCAGCTTAGGGCTCTCAGGACACACAGGAAGAAATTGTCTTGCCTCCCTGGGATATTGCTGTGTCTGCACATTCCTCTTGGAACCACCTCAGCTGTCTCCCATCAGTCTGAGAGCTCAGACAGAACTCAGAGAGCAGGTCAGAGAAATGGCTCAAAACCAGAACTCAGAACCATTACTGAATCACTGAACCAAATTAGAAGCTTCTAGACTTCGTACTACAAAAAAATAGTTTCATTTTCTTGTCTACTCATGAAATCCTGGAGAAGAGGGAGAGGTGCAGGGGTTGTTTGGTACAAAATGAGAGGAATGTCTACAGAGTCTAGTCTCAAAGCACAGATAGACACCTGTGCTCATTAATAGGAAGTAAGGTAGCCTAGGTAGACTGGGTCCATCTTTTTATTATTATTATTATTATTATTATTATATGTCATTGAATCACTGTGAGATAGACTCTTACAAAACTATTCATGACTGGATTTCAGTCATACAGTGTTCCAACATCCATCCCTCCACCAGTGTACATTTCCCAACACCAGTGTCCCCAGTTTCTTTCCCATCATGCCCTTCCCAAACCCCGTGGGTCCATCTTTCTGACTAAGCAGTATTTGCAATCAAAGTGAAAAAAAGAAGCAAAGATATCCTTGAGATATCCTGTGTGTTTGCTGAGCCAAAGTAGCAGAGTTACAAATAAATTAATTTTATAAATAACAAACGGTACAAATACTCATATATACCCCAAAATAATACTAGGTACCAGAAAATCCTGATTGATTTCCTAATTAGTTTCTCTATGTTCCACCACTGTCTTCGGGTGTGGTCTGCCGTGAATCTTAGGAATGCTCCATTATAAGCTATTTTCTTCTTTGATCTCGCTGCTTTCAGTATTCCATCTCTATCTGTGTTTTTCCTCATTCTGATTAGGATGTGTCTTGGGTTTGGATTTCTTTTAGCTAGTACCCTTCAAGTCTCCTGTATTTGGATATCCTCTGGGGCCTTGCTGGTCTGCACTATGCCAGGTTCATTCATTCTGTCTGCACCCTTAACTGGTCATCTTTGTTCTGTAGGTAATTCTAAATGTTCCTCTCTAGTCAGGTCTTGGTACTGCCTCTGGAGTGTGTGACTGAAGCATCTGCCCCTTCACAATTTCCCCTATCTTAGGAATCTCTTCAGCCCCCTGCTTTTATTTTTTTTTATTTTTTATTTTTTTAATTTTTTATTGAGTCACCATGTGGAAAGTTACAAAGTTTTCAGGTTTAAATCTCAGTTATACAATGCTCAAATACCCATCCCTTCACCAGTGCTCATATTCCACCACCAAGAATCCCAGTATAGCTCCACCCCGCCCCCTCACACCCCAAACCCCCCCACGCCCCTAGCCCCCCCACACTAACCCCCCCCGCCTGTGTAACTAATAAATTTCACTTTACTTTCACTTTGATTGCATACAATATTTCAACAAAACTCACTATTATTGTTTGGAGAGTCTCTCCCCTAAAGTCAGACCTGCTGAAAAGGAAGCATTAGATAATTTGTTTTCCATTGCTGAGGATGAAGAGGTATGAGGTCGAGTGACCACACTTAGCGGCCTCTCAGTTTTGGGTTTCTGTAATTTAGTATTTTAGTAACTAAGTCCAGAGAGATATCTGCCAGAAGTTGCATCGTTGCCAACTTGTACTTCTCAGTTACATTATATTCCACATATGAGTGCAATCTTTCTATGTCTGTCTCTTTCTTTCTGACTCATTTCACTCAACATGATACTTTCCATGTTGATCCACTTGTATGCAAATTTCATGACTTCATGTTTCCTGACAGCTACATAGTATTCCATTGTGTAAATATACCAGAGTTTCTTTAGCCAATCATCTGTTTTCGGGCACTCTGGTTTTTTCCATATTGTGGCTATTGTGAACAGAGCGGCAATGAACATGGAAATGCAGATGTCATCTCTACTATACCTTTTTGCCTCTCCGGGATATATTCCCAGGAGTGGTATTGCTGGGTCAAATGGGAGCTCAATTTCTAACTTTTTGAGAATCGTCCATATTGTTTTCCAAAAGGGCTGAACCAGTCGGCATTCCCACCAGCAGTGAAGGAGAGTCCCTTTCTCCCCACATCCACGCCAACACCGGTTGCTTTTGTTTCTGGGGATGTGGGCCAGTCTCTGTGGTGTGAGATGATATCTCATTGTTGTTTTGATCTGCATCCCCCTGATGATTAGTGATGTTGAACATTTTCTCATGTGCCTCTTAGCCATTCGGATTTCTTCTTTGGAAAAGTTTCAGTTCATTTCATCAGCCCATTTTTTGATCGGGTTGGCAGTTTTCTTCTTGTAGAGTTCAACCAGTGCATTGTATATCCTTGTTATCAACCCTTTATCGGATGGGTACTGCATAAATATCCTTTCCCATTCTGTAGACTGTCTTTGTATTTTGGTCACTGTTTCTTTTGAGTTGCAGAAGCTTCTTAGTTTGAGATAGTCCCATTTATTTATCTTTGTTTTCACTAGCTTAGCCAGTGGCGTGTCAGCTTTGAAGATACCTTTGGCTTCAATGTCGTGGAGGGTTTTGCCGACCTTGTCTTCAATGTACCTTAGGGATTCTGGTGTGATGTTGAGGTCTTTAATCCAGTTTGATCTGATTTTTGTACATGGTGATAGATGGAGGTCTAAGCCCATTTTTTTGCATGTAGCCGTCCAGTTTTGCCAGCACAATTTGTTAAACATGCTTTCCTTGCTCCACTTCACATTTCTTGCTCCCTTATCAAAGATTAGATGATCATATATTTGGGGGTGTATGTCAGAGTATTCAACCCTGTTCCATTGGTCTGCCGCTCTGCCTTTGTTCCAGTACCATGCTGTTTTAATGACTACTGCTTTGTAGTAGAGTTGGAAGTTGGGGAGGTTGATTCCTCCCATTTTCTTTTTCCCAAGGATTGCTTTAGCTATTCGTGGGTCAGCCCCCTGCTTTTAGCCCCCTTCCATCTCTTTAGCTGGGCAGGCAGGATCTCTGCAGGGAAGATGAGGTCAGCAAGGAGTCAGAAGTACAGCCCCATGCTTACGGTCATCCTTCACTCTGCTTCCCTGTTGAGCATGGAGCTAAGCTAGAGGGTCAAGGATTGTTAAAATCTTAGGGTCCTGCCGTGCTTACAAGTGGTCCATGTCCACAAGTGAATCCCCAGAAAATACAGGTATGCGGGACTCCGTGACTGAAAACCCTGGGTTTGACAGGACCAGAATCAGAGATCCTTTGCCCCATCCCCCTATTTCTGTCAACTCAGCAGTCATGCCTATGAGCCACCTCTGGCAGGCACAAGATAATCTCATCATTGGCTACCATCCAGATTGCATGTCCTTCTCTTTTGGAAGGGAGCATAACATGACATTCACCATAACCATGCTGCTGGACCCACGCCAGGCTGTTTCACTCAGGGTGCCTCAGAGGAGGGAGGATGAGACCCCTCCCCGTCCCAAGAGACCCAGCCCCTGCAGCCGAAAACCTCCAGAATTCAACTGCTGCCATGCTCACGGGCGCTCTCCACACACTCAGGCTGAGCCTCACCCATGAGTGAACCTATTCCTGGACTGTGCAGCCGCATACCATATTAGAATGGGGTTCAAAGTAGGAGGCAACCAATCTTAGAGGGAAATATTTTTTACAGATATATAGATATGTAGATGTGTATATATGATATATATGTATATCATATATATATATGTATAGGCTATATGTATAGGCAGAATCTCCTGCCCCCATGCCAGACTGTCTTCACTGGGGCCCTCTCAGAGGGAGGCGGGTTGAGTCTCCCTCCATGTCCCAAGCAGAGCCTTGGCAGCCGAATACCTCCAGAACTCAGCCACAGCCATACTCAAGGTCACTCTGCACATGCTCTGACGAGCCTCATCCATGAAGGAACTGACAGAGGAACCCAGGTATGTGGGACCTGTGACTGAGGATTCCAAGCCTGCTCTGATTGTGACTGGACCTCCTCCACCCAGATCCCCAGTTTTTCAGTAGCTTGGCAGTCACACCCACAAACTGTCCCCCCAACTCCGGAACCATGTAATCACATCAACTCATCAACTGTCCCCCCACCCGCACCATGTAATCTCATCAATTGTCCCCCACCATGTAATCTCATCAATGACTAAGATCCAGAGACTATAAAATGAAGCTCTCAAAAGAGAGCAATGCAGAATCTCGAATGGCAGAGTCTGGCAAGCTACCCATGGCGTATTTGATATACCAAAAACAGTGACAATAATGGGCCTCATTCCCCTGACCCTGAATGTGACAGGGATGAATGGAGACATTACTGGTGCCTACTCGAGCAAATCAATGAACAACGGGAGGACAGTGAAACAGTGATAAAGTGATATATGTATAAGCACACAAGGCTCAACCTTTAACAACATGTTAGTAATCTCTTATAGAAGGGCTTAATGGTTCCTGGGTGAAATACAACAATCTTCACACTCTTTCCTCTAAGGATATGTTTTTTGTAGCATTTTCAGTGGTTTTTCATAACAAACAATACAAAATATATTATTTCGGTTCTGCTTTGGGGCAGGGTTTGGAATGGAAACATCCAAAATATGATGGTAGGAAGGTATAATGGTGGTGGGATTGGTGTTTGAATATTAAATGTAATCAAATATTGTGAACTACTTTATAAAATTTTAAAAATTATAAGAAAACAAACTCAGGGTCCTGCTTGTACCTCAGAGAAAAGCTCTCCTAAGCCCCAGAATCACAGATGTCTCAGCACCAACCTGAATGGTACCATGTTCCACTTCTCTCAATAAAGGCTCCAAAAGAGGATAAAATCCCTCCTTTTCACAGACCTCAAGGTGCCCAAGCTCAGCGCTGTCACTTTGTCCTTTTATCTCACACTCTTCTCCTTACCTGAGACCCTAAGGGCAGGACACCAGGTAGCAACTGCTCGAGAAAGGAGCTGTGGAATTTATACCTCTGTTCTTTATCCCAGCATTTCTCATGAGCCTCCAGGATATTTCAAAGTGGCCAAAGGTAAAAGTCATGTAAATTGGGTTGGGGGAGGTCTGGCATGAAACTAAGGGGGCCAATCTTAGGACAAGGGGGTACATGAAATAAATAGGGTAGGAAGAGTTAAGAAACAGAGCTCTATTCCCAAAAGTTTTGCTTTGAAGACTTTGAATATACTAAATTAACAAAGTGAAAAAAAACCTGATTAGAAATTCAAATGGCTTTTCTTTTTTTCTATGTATTTTTTTCCTATGGAATATTAACTTTTTTCCTGTGTGATGAGTCTCAAGATTGCTTAGAGTACTAAGAGCCCAAAGAGTACTGGACTTAAAAAATAAGTGACAATAAACGAACGATACTTGCTTTATAAAAATATCTATAATCATATATTTATAATGTATTATTGACATGTGTAATACAATATTGCACATGTAATATCTTCATATATTACATATATTGTTATATGTGTGTATATATACATATGAGCAAAATTCCACGGAACCCAGGTAATGCAGAACTTTGTGATCTTGGACTCTGGGCTCAATGGGACCCAGGAGCAGAGATCCTCTGCCTGCTTCCCCCAATCTCCGGTGACCCAGGGGGTCACACCCATAAGCCACCACCTGCCGGTGCCAGATAACCTCAACAGCCACCCTCCAGAACTCATGGCTGCTTCTCCCAGAAGGGAGCATAAAATGAGGCCCCCAAAACCATGTCCCAAGACTCCAGCCAGGGGCACAGGGGCACCCCAGAGAGGGGCGGGTGAGAGCCCTCTTCACCCCAAAGGAGCCAGTCCTGGTAACTGACCTCCACTACCCAACCATTGCCACACTCCAGGTCATTTTCCACACGCTGGAGCCGAGCCTCAAGCATGAGTCAACATATTCCTGGACACATCATCATAAAGGGAAATATATATATATATATATATATATATATATATATATGCCTCTTGGAGAGCCCTGGCAAGCTACCAAGAGTATACCGCCCGCATGGAAGAGCCTGGCAAGATCCCCGTGGCATATTTGATATGCCAAAATAGTAACAATAACAGGTGTCATTCCCCTGACCCTGAAAGAGCCTCCAATCGTTGGCAAAGATGAGTAAGGAGAGGCTGCTAGAATCTCAGGGCTGGGATGAATGGAGACATTACTGGCACCTGCTCGAGTAAATTGATGAACAACGGGATGACAGTGATGCAGTGATACAGTGATATATACATATATATGTGTGTGTATATATATATATATATATATAATTAGCAGCACTAGGAGTCAGGAATGGAATCATGTGGAGGACTCTCTCACCCACTTCCCTAGAAGTGTGCTGTCCATTCTCTTCTCTCCTTGGCTGCTCATTTACAGAGAAAAAAAATATCGTTTTTCTGCACTTTTGGATAATCTATACATTTTCCCTGAATGATCTGATGACTGGTTAAAATTACTCCTGCAGATTTCTATATCTGTCCACTGTTATGTTCAGGAATGAAATTGAAAATGCTATAGGATAATCTTTGAATATTTAAATGGAAGAAGGATCTTCAGCCTTGCCTAATTAAATTTCACAAAAAGCTTAGAAAATAAGGAAAACCCCATTTGTTAAGGAATCACAAGGGCTAGACCCAATATCAACTCACCATAGCAATTGCAAACCACACATTGTTTAAACTAGAGATACTGTTGGTCTAGGGAAATGTACTTTTCTAATATAAAAAGCAAAACCAGCATTTTCTGCTGAATGCTCATACTAATGATTTCTATATCTATATTCTTTCTAAAAATTGTAATATATAGTAAGAAATGTATTCTATTTCTTGCAATGCAATATGGTTTGTTCTGTTTTTTATTTATATTCTATTTTTTCTTTTTATGTGCTAAAATTGACACACTAGTTCATTATGATCTATAGCTGGAATAATGTATACCTCCTTTAAAAATGTCCAAAATGTGGTCCAGAGACTTCATCCCTGTCACCCTACTCCCGTACACATGCACACATGCACACACATCCTCTCCATACCCACTCCCCAGACACTCACACACACACACACACACACACACACACACACACACACACACACACAACACTATATCAGAATCCTCTGGGGAAATTATATTTTACTTTTACTTATTGGCAAAGCTGGGCACCTGGAGCCACTCCAGGCAGAGGTCAGCCCTTGGCCGACTGGCAGCTTTCTGAGGTCAACAGGACTGTACCTGACAACTAAGCAGTTGTGCTAGGTGAGGCATCGGGCCACCATGAGGGCTAACTCTGGTGGCACTATGTAATTCTGAGAATGAACTCGAAACTTGGCCCTGCTAGACATGTGTCCTACCACTTGAATTATCTCCCTGAGGTTATGAACCTCTGATGCTCTTGTTTAAAACAGGTGTTTTTTTTTTTTTTCTGGGGCCAAAGAGATTGTATAGCAGGTCTTGTATTTGCCTTGTATGTGGCTGACCTGGGTTCAATCCCCAGCACCTCATATGGTCCTCTGAATCTGTCCAGACTGATTCCTGAGAACAGAGCCATAGGAAGCCCTGAGCACAGCTGTGTTTGGCCCCAAAACCAAAATATAAATAAATAAACAAACAAACAAACAAATAAATAAAGCACCATTTTGAAGATTTCTTACATTTCTTTCCTAGACTTTGAAAGCTGTATTTTTTCTAGAAGGATTTGACTATGACACTGCTGCCAATCATTATTCTCATTTTTGCATGGGCCTTCAACCAGGGTCAAACTATGGGATCTGAAGAATAAGGAGGGCCCCAGGGGGCAAATCTGAATTCAGTGCTGATGGGATTTTTGGCATCAGCCCCAGAGGGCAGCAGAGATTGGGACAGAGAACAATATGCATGGGAAGCAGAAATTGAAGAAAGCAGAACGAGGGGGCAGGGTGAAGCCTTGCTGTCTTTGCAAATGCAAAAGGAGTAGCCAAGTGAGGTCAGACTCAGGCCATCACTACATCATCCTCTTGCCCCAACCCCAGCATTGCTGGATGTGATAGGAGAGGTCCTCAAGCACCTTGCTGGGAGGGGCCCAAGGAGTGTAAGACACCACAGGACTGAGCAGCACTGCACCCTCAAGCCCTCTCCATGGAATTGCTGTTGAACTGATCAAGAATATTTAGGCCCAGAATTCCGGAACACTGATTAAGACACATCCCATCCCAACCCAATAATCCCCACTCCACCCTCTGCCACACACCAAATTTAACTCTTCAGGATTTTCTGATGAAAATAAAATTGTAGGTAGATAATACTGTGCTTGAACTAAGCCATTCATTATGAAAATTGGCAGTTACATGTATGAAATAAATGTTTAGCTTGTGACCACTTATCAGAGTGAGGTGTGGTCACTTCTCTGCCATTACAAGACATGTTTGTTTCTTTCAGTGGAGTTTCCCTTCTAGTCCATGTCCAAGTTGTGACAAAATGTTTAGTCTTCTGCAAGAACCTCAACCATCACTTAGAGCTACTTACTGAAATTTAGTCGTGCTTGCTGCTAGTGAGAGATTTAGATTCCTTCACAGTTGAGGGACAAGATCTGGACTGCAAGTAAATTTTGAATGAGAAGCCTTTGGGGGTAGGTTCTGCTTTTAGTGAAAGAGGAAGCCTCAGTTTCCCTTTGCACACTGTTGTTTGTGGTTCCATTTTAACTGACTTAAGTCTACATTTTAGACATTCCTGCAAGTTTCTGGACTCTCTGAGACTTGGTAGTTTACACATTCTTGATACCATAAATTCTACCCAGTTCTTGGGCTCACAGGAGACCAAGAAATAAGGGACAATATGCAGAGAGATGGTCAAATAAATAACTTAAAAGGCCATTATAAAATAGCCTCAATATCCTAACTGGAAAAATAATTACACACAGGATGTTAGTTTTGTCTTAGCAACACAGATGGACCATAAATTAATGAGACATCTCTGGGAATCAAATGGGAATCTGCTGAGAGTTTGAAAAGAAACACAAAGACACAGTTTTCCTATAAAAAACTCTACAAAATTAACCACACTTGACGTCATCCCATACTAAGTTCCTCCCTTCTGGGGAGTTTTTTTTTTCTCTTATACTCACTTTTCAATAAACTTTTCTATTTTCTAACTCTGAGTATGGAACTGTGGACAGAGAGGTCTGCCAATACTGCTCCTGTATTATTAGGATCTGAAAAGAAAAGTTTCATCATCTTAGAAACCAAATCCAGAAACTTCACATGAATTTTTAATGAAGAAACTGTAACTATTAGACAAATGAATGCTGGTGAGTGCACCTGCTCCCTGGAGATGATTTTCCCAAAATATTAAATTATTATCAGAAAGTTGCTTTCTGTCCATGGCAACAGGACAATTGGACCTAGTCAAGTGATCCCAACGCTCCATGGAAACAGATAGATGCATCTCAGCCCCATTCTAGAAAGTTGTTTTCACTCCTCGTTGTGAGGGAGGACACTTTCTTTTTTACCTCTTTTTATGGTTTTGGATATACCTGGCTGTGCTCAGGGCTTACTCCTGATACTGTGCTCAGGAATCTCTCCTGGTGGTTGCCAGGGGACCATATGAGTGCCAGTGAGGTTGACTGCATGAAAGCCAAGCACCTTCCCTGTTGTACTATCTCTCTTGCCCTGGCGGGGCACTTTCTATCCTGGAAATTAGGATACAGAATACAGAATGTTGACCAAAAAATTTCTGAACCCAACTTGTCTTCCTTATTTATAAAACATCGTTTTTGTTATTTGGGGGGCACTTTCCTTTTGCTTTGCCACAGAAAACTCAGGCAGGAGAAGTACACAAAATAAAATTCCCAAAGACTTTCACAATAACTCTGATTCCTTGGGATCCCAACCAAAGGCATGAGACACAGGGACACAGTGCCTCTGGACCGGGGCACTGAGAGCCATCAGCGTCCACAGTCAGCAGTGTTTCAGGGGGAGAAACTCAAGTGTGCTTAAGGTCCTGGCCCCACTTTGAGTTGTCAACAGTCATACCCCACAAGGAGATAGTAGCAAAAACACTCAAGATTCCAGGACTTTGCTTAGCCCATGTTCTTGTGTGCCAGAAGTTTTTTAATGACCTGATCCCACACAGGGAAGCAGAACTGGTCAGCTGGGACCAAGATGATTATTACTGTTGATACTATGGATCATTTGCTGTATGTCAAACCACTGGCTATTTATTGGCGGTCTGCTTTGCTCTGAGCATTTTTCTTACATACTGAAGATAAGAAACAAGACAAAAAAAAACACTTCTGTTGCCAGGTGGAGGCAAACAATTTTTCAAAGTGCACGTTGAATGATCTATGCTACTGAGAAGAGTAATGTGGGAAAAGGCAGAAAGTTGGAGGGGAGTAGTGTTAAAGAAGGTCTCTTGGACAGGTGGCATTTAAATAGGCATGAGAAGTTGGTCAGAAAGTAAATCCTGTGAAATCTGGGTGGAAGAGAGAGACTTTCTAAGCAGAGATAATAGCAAAGGTCCAGGCCTTTGCAGCCAGAATGTCTAGACTGGAGGGAGTTGAGAGGATGAAGAAAGAAGAGATGGGATGGGGAAGGACTCCAGGAGCCAGAGAGATAGTACAGTGGTTAGGGTATTTGCCTTGACACTCCTGACCTGGACTCAATCTCTGGCACCCCATATACTTCTATGAGTGATCCCTGATCACAGAGCCAGGAATAAACCCTGAGAACAGTTGGGTGTTCCTCCAACTCCACCCTACTGCCCCAAAATAAAATGACCAATGCTTAAAGTTCTTAGGGGTATAATTGAGGATTGACTGCAATTGAAATGGAAGTCTGTCTTGAGAGAAAACAAAGAGAAGGGCCTGAGGACTATCCCTGGATTTTGGCTCTATTTAGAAAGTGTATCATTGTATCACTGTCATCCCGTTGCTCATCAATTTGCTCGAGCGGACACCGGTAATGTCTCCATGAAGACTTGTTGTTCCTGTTTTTTTTGGCATATTGAATACGCCATGGGTAGCTTGCCAGGCTCTGCCGTGTGGGCAAGATACTCTTCATAGCTTGCCAGGCTCCCCGAGAGGGGCAGAGGAATCGAACCTGGGTTGGCCGTGTGTAAGGAAAATGCCCTACCCACTGTGCTATCGCTCCAGCATAGCATATAGAAAGTGTATAAGGAAGGGGCTGGAGAGATAGCACAGCGGGTAGGGCGTTTGCCTTGCACGCGGCCGACCCGGGTTCAAATCCCAGCATCCCATATGGCCCCCTGAGCACGGCCAGGGGTAATTCCTGAGTGCAGAGCCAGGAGTAACCCCTGTGCATCTCCAGGTGTGACCCAAAAAGCAAAAAAAAAAAAAAAAAGAAAGTGTATAAGGAAGAAAATTCAGAGTATGAAACTCAACATGAGAACAAGGGAGGTAAAAAGAGACCAAGAGTGGAAGCCAGAATGAAGGAGCAAAATTGGTCACTGATGTCCCTTATTGTGGAAGGGAAACTGACTGGTGGGTATAGTGGGAATGGTGAATATTCCTCAATAAAATCTTGTTGGAAGCTTCTTTTTACCCGTTTGAGATAGCATGGGGAAAAAGAAATTGGAAACAAAATAGACCATTCTTTCTGAAAGCTTTTCTCTAGAGGGAAAGAGATCAATGGGATGGTAGTCAGAGGTGGAAAAGAAAAGACTATTTATTTACAACTTATTTATATGTTATTGAGTATGAGTCACTAGAGAAATTATTATACAGAAAAGAGAGAACATTACTGGTGTGGTATTCTGGTGCTGACTAGGAGAATAGGACTTCAAGTGTGAGTGGAGAAGTTAACACATACCCCAGTATCAGGAAGGGAGGCTGAGTTCTCTGGCACAGATCCTGGTTATTGGGTTAAATTGAAGGGGATTCATAGACATTCTCATGCTTACTTTTGGATTCTTAGTGAAATATGAAAAAAGTTATCTGATTTGAGCGTGGAACATGAAGTAAAGGTGGTTAAAAGAAAAATATTATATCTACATTCACTGCAGTGCTATTTACAATAACCAAGATCTGTAAACAATCCAAATGTCCAACTCACAGATCAGTGGAAAAGAAACTATGGTACAAATACACACACACACACACACACACACACACACACACCACATACACACACACACAAAGAGTTGGTAAGAAATGGCATTGGAAAAAAACGAAAATAAAAAAAGAACTGGCATTGGGTCATTGGCAGAGGGTTTTGGGTAGTTTGATGGTGGTGCATAACCTTTTACATGGAAAACATAAATATTAACACTATTGTAACCATATTACCTTAACTATAAGGATAAAAGAGAAACATCTTGAGCTTAGAGGGAGAATGAGTAAGTTAACAAAATAAGCTCTTTTCTGCCTTTACATTAAATAATGCATTTTAATAATAGTCATTTGCACTAGGAACTAGTCTTCTCACTTATGAATAAGGAAAAAGGTCAATAAAATAGATCAGCAGAACAAGACTTTATGGAAATCTTGCTTCCATATTGAAAAAATATATATGGAAAATAAACTTCACTAGGCAAAAGTGAATATGAGTAGTAGATTAATAGATCTTCCTCAGGCCCAGAGCTCTTTAGGATTGGTTGTTAGTGTGTATCCATATGATTCATCATATTAATCTAATTTTATTTCATTTTAATTTAATTTAATCCCTTCTATATACCAAGAGTCTAATGATCATCATTTTCCAACTAAAATCTAAAATTGGGGCTGGAGAGACAACACAGGGGTTTAGGCACTTGCCTTGCAAATAGCCAAATCCAGTTCAAACCTTGGCATTGCATATAGTTCCTCGGGCACAGGCAGGAGAGATCTCTGAGCAGAGGGAATAAGACCTGAACACCGTTGGGTGTGGCCCCCAAGCCAATTAAAGGAAATAAAATATGAAAACGGATCAGGCCTCTCTCTGTTGGTCACAAAGTACAGGAGGAGACAGGGCTTCTTGAACAGCTAATAGCGCTTGGGTAGTGATGAGGGCTGGGGCCTCTTGACCTGACTTTCAGCTTTATCTCAGGCACCTTTTTAATGCCCCCTTCATCCTGAATTTTAGAGTTTCTTGGTGCTGCTATTTTCCCAAATTTCCGAGGATGCTGGATTGGTTTGGATAAAGAGAGACCATTTCTGAGCCCTTTTGCCTCTTGGTTTAATTCCTGGTAGACATGACTCATACTAAAATATTTCTGATTCTAGACAAATAACTGTTTTCTAGGGGCAGGAGAGAAAGCGCAGGGGTTAAGGCATTTACCTTGCATGTTGCTGAGAGGAGCTTGATCCCTAGTACTGATATGTTCTCCTGAGTACCATCAGGAGTTATCCTTGAACACAAAGCAGCAGGAATCCCTGAACACAGCCAGATATGGCCATGAAAACAACATAAACTAAGGAGTGATTTTTTTAAAAAAATGCATTATTCTGTTAATTAGGGTTACAAAGGTGTTACATGAGAATGAGAAATATGATCTTTCAATGAATGGGGCCTGTTCTAAGGAATCAAAAGGGTTATTTTAATTAAATTAGAAAGAACTGGGAATATTTAAGGTTTGAGTCTTTCTTCAGGTTTATCATTTTGCATGAACCACCTCTCTGAATCTAATTTGAGAATAGGTTTCTTTGTATAACTCTGCTTATAAATTAATAAAGGTATTTTCTTATCCATCATTATTTGTTACTTTTCATTTTTCCAAGACTTACAATTTTACCTTGGTATGTCAGTACAAATAGTGACAGTTACTGAGGGTGTTGACATGCTGTTTAGTTTCAAATACTTTAATCAAAAGTATGTTTAACCCTAAATATCTGCCAAAAAAGTGATTTAAATATTTTTTCTTCCTACTTTATCTACTTTCAGCAACATTATAAATATGGCATACACTTTTATCAGAAAAGTAAACTG
Source organism: Sorex araneus (assembly GCF_027595985.1). Lineage (NCBI taxonomy): Eukaryota > Metazoa > Chordata > Mammalia > Eulipotyphla > Soricidae > Sorex > Sorex araneus. The sequence continues at coordinate 79,294,284 of NC_073304.1, forward strand.
TCCACTTTTCTGATTCTGAAAGACTATAAAAAATACAACTTTGGTCTCTGTCACTGTCATCTTTTTGCTCATTGATTTGCTCGAGTGGGCACCAGTAACGTCTCCATTGTGAGACTTGCTGTTACTGTTTTTGGCATATCCAATATGCTACAGGTAGCTTGCCAGGCTCTGCCGTGCAGGTGAGATACTCTCGGTAGCTTGTTGAGCTCTCTGAGAGGGACGAAGAAATCGAACACGGATCGGCCGTGCGCAAGGCAAATGCCCTATTCCTATGCTATTGCTCCAGCCCAACTTTGGTGTCAAGGAGTTTTAAAATCTGACACCAAGAACCTCCATTCAGATTCCAGAAACTCATATCAATCTGAGTTCAACTAAAAAAGTTTTCTTCTGGCTTACTTTGGTCTAGAAATATGATCAGAGGTTTTGCAAATAAGGCATTTAAGTGGATCATTGCATGTCTTTGGAGAAAGATACTGTTTATATGTATGAGCTGAAAATCTTTCTAATCATCAACACCTTTTAAAAAAGTTCTAAGTTAAATTTAAAGTAAGAAAATCCAGTATCTTAGGGTTCTAGATGACCTCATTAAGCTAATTCACTAAAATTATAAAAATACCATTAATGGTTTTTTAAAAAATGATAGCATACATATCAGTTGTTTGGTATACTAATAGGAAGAGAAGACAAAAATTTTCATGTAGTAGCAACAATTGTTAACCAACCATTCTGTTGTATGATATCTATCAACAGTAAATAGACTATATGTCTCCCATTATAACATTCAACTACTTGGCTTTGAGGATTAGATAAAAGGAGCTGTTACCATCTTTTCTTTACTTAGTCATCTAATAAATATTTATTGACTGCCTACTTTGTGTCATTCATAGCACCAGCAGTTGTAATGCAAAATTGTACAGAATATGAATATGTGCTTGGGAAGTATATATATCATCCCCAGATCACAGAAATAACTGATTTTAAAAGGGGAATGCTATTAATAAAGAGGCAGTTTATAAGTTGGGAAGGATCTAACAGCACAGAAATAAAACAAGCTTCAAACTGAGGAAGTGGGGTTTGATTGTATGTTAGGCAGAATTAGGGTGACATAATAGTCTATATATTTAGCACTTTCCAAGAAAACTAATGCATATTTATGATGGGTAAAGGTGGCATGCATAGTTGAATGATATATAACAAGTATACTAATTATGTAGTACATATATAGAAAATGTCAGAGAAGCATGGAAGGGGTGTGGATTTTTAGTAAGACAATGAAGAGAAAGTTGGTTGTAGATCAATAAAGGTTCTAGTGCAAAGACTTTGCTGGCCAGTTCTGTCATGCCAGGAGTGTGAGTCCTTTATGAATACAAAGGTAGTCACTCTTCTGTTGTTATATGCCTGGGTTATTTCCATTCTCCTGGCTATTTTTCTAAGGACTCCAATGAATCCCAGAGAGAGGTTGTCACATTCTATAATAGCCCTTCTCTCTCCTCTCTCCTCTCTCCTGTCCTCTCTCCTCCTCTTTCCTCTGTCTCTGTGTCTCTCTATGTCTCTGTGTCTGTGTCTGTCTCTCTGACTCTGTCTCTGTCTCTGTCTCTCCTCTGTCTCTGTCTCTCTGTGTCTCTGTCTCTGTCTCTGTCTCTGTCTCTGTCTCTGTCTCTGTCTCTCTCTCTCTCTCTCTCTCTCTCTCTCTCTCCCTCCCTCCCTCTTTCAGGCTGTGCTCAGTGGACAAGAGGCCAGTCTGAGAGATATTCCTCCTGACTCTCCTAGCTGAACAATTCAGCACTAGGTCATGGCATTGCAGTGTTGCTTAGACCTAGTGGTACTGTGGACCACCAGGGTCAACCAGACAGTGCTCAGGGCCACTTATGGTGCTGAGAATAGAATTTGAGTTCTCCATGTGTCGGGCATGTGCTCCAGTACTTTGACCTCTTTCCCAGGCCCTGTTTTTACTTTCTTAATCACAAGAAGTCTTTCTGAATTTTGTGGGAAGGGAGGGGAGGAAAAAAGTTACAAACATTATTTGATTACATTTCCAATATATCTCTACTTCATAGATTACTCGGTCTTTTCTCCTTTCTCAGATTCTGAGAGTTGCTCCATGCTGTTCTAGTCTTAAATGGTTCTTTCTTTTTCTTTTCTTTTGGCTTTTTGGCCACACCTGGATATGCTCAGGGTTTTCTCCTGGCTTTGCACTCAGGGATCACTCCTGGCAGGGCTTGGGACACCATATGTGATGCCAGAGATTGAACTCAGGTTGGCCACGTGCAAGACAAGCACCCTACCCGCTGTATTATTTCTCTGTCCCCTAATGTAGGATAGCATTGCCACAGAAAGCTTAGGTTTATTTGGGTTACTCCCATCACAGTGCCCCCATTCCTCGTTCTTTGTGCTCCGTTGAATTGCAAATATTGTTTTCCTCTTCTCCTTAAGTCCTTTGCATAGTTTATTCACAGCAATGTCTTTTTTGTATGGGCACAGGAAGATAGTAAATGCTATGCTTTTGTAAAGTGGGAGTTAATTGACTCTCAGTGATATTTACTTCCTGGACATCTGTTCTCTCAATTTAAGCCTTGGTCACCCTTACTTCCGAGCCCCCCTAAAGCAGGGTCCTGACAAGGGACTGGATGGACCCAGGGCAAGCTGTGAGCTATGTGCTACCCTGGCATCGAAATGGGCCTGGCCAAAATGTTGTAATGCTTAACTCTAAGTCAAGAGCTTGGTCATGGACAAGCTCTTAACTTTTCTGTCATGATCCAAAAAGTAATAACTAGATTCGGACCCTGTTAGGGTTAGAAATGATTAATCTGGTCTGAAAACTGTAGTCTGAGTCTGTGGCGAGATATTCCCAGGAGAGCTGCCCTACAAGCCTCAATGTATCTCTTACTGTGCCCATACAAAAATAACTTATTAAGATGTTAATTAAGATGCTAGGAGATGAATACCCCTGGGTGGTGTTTCCACCCTTGGGCCTGGTGAGCAGTCAGGAAGGGCTTTGGAATGCCCCTAGGTGGTGTTTCTGCCCTTGAGTCTGATGAGCAGTCAGGAGGGGCTTTCTTATGTTGATTTTGCTACCAGACTGGGTGTAGCTGGGCCCAGAGGGTGAGGGGTGGAGAGATGAGTAGGGAGAGGCAGAAAAGGGGAGTCAGGGAGTCCTTGGGAGAGAAGAATCAGAGTCAGAATCCAGAGGTTAGAGTGAGAGAATCTGGAGTCAGGGTCGGAGTCAGAGGGAGAATCCCGAGAGCTGGAATCGAGGAATGAGGGGCTAGGAAGGAAGAATATGTGAGATGGAAGAGAGGAGAAATTAAATAAATGGCAACTAATCAGCAACCAGTTTGGTCCTCTTTCTTCCTTTACTTGCCCATCCACAACAGCCGTCCAGATCCAGTCCACACACAGCTGCTCAAGAGCACCGAACGCAGGCGGCGAGAGAGAGCAGCAGCCCAGAGAGCCCTCAAACACACATCCTTCTGTGTGCATGTTGTATACACCCTAAGTAGTTCTAAATCAAAGCACTTGCTGCCATTTTCTGGAGTTCTGTTTGTTTGATTTTCAGATACACAGGTTCAGATGTTATACAACAGGTTCTCATCAATTCTATTTCTTCGGAGCTATGCTTTGCTTGAAAAAAATGTTTGGCAAGATGTTTGCCAAATATGCTTATTAAAATACTGCTTTTATTTGCATATTGCTGATGCCTTTTATCTGTCTCTATTATGTATGTTCCTGAAGCTTCTGTAGGAAAAAAAACTTGTATGTTTCCTTTGAATTCATATAACAATTCTCTAATTAAAAAAAATAAAAAGTTTTTTTTCTTTTGTCTCTTAAACTTTATTTTATTGTTTAACCTTCGTACTGTTCAGACACCACCCAAATTTAGAGGGAAAATCATATTTTAATAGGATTATGTATTTATAATGAAGAGTTATACAAAGTGCTATAAAATTAAAGATGAGACTGTTAATTGCTAATTGCTCAGGGAACAGAAGGCTAACAGAATAACTAAATCTTGATAAAAGTCTAAGTATTTTCCAGGGGAAGTCCAATAGGATGTTTGAATTAAAAAGAACAGTATTTCTTTGTGTTCAATTCTGTGATTTTTCCCCAAAATTCAGAAAACTAAATTATTTAAGGAAAAGGAAAGGAAGGGAAAGAAATGGAAGGAAGCATCCAGATTATGGGGGAAGTCTCCTAAAGAAGGATTCAGGAGCTGGTTTACACTGTTTCTACCACCAAAGATAAAGGCCAACACTGAGACATTATGAGAAAACTCTTCTTCAGTTTCAATTTTGTGTATCCATTTATTCCTACAAAGATGTGCTCCTCTGAAAAGCTATTAAGTTCTTTTCACATCAAAATATATCTCATTGATGCAGATCAAAACAACTTTGAGATACCACCTCACACCACAGAGACTAGCACACATCCAAAAGAACAAAAGCAACCGCTGTTGGAGAGGATGTGGGGAGAAAGGGACCCTTCTTCACTGCTGGTGGGAATGCCGACTGGTTCAGCCCTTCTGGAAAACAATATGGACGACTCTCAAAAAATTAGATATTGAATTCCCATTTGACCCAGCAATACCACTGCTGGGAATATATCCCAGAGAGGCAAAAAAGTACAATCGAAACAACATCTGCACATGTATGTTCATCGCAGCACTGTTTACAATAGCCAGAATCTGGAAAAAACCCAAATGCCCCAGAACGGATGACTGGTTGAGGAAACTTTGGTACATCTATACAATGGAATACTATGCAGCTGTTAGAAAAAAGGAGGTCAAGAATTTTGTAGTCAAGTGGATGGGCATGAAAAGTTTCATGCTGAGTGAAATGAGTCAGAAAGAGAGAGACAGACATAGAAAGATTGCACTCATCTATGGTATATAGAATAACAGAGTGGGAGACTAACACCCAAGAACTGTAGAAATAAGTACCAGGAGGTTGACTCCATGGCTTCGAGGCTGGCCTCACGTTCCGGGGAAAGGTCAACTCAGAGAAGCGATCACCAACTACATTGTAGTCGAAGGCCATGTGGGGGAAGGGAGTTGCGGGCTGAATGAGGGCTAGAGACTGAGCACAGCGGCCACTCAACACCTTTATTGCAAACCACAACAGCTAATTAGAGAGAGAAAACAGAAGGGAATGCCTTGCCACAGTGGCAGGGTGGGGTGGGGGGGAGATGGGATTGGGGAGGGTGGGAGGGACACTGGGTTTACGGGTGGTGGAGAATGGGCACTGGTGAAGGGATGGGTTCCAAACTTTGTATGAGGGAAGTATAAGCACAAAAGTGTATAAATCTGTAACTGTACCCTCACGGTGATTCTCTAATTAAAAATAAATAAATTTAAAAAAAATTTATCAATGGTAAAAAAATATATATATATCTCATTTATTCCAACATAAAAGCCCTAATAACTTATTATAATTAATCCAACACTTTTTGTATTAATATTCATCATCATCATCATCATCCCATTTCTCAAGTGGTCTCAGTAATGTCTCCATTCATCCTAGCCCTGAGATTTTAGAAGCCTCTCTTTACTCGTCCTTTCAATGATGCCGCATTGGAGGCTCTTTCAGGATCAGAGGAATGAGAATCATCATTGTATTAATATTAACTTGTTGAACTTCAATGTAAGAAGGTTTACTACAAATTAAAGAATATCTGTGGAATTTTAATCATTGTGGTAGATTGGTGGGGACATATGTGAGTATAATATTGCCTATTATCACAATTCGGGAAGAACTATGTGAAGTATTATCCCATCTTTGAGTATTCAACATTTATATCTCTTAACCATGGTCATCTTCATTCCATTTTCCCTTTATAAACAAAATTATATTTTCTTAATTCATGATGAACTAATTTTACTGAATGCTATTTTGGGGTTCTTTGTTTCTTTAAAATATGAGAAAAGGAATTTGACTTTCTCTTAAGGTATAAGAAATATTTTTGCTCTTTAAGTTGAACAACATTGAATTAGTTTTTTCTTTAGTAATAAGTATTTAGTAATTTAGAAATTTATCTAAGGGTTTTTTTCTTTCTTATAAAATATTTTTTATTACCACTCAAGTTTCTTTTCTAATTACTCAAAATAAAACAGAAGTATATTAAATTAACTTTCTAATAAGATTCCATGGTTTTTGGCCCTAGGCACCAGGGAAAACTAAGTCCTTAATGAAAGCTTAACAATTGCAATGAAGGACTGGAGCAATAGCTCAGCAGGCAGGGCATTTGCCTTGCACACAGCCAACCCAGGTTCGATTCCCAGCATCCCATATGGTCCACTGAGCACCGCCAGGAGTAATTCCTGAGTGCAAAGCCAGGAGTAACCTCTGTGCATCGCTGGATTTGACCCAAAATGCAAAAAAGAAGTTGCAATTAAGTTTTCCAAATATTTCTTAGATGTACTTGTGAAAAGAAAAAAAGAAATGTTAATAAACATTGAGGAATACTGAAATCTCTTTCCATGACTTCCAAGGAGCATATGGGAGAAAATCTGCCTTTGGTAATTGTGACTCTAGTGGGAATCAGGACATGGGTTCTTTGGGTGGAAAATCTTGTGGAGTTCAGTTGCTCTTCTTCAGCAAGATAGCAGATGGCTAGGGCTGCCTTTGTTGACTTCAGGTCTGTAATGTAAAACTTCTGTTGATGGAATTGGACATGTTCATAGTGGTATGGCAATAGACCTTCCCTAACTTTAAATTATAATATAAAGCAGTAGTAATTAAAGCAGCATGGTATTGGAATAAAAACAGACCTGCAGACCAATGGAATAGAGTTTAATATCCTGACACAGACCCTCAAATATATGATCACTTAGTCTTTGATAAAGGAGCAGGAAACGTGAAGTGTAGCAAAGAAAGCCTCTTCAATAAGTGGTGCTGGAAAAACTGGGAAGTTACATGCAAAAAAAAAAATTAACTCAGACTCTAATGTCATGTACAAAAGTCAGATAAAAATGGAATAAAGACCTCAATATTGATCCTGAATTCATAAGGTACATAGATGAAAACACAGGTATAACCTTTCATGACATTGAAACCAAAGGCATTCTCAAAGATGAAACACACTGACCAAGTGGAAGCAAAGATAAACAAATGGGACTACATTAAACAAAAAAGTTTCTGCATCTCAAAAGAGATTGTGGCTAAGATGTAGAGGTAGCCCGTGGAATGGAAAAATTATTTACACATTACCCATCAATAAGGAATTAATGGCAAATATATGTAAGGAAGTGTAGAACTTTACAAGAAAAAAATACATCCAGCCACATCAAAAAATGGAAAGAAGAAATGCACAGAAATTTCCTCAGAGAAGAAATACAAATAACCAAAGGCATATGAAAAAAATGCTCTACATCACTAATCATCAGGGGGATGCAAATCAAAACAACAGGAGATCATCTCACACCACAGAGACTGCCACACATTAAAAAGAACAAGAACAACGAGTGCTGGCATGGGTTCAGGGAAAAGGAACTCTTCTTCATTGTTGGTAGGAATGCCAATTGGTTCAGCCTTTTTGGGAAACAAAATGGACATTCCTCAACAACCTAGAAATTGAGCTTCCAAATGATCCAGCAATATCACTTCTGGGAATATACCCCAGGGCACAAAAGCACACAGCAGAAATGCCATCTGCACTCCTATGCTCATTGCAGCACTTTTCACAATAGCCAGAATCTGGAAAGAACCTAAGTACCCAAGATAATGATGGTTAAAGAAACTATGGACCATCTATACAATGGAATACTATGCAGCCATCGGGAAAAATGAAGTCACAAAATTTGTTTATAAATGGATGGACATGGAGAGTATCATGCTGAGTGAAATGAGCCAGAGAAGGACAGACATAGAATTATTGCACTCATTTGTGGGATGTTAAAAAAACATAATACGAGGCTAATACCCAAGGATAATAGAAACAAGAGCCAGGAAGAATGGACCATTATTAGAAGCATGCCTCAAGTGTTGGGGGAGAAGGCAGTTGGGATAGAGAAAGGAACACTATGACAATGATAGTTGAAATGATCACTCTGCATAAGAACTGCATGGTGCAAAAGGAACAAACATGACAACCTTTCAGTATTTGTATTGCTAACATAATACCTAAAAGGAGAGAGAGAGAGAAAGAGAGAGAGAGAGAGAGAGAGAGAGAGAGGGAGAGAGAGAGAGAGAGAGAGAGAGAGAGAGAGAGAGAGAGAGAGAGAGAGAGAGAGAGAAGAGTGCTACGATAGAGGCAGGCTGAGGGAGCAAGGTGGCATGGGAATGGTGGAGAGGAAATTTGGGGATATTGGGGCTGGGAAATGCACACTGGTGGAGGGATGGCTGTGAAAACATTGTAAGACTGAAACTGGATCATGAATAGATTTGAACATTTTTTTAATCTCACATTAATTCAATTTAAAATTTAAAAAAAAAGAGGACTTCCATAGAACATTTTTAAGAGTCCTGATTTCAGCTACCTGGAATTTAATGTTCTCACAAGACAAGGAGAGAATATAATATTCTCTCTCTCTCTCTCTCTCTCTCTCTCTCTCTCTCTCACACACACACACACACACACACACACACACACACACACACACACAAGCAGCCAAAGACAAGATGTAGTTTTGAGTATGCAAAATGAGAATGGAATGTTAAAGGTTAAAGCTCCTTTCTCCACCCCCCCCCACCCCACTGTGGCAGGGCATTCCCTTTTAACAACTTATTCTATTCTAATAAGTAAAAAGCTATATTCATCTATTTTTGTAATTCTAAATGATTTTTAAGATAATTATTTGCTTAATGGTTTCTTACAATTCTTTTGTGCCAAAGGTCAGCCTGGCCCCTAAGGCCCAGCAATTTTCTTTCCCTGAACTTCCTAAAAGCATGGTGCTGAATTCCAAGACAGCCATGGAGTAGCTCCATGACTTTCTCTATCTAGCCTCAGTGTCATTTCTGGTGCATTCTCATTATGGAAACAGACATAGTTCAGTCAAATTCAAGTATGAGAGGACTTGAATTCACCTGATAGGGAGTGGCCAGATCTCGGAAGAAGGTACTATTAGGGCACTCTTTAGAAAATAAAATATGACACAAAAGTACCTAAATCTTCTCTCTAAGTTTGGCCAATTTTCAGGCTCCTAGTTCCTTCTTGGAACCTTCTGGATATATGATGTATAAACCAAATTGTTCCTTATGTGCCAATTCTCTGATGAAAGCTTAATGTCTAATTACTCTTTCAAAATTAATTTTAAAATATCTCATAGAACACTCATTCATTTGGGTTTTGGTTTTTGGACCACACACAGCCTTACTCCTAGCTTTATGCTCAGGTATCACTTCTGGCAGGGTTCAGGGGACTATATATGGTGCCAATGATTGAACCAGGGTTGGCCACATGCAAGTCAAAGCACTTTACCTGCTATACTATCTCTCCAGAGATTTTTTCCTTACTTTTACAATTAAGCAAGGCGGAATAACTTCACAGGTAGTTGAGCACACTATTTTATGTCTCTGTATCTATCTTTGTATTAAGATAACATCTAAATTCAATAAAATGAAAAAAATAGACATGAAGAGTATCATACTAAGTGAAATGAGTCATAAAGAGAGGGACAGACATAGAAGGACTGCACTCATTTATGGAGTATAAAATAACATCACATGAGGCTGACACCCAAGGACAGTAGATACAAGGGCCAGGGGAATTACCCCATAGCTGGAAGACTGTTTCACGAGCAGAGGGGAGAAGGCAGATGGAATAGAGAAAGTATCACTAAGAAAATGATGGCTGAAGGAACCGGTTGAGATGGGAGATGCATGCCGAAAGTAGATAATGGACCAAACATGATGGCCTCTCAGTGCCTGTGTTGCAAGCTATAATGCCCAAAAGTAGAGAGAGAGTATGGGGAATATTGTCTGCCATGGAGGCAGGGGGAGGGTGGGAAAGGGGTGTATACCCAGGATATCGGTGGTGGGGAATGTGCACTGGTGGAGGGATAGGTGTTTGATCATTGTGAGATTGTAACCCAAACATGAAAACTTGTAACTATCTCACGGTGATTCAATAATTTTTTTTTAAAAGATAGCATCTAAAGTATGTATTATGTACCATGAGGAACATACTATACAAGATCTTGTACTCAAAATATCAAAGCAACAAAAAACTAAAGAAGCCAGAACTATTTCATATAAAACGGAACTAAAGAGACATTAGAAAAGGGTTGAAGAAGTCGCCATTCCCACCAGCAGTGAAGAAGAGTCCCTTTCTCCCCACATCTGCCCCAACACCAGTTGCTTTTGTTTTTTTGGATGTGGGCCAGTCTCTGTGGTGTGATATGGTACCTCATTGTTGTTTTGATTTGCATGTCCTTGATGATTAGTGATGTAGAGCATTTTCTCATGTGCCTCTCAGCCATTCAGATTTCTTCTTTGGGGAAGTTTCTGTTCATTTCATCACCCCATTTTTTGATCAGGTCGGCAGCTTTCTTCTTGTGGAGTTCAACCAGTGCCTTGTATATCCTTGATATCAACCCCTTATCAGATGGGTATTGGGTAAATATCCTTTCCCATTCTGTAGGCTGTCTTTGTACTTTGGTCACTGTATCTTTTGAGGTGCAGAATCCAAAATCTCGCGGCTGCTAGTGTGGCCACATGACCTCATATCTCTTCATTCTCAGCAATGGAAAACAAATTATCAAATGCTTCTTTTACAGCAGGTCAGACTTTGGGGGGATGGGGAACTCCAAACAATAATAGTGAGTTTTTTGTTGAAATATTGAATGTAATCAAAGTAAAGAGAAAGTAAAGTGAAATTTATCAGCTACACAGGCGGGGTGGGGGTCTGGGGGGCTGGTGGGTAGGGGAGAGGTTTACAGTGGTTCTTGGTGGTGGAATATGTGCACTGGTGAAGGGATGGGTGTTCGAGCATTATATAAATGAGACAAGCCTTAAAGCTTTGTAACTTTCCACTTGGTGATTCAATAAAATAAATTAAAAAAAGAGAGAGAGACATTACAATTGTGTGAAATGTATAATCCTAGATGGAATGGATATAGCCTGGCAATAGCCTGGATATGAGGCTATTGCCACTAAAAACAAAACAAAACAAAACAAAAAAAACACTATTGGTACAATGAGCAAAATACCATGTAAGCAATAGGCATTGCAAATTTTTTAATTTAAATCATTTTAATCTAACTATATTTGAATTAAAATATCTAGAATGTAATGATTAACATTCACTGTATCACTGTATCACTGTCATCCCGTTGCTCATCAATCTGCTCGAGCGGGCACCAGTAACATCTCCATTGTGAGACTTGTTACTGTTTTTGGCATAGCGAATACAACATGGGTAGCTTGCCAGGCTCTGCTGTGTGAGTGAGATACTCTCAGTAGCTTGCCAGGCTCTCCAGGAGGAAATGATTAACATTAGAAAAATTATAAACTTGTTTACATTCCAATAAATCTCACACAAATGGCAACTCAAAGTGGTCAAGTTAGGTAAATAAATGGAAAATTTTAAACCAAATATCATTCCTTGGATGGGATCTTGTAGTGATTTCAGCAGCAAACAATACAGGATTTACCTAACTTCAATTTACTCCTTGCTTAAACAGGAGAATTTCCCAGTCCAGCAGGCTGAATAGAAATGAGGACAGAACCTCAGTTTCTGTTGTCATCAGACAGATCACTTACACCTCTGCGAGTGACTTCTTCACTGGCTGGAGTTCAGGACTTAGACTTGGAGATTTGTACCTTTATCTGTGGGGTTCCAATGCTGGACTGGTCCCTCCAATTTAACTGAAAATTCTCTCCTTCACGTAAAGAGCTGTTGGATCTCACACGATGAGTAATCCTAGTGTGTACTAGATCCTTGTCTTGTTTCTGAAAGGGTTAGCATCAGGCTCAACTAACTCAAAATCCTGTACCACTCCTCCTTCACCATTCCTTTTTTTTTAATTTTTAAATTTTATTTTCATAAGGTTGTTAACATTGATTACATCCAATGTTTGAACACCAATTCCACCACCATTACATTACACCTTCCCACCACCATTATTTCAAATTTCCCCACCACCGTTCGAGCCTGCCTGCCACAGGCAGATGCTAGATTCTTTATTTTCTATTGCGTATTATGAATATCATGAGAGGTTGTACAGCAGCTAACGTGGCTATGTGTTCCTGGAATTCTAAAATTGTAAATGACTGGGATCTAGAGACATCTATTTAGGGAGCTAATCCATTTTGAGATTCACTTTTATGTCTCTGGATCAAAACTGGTGACGTGCTTAACCGTGGCCCAGAGGCAGTTTGTGAGCATGACAGCTGTAGGATTACATAGCTTCAGGTAGTTTAGGTTTATTGGGTTGCTCCCGTCACAGTGCTCCCATTCCTCTGTGTTTATTTGTAGCTTCTTTCTTAGTGTTCTGTTAACTTGTAAATAATGTTTTTCTCTTCTCCTTGAATCCTTTGCATAGTTTATTCAGAGCAAGTCCTTTTTGTATGGACAAAGAAAGACATTTAATTGGCCTTGAATATTATTAATTCCCGGGCATCTGCTTTCTTGACTGTAGCCTCAGCTGCCCTTACTTCCTAGCATCCCCAAAGCAGGGTCCCGACGTGGGACAAGACGGACCCAGGGCAAGCGGTAAGTTATGTGCTACCCTGGCATCGAGATGGGCCTGGCCAAAGTGCCTCATTCTTAACTGTAAGTTAAGAGTCTGATCATGGACAAGTGCTGTCATGATCTTAAAGTAATGATGAGACTAGGACCCTGCTAGGGATAGGAAAGACTAATCTGGCCTGAGCACTGTAGTCTGAGATTGAGATGACCCCAGGAGAGCAATTCTAAAAGTTTAATACGTCTCTTGCTATGCCCATGCAAAACTCATATGTTTGTTGGACAAGGAGAAGAGAAACACAACCATGGGATTTCATCATTGATGGGTCCTGCTGAAAGCTTGAATTGTTACATTGTAGATTCCAGGCTCTGGCCCAGCCCAGTCTTTGGTATGTAAATCTGAGTGCTTTTCAGCCCAAGGAAGGCTTCGGTTTTGGTTCTATATCTTCTTTCCAGAGGCCTAGATTACTGGCCTGCAGATACAAGAGAATAATGTTGCCTCAATGTTCTTCCTGTAAGATCTTTTGGTGCCTTTGGTGACTGTCAATGTATTGCACCATGAGCAAAACGGGGTTCCGAGAGAGAGACATGGGGAAGGAGAGAGACTAGAAAATAGCTGAGTAGATCCAGGGAGAGGGTGGAGCTGGAACTGTGGGAGATGGAAGTTTAAAGGTTGAATAAAGAGTAACAAATCAGCAGCCAGCTGTGTCCTCTTCCTTCGCTTTTCCTTTGGCTATCCTGGTCCAGTCCCTTGGCATTCCATAGTTTTTTACAGACAGCCAGGACTCTGAGGGGGCCAGGGAGATGGAAAGGGACAGCCAGTCCCTGCTGCCTCCATGTGACCTGGAGTCTTTAGTCCCTGCTTCCCCAATTTTCCGGGTTTTTCTTCTGGAAGGTTTTTTTTTAAATTTTTTTTTTTAATTTTTTAATGAATCACCATGAGGTACTTTCGTGCTTATGTTTCAGTCATACAATGATCGAGTACCCATCTCTCCACCAGTGCTCATTCTCTACCACCAATGATCCCAGTATCCCTCCCATCACCCCCGCCCCATACCCCTGTGGCAGGCGCATTCCCTTTTACTCTCTCTCTCTCCTTTAGGGTGTTGTGGTCTGCAATGTAGGTATTAAGTGACCACCATGTTCGGTCTATAATTTATTTTTAGCACACATCACACATCTCCCATCCCTAGCAGGCCCTCCAAGGATGCTTTACTTGGTGGTCCCTTCTCTATCTGAGCTTTCTTTTCCCCCAGCATGTGAAGCTGGCTTCCAAGCTGTGGAGTAATCCTCCTGGTCCTTATCTCTACTATCCTTGGGTTTTAGTCTCCCATTCTTATACTTTATATTCCACAAATGAGTGCAGTCCTTCTATGTTTGTCCCTCTCTTTTTGACTCATTTTACTTAGCATGATACTCTCCATGTTAATCCACTTACATACAAATGACATGACTTCATCTTTTCTAACAGCTCCATAGTATTTCATTGTGCAGATATACCAAAGTTTCTTTAGCCAGTCATCTGTTCTCGGGTACTCAGACTTTTTCCAGATTCTGGCTATTATAAACAGTGCTGCAATGAACATACAAGTGCAGATGTCATTTCGACTATACTTTTTTGCATCTCCAGGATATATTCCCAGAAGTGGTACTGCTGGGTCATAGGAGCTCAATTTCTAATTTTTTGAGAAGCGTCCATACTGTTTTCCAAAAGAGCTGAACCAGTCGGCATTCCCACCAGCAGTGAAGGAGAGTCCTTTTCTCCCCACATCCACACTAACACCAGTTGCTTTTGTTCTTTCGGATGTGTCCAGTCTCTGTGATGTGAGATGATATCTCGTTGTTTTGATCTGCATCTCCCTGATGATTAGTGATGAAGAGCATTTTTTCATGTTCCTTTTGACCATTTGGATTTCTTCTTTGAGAAAGTTTCTATTAATTTCATCGCATTTTCTGATGGGGTTGGATGTTTTCTTCTTGTAGATTGCAACCAGTGCGTTGTATATCCTTGATATCAACCTTTTATCAGGTGGGAATTGGGTGAATATCCTTTCCCATTCTGTGGATTGTCTTTGTATTCTGATAACTGTTTCTTTAGAGGTATAGAAGCTTCTTAGTTTAAGATAGTCCCATTTGTTTATCTCTGTTTCCACTTGTCTGGTCAGTGGTGAGTCATCTTTGAAAATACCTTTAGCTTCAATGTCGTGGAGGGTTTTGCTGACCTTGTCTTCAATGTACCTTATGGATTCCGGTCTGATGTTGAGGTCTTTAATCCATTTTGATCTGACTTTTGTGCATGGTGTTAGGTAGAGGTCTGAGCTCATTTTTTTTTTTTTTGCATGTAGATGTCCAGTTTAGCCAGCACCATTTCTTAAAGAGGCTTTCCTTGCTCCACTTCACATTTCTTGCTCCCTTATCAAAGATTAGATGATCATATATTTGAGGGTGTATGTAAGGATATTCAACCCTGTTCCATTGGTCTGCTGCTCTGCCTTTGTTCCAGTATTATGCTATTTTAATTATTACTGTTTTGTAGTAGAGTTTGAGGTTGGGGAAGGTGATACCTCCCATCTTCTGGAAGTTTGTGGTCACCAGGGGTTCTTCTGGAGTAGGTGAAGAGGGGACACCTGCTGCATCTGAGGTGGCCCAGTGAAATGGACTTGGCACAGGGTCTGGAGAAATCTCGGGCCAATTGCTGTATTCTGGGATTCAGTGCTGAGTCTCCATTCCGATCTTTGACTTATATCATTTATTATCATTTATAAATAGGAAATGTTCTCAACATTAAAGGGAGTCTGCCTATTTCATAATAGATGTTATCTTTGTGTTCACCTTGCTATTTCCTTCAAATTTATAGTCTATCACCTGGCTCCTAGAGGAATCTTTTTTGTTGCATCCAAGTCTCTTCCTACGCAGGAAACTCACTCTCTCCTGCCCTCCTGCCCTCCTCTGTGTCATGAAGCTCAATTGAGCCTATTTCTTACATTTTTTTCTTTCTTCCACTTTAAAATATTTGGGATGCTTTTCACTCATCTCTGATTCTACTCTGGTACCTTGTGGATAAAAACCTTTCTGGGAGACATAAATGGAGAGTGAGGAAGAGCAAGATGAACTAACAAACATAAAATTTGCTTTTCTGAATAGAAGTAATGGAAGATGGGACATTTTAGTATCAATCTTTTTGTTAGACTATCAAAATGTATCATTGTAAAATGCCTTATTAAAGGCGTAAATGAATGCTCTGCCTTGTGGGTTCTTTGTGACAAGATTGAGCACTTTCTTTTTTTTTTTTTTTTTTTTTTTTTTTGCTTTTTGGGTCACACCTGGCGATGCACAGGGGTTACTCCTGGCTCTGCACTCAGGAATTACCCCTGGCGGTGCTCAGGGGACCATATGGGATGCTGGGATTCGAACCCGGGTTGGCCGCGTGCAAGGCAAACGCCCTACCCGCTGTGCTATCACTCCAGCCCCCAAGATTGAGCACTTTCAGTGTGGTATGGCCATAAACAAAAATGTCAGATTTAGGGATTGTCTATTGTAAAGGTTATTTCTCTGTTTTTCTTTCAGCTATTAACTGTGAACTGCCTCCCCAGCATCTTACACCCCTACTGGTAATATAGAGAATTGGGATATCAACAACCAGAATCCCAGATACCTTTCCTATATGTTTTATTGTGAAGCATCACATTGCAAAATATTGTGGAGCATGAGAACACATGTGATAGTGTTCAAGAAGTATTAGTCAATTCTCATGTATTCTGGTCAGAAAACAAGCTATTTGAATATCCTCTTTCTCCTCTAAAACATTAAATTTTTATAAAATTTTTAATTGAATCACTGTGAAATAAACCCTTACAAAGCTGTTTATGATTGGATTACAGTCATACAGTATTGCAACACCCATCTCTCCACCAGTGTACATTTCCCAGCACTAGTGCCCACAAGTTCCCTCCCATCACCCCCCACTCCCCATCCACTTCCCTTCTTCTATGGAAGGTGCTTTTCCTCTCTGTCTCTCTGTCTCTCTGTCTCTCTATTTCTTTTTCTATCTATCTTTCTCTCTCTCCTTTTAGGCATTGTGGTTTGTAATATTAAAACATTAGCTTTTATGACTTTTGTGTAATTAATTTCTTGCTTCTATGCTTTAGATGAACTATGCATATAGGGAGTAAAATGTATATTATATGATTTAACATATTTTGATTTTTTTAATTTCTCAAATTAGAATTCATGAATTCTTCCATGATTAACCTCTTTTGGTCAGTATTGTGTTTGGGGATGTAATCATGTTATTGAATATAATAGTAAATTATCTTTTCTTCTGTATTTTATCACCCAAATCTCCAGCCTACTGGTGATGTATATTCAGACTTCTTTCAGTGTTTTGTAATTATTAACAATGTTGTGCAAAAATTATAACAAATTATCTCCAGGAATACATATGCAAGACTTTTTTTAAGAGTATATTTTTTTTAACTTGTAGATAGGGACATCTACAAGTTATGTATGTTATGTATTACCATTTTTTTTTCTAAAGTGACTTTCCAAAAGTGATTATTAGTCCAAATTATTTCCATGGTTTTGTGCTAATTTAAACCCCACTTGTAATGTATAAAATTCCTTATCAGTGGACATGAATTATTAGGTTTACATTATCTAATTAATGGTCAAACCTTTCCCCCAGTGAATCCAGCTAATATAAAAGGCAAGATACTGGCTAAGAGTTTATCAACATACTCTACCACAAACTGCATTAGAAAGGAGAAGTCAGATATTAGAATGTGTAAAAAGTTAATGTTGCTTTTATTTTGGTCTAAAATCAATGAAAAATAAAAATAAAATCAACCCAAAGAATTCTTGAAGTTTAAAGCCTTTACAAATTGTAAGACAACCCTGAGAAAAGCTTCTTGTCATGATAAGGTAGAGAAATATTTTCTTTTGGGGGATCAAAATTTCCATTATATTTCATTATCCCACTTAAAACCCTGGTTACAAATTGTATGATACAACAGCTACCTTATTAACAGCTCTTTTAATGACAGAAGAATTAAAAATTTAATTCTTTTTTGTTGCTTGTTTTTGGGCCACAACCGGTGGTGCTCAGGGTTCATTCCTGGCTCTGCACTCAGGAATTACTTCTGGTGGTGTTGTGGGAACCATATGGGTTGCCAGGATTTTTAGCTGTATGCAAAACAGATACCCTACCCACTGTACTATTTCCAAGCCCTAAGAATTTAATTTAATTCTCAGGTCAGAATGGTAGTACATCAAATAGAATGCTTGTTTTTCTTGCAGCCAACCTAGATTCTATCTCCAACACCTCATATGATCCCTATAAACCCTGTCAAGAGTAATCCCTGAGCACACAGCCATGAGTAAACCCTGAGCACCTCTGGGTGTGACCCCCAAATTAAAACTAAATTAAAAAAAATTTATTAAAATATAATTCTAGAGCTGGAGCGATAGCACAGCGGGTAGGGCGTTTGCCTTGCACGTGGCCGACCCGGGTTCGAATCCCAGCATCCCATATGGTCCCCTGAGCACTGCCAGGGGTGATTCCTGAGTGCATGAGCCAGGAGTGACCCCTGTGCATCGCCGGGTGTGACCCAAAAAGCAAAAAAAAATAAAATAAAATATAATTCTATTAGTTTTCTGGCAACTTAGTGATAATGATATACAAAAATGCAGATTAGTTGGATCTCTTCTAGACCTAAAAGATTTGATTTTCACACATTTGCATGTAAAGAGGGGGAAAGTCAGGTCTCTAACACATGAATTAAGTTTGCATTTTTGGTCTTTTTCCAGGAATACAATCTAGTCACTGAAAATTGATTCTCCTTAATTAGAAAACAGAGTTAATTCCTGACACTGCAACAATTTATCTTGCCATGATGTGATATTTGTAGAAAACCAAAATAGCATAACATAAACCCTCTGACTCGAGGGATTTCTAACAAAAAGGTTAAAACTGCATTCCACAGTTGTACAAATTAGCACAGATCTCCTTCTATAGCCTCAGGTATTGGAACAAAAGCGGAGGATTTCTCAACAAAACTAAGCCATTGAGAATAAAAAGTAAGAATTTGAAACAGTCAATAATAGGGGCTTTCAATTCTTTGTTTACTACTCTGCTAAAACTTAGAGCTTCCTGGATATATCATTTTAAGAGCACTTGCTAGGCTGGTATTGGGAAGAATATGGTAAGTCAGAAAGACATTTTGCTTTTAAACCTATTTTTTAAAAACAGATGTTAAGAAGGTTTTTGTCACCTTGGTATGATTATGGTATCATTCTTCCTATTTGCTAGGATGATATAAATGAAACTATATAAAGTAGTATTTGGTTGAGTGGTTGAGTATTAATAGCATGTAGTTGACATTTGTGGCTTAAATGCTTTACAAAACAGGAAATAATCAAATGCATGGTCCATATTCTTAAAACTTTAAGAGCAAAATAAGGGGGAAATTCAAACACATAGTCTTAAAAATTCATATTTATGAGAACTGACAACTGTAAAATATGCTATATGTCATAAATATCCAAATACATTTTACTAATTAGTCATACATATTTACTAAGGGCTGATAGATTACTTGAAAGGTCAAGAAAAATATTTTTAATATACATTCCAACCTGTCTGTATTATTGACAGGGGTAGGGTTAGAGGAATTACAGTAGCAAGTACCTAGGAGATAATGAAGACTAAACACTATATCACCATGTCTGGACTTAGCCAGCAAAGAATGCCAAAAGGTCATAGTCTGGCCAATTAATTTTTGACAAAGGTGCAAAGCAATTTGCTGAAGGAAGAATGGTTTTTAACAAATGATGCTACAGCAGTTGCAAATCCTTGGGGAAGAAAATAAACTGCAACATAAATTTCACATCTTACCAAAAACTAACTAAAGCATGGACCATAGATTTAAACATATAACCTATAACTAAAAACTTTAGAAAAAAACAAAATAGCAAAAAGCTTAGGGACCTCGGAATTGATGATCTAGATAGACATAACTTCAAAAACATGACTCATCAAATTAAAAACTTACATTAATTAAACATCAAAGCAAATATTTTACTCTTGAAACTGTTAAGATGATGAATTACAAGCTGAGACAAAATACATGCAAATATTATATGCAGCAAATAATTTTATTTTTTAAATATAAATAGCCACAGCCATGCTCAAGGCCCCTCTCCACACATTTGGACAAGCCTCACGCATGAAGGTACTGGCAGAGGAACCCAGGTGTGTGTAATCCCATCAATGGCCAACATCTAGAGATTTAAAAGCAAGCTCCCAGAAGAGAGCGATGAAGAGTCTCTTGCCCGCACGCCCGGCTGTCTTCCCCAGGGCCCCTCAGAGGGAATGGGTTCCAGCTTCCCTCCCTGCCCCGAGCAGAGCTCCTGGCGGCCGAAAACCTAGCTCAAAAACCCTCTCGAGAAATCGACGATCAACGGGATTTCATGATCGTGATCATGAAATATTTAAAAAATCCATATTTAATAATAATAAAACTCCAAGTGAAAAATGGACAAAGAACACCGAAAGACTTTTCAACAAAGAGGCTACACAGATGACTAATAAGCACATGAAAAATGTTCAACATCATTAACCATTAGGGAAATGTAAATTAAGAATATGATGAGCTATTACAGAAAACCTATTATGATAGTTTAAATAAAAAATGATGATAAACACTCATTAATAATAACAACTCTCAGAAAACAAAGAACTTTCTCAAGCTGATAAAGACTGTCTACATAAAAATATCCAATTTGTGGTGAGGAACTTTAAGCTTTCCCACATGACACTGGGCCACAGAGATAATAAATACATTGGATAAGGTGCTTTGAACTAACTCAACCTAGGTTAAGTCCCAAGTACCACATATGGTTTTCCAAGCACCATCAGAAGTGATCCCTAAGTACAAAGCCAGGAGTAAGCCTTGAGCACAACCAAGTGTGTACAAAAGCAAAGCAACAACAACAACAACAACAAAATAAGACAAAGAGGCCCTGTTCCTGGCTCCTTTCCAACAGTGTACTGTAACTCTTTGAAAATGCACTGAACCTTTAAAATGAAAGGAATATGATATACAACACTCTGCATATGACACAGTCATTTTGTAGAAAATCTTAAAGATCTGACAAAAGAGCAACAACAATCGGTTCTTATAAGATCTTATGAGCAAGGTAGTAGGATATAAGGGCAACAAACAAATGGTTTTTGCTGGGGCTGGATCTATAGTACAGCAGATAACACGTGCCTTGTAGATAGTCAAACCTGGTTTGATTTCTGGTTCCCCATATGTAGCCCCTAAGATTGGTCAGGAGTGGGAGCTGGAGCAATAGCACAGCGGGTAGGACGTTTGCCTTGCACTTGGTCAACCCAGGTTCAATTCCCAGTATCCCATATGGTCCCTGAGCACTGCCAGGAGTAATTCCTGACTGTATGAGCCAGGAAGTAACCCCTGTGCATTACCAGGTGTGACCTCTCCCCCAAAATTTTAAAAAGCAAAAAAAAAAAAAACAAACCCAAAAACCATAGTCATAAGTGATCCCTGAACATAGAGCCAGGAGTGAGCCCTGAGCACTGCCAGATGAGGCCCAATACCCATGTAAAAGTCAGTGGCTTTCCTCAATATAAACAATGAGCACATGGAATTTGAAATTAAAAACAATACCATTTACATTAACATGAGCTCCAAATAGAATACTTAAATATCAATTTGACAAAATATCTTTAAAATCCACATGAGGGGGGCTGGAGTGATAGCACAGCGAGTAGGGCGTTTGCCTTGCACGCGGCCGACCCGGGTTCAAATCCCAGCATCCCATATGGTCCCCTGAGCACCGCCAGGGGTGATTCCTGAGTGCATGAGCCAGGAGTGACCCCTGTGCATTGCTGGATGTGACCCCCAAAAAAAGCAAAAAATAAATAAATAAATAAATAAATAAATAAATAAAATAAAATCCACATGAGGAAAATACAAAATTCTGATAACCCTAAAAAAACTATATCAATGTAGAAATATTTTATATCTATCAATAAAAAACTCAATAATGTTTCTATGTCAGTTCTTACCAATTTGATCTGTAGCTCCAGTAGGATTCTAATTAAATTTCAGCAAGTTATTTTACGAATATGAGAACTTGATTCTAAACTTTATATAAAGAGACAGGAGGTCCAGAATAGACAACTCATTAGTGAAAAACCAAGGTTGAAGAAATGACAATCTCCAATTTCAGGATTTACTATTAGCCACTAGTAATCAAGAAAAAAATGGCAGCTGTGAAAGAATAGACAAATAGATCAATGAAATTAAACAGCAACTTCAGAAATATGTCCCCATAGGGTCAACTGATTTTTGAAAGAAGCAAAAGCAATCCAGTGAATCAAAGGTAATCCCTTCAATGAATGGAACTGGAATAGAACATCCATGAGCAAAATGAATTAATGTATATTTAGTCATTACACTATTGTAATTTAAAAAATACATCATAGAAGATAACCTAGGACAAAATCTAGATAATTGTGTATGGTGATCACTCTTTAGATATAAGACCAAAGACAATCCATGAAATTAATAATTGGTAAGAGACCAGATATCCCTAGTGCTTCATAACCCCCAGGAACCACCAAGAGTGACCCTGGATACTTGAGCACTGCTGAATGTAGTTCCCTCCTCCAGGACAACAAAAAAATTACATTAAAAATTGGGTGCTAGAGGGCTGGAGAGATAGCACAGCGGGTAGGGCGTTTGTCTTGCACACGGCTGACCCGGGTTCAATTCCCAGCATCCCGTATGGTCCCATGAGCACTGCCAGGGGTGATTCCTGAATGCAGAGCCAGGAGTAACCCCTGTGTATCGCCGGGTGTGACCCCCCCCCAAAAAAAAATTGGGTGCTGGAAGGATAGGATGGAAAATAAGATATTTGCTTTGCATGTGGCCCTCCCTGGTTCATTCCCTAACACTGTATATGGTCCCCTGAGAAGTACCAGGGGTCACTCCTGAGCACCAACCCTGGTATGGTATCTAAGCAGTGTTGATGTGGCCCTACTATCCAAAATAAATTTTAAACTACTGCTTTGCGTATATATTTATTTTAAGAAGATAAGCCCAATCTACAAGGAAATATTTGCAAAAGACACATGTGATAAAATACTATTTTTCAAAATGCACAAAATAACTCTTAAAATTTAAGAAAAAAGCAGCCAATTGAGAAATGTATTATAATCCATACAGATGTCAAGTTTCTGAAAAGATGTGCCATGTCAAATGCCTCAGAGAAATGCCAACAAAACAGTATTGGATATAGGCACACATTTATTAGAATGACCCAAAATTTGGAATACTAACAATGCCAAATTCTGGTAAGGGTGAAGAGCAACAAGAGTGCTCACATTGGTGGTAAGAATGCAGAACAATGCAGCCACTTTAGAAGAGGTTGGTGGTTTCTCAGTCAACTAAGCAGACCGGTACATGTTATTAATTGCACTCATTGGTGCTATTTACTTAAAGGAGTTGAAAACTTAGTAGATACAAAAACCTAGATATGGATGTTCATCACAGGTTTATTCATGACTGCAAGCTTTGGAAGCAATCAATTCATCCTTTAATATGTGAATAGATAAGTGTACTATTAAAGCCAGACAATGCCATACTCTCTAGTGAGAAAAAGAGGAAAAACTATAAGATCATAAAGAGACTTGTAGAAATCTCAGAGGCAAATTGTTTGGTGGAATAAGTTAAACTGAAGAGGTCATAGACTTATGATTTCGACATTCTGGAAAAGACAAAACAATGCACACAATGAAAAGATCATTGATTGCCAGAATTAAAAGAAGAGAGAGAGACAGAGGAAGGCAGAGACAGAGAGAAAGATGGAGAGGAAGAATATATAGGATTTGGGGAGCAGTACAATGATGCATTATTTAAAATTTGTCCAAACCCACGCTACGTACAACTCCTAGAGTGAATGTTGAGGTAAAATATGAACTTAGGGTGATAATGATGGATCATTGTAGGTTCGTCCTAGGTAAAAAAAAATATGCACCATTTAGTAAGCCTGAATGGTGTGACAAAAGGAGAAGCATGGAGAATATGTGCTATCTCTGTGATTCCCTCTCTGTTTTGCAGCAAACCTAAAATTGTGCTAAAAAATAAGTCCTAAGAAATAACTAGAATAAATCTAGCAAAGGATGCAAGAAAAACTAAAACTTTTATATTTTGCTAATCTAGTTTGTACAGCTGATTCAGCTGGTATAGCTACTCTGGAGGTTTTAGAAAGTTTCTTAAAAAATGAAATAAAACCTATTTAGGACATAACTAAGCAATTGCATTCTTGAGTATTTATCCAGAGAGATGAAATTTACCATGCACACAAAAACATATATATTTTTTTAGACATATATTCATATTTATGAGTAAATCCTGGAAATAGCTGAAATGTCCTGCAGAGATGAATGATTTAAAAAAAACTATGGTATAACCATAAAACGGAAATTAGCACTAAAAGGAATAAACCAGTGATACATGGAGCAACTTGGACAGATCTTAATGCCTTTTTTGTTTCAAAGAGAAAAAAAGGTCAGTATCAAAAGATCAGGTACTGCATAATTCCTAACATAACATTCTCAAAAAGCCAACATTAGATAAAAACCAACTAATGATTACTAGGGACTTAAGGTTCTAGAAGGGAAGGAAATAGATCTAAGAAGAAAGCATGAGAAAGTTCGTTAGAGAGACAGAGTGCTTCTGAATCTCCCTTGCAGTGGTTGATATAAAAAGACACAGTTGGAATAAAATGTTACTGAAATATTCATACTCATATTACCAAGATCATTTTCATAGTTTCACTATTATACTATAGTTAACTAAGATGTTTAGGTGGGAACTGAATAAAGGGCATATCATGCCTTTAGCATTATTTCTAAACTTACTATTATTATTGCAAAATAAAAATTTAAACAATATAGACTTACATGATCTGGAGCAATAGCACAGAGGTATGGCGTTCACCTTTCATGCCGCCAACTTGTGTTCGATTCCTCCACCCCTATCGGAGAGCCCGGAAAGCCACCTACAGTATCATGCCCACATGGCAGAGCCTAACAAGCTACCCATGGCATATTGGATATGCTAAAAACAGTAACAATAAAGTCTCACAATGAAACACATTACTAGTGCCCACTCGAACAAATCAATGAGCAACTGGATGACAGTGACAGACTTACATATTGAAGCAACTTATCAAAAAGTGAGAAATAATTATAAACTCTAGGACTCCAATATGCTCAATCTTTGTTGGATCTCACTGAATACTCTTTCCTGGTCAGAGAACAATGACATTTGTTTCTACCCAGTTGATGAAAATACATTAATTCATTTCTCTCTATCCAGGGTACAGACTTTTAAATTTAATTTGTGTGTATGTGTGGTATTGGATATAAAACATGTGGCTCTCTCATAAATGCAAGGCATGTACTTTACTGTTGAGCTACATCTCTGACCCCTTAATTTTACAAAAGTCCACTAAAGCCTTAGTTTCTGATAGTAACCACATACAACTTTTTACTCTAAAGTAAAAGCTTTGTGCAGTGACAGTATCATAGCCAATGAGGTTTATCCAAGGCACAATTATTGCTAATTGAAAACTTTTCCCAATATCCCACTGTGATGACAGTCTCTACAGAGACGAAGGAAGGAAGGGAGGGAGGAAAGGAAGGAGGGAAAGAAGGAGGGAGGGAGGGAAGGAGGGAGGGAGGGAAGGAGGGAGGGAAGGAGGAAGGAAGGAAGGAAGGAAGGAAGGAAGGAAGGAAGGAAGGAAGGAAGGAAGGAAGGAAGGAAGGAAGGAAGGAAGGAAGGAAGGAAGGAAGGAGGGAGGGAGGGAGGGAGGGAGGGAGGGAGGGAGGGAGGGAAACTAAAGCAAATCCCAAAGAAAGTGTCCAAGAGAAAATTTTCTTAAATATCTAAGGTCAACTTGGCAGCAAAATCATGAAGTTAAGTGGGATAAACCCTTAAAACCAAGAAAAAGAGAAATCAAAGAGAACGTGGCAAAAAAAAATAAAGAAAACCGGAGCTATCACGACAGCATAAAACCTAGAGCATTATTGGAGGCAGAACCTAGAGGAACTCAAACCATGAGACCATGAATGGAGATGTTACCAATCAGGCTGTGTGCTTGCACACAGCAGTGATGATTGTTTTAGTAACTATTGGCTGAATGCTGATTTTACCAGCATTGGGAAAAGTCCTTTTTCTAATGTTATAATACTTATAAGAAGTGAGCACACCTCTTCTTTAGTTTTAAATTAGCCAACCCATAGTCAAGGGGTTGGATGACTTACCTAAAACCACAAATCTCAGAAGTGGTGGGCATTAGTTCTTAGTCAGACAAAAGGTAGGATAGTATTTTCTCCAAGTCTGTGGGGTATCTTTGTATTCCAGTCATAGTTTCCTCTGCAGTATAGAAGCTCCTTAAGTTTGGTGTAGTCCCATCTGTTTATTTTTGCTTTGTTTCCTTAGCTAACGGTATTGAATCACTGACAATACCTTTCAATTCAATGTCATGAAGGGTTTTATCTGTTTCTTAATCAGAGGCAAAAACAGTTCTGGGATGTTAACCAGAGGCTTTCAAATAGCAGCCCTGGTGATTGTGGAGCAGCATCCTATGACAAATGGCCATTTGTTGAGTTTTCTGCCATCATGCACTGTATTGCTAATGGGAGCAAACTCTCTCTGGGATATTGGAAAGAAGGGGAGAATATTATGTGTTCTAAACAAAGTTGGTGGATTGAGAAATTTATTCACAAATGCATTAAAAAACACTCAGCACGTGCTATGTGACTACACAAGTGTGAGCCCCCAAAATACAGCTACAACAAAAGATAGCATGAGATTGAAAAATAAAACAGATACCATGTTGGAGAATGTTAGGAGCTTTACATAGAGAATTTCCTCCAATCTTCACAATTATATAAGGCAGGTGCAATGCCCTTTTCTCTCTGGGTCAGAGCTCAGAGAGATTAGACTACTTGTGCAGGATAACATGGCTATTAAGTACCAGATAGAATGAACTCAGCTTTCTGTATCTTACCCAGTCTACCTCCAGTCTCATTTTCAGGGTCATTCCCTCTTAAGCAGCTCTAGGGTCATCTGTCCCACTGAATTTAATGCAAGGGGCGTCCCTGGAGCACAACGGGAGAGTAAAATCAAAATAATTTTACAGCACTCTCTCAAATCGGGTTTATGACTTACTTATAGAGTGAAGACCACTGTGTGTGCATTCCTGAAACTAACATGGATCACCAAAAGAGAAGACAAGCCAGAGGAATTAATCCTGGCAGGATTGATTGAGGGTATGGATCTGAAATTAGAAGTAGGAGCATTTGAGCTAAGCTGAGAAAGATGGGTAAGTTTGAGACAGTGAGAGAGACCACTTCCTGGAAAACAATGAAATGTTCCTTAAAGTATATTCAGGGACTTGTGATTAGTGCAATTTATCTGGAAACTTTAGACTTTGATCATGAAGGAGAAAATTATATGTGAGGGACAAAAGTGGATAGCTTTGGGATCCATAGGTAATGTAATAGGTTGTGGTGCATACTTGGCATGCAAGGGCCTGTGTCAGTTCTGACACGGGATGGTCTCTGGAATTCAACCAGCAGTGATTCCTAATTAGAGTTGGGAATAGTCTCTAGTGATATTGACCTAAAAGCAAAACAAACCAAACCAACAAAATAGAAAGATCTGAAATCCAGGCATGTAGTTTTATTGATAGCACTTTACAATGTTATTTTGGTTTTTGGGCCACACCTGGAAGTGCTCAGGACTTATTCCTGGCTCTGCACTCAGGGATCACTCAAGGCAGGGCTTGTGGTATCCTATGGAATTCTGGGAATTAAACCCAGGCTGTCCACGTGCAAGGCAAGTGTCCTACCCATTGTCCTATCACTCTGGTGTCTGTTGATACCACTTTAATTCTGTATCTGATCTCATCTTTCTTCATAGTCCCAACAGAGAAAAATCTTGAACAACTTAGTGGAGTGACAGTGATTTGTGAAATCCCATCTTTGTTCAAGAAATATAAGACCGACCTCAAAAATGAGAAGATAATTCTGAAGGAGTAGATGGTAAAACTGGGTCTCTGGAACTAACATCTTCTTTTCCTCTTTTATAACCTACCTTCACATCTTCCATGTTTGAAACTGCAGATGTCTTCTTCTCAATGACTTGGCAGTGCCAGATCAGGGGAATAAGGGAATACTTCTGTGTGTGTGTGTGTGTGTGTGTGTGTGTGTGTGTGTGTGTGTGTGGTGGTGATGGGGGGTGGTGTGTGTGCTATGTTACAGCTCCAAGAATCCAACCTGGCACTGGTGGAGGGATAGGTACCCGATCACTGTATGACTGAAATGCAAACACGAAAGTTTGTAAGTATGTAACAGTACCCCACAGTGATTCACTAATTAAAAAAAAAAAAGAATTCAACCTGGTATAAACAAAGACTTTCTTGGCTCAGACTCTTAAAATTCTTCCTGGCTTACTTCAGATACTCCAAACTCAGACCTTTGTCTTGGAAGTGTTGACTAAAGTTGGATGATTTAGATTTGGGTGCAGCAATATACACACATACCAGATTCACTTGTATCACTTCTATCACTTGTCATCCCATTGAACTTTGATTTGCTTGAGCGGGCGCTAGTAATGTCTCCATTTTTCCCTGTCGCATGCTAGTGCAGCCCAATGATATCTGCTTGCTCCAGGAACAGGAAGAGCCTCAAATCGTTCATTCAGGGATTTGACGAAGAAATCTGACCATCTAGTTGGTGGGCGGCCACAATGTCTTCTGACGTCCTGAGGAATCCAGTCGGTAACAGCTCTAGTCCAGCGGTCATCTCTGAATCGAATTACATGACCGGCCCATCTGATTTTTGATGCCTTGGCAAATGAGACAGCGTCTCCAGCTTCGACGGAGGTCAGAACTCCGGATTCCTTCTCTCACTTGAGTGAGATGTGATACTCCTAGCATAGCTCTTTCAATTCCTCTCTGGGATACCCTAATAGTGTTCTCATCCTGTTTGCATAGGGCCCAGGTCTCTGAGGCATATGTTAGTGCAGGAAGAATGGTGGAATCGAAAAGATGTGCCCGGAGTCAGAGGTTCTTCGTTCTCTTAACCACCTCTTCGACGCTCTTGAAGGCATTCCACGCTGCTCTCTTCCTCCTGCACAGTTCTGGTGCCAAGTCATTCCTCGTGTTGATTTATTGACCCAGGTACACATAGCTGCTGCATTCAGAGATGTTCATCCATTGAGAGCAAATGGAGCTTCAGGGACTAGTTCGTTTTTCATGAACATTGTCTTGTTGAGATAGAGCTGCAATCCGACCTTTCCACACTCGTGGTCGAAGTCGGCCAGCATTTGTGCCGCTTGGCTAATGTTTGGCATTATGAGAACGATGTCATCAGTGAAGGGGAGGTGATGAAATTGTCGACCGTCTATCTTCACTCCCATTCCTTCCCACTCCAGTCGTCAAATGATGTTCTCGAGGGCGGCACTGAAGAGTTTCAGTGAAATGGTATCACCCTGCCGCACCCCTCTCTTTACATCAATGATCACTTCCTTGTAGAATGGTGAGATCCTGGTGGTGAATCCACAATACAGCTCGCGGAGAATTTTAATATACTGAGTTTGAACACCCTGTTCAGCTTGGATTTCGATGACCGTTTCAGTCTCAACAGAATCGAAGGCCTTCTTTAAGTCGATGAACGTTAGATAGAGCTGCATCTTGAACTCTCACAAAACTTCAATGAGTTTGGTCACTGTGTGGATATGGTCTATCGTGCTGAATCCTCTAGAAACCGGGCTTGCTTGTATGGTTGTCCTTCATCTAGTGTTCTGCCTATTCTATTCAGGATGACACGAGTGAACAACTTGTAGATGACAGACAGCAGGCAGATTGGGTGATAGTTGCCAATGTCATGGATGTCTCCCTTCTTGTACAACAGAACGGTCCTACTGGTTTTCTACTGAGATGGAACCTTGCATTCAGACAGGTAGCGTGTGAAGAGTCGAGCCAGTGTATTGATGAGTACTGGCGGCAGATTCTTCAGGTGTTCGGGTCTGAATTTGTCATACCAGATTATGGAAGAAAAATTGAAAGTGAACTCAATTATTACTAGGTCTAAAGATTTGAGTAAATGAAGAAATCTGTTCCTAAGTTATGGTTTCTATTTCATAAGAGATTTAAACTGTGTTCAGAAATTTGTTCAATAGCAATCATTGAGAAGGAGATGAAAAAGATGAAAATGATCTTTGGTTTAAACTCTGCTCTGACTCTGTTACAGGAAAAATGATTAGCAGTTACAGCCCACCCCGACCCACCATGACATTCTGCCCACTCAGTTAGGGATAGAGGAGTTATCTTTTCTGAAATTTCTAACTGGCAGGTAGAAAATCTCAGTTGAAAGAATTCTGTGGTACGCTAAGAGAAGATGGGCATCAAAGACATTTTTATGGACAGAATGGTATTTTTAGAAAAATAGAAAAGGGAATGCAGAATGATAGCTATTTTAAAAGATAATCAAAGGGAGGGAAGCACTGTAGCACTGTAGCACTGTCATCCTGTTGTTCATCAATTTGCTCGAGCTGGGAATGAGTAACATCTTCATCGTGAAACTTGTTGTTACTGTTTTTGGCATATCGAATACGCCACGGGTAGCTTGCCAAGCTCTGCCATGTGGGCGGAGTACTCTCAGTAGCTTGCTAGTCTCTCCGAGAGGGGCAGAGGATTCGAACCCAGGTCATCCACGTGCAAGGCAAAGGCCCTATATGTTTTGCTATCACTACAGCCCAAAGGGAGGGCAAAAGAAGAAAAAACAAAATGTGAAAATGGAACAGAGTTGATTTCTACTTTCTTTATCGCATCAGTCTTGGACTATAATTTTGTGCAATGATTAGAAGATGCCTTTCCTGGGACCCTTTATTACCCAGAGCTTGTAGAAATAGGAAGGCAATGCATACCAGGCAGTCAACTCTGGTGCCAACTGTAGACTTATTCTAATTTTCTCTGAAAGTCAGTGTTACACATAACTTGGCGTGTATTTCCTCACAGACATCAATATGGTCACTCTTAACACTTTATTGAGGGCCAAGAAGATGCAGCAAGTAAGGGGATAGGCTGAGTGAAACTATAAAAAGTTTTAAAACAAAAAAAATGTTTATACTGCATGTGGGAGGGATTCATTTAGGAGATGTAAAGCGTGAGGATGTTGTTCTGAATGTATCTTAGGGAAGCATCATGAGTTCCAGAAAGTGAGAGATTTTAGAAAACTTGAGTATTTCTTCTTGATTCTGTCTTGCTGGATGACCTTCTTTTTTTTTTTTCTTTTTTGGTCACACCTCTTGATGTTCAGTGGTTACTCCTGGCTCTGCACTCAGGAATTACTCCTGGAGGTCCTTGGGGGACCATATGGGATGCCGGGGATTGAATCTGGATGGGCCGTGTGCAAGGCAAATGCCTTCCCCACTGGCCTATTGCCCTGGCCCTGGGTCACATTTTTGTGTGTGTGCGTTCCTTCTAGGATAACTGTTCTCTTGGAACCCATTGGCTTCATTTCTGTAACGCACATCTATATTTGAGGAAACTTACCATGGAAGAGCTAGTACAAGACCCAGTGAATGTTAGGTAATTCAAATCCTCTTGAATAACAAGGATTGCATAGTCCTCAGAGAAGGGGGTGACAATCCAATGAGGAAGGAAACTCACATGTACAGGCCATCCCTACCCAGGTTTGGGGTGGGGGAAGGACAGACAAGGAGGGTCTGGGTAGAAAAGACATGATTTCAACTCCTTAGATTTTATTCTACTAACATCGAGGCTTCCAGAGATAACTAATATTGTTTGTTGCTTGTTTTAAAACCCACAAAATCAGTTTTATCTAGGGATAAGACCCATGTACATCGTCGCTTCCCACCCTTCTTATGTGTTCTTTCACAGGGGTTGAAAAGTGTTCACAACCTACTCCCCAGGTTATTATAAGAAGAGAAGATTAAAGAAAAGCCCCTCCCTTGTAGACTTTTAAATGCATTATTGGTGTGGCTTGGATGTTGATATTCCATGCGAGAACTTTTTTTTTCTTTTTGGGTTACGCCCAGTGTTCCACAGGGTTTACTCCTGACTCGCACTCAGGACTTACTCCTCATGGTGCTCAGAGGACCATATGGGATACAGGATGCTGGGAATTGAACCTGGGTTGGCTGCATGCAAGGCAAACACCCTACCCACTGTGCTATCACTCCAGCCACTCCACACAAGAACTTGAAACAAGATCAACTTCATATGAAAAAAAAAACCCTCTATTCATAACAAGTTTGTGTAGTTTAAATAATTTTCACAGCTAAGACTTAAAATTCAAATTATTTGACTCCAGATTCAAAATTCAATTCAATTTGACTCCAGAAATTTGCTTTACACAAGACACTGTAGACCCCAATGACAATTCAGGGTTGTCTCAGCATAGTGACATCAGAGGTGGAGAAAGAATGAGATCACAGAGGGAGGTGGTCTTAGGACTGGTACAGTATCCAGTCTTGAGTATACTAATGGACATGGCTTTCTTGCAGGTATGAGACAACCAAAATTCCAAAATTAGGAACCATAAAACAGAACCTTGACTCTTATAATTCACACCTGGAAAAGGATCTACTGAGATTACATGAGGAGAATCAGGTTCTTCTCATAAAAATTCAAGAGAAAGAAAAAAACTGTTCAAAGGTCAGACTTTGCGGTTGATGGTGGTGGTGGGTGTTCCTCACTTAACTGCCCCTTGGGGTGGAGAGAAAAGGGACTGAAGCTTTTCTTATTTTAAGTAAATTTTGAAATGTAAATTTAATTCTAACACAAGAATGGGGCGGGGGGGCAGGAGTTTCTCAATAGGCTTTATGTAGAGATTATTTTATATTAAATTTCCATATTTGACATATTATCACAAACTTTCCAAAATCTTGTGTCAGTGGCTTCCCAAGTTGGGGTCTTCCTGGGGCCTGGTCCCTGGGTGACTCTATCTTCTTCTCAGTCTGGCAGAGGTGATCACCCTAACAGCAGGACAGGCCCAGGACAGAGAGAAGCTGAGCTACAGCATTTCTGAGAAGGAGAGAGGCCTGAGAGTAGGAACTGGAGGCAGCAAAGCTGATAGGGGGGCATCCAGGAAGGGACTCTGGGGCGCATTTGCTGCCTCCAGTTCCTACTGTCTCAGCCCTCTCTCCTTCTCAGAAATACTGTAGCTCAGCTTCTCTCTCTCCTGGGCCTGTCCTTTCCCTGGGAATCCTCTGCGCTCAGTCATTGCTTTTGTGTCTGTAGAAATCACAGGTGTTGAGCAGAGTGCTTAGGGAAAGGGCGCTTGGCGTGAGAACCCAGGCTTGGGCTCTCATCGTGGGTCTTCAGGAGTGGGCTGGGGGGAGGGCAAAGGACATTATCTCTTTGTCTCATACCCTATCCCCACACTGTGTCTCGTGGCCCACTGCCAGCGAAGGTACAAGAAAAGTGGCTGGTCCCTTTCAACTCTATTTACAGGAGAGAAGTAACAGTAGGTAGGAATGTGACAAAGCTCCAGAAGAAGATATGACGGGCCTGGGTTTTCCAGGAATCCAGGATAGTCTCAAAAAGAATCTCATATTTTAAGAAACTCCATAGAGCTAAGGCACTGGCCTTGTACACAGCCAATCCCAGTTTGCTCCCTGGCACCACATATGGTTCCCCTGAGTCCACCAAGAATGACCCTGGTGTACAGAGCCAGAAGTAAAGTCTGAGCACTATCAGCTATTCATACCACTTCCATCCAAGCTAAAGGAACCCACTTAGAGTCCTCCAAACTCCAGAGAAGAGGAGACGGAGCAACCAGCAAAATTGTGTGTTCCTTCACCAGTCATCTATGAAATCTTGGCATAGTCTGTTTTCACCACCCTCTGTTCTCTGGGAATTAAAGACTGTGGGGAGAGAGAGAGAGAGAGAAAGGGCAGCAGAGGGGAAATGGATTTGTTCTTCCTGCACCCTAGTTGCCTTGGGTAGTGGATACAGATTGTTCTCTCCAGTTTTCACGGAGTCAGGCAGCTTCCTACAGAAGGAGGAAACACCGTCATCAAACATTGTCTGAATGTGTATTAACTCCTGTTGTTTCCCAGTGACAATTTCCCCCTATAATCAATTCCTCCACTGCATGTTTGCTTGTCTCTCTGCCTTGTTCAGTTTACAACTGGGGACGCATTGGGAGGTCAGGGGCTATTTCAGGTTTAAAGAAGCTTTAAGAAGCTTTGATAAAAACAACTTTAAAACAAGAGTTGGAAGAATTAAAGGTGAGTAGAATAGCAATCCTGGATATTTGCACTGGAAGGTGCATCAGTTTGAGGTTTTTAGAAGGAAGGACTTTCAAGGATGCCTCCAGGCAAAAGTACATTTGTGTGCTCATCAGAGGTGAATCTGAATCCTTCATCCACCTCCCCCTCCCCAAAGCTTGTGAGGCATTCACAGTCACTGGCCACACGGGTGGCAGATAACTGCAGGCATCAGAGTAGAGAGAGCTGCTCCAGCACCTCTTCCTCAGATCAGTCAATAGAATGCACTTGCCCACAGGGAACTGTTATTTCCAAATTGGAAATAAAAGTGTTCAAAAAGGAAAAGAATATTAACTCGCAATTGTTTGGGGATGAGCCAGTGATTCTAATTTTCTAACCCATGGCTTACAAATTAAGAAAGTGACCCCTCCCTTAGGGTATTATATTTTATTTCTATGTATTACATTGTGTTACATCACCCAACAAAGGCATATCACTTTGCTAATGTTACTCCTATTTCCCCCAGTGACCAGAATAGAGCCTGGTACGGCATGCAATGCCTGGATCAATGAACATTGGATGAATGAGTGAGTAAACTGGATGCCCAATAAAAGGCTTCCAATGAGAAGTTCTCTGCATGCAGATTCATCTGGTGAATAAGACGATTTCACTGAGTCCACCATGCCAGTTTTTTCTCCAAAATAGAGGAACAGGGTTTATCTTTTCTTTTGTGAATTAGCCTCAGAGTTCACCCTGAGAGATAACAGGGAGAAAGAAGCTGGCGAGATTTGGTCAGTTAGACTGGAGGAAAGAGAACAGCTGGGACCACAGACTGAAGCCTAAATGTCAGCCTCATTGTCCTGTGTGGCTTTTAAATAAGTTATGCTCTTCTCTTTGCTGTCTATGTCTCCTCATCCATGTCTGCCTACCCCATGTTGTGACAGTATGTCCTCAATATAGGAGAGCCACTTCTTTTCCTGCTTTTCGTTCATCTACTTAGAGGGTGATCATGTTTCATTTGCCTTCCAAGTATACGCTGTTCATTCTCTACCATCCCTCACTGTCTTCCCTAGGGGAAACTGCAAAGTCGACAGCAGTCGGCAGCAAGCAAGACAAAGATTTGGACAAGGTCGAGACATTGTCTTCTCCGCTGAGGGACTGTCCAGAGTCTAAAAGTGCTGGAGGAGACGGCAGTTGGGATAGAGATGGGAACACTAAGTCAGTGACGGTTGGAGGATAGCTCAGCCTGGGAAATGTGTGCTGAAAGTTGATAAAAGACCAAATATGATGGCCTCTCAGTATCTGTATTGCAAACCATAATGCCCAAAACTAGAGAGAAATAAGGAAAGTGCCTTCCATAGAGGCAGATGGGGGTGGATGGGGGTAACAGGAGGGATACTGGGAACATTGGTGGTGGGAAAGGTACAGTGGTGGAGGGATGGGTGTTCATTGAGTTCAGTATGACTGAAACTGTATCATGAAAGCTTTGTAATTGCATCTCATGGTGATACAACCATGTAGCACTGTTGCACTATCCTCCCATTGTCCATCGATTTGCTCGGGCGGGCACCAGTAACGTCTCCATTGTGAGACTTGTTACTGTTTTGGCATATCAAATCTGCCATGGATAGCTTGTCAGGCTCTGCCATGCGGGCAGGATACTTTCGGTAGCTTGTCGGGTTCTCCAAGAGGGATGGAGGAATAGAACCCAAGTTGACCGAGTGCAAGGCAAATAAATGCCCTACCTGCTGTGCTATCACTCCAAAAAAGAAAAAAAAAGAAAGTCTAGAGCAGAACTACTTGAGCCAGACTTTGCTGTTGACTTCTGAACCTAACTGCTCTATCATGAAAACCCAGGCAAACAACTTCCTTTGCTCATAATTAGACCCTGCTCTTGAATGAGGAGATCACTGATTTGTGACTTGATTGTTTTTCCTTGGAGTTGCTAGGTAACTGCCAAATAGCCAGGGCACCTGTTGGGGCCCAGGAAGCAGCCTGAACTTGGCTCAGATTTAAGTTGCCATGTATGTTCACTGTCTTTTCTTTCTAGATAGAGTGACAACCAAGCTACATATTGGCTCTGGAAGGACCACATACAGGTACAATGCCTCTAGTGAAAAGTTGAAAGCAGAGGCAAAATTTCTATAAAGCCAAAGTTATGAGCTGCTTGCTTTTTCATTAGGCTAAAATCTGCCACTGGGGAAAATACCACCTACACAGTGGCAAGAAGAACAAAAACAATGTATGTTAGTGGTTTACTTTGAGCCAGCCAGGACCATACACAGCATTTTTCTCAATTTGTTCAATCATTCCAGGGGGGATGATATTGTTGAACATAGCTAGTAGGCATCAGAATTGGGATTTAAAACCCAACAAGATCCAAATGAAGAATTCTTCTCTTTTTTCTTTCATTTTTAAAGTTGTTCCTTCTTTTTTTTTCATTTTATTTGTTCTCTAAAAACTTCCTTTTTTTTGTAAAAACAACTTTCAACTTATTTGTGCATGCTCATGCATGCTATCACTTGGAATACTGAGAATTTGTCATTAGAAAATCTTTTATTAATGAGATTGTAATGAGATATTTAGAAATTCTTGATTATGCCTCTTTTTTTTAATTTCCATGGAAGAAATACCAGGAAATACTGAAAAAGATGGAAAAGGAAAATGAGGTGCTGATTCTTGAGAAAGAAGTGTAAGTTTGACCTCTTACATGTATAAAAGTGACCTTTCTGTTAACCTGAAATGACAGTCCCCAGGATCTTTGAAGAGCAGGGCACTTCTCAGACCCTTGTTTCCCCTAGTAGGCCCCCAATAAATCATGTCTATCAACTTCTGCTCTTTGTTCCAGGCTGAAAACTTATCAGCATTCAGCCTTCTCTCCTGCCCTTCTCCGCAATCAATATCAAAAGGTCTTTCAACACTCACGTGTCAGTCTTAAAAATTTACTCAAGCTAGGTTCAGAAAGAAAGACCACCAATAAAGGCCCAAGACCAGAGTATACTGCTTCCAGGTGTGTCAATTCCTTTACCAGACACAGCAAGCCTCTACATTGATGGGGTGTTCCAGAAGGGCCCTTTCACCCATGCTCTGCTCTATAGATCTGTGTGGTTCAAGACTATCCTCCTGTCTGTTCTGTCTGTCCTTCCCTTCTAGTCTTTGCTGTGTTAGATGATATACACAGATTGCACAAACCTGATGATAGCTTGAATTTTCATATGCGCAGACACAAGTTAACTGCACACCGATGAATTTATAGAATATTAGAGCACCCCCACAAGACACCCTGTGCTGACCTCCTTATGAAGTACTTCTTACAAAAAAAAAAAACAACACAATTCTGAATTCAGTAGGCTCTCTCTTGTGCTTGGCTCTCAAAAAGATTTTCCCCCATTTTTATGGTTTGTCATTTTTATGGGGATAAAAGTATCCTATTGCCTGAATAAGGGCACAATTGGTCCATTCTATTGTGTCATTTTGATTATTCCAGCGTGGAGCTATTAAGTGATGCTGCTACAAACATTCATATGTATGTCTTTTAGTGAATACATATACTTATTTCACCCGGAATACCAAGGGGTGGAATTGCAAAGTATTCACGAGACAAGTTGTTCTGGCCTGGTGGTCTCCAAACAGTATCAACCTGAGTGTCATTGGGCGTGACCCCAGGAACCCTGAATGCCTTTGTGAGTGGGCCATTTAAATATTAATTTTGAGGAAAATCTGCACTTTGGTAAGAGACAAAGACAAACAATTTTCAAAAGCGGCAGTACAAATATCTCACAAGAGGAATATTGATGCATCTAGTTACTACTCTTAATGTCTTCGCTTTCACTATGTATTTAGTCATTCTAATTTTATTCATTCTGGCAGGGGTATTTTGATTTCTAAATTTGATTTTAATAATGCATTTCACTACTGATTACTAATGATGTTCCATATCATTTCTCAAATGTTTATTGGAAATTTACAAATCATTTTTAGGTTAATGTCTCTTGCCTGTGTTTGAGGGATTATCAGCGCCTTTCCTATTGGTTTATGTAGGAGCTCCTCATTAGTTTGGGAGCCATGTCTTGGGGTGCTGGGGGTAACATCTCTGTGCTCAAGGGTTGGCTCTGGTTGCTGCTGTGACCATAGGTCAAACCTGGGCCTCCTGCATGCAAAGCATATACTTAGCCCCCAAAGCTATTTCTCTGACCTATTTCTCAAATATTTAAGGAATTTATCAGATACATTGTGATATACCCTCACCTCCTTTTCACTCTTTCAATCAAACATTTAGATATCTCCCCACTCCACTATGATTCACCAAGTGCATAAAGGTAGTCAAAGGTACAAACTTCAGATATAAAATAATTTCTCAGATCATAATGTACAATCTGGTGACTTTTAACACCAGAGTTGGCTGAATTGGGTGCATCAGGGCAGCTAAAACACTAGTAAAAAGCTCCTGCAATCTTTCTAGACTTGAGATTACTGAAATTAAGGCTGTGAGAACTGATAGAAAGCAGAGAGTTGGGAATCTCAGAGGGTATATCCAACCTTTGTCCAGATCTCTTGGCTGCCCTCCAAACCATGCCTACTCAGGGAAGTCTGGGCATAACCCAGCTGCAGCTGTAAGGCCGGAAGTGAGATTTGAACAACTACCAAGAGGCCGACTTTGCAGTTTGAATCCAGCATCTGGGTTAGGTGTGGCTTACACATTGGTTGGTTGTCTTTACTCTTGACAATGGACCGCATAATTCTGGTTCTTTGTCTTTTGAGCAGTTATGAATTTGGAATGTGAGCATGATGAATGTTCTCTGGGATGTAGGAAAAAAGGCATAAATGCTCTAAAACTTAGACAAATACCTTTAGTCAAACTCTCAAAATAACGCTACATAATTCTTGGAGCTCATCTGGTTTTAGTTTGTTAATATCTCTTGCGAACCCCTCAAAATATAATACATAATTCTTGGATCTCTCTTTTTTCTTAATCCAGATTCAGAGCCCAAAACAATTCCTCCCAAATAAGAAAACTTGGGTCAGTTCTGGTGGGGGCCATTCAGAGCAAGAGGGTAAGTCTTTCCTGTCTCAAATTGCAGCACCCTCCCCACCCCGGTCAAATTGCAGCTCCGCACCACACCACCCCTCATTATAACCTCTCAGAGTTGGGAAATAATAATTTTCAGTACCTTCTTCTAGACCAGGAAGCCAGAAAATGGCGGCTTCATATGGAGGCAGCCTGGCTCGCTCTGCCCACTTGGCCACCCTCCTCTCCTACCATTCTGTAGGAATGTAAGGCATAGCTGTGGCTTTGATTGCTTCCCACAGGAGCAGACATCCACTAAGAAAGAGAAGAGAACCTTCTGGTACTGGTAAGTGGCAGACTGCTGGCTTTTACCTAGTCTTAGCCATGTGCACTTTGTAAAAATAAGTAACTTAAAAGGGAAGAACATACCCGTTATTCAGGAAAAGCACCAGGCAGCACCAGACTTCTCAAAACACTTCCAACCCTTCTTGGTTAACGCTAGACTAATACAGGTCTTGGTATTTGGAGAAAGTAGCTATTTATAAGCATGCAAGAAGAAAGCTGTAAGTTGCTTTTCACTTAAAAAAGAAGGGGTTGGGGGGACCACTCCCGGCATTACAGTGAGGTGGTAGGGTTGCAGTCAGTCTTGTTGTGTCAGAGAAAATCAGATCCTGCACTGAAGGATCACTCCTGGTAAGACTCAGAGGACCATATGGGGTGCCAGCGTTTGAATCGGGTCAACTGCATGCAAGCAAGTGTCCTAACCGCTATACTATTGCTCAGCCCCTGCATACTACTTTTATAATGATGCATTGTTTGGTTTCTTTCTGTTTTTCACAGTTTTAAACAATCATTTATGCTATTTCCTTCACTAGAAAGACAGTTCTGGGTGCATTAATTTTCTTAGTTCTTTTCCTGAAAGCTAACACATTTGGGGGAAGGGAGATCAGTTAAATTCTTTGTACCTTTTCTTTTTTAATTTTTGAAACAGAGACTGACCCTGCAGTGCTCCCTGTATCACTTTAATAAAAAAATTCAAAATATAACAGCTCTGCTCAGCTGAGCTTGAATGATTTTCAGGGTAGACCTTTCTTGTGTGAGCATTAAACATTCATATGCACAAGAAAGCGTCCCCTCTTGAGATGTTCTCTTTTGCCATTTAACATAGATATAAAATACACTTAATTACATAACATCTACCTGAATGTTAATGTTGTAAATAACCCAGTCATCGTCTGAATTTCGACCACTTCCTAAAAATTTGAAAGTAATTAAAATTTTAGGGGCTGGAGCGATGGTACAGCGGGTAGGGCGTTTGCCTTGCACATGGCTGACCCAGGCATCCCATATTGTCAATTTCCAGCATCCCATATGGTCCCCCAAGCACTGCCAGGAGTAATTCCTGAGTGCAGAGCCAGGAGTAACCCCTGTGCATCGCCGGGTGTGACCCTCCTCTCCCCAAAAAAAGTAATTAGAATTTTAGAATGCTCTTGAGGACCGGAAACGGTTTACTGGAGATCCACAAGAGTGACTGTTGCTGACATTTTCTGACAACCCTTTAAAGGTATCCTCACATATAGGTCATATAAATTCTTCTCCTTGGCACCTCTGACTTTTCTACATGAATACCTATTGTTAGAAGACTCAGCTGGGCAGAGGCCTATACTCAATTCCTGACCACTACGTCAGTTTTTTTTTTCTGTAATTGTAATTGTCCCCTACCTTTTCCCTTAATGTCCCCATTCTCCACAAGTCCCTCAGTTTTGCCTGAAGAGAGTAATTCACTTACTGTTCCTGAGGACAGGTCTCCCCTCCTTTGTTCTGGAGCCCATTCCCCATGCTAATGATGAAAGTCTCTTTGCAGGCATTTCCAGACCCTCATCTTCACACTCATGATTTCCATGAGGCTGCTGGGCTGTATGTTTTTCTACCTGCAGTACAGAAACCCAGACCTTCTTGTGGACACCTTGCCCAGGTTGATGAGCAGAAACACTTTGAAGAGGCTGCAGGACATCTTACGCCCCTTCCTTACTCTAGAGGTTGAAGAAGTTCTACCACACTAGTACAACAGAGACTCGGGATGTCTAGTAAAAAGGGGCCAGGCTGTGGCCCCCCCCATGGAGAAAGGCGCCAGGAACTGTTACTGTCCCCCATGTAACCCCTTTATTTCATTCTCTTCCCTTACTTTCTGAGTGCCATCCTTTAAAATGAAAACATGTTTGATCAGAGTTCACGGTGTCTGTGTGAATTTGGTCTGAGGTTAAGCATTCACAGTCCTATCAGGAAAAAAAAAACTATAAGGGGAAATAAAAAAAGTTCCCCCTGGGATTTCTCTTCTCTGGCTCATTCATTTAAAAAAAAAAATCCAGAAAGAAACCTGTTTTTCCATTTATTTGATTCTCCATCCACTTTGGGGGGCAAGGAAGAAGGTGGCTTGACACAAAGGGTGTTTAAATAAGAGACCACTAGAAGGCTATACAACTTGTTCATAGTTGATATTTTATTTTATTTATTTTATTTTTAATTTTTTAATAAAAATTTTTGTGTGGTTGATATTTTAATAGGATATTACTGATCCCCACCCATGGTTCTTTTTTTTTTCTTCCACCTTATGCCATGTCGCAAAAGAATGGAATATTCAGATAAACTCACCATTTTCACAGATGGTCACCACTCTCTTCAATGCAGGAGAAGATTACCATAATTGCACAGCAGTATGAAAGGCAGTGTGTAAAATTATAACTGCTTTAGGTGCAATGAACATAGTTTTTTGCACCCACTTGTTCAGATTCTAATTCAAATATTCTCTTCCATGATAGTTTTCCACTCCCTCCTGTCCTCGGAGCCACACCTGCTTTTTATAAAACATTTTTTATTAGTGAATCACTGTGAGACACAGACTTACAAACTTTTGTACTTGCATTTCAGTCATACAATGGTCGAGTACCCATCCCGCCACCAGCACTCATTTTCCACCATCAATGGTCCCAGTATCCCTTCCATCACCCCCACCTCGTCTGTGGCAGGGCATTCCCATTTGCTCTCTCTCTCCTTTTTGGGTGTTGTGGTTTGCAATGGAGCTTTTCCCCCAGTGTTCCTTCTACCTTTTCTGAATTTCGTCGCCCATTTCTTGGCTTGTGATATCACTTCTGTGTGCCCTGTATGACCCCTTTGATCTGTGTGGTCCCACATGGTCCCTAGCATTGACATTACAAGGCAGGTTCATACTAAAAGAGATAATGACTACTCAGAGTCTATTTCTTTTTCTGGCATCTGGAGGGTGACTGACCCTGTATTGTGTGAGCTCACCCATTTACTGGTATAGCCTATTGGAAATGAGTCATGGGAAAGGGTGCAGAGGTATTTGGTGCATAACACGAGTCAGTCATAAAGCTGCTAGCACCTCCTGGTCACTGAACTAAACGGGGAAGGTGCCTTGACAGCTCCTTACATATTCCCCAAAGTCTGGCTTTCTGCTTAACATATTCTCCTTCCAAGATCAAAAAACATAGGTTTTAACTAAATTTCATGTGGGCATCAATGCCTGCGCTGAAGAGGCCCATTGCACATTTGCTTTGAATATGGACCCTACCTGGTTTAATGTTTTCTCTCTCTGTGTGTGTGTGTGTGTGTGTGTGTGTAGTAGAAAATATATTTTTTAAACGGTTTTATTGAATCACTGTAAGACAGACCCTTACCAATCTGTTAATGATTGAATTTCAGTCCTACAGTATTGCAACACCCATCCCTCCACCAGTGTCCATTTCCCAGCACCACTGTCCCCAGGTTCCCTCCCATCACCCCCCTTCCCCACCCCTGCCTGCCTCTATGGCAGGTACTTTAGGTAGAACATGAGACTTTTAAAAAAATATTTTCATAAGATTGTTCACATTGATTACATTCAATATCTCAACATCAATCCCACTACCATTACACCTTCCTACTACCATTATTTCAAAATTTCCCACCACCATTCAAGCCTGCCTGCCAGGGACAGATGCTAGGTAGTTTATTTTCTACTGCTTATTATCATTATCCCGAGAGGTTTCGCAGCTTTGCGCTTCTGGAATTCTAAAATTGTAAATGGCTGGGGTCCAGAGACATCTTTATAGGGAGCTAATCCATTTTGAGATTCATTTGGGAGTCAGCGTTTGATGCGCTGAGATGGCCCTGGAGGCAGATCGTGGGCATGACAACCAGGACCCCAAGCAAGCGGGGACTGGAAGGTGCGACCCTCTCTGCTGCCACCAGAGCATGAGACTCAACGTTTTGTTTTGTGGGTTCTGGGGCTGGAGAGGGTACCTGGTCTCAGAATATGGCCCACAGATGAAAATCTGAGCAACACTGCCCTCTTGTGACCAAGTCAAAACTATGCGTTTCCAGTGGGCTTCACCCCCTAAAGAGACAAGAAACTATAATAGGTATCTTGGTTTTTTTAAATTTCTGGACCACACACACTTCATGGTGCTCACAGCTTACTCTTGGCTCTGTGCTCAGGGATCATTCCTGAAGGGGTTAGGACAAGTCATACATGTATGGTTACAAGGATAGAATTAGGGTCCACCATGCTACACTACAAGTGCCCTACCTGCTACACTATCCAATGTGATGAGAACCTTGAAGCCAGAAAGGGGTATCAACTGTCACGATTGGACAGCATTTCTCTCAACATGTGCCAGTAATTTTCATTTAACAAATGCTTAATATCTTCTGTGGGTGGGAGAAGTGCTGGTATTACAAATGAACAACACAGATTAAAAATATTAGTGGGACTGGAGCGATAGCAGAGCGGGTAGGGCCTTTGTCTTTCACATAGCCAACCCAGGTTCTATTTCCAGCATCC
The DNA here is from genome assembly GCF_027595985.1 of Sorex araneus. Taxonomy (NCBI): domain Eukaryota; kingdom Metazoa; phylum Chordata; class Mammalia; order Eulipotyphla; family Soricidae; genus Sorex; species Sorex araneus. The sequence continues at coordinate 79,338,088 of NC_073304.1, forward strand.
CATATGGTTCCCCAAGCACCGCCAGAAGTGATTCCTGAGTGCATGAGCCAGGAGAAATCCCTGTGCATTGCTGAGTGTGACCCAAAATCAACAACAACAACAAAAATAGTAGGCATCTAGTAGGTAGAAGCAGATAATAAATCACAGAGGGCTGGAAAGACAGTATAGTGGGTAGGGTGCTTGTCTTAAAAAAGGCCGACCCAAATTCCATCCCCAGCATCCCATATGGTCCCCAGAGCACAAGTGGGAATGATTCCTGGGTGCAGAGCCAGGAGTAATCCCTGAGCATTGCCAGGTGTGGCCCCAAAACCAAAAAATTAATAGCACTGTAGCACTGTCATCCTGTTGTTCATCGATTTGCTCGAGCGGGCACCAGTAACTTTTCTATTGTGAGACTTCTCGCTACTGTTTTTGGCATATCGAACACACCACTGGTATGCCATGTGGGTGACACATGCCAGACTCTGCCATGTGGGCGGGGTACTCTCAGTAGCTTGCCGGGCTCTCCAAGAGGGATGGAGAAATCAAACCTGGGTCGGTCGCGTGCAAGGCAAACACCCTACCCCACTGTGCTATCACTCCAAGTCTAAAAATTAAGACAGAGAAATAATTTATAATATTAGGTGATAAAAGCCAAATGAGTGGGTGAGGTAGAAAGAATAGGCTCCACTTCCTTCACCATCCCTTTGTTAAACTCTCTGTATTGGAATTTGAATAGAACTCTGATGCCCAGAGGGAAAAGGGCAGGTAAGCTGTTTACTGACTGGAAGGATTCCTTTGGCCTGAGGGTCCCATGGGGCTGGATGATTGTATGACCAAAATTCTTAGAAAAATACAGATTACTGATCAAACAATGGCACACATATTTCCTCAACGGCTCCTGTGGCCAATTATACAAACCCTCACAAACACTTGGAATTCCCAGCCCTCCCATAGTCACATCCCATGACAAGCACAGGGCCCATCTCAACATTTGAAACTGGCTAGGAGAAAGCTGTTTGGTAAACTGTGTACCCATGCACTAGGTAACCCCGTCATTGCCATCAGTGACCGAGTGGGATCTGAAATCTTGAAGCTGTGTTAGAGATCCACATTGCAGAAACACAGTGACCGAAGCCTCTGCCACCCAAAGGACTTTTTCCAAATAGGAAGTGGCAGATGGTTCTGCATGACACTCCCAAGGCTGGAAAGCAGAAGGGGTTATGGGCGCTTTAAATGATTAAGCCTAAGCTGGACATCTGGTTTCCAAGTGATGTCGGTGGGTCCCACAGACAGTTCGTGTGAAGTGGGGAGGAGAAAAACAGTCACTTTCTCCCTCTACCACCTGGGACCTAGTGATGTAGGCTGGTGGATAGGGAAAGGCCCTCAGCAACGAAACTTAGGTCAATAGAACTTCTGGGAGGAAAATCCTAAGACTGATCCGCCCTGTGGATACAGAAAATGGACCTGATGAATTTCTTTCCAAGCCGAGGAGCTTGGACCCCTCCCCACGAAGTTCCTCAAACTCTCGGACCTCTCCCTTAATCTGATTAATTCAGCCCAAAGAAGATCATCACCACTCCCAACCTCCCTGGTAACCTCCTTAGCAATGGACTTTTACCTGGGAAGAAGCCCCACATGGGGGCACGTTGGAGGAAACCCTATAAAGGCCACCTTGAACAAGGGAAGACTGCGCATATGCTGCCAAAGTCCATGTGCTGCTTGCGCTCACGCGGCTGAGCACCTGTGGAGCCTGAGCACATGTGTCACCTGCATCTCCCCTCTTGAGATGTGTGCTTTCATGCTTTCGTGTCTAAAGCTAGGATGTGTGTAGGGGCTCTCTCTCTGCCCCTGGAGAAGCCCGTGTTCTCCTTTGAGTGCATCTCTCTCTCTCTCTCTCTCTCTCTCTCTCTCTCTCTCTCTCTCTCTCTCTCGCCACACCTTAAAAAACCTCCAAATAAAATCTATTTACTTCACTGCTTGTCTACTCCTGAAATTCCTTTCTGCAAGGCCAGACAAGAACCCAGTAACACTGGGTCCCAGGTGGCAGAGGAGGTTGGAGAGAAAGTCTTTCTCCTCCCTGCTTCGCATAAGTCACCCGTGGGCCCACCGACATCAGCAGGATTACTGGTTTCTTGTCTCGCCTAGCAGAAAAAAATTTCAGGAGTAGACAAGCAGTTAAAATTACAGTTTTTCTTTGGAAGTTTTGAAGGTAAGAGGGGGAGAGAAAGGGGAAAGAGTGGAGAGTAACGTGGTCAAGAGAGAACATGGGCTTCTCCAAGGGTGGAGAGAGCTCCTACACACATCCCAGCATTAGACACGAAAACATGAAAGTACACATCTCAAGCGGGGAGATGCGGGTGACACATGTGCTCAGGCACCGCATGTGCTCAGGCATGAGGGCGAAGCAATACAGGGGCTCGAGGAGCATATGTGCGTGCCTCCTTTGTTCAAGGTGACTTTATAGGTTTTCTCTAACCTGCCCCCATGTGGGGCTTCTACCTAGGTCAAAATCTGTTGCTAAGGAGATTGCCTACGGGTGTAAGGTAGGGAGTGGTGATGGTCTTCTTTGAAATTTCTTTCTTGGCCTTTTGTTCTTGCTGGAGCTTCTGTTCGGAGTGGGGTCCAACCTCCTGAGGGTCCTCACTGCCAGGCCTTAGTTCCTGTTTTCTGCAAGGTTGGCTTTTGCAGCTTCAGAGGTGTTGCTTCCCAGGGACTTTACTGCCACCGCCTTGGGAGGGGCCTTCCCTATCTGACTGCCTGCCTACATCACGAGCAATGGGCAGTTTTTGGTTTTGGTTTTGTTAGGGGATCACACCCAACAGTGCCTAGGGCTTACTCTGGGTTCTGTGCTCAGAGCTCACTCCTGGCAGTGCTTGGGTGACCATATTCGGTGCTGGGAATCAAACCAGGATTGGCTACATGTAAGGCAGCAGCTTAACCCATGTGTTATATTTGAGATATTTTAATAAGATAATGTAAAACAACCTCCGGGCACATTCCATCAACCTCAAGGAGATCAACCTGAAGCCACAAATGTCCCAGATGCAGCCGGAGACACAGGCAGGTGTGTGTTTGTCAGTGTGCAGATCGTTACAACATGCCAGTTGACCAAAAGCTTACATTCTGTAGACTGAGAATACTGGTAAAGGTGATTAGAGGCCGCCCCCAAAACCTCCATCCCTCTCAGAGAGCCTGGCAAGCTACCAAGAGTATCCCACCCGCGCGGCAGAGCCTGGCAAGCTACCTGTGGCATATGCCAAAAACAGTAACAGTAACAGTAATGACAGTCCTCATTCCCCTGACCCTGAAAGCACCTCCAATTCGCCATCAGGCGACACTAGCAGGCGACAGAGATGAATGGAGATGTTACTGGTGCCAGCTCCTGCAAATTGATGAATGGGATGACAGTGAAACAGTGATAAAAAATGTAAAACACTTCATACAACAAAGAACAATGTGTTAGTTTTCTTTTCCTTAGATTAAAATGTGCCTTCATCTAGTAGCTGGTCTTAGTTCTAACCTAAAGCAACACAGCAAAATGAGTACTTTCTTCATAGTTAAGTCATTGAGATTGATCAGTCTTCTGTTCTCCAAATAAATATTTTAGCTGTCATATAGCATGACTTCTAGATCTTCTATTATCTTATTTATCCTTCCCGGATACCTTGATCATAACACTATAAATGAGGTCTGACTGGCAAACTACAGTACCTATTTCATCTTTCTGTTCTGAACACTATGCCTTTATTCATGCTTTCTAAGATTTCCTTAATTATTTGGCAACCATATCACACATTGATGTTAGCTCGGGGTCTTCTAAACTTCCTCACTCCTTTGAACATGAATTGTTCTTACTCTACATGTTCTGTTTTATAGTTATAAAATTTAAAAGCAGTTCTAAAAATAGAGTGTCCCGGTTGCTCCATTAAGTGGCATTGTATTGATTTGGGTTTCATCTTATTTTGCTGGGAATCATTGAAAATTTCTGATCTATAAGAGATGAATTAATGCGCTTAGTGATGAGTGTTAACTGAAGGGCAGAAACTGCTGAACCCCGAGTACCTGGAGATTTGGGTGTGCAATTTCCTTCCTGCTTTGTAAAAGTTGTTGGTCCCAGACAGCGAGTTAACTTTTCCTGGAAATGGTTAGCAATATTCTCCTGCAGTAGATTGTTATAACAACTGCAATTTCTTTCAGTATGATGAAATGGAATTTCTTTGGGTCTGAAAGTTGGAAATAAATGTAGTAGACTCTTTCCTACCTTCTCCTTTATCTTAAAACTTAAGTACTGGGGGCTGGAGCAATAGCAAAGCAGGTAGGACATTTGCCTTGCATGCAACCAACAGGGTGGGGGTTCAATTCCCAGCATCCCATATGGTCCCCTGAGCACCGACAGGGGTAATTCCTGAGTGCATGAACCAGGAGTAATCCCTGTGCATGGCTGGGTGTGAACCCCCACCAAAAAAAGGGGGGAAAAACTTAATTACCTGTAAACTACTTGGGGCTATCTATTTCATCATGCTGAAGATAATTTCCTTGATAGGAAAGGATGATGTGAAATAAGACACATCTATTACCCTTACACGTCATGCTCTTAAGAGTATCTTATATTTTTCATCTCTCCTTGTTCCACACATCATTAAAAAGTGCCTTTGAAAATGTACCAATGAGCTAGGAAGTTAGCACAAGTGTTGGGCATATGCTTATCATGCGTGAGGCCAAGTTTGATCCTGGCATTGCAAGTATTTCCATGGTGGCTACCAAGATCCTCTGGCCTGCATTTTAGGGAGATCACATCCCTGTGACCACCTGCCTATAGGGCCCTTATTTTTATAATATATTTATAACAACTTTTTGCAACCTTCATTGCTGCCTTCAAAAAAAAAAGGCATTGAACAGCAGTCAGGTCTAGGACTGTATTCTAACCCTTTTGATATGTATTTGCCTTTCTGATTTTGCTTTTTGTTTTGGGGGCCACACTTGGCAGTGCTCAGGGATCACTCTTGGTAGTGCTCAAAGGACCGGATGGGGTGCCAGGAATTGAACCCATGTGGGTCATATGCAATGCAAGTGCCCGACCTGCTGTACTATCATCTGGCCTCTGATATGTTATTTTTTAATATGACCCACAGTTCGATTTTTTGGGGTGCTTTCTAAGATCATTTGTGCTGATATTCTTGAATTTTATTAGTGAGTTCTTTCAGGTGCTTGTGTGAGGAACAAGTCTTTCTCTCTCTCTTTATGCTCTAAGACTTGGAGGGGGCTGCTTTAGTCCCCCATTTTAACATAGGGCAACTTCTCTTTCCCAGAATCCATTTGGAAGGTGAGGCTTTCCAGAACTTCTCTTTAGTCAAGACTTTTTATTGGGATAGTCATAATTTTTCTCTTAAAATAAGTGTTTCTGATACCGGCAGTTCCTTGAAGAATGTCTCCAGACTGAGAACTAAACCGCAGCCCCATGCCTGCCCAGGAGGGTAAAGGTTTTTCTCTCTCACCTTTTCCCTTGGGGGTGGGGGGCAGGAGGGCATGGGGTGTGGCGACCGCCATATTATGAGGACCACTAATGAGAGATACAAGCTTGCAATGATCCAGTTTCTGGAAGAAATTTCCCTGGACTTAGTTGCTAAAATACGGAAATCCAAAACCTCATATCTCTTCACAGCAGGTCTGACTCTAGTGAAAAACTTCTAACAATAATTGTGAGTTTTTTGTTGAAATATTGAATGTAACCAAAGTAAAGAGAAAGTAAAGTGAAATTTATCAGTTACCCAGGCGGGGGGGATGGGAGGTATACTGGGGGAGTTTTTTGGTGGTGGAATATGAGCACTGGTGAAGGGATGGTTGTTTCAGCATTGTATAACTAAGACTTAAGCCTGAAAGCATTATAATTTCCCACATGGTGATTCAATAAAAAAAAAAAATCTACTGTAAAGGATAAAAGCAAAAAAAAAAAAAGTATTTCTTATGACTGGTTATAAAGTTCAGTCTAAAGATGTAGTTCAGGGGCTGGAGCCATAGTATAGTGGGTAGGGCGTTTGCCTTGCATGCAACCGACCTGGCATCCTATATGGTCCCCCGAACACTGGCAGGAGTAATTCCTGAGTGCAAGGCCAGGAGTAACCCCTGAGCATCGCCAGGTGTAATCCAAAAAGGAAAAAAAAAATTTTTAAATGCAGTTCAAAGGCCTGGGAGAAAGTATATAATTGTGACCCAGAGGTCTCTTGAACACTATAAGGATGGCTTAGCTGGTCCCTCGCAACACAGGGCCTAAGCATCACTGGATCTTGGGGCTTTGCACCGAACTTACAAGCCTTGTTGGTTGAGTATCTTCAAGAGGGACTCCAGAGTCGTCTGAAGACCATTTGGGAGGTTCCCTTCAATAAGCAAATAAGTAAAGATCAAGTTCAACAAACATTTATTGACTTCCTTGCCATTAAATGCCAGGGAGGTGCTGCATAATAAATACACTGGGAGGAGGAGAGAGGGAAATGACCCTGGCATCAGTCATACTCTCCAGGATTCTGCTTTGTGGCACAGCCCCGAGAGAGCAGGGAAGCTTGTTTGAGGCATAAATGCTAATCTAATGGGGATTAGGAACTAACCGTTTGTTGATTATCTACTGCACTGAAGACATTATGTTAAGTACATTATGTAGATACTTGGTCTGCATTTCACAGTTTGATGATTTGCCCAAGACTATATAGCTAGTAATATATAGACTATATGGCAGAGCCAGGACATCAGGCCCCAGTAGGACTCCCCCCCAGGAGACCTATCTTTCAGATGCAATAAAGACCCTAAAATCACCTTTAAATCTTATGTTAATCTTCATTTTGGTAGAACAATTGATTTATTCATTATAATCAGTTACTTTTCCATTATTTATCCTCTGCCCTCCATAATTTAAAGTTGCCATATCCATAGAAATCCAACATCCTTTTCAGTTCACTGCCTTAAATTTTACTCTGGACCTTCAATTACATCTTCAGTTTAATCATTTCCATGAAAACAAACAATGCTGTACATACCTGACTAATAAATGAGTACAAGATTGGGGAGCTAGGTTTTTAAAGAGAACTTGAGGGAAATACTAAGGCCATTGGCCCTCGAAGGCCAAGTGAGGGGGCTTGAATCTTGAAGATAACAGGGAAAACAATAACCATTAAAGTAATGGCTGCAAAGAGTAGCTTTGCTTGAGATGATTTGGAAAGTGAGTCATGTGGGAAAAAAATTAGTTCTCTTATGTAGGGGCTTTGAGAGTAACAAAATTGAACTTGGAAGGAAGTCAACTCCATCTTGGGGTGCCATTATCCCCAGCAGATTGCTCTATTGCAAAGTTCCTTTGAAATGTTCATGGTGGGATTTTCACTCTTCAGTTAGGAATTCATAAGCTCCTCTGAAATATTTGCCTTTATGCCCAGGTCATCTCTCCATAGGGGAGAGTCAGCTTGAAAGAACACCAATGAGAGTGAGTCCTGAAGGGCCTTCTGGTGCCCAAACTCAAACCTTCCAGCTTGGTGGCAGGGACCAGGAACAGGTCATGCTGCTCCCTCTATTTACATGAATGTTGACATTTTCCTGCAGGCAAAGTTGTCACAAGTTGGGGTTCTCAGTAGTCGGAATCTGATCTCTTGCTTGAATTTTAGGGTTTATCTTCTGGGAGATTTGTTGGTAGCTTGGTGAAGCCTGGAGAACCTAAGGTTTTCAGGTCTCAGTTTACTTAGCCCCACTGAGGAAAGTAGCAACATCATGCAAGGAGGCCTGAGAACAGCTTTTAGCAGTTCCCAGAACTACTATGTTGGGAGTGAAGATGTGGGGGTGGGAGTTGTGGGGGAGGTGGAGTCTTATGAAAGCATGGCAAAGGAAAATTTTGAGAAGGTCTTAGTCAGAAATGGCTAAATTTTCTGGTTCTATATCCTTCCTTTTGCTAGAATGTTCCTGCTGTAAGATTAGGTGGTTAGTCGTGCCACCAGACTCCATGCCAGGCTGTCTCGCACAGGGCACCCCAGAGGGTGGTGTGTGAGAGCCCTCCCCGCCCAAGGGACCCAGCTCTGGCAGCCAAAACCGTCCACAACCCAACCTCAGCCACGCTCAAGGTTGCTCCCCTTGCACTCGGGCCAAGCCTCACATATGAGTAAACATATTCCTGGACATATCATAAAACACCCCCTACCCATTCTTCATAATAACCACACCACATTTGATGGGGTTCAGATAGTAGTCAGCAAATAACAGAGGGAAATATATATACATATAAACATATATATACATATTTTCAGATATATATATCAAAGCTCACATCACCCAAACTTTAACAACATGTTAGTGATATCCTATAGAATGTCTTACTAGCTCCTGCCAAATTAGAACAATCTTCACACTGTTTCCTATATGAACACTTTTTTGTAAGCATGTTCAGCAGTTCTTCATAACAGACAATATGCAATATATTATTTTGGTTGTGTTTTGGGACAGGGATTGGGGGTTTGGGATGGAAACATCCCGAATTTGGTGATGGGAAAGTGTAAAGGTGGCAGGATTGGTGTTTGAATATTAAATGTAATCAAACATTGTGAACTAACTTAAAAATTTAAAATTTTTAAAAAATGTAATGTGCAGTTCATGCCCAATTAAATCAGCTTAATCAATGGCTGAATAAATAGTAGTGCTCCTACATTATAAAAAAAATAGGTGTTAGTAAGAGTTGTAGGTTGTATGACTAAAATTCGATCATGAACAACTTTGTAACTGTGTATCTCACTGTGATTCAATTTTTAAAACACCAATGAAAAATAATTTTTTTAAGTAGGTAATTAAGAAAGTTCCTTACTTTTCAGGACAGTTTCACCCAGGTGTACATTTGCAGTAAGCTTTAGGCACGTGATAGTTTAACACATAGACAACTTACAGTACAGCATTTTGGAAATGAAATTGATATGAGATAAGATGCTGAAAGTTCCACCTGGTCTGAGGAACTCTGGCCTAGGAAGTTGCTGAGTCCACGTAAACCTAGAGCCTTGTGTAGCAAGGACTTCCTGTGCTACAGGAAAACCCATCCACTCCCCAGTGTTCTGTTCTAACAGAAAGATCAGCTCAAGAGAAAAATCTGAATCTGGCACATTTTTATGTTCTCCTCCCTGACTTACTGAGCTAGAAGAAACTGGCATAAGAGGACTGCATGCTATCTTGAGTTTATAATCTACTAGCCAGTAAAAAAGAAGTGAGCTGCAGAGAATGAAGAAGCCAAAATGAAGGACAAATGAGGGCCAAAGGAAATAGATTGCATCTAGAACAGGAGAGTGTTCACAGGGGATACACTGTCAGGCAGGAGCACGGACAGAGGGTTTCTTTTTATTATTATTATTATTATTATTATTATTTTAATTTTTTATAAAGTAGTTCACAATATTTGCTTATATTTAATATTTGAACACCAATCCCACCACCATCACACATTCCCACCACCATATTTCAGATGTTTCTGTCCCGAACCCCAACCCCTGCCCAAAAGCAGAAGCAAAATAATTTATTTTGTATTGTTTGTTATGACTAAAGTGCTGAAAATACTCCCAAAAACTTTCCTTAGAGGAAAGTGTGTGAAGATTGTTATATTTTACCTAGGGGTTGTTAAGCCCTTCTATAAGAGATTACTAACATGTTGTTAAAGGTTGAGCCTTGTGTGCTTATACATATGTGTGTGTATGTATGTGTGTGTGTAGTGTGTGTAGTGTGTGACGTGTGTGTAGTGTGTGTAGTGTGTGTATGTGTATGTGTATATATATGTCACTGTCACTGTCATCCCATTGTTCAATGATTTGTTTGAGTGGGCACCAGTTATGTCTCCATTGTGACTTGTTACTGTTTTTTGGCATATCAAATATGCCACAGATAGCTTGCCAGGCTCTGCTATGCAGGCAGGATACTCTCGGTAGCTTGCTGGGCTCTCTGAGAGGGATGGAGGAATCGAACCCGGGTCGGCCGCGTGCAAGGCAAACGCCTTACCCACTTCACTATTGCTCCAGCCCATATGTATATGTACATATATATGCATATATATATCTGAAAAATATATTTCCCTCTAAGATTGGTTGCCTTCTACTTAAAACCCCATCAAATGTAGTGTGCTACTCTTGTTGTATCAGTGGTATAAAGTATGAGATGTCCCACAGTCCATCAGTCCATGAATAGGTTCACTCATGGGTGAGGCTCGTCCGAGCATGTGGAGAGCAGCCGTGAGCATGGCAGTGGTTGAGTTCTATAGGTTTTCAGCTGCCAGGACTGGCTCCTTGGGGCAGGGACCCACCCCGTTCCAGGTTGCCCCAATGAAACAGCCTGACAGAGGATTTTATTCCATACAGATGAAGGAGGGGGGTGAGGGGTGAGGATTTAGTGACTCCCCTAGACTTTTAAATTATGAACTTAAACTGTTAATGAGGAGGATAGAGCTACCCATGTCTAAGAACTGAAAGAAAATGCTCCCAGCAAAGAAAATCTGAACAGTAGCTTATTTGTTACTAATTAATTGCTGAAAAGACTATATCAATTATTCACTTTCATTTTGTATGCAAGAAAGAGAAAATGAATTAAATAAACTTTCTCTCCAATGGCCTAAGTATTGACAGACTGGAAGGCGAGGATAATACACCAGTTAATCCTAGGTAAGCTTTCTAAATTCTTTTTTCTTTTTTAACTTTATTTTACTGAGGCAATACCATTTATAACAGTTTCCATTTATTTTTAACGCTACTTCACCATCCTATCACCAATGTCACTAGGCCTCCACCATTGTTCCAGGGTCCTTTGTTGCCACAACCCCCACACCACCCTTCATTCTGATATAGGTGGAGCCCACAGGTGGCTCACAAGAGTCAGGAGGAGAAAGACAAGTCACTTTCTCCCAATCTGCCTCTGCCACCCGGGACCCAGGGTTACTGGGTTCTTGTCTCGCTCACAGGAAAGATTTCAGGAGTAGACATGCAGTGAAGTAAAACAGATTTTATTTGGGGGATTTTTGAAGGGAAAGAGGAAGAGAAAAGTGGGAGAGTGGAGAGTAAGAGAGACAGAGTAACGCTCTCAAAAGAGAACACGGGCTTCTCCAAGAGCTAAGAGAGCCCCTACATACATCCCAGCGTTGGATAGGAAAGCATGAAAGTACACATCTCAAGAGGGGAGATTCGAGCGACACATGTGCTCAGGCACCACATGTGCTCGGCCACGGGGGTGCAAGCAGCACTGGGGCTCAGGCAGCATGCGCGTGTGCTTCCTTTGTTCAAGGTGTCTTTTATAGGCTCTTCTTGGGTTGTCTTGATCCGGAAGTTCTGGAGTCTTCTCGGGACTGGATCACATTTTAATCATATTAAGGGAGAGGCCCCAGGGTTTGAGGAACTTAATGGGGATGGGTCCAACCTCCTCAGGGTCAGCTGAAGGTCTTATCAGTTCTGTTTTCTGTATACACAGGATGGATCAGTCTTAGGATTTTCCTCCCAGAAGTTCTGTTGACCTAAGTTTTGTTGCCAAGGGCCTTTTCCTACCTACCTGCCTACAGCAATACCTTTGCTGCCTCTGTTTTATATTCTGTTGGCAATATTACAGGGTTTGTTTCCATTGGGAATTGTGTGATGCATTGCTTTTTAAAATTATACTTGTTTCGAGACTAGCACACATCCAAAAGAACAAAAGCAACCGCTGTTGGAGAGGATGTGGGGAGAAAGGGACCCTTCTACACTGCTGGTGGGAATGCCGACTAGTTCAGCCCTTTTGGAAAACAATATGGATGATTCTCAAAAAACTAGAGGTTGAACTCCCATTTGACCCAGCAATACCACTGCTGGGAATATATCCCAGAGAAGCAAAAAAGTATAGTCGAAATGACATCTGCACTTATATGTTCATCGCAGCACTGTTTACAACAGCCAGAATCACTGTTTACAATAGCCAGCACTGTTTACAATAGCCAAACTCAGGAAAAAACCTGAGTGCTCTAGAACAGATGACTGGTTGAAGAAACTCTGGTACATCTATACAATGGAATACTATGCAGCTGTTAGAAAAAATGAGGTCATGAAGTTTGCATATAAGTGGATCAGCATGGAAAGTATCATGCTAAGTGAAATGAGTCAGAAAGAGAGAGACAGACATAGAAAGATTGCACTCATCTATGGAATATAGAATAGTAGACTAGGAGACTAACACCCAAGAATAGTAGAAATAAGTACCAGGAGGTTGACTCCATGGTTTGGAGGCTGGCCTCACATTCTGGGGAAAGGGCAACTCAGAGAAGGGATCACCAACTATAATGTAGTCGAAGGCCATGTGGGGAAAGGGAATTGCGGGCTGAATGAGGGTTAGAGACTGAGCACAGTGGCCACTCAACACCTTTATTGCAAACCACAACAGCTAATTAGAGAGAGAGAACAGAAGGGAATGCCCTGCCACAGTGGCAGGGTGGGGTGGGGGGAGATGGGATTGGGGAGGGTGGGAGGGATGCTGGGTTTACTGGTGGTGGAGAATGGGCACTGGTGAAGGGATGGGTTCCTGAACTTTGTATGAGGGAAGCATAAGCACAAAAGTGTATAAATCTGTAACTGTACCCTCACGGTGATTCACTAATTAAAAATAAATAAATTTAAAAAAATTATACTTGTTTCATTATACTCCACCTGTGAGTGACATCATCTGGTGTTGGTTCTTTCCTTTCTGAATTATGATATCCTACAAACTTAACAGGATATCCCCCAGTTACATCCAGGTTTCCGCAAACTGCAAGACACATTTTTTCTCACTGCTGAATAGTATTCCATTGTGTTTGTATGACACAATCTCACCAATCACTCATTTGTTGTTGGGCATTGGAATTGTGTTCAAATCTTGGCTATTGTAAATGATGCTTTGATAAACATAGGTTGCTTTTTTTTGTTTTATGGGGGATTTTTTTTTTTTTTTTGCTTTTTGGGTCACACTTGGCGGTGCATAGGGGTTACTCCTGTCTCTGCACTCAGGAATTACTCCTGGCAGTGCTCAGAGGACCATATTGGATGCTGGGAATCGAACCCGGGTTGGCCACATGCAAGGTAAATGCCCTACCTGCTGGGCTATTGCTCCAGCCCTGATAAACATAGGTTGCAAGCATCTTTGTTGATTAGCATTTTAGTGTCTTTGAGTAGATGCCCAGGAAGAGATGAGCTGAACAAGGATAGGTAGAAAATCTTCTCTGAAGGTTGGAAGAACTCACCAATGAACCCTTCTGGGCCAGATTTTATCCTTCGGGAAATTTCTGACTACTGTCTCAATCATTGTGGTGGAAATAAAAGTCTATTCAGATATTATGTTCTAGAATGTAAGATTCTAGAAATATATCCATTATGTCTCTAGACTGTGAACTAAGCCATAGCCCCACGCTGGCCAAGGATGGAAAATATCCTTCTTTCTCAGTTGTTTTTCCTTTGTCGGGTGGCGTGGCATCAGCCATATTATGAGGACTATTAATCCAGGTGTGTGTAATCCCATCAACGGTCAACATCCAGAGAGAGACTTAAAAGCAAGCTCTCAGAAGAGAGTGATGTAGAGAGTATCTTGCCCGCACACCTGGCTGTCTTCCCCGGGGCCCCTCGGAGGGGATGGGCTCCAGCTTCCCTTCCCACCCTAAGCAGAACTCCTGGTGGCCAAAGACCACCGGAACCTAGCTACAGCCATGCTGGAGGCCCCTCTCCACACGTTCGGACAGGCCTCATGCATGAAGGTACCAGCAGAGGAACCCAGGTGTGTGTAATCCCATCAATGGCCAACATCCAGAGAGAGACTTAAAAGCAAGCTCTCAGAAGCCATATCTTTAGCCAGAGGGAGAAACTGGCAATCTTCTGAGAGTTTCCTGCCCCCATGGGACAGCCTTGCAAGCTCCCCATGGTGTATTCATATGCAAAATCCAGTAACAAGCTGGATCTCATTCCCCTGACCCTGAAGAGCCCCCAGTGCAACATCTTTAGGAGGGCCAAGTCAAAATAGACTTCTAAGATCTCAGGGAAAGGACGAAATGAGATGTTACTGAGCCCGCCCGAGAAATCGGTGATTAACGGGATATTGTGATTCTTTCTAAATTTTTTATGGTCACTTGTCTCCAGAAATACCAAAATCAAAATGAACCATTATTTAGTAATAATAAGGGGAGTGGGTATTTTGCTGGCCTGTAAGAAAAATTCATTTACTTCCTTTGCACCAGAGGTTCTCAACCTTAGTAAAGCATTAGAAATTATCCATTGATATTTAAAAATAATAGCACATGGACCTCAAACCAGTATTTGGGGGTGGGGGAGTACACCAGGTGCTATTGAATTCTCATTCCTAGTTCTGTGCTCAGGGATCACTCCAGGAAGTGCTCAGGGGACCATATGTAGTGCCAGTGATCAAACAAAGGTTAGTTGTATGTGAGGCAAGCACCTCAAACTCTGTATTATCTGTCCACTCCTCACATTAATAGCTCAGTTTCATGTAGGGAACTGACATTTTTTAAAAGAACCCTACCACCCTAAATCCCAATCAGCATAGTTCTATATAAAGGACCACAGTTAAAAGACATTGTTCGAAAATTATTGAAAATAACTTTAAAATTATACATACATAGATAGAAAGATAGATAAGTATAGATACACAGATACATAGATAGTCTGCCCCAAGTGCTTGGGGAGAAGGCAGCTTGGATAAAGAAAGAACCATTAGGATAAAGACAGTTGGAAATGATCGCTCTAGATAATGTGCTGAAAGTAGGTAAAGGAATGAACATGATAACCTCTCAGTATCAGTGTTGCAGACACCAGAAAAAGAAGAAGGAGAGAGAGAGAGAGAGAGAGAGAGAGAGAGAGAGAGAGAGAGAGAGAGAGAGAGAGAGAGAGAGAGAGAGAAGCAAAGGGCTTGCAAAGGGCTTGCCATAGAGGCTGGCGGGGGCAGGGGTGGTAGTGGGAGGGAAACTGGGGTCATTGGTGAGCAATGGACACTGCTGGAGGGATGGATGTTGGATAATTGTATGACTGAAATTTGATCTTGAACAGCTCTGTAACTGTGTATCTCAGGGTAACTCATTAAAAATAATAATAATAAAATTAAAAAGATTATATACATAGATGAGAGAGGTAAGGATTGTTATTTTGTTGTTTCCTTAGAGAAAATAAATAAATAAATAAAAACAAGGACCTCTCTATGAAGAAGAAAAAACTGACTTTAAATAAGATTATTATTTATTTTTATAACGGTTCTGGCATCTTGTAACTAGATCTACATTTGCTTCTATCTATCTCCCATTGATATTCTCTGCAATACTGAGTCTTTTTCACTCCATGGAGAGTATAAAGAGATGGTGCTAAAGCAATTTACTCTTATCAAATGTGGTAGGCTAAATAATGATCCCTTTCCATATCCACATCCTAATCTCTGAAATCTGTAATTCTGTGTCTCACATGAGATTTGCAGCTGTGATTAAGTTGATGATAATGAGATGAGATTCTCCTGTTTGGTTTTTCCAAGTGAACCAAAAGTTAAGCACCAAGGTTGTTAGGAATGAAAGTGATGTTGGAGGAGATATGAGCAGAGGTCAGAGTGAGGACTTTGAAGATGGGAGGGATCACAAGCTGAAAACTGCAGGCAGCTTCTGGAATTTGCTTACTACTTCACACATATAGTTATCTTGCTTACTCTTTACAACACTCCTATTCTATATGTCCCTCTATTGTTCCAATTAAAAATCAGAGATTCTAAGGTTTAGGATCTATATTTATTAAAATCAGTGACAAATTATAAGATTCATCATTATATAATGCTAGTGAAATTGTTATATAGTCAGCACATACCATTTCTAATTTTAATTTAAAAAACAAAATAATTAGGATATAATTTCCATACCTGAACTATTATATTGCTTTTTAGAAAAATGTACAAAAATATTTAAACCATTTAAGTGCACATTTCACTGGCTTTAAGTATATATTCACAATGTTTTGCAGCCATAAAGATCATACATCTTCAGAGCATTTTCACTTTCCTGGACTGAAACTCTGTCCCATTAAATAATTATTCCTCTTCCTCTTACCCAGCCTCTGGCAACCACCAGTCTACCTTATTTCTTTATGAATCTCTCTACTATAGGTACATTATACGATAAATGTTATTTTGTGCCTGAGTTATTTTTCTTAGCATAATGTCCATTCCTTTTTTTATTTTCTTTTTTGGGTCACACCTGGCGATGCATAAGGGTTACTTCTGGCTCATGCACTCAGAAATTATTCCTGGCGGTGCTTGGAGAACCGTATAAGATGCTGGGAATCGAACCTGGGTCGGCCGCATGCAAGGCAAATGCCCTGCCTGCTGTGTTATCTCTCCAGACCCTGTCCATTCCTTTTTAAGGGTAGATAATATTCCATAAGATATAAATGGCACATTTTTTATCCTTTTATTGTTCATAAATGCAGTTTGCCATTCTAATGCTGTATTGTTTGTAATTGCTCTATTTTAGATGAAGGATTTTAGTCTTGAATTATCTTTCATCATCATCTTCAACCCGTTAGATTGTCGATTTTCTCAAGTGGTTCTCAGTAGCATCTCCATTCGTCATAGCCCTGAGACTTTAGAAGTCTTTCTTTACTTGTCCTTCCCAATGGTGCCACATTAGAGGCTCTTTCAGGGTCAGGGGAATGAGATCAGTCCATCATTGTTACTGGTTTTGGCATATGAATACGCCATGGGGAGTTTGCCAGGCTCTCCCATGTGAGCAGGAAACTCTAGGTAGATTTCCAGGTTCTCTAAGAGGGAGAACCAGGCTATAAAATGTCGCTTCTGGGAGCTTGGTTTTATAGTCTCTGGATGTTGGCCATTGGTGGGATTACACGGCGCTGGGGGCAGTTTCTGGGTGTGACCAACTAGCTACTGGAAAATTTTCCAGTAGTTATCTTTCATAAATCTGTATTTGGACTCAATAAATCCCTCTCAAAGCATTGAGCTGTTTACTAGTTGTGTGATTTTAATTTAATATTTTAAAACATTTGGGGTTTTGAGCCATACCTGGCAGTGCTCAGGGCTTACTCATGTCTCTGCATTTAGGGATCCCTATTGACAGGGCTTAGGGGACCATATGGGGTGCTGGGAATTAAACCCAGGTTGGCCGCATACAAGGCAAGTATTTTACCTCACTGTACTATCGCGCCAGTCTAAGTTGTGCAATTTTTAGAAGAATCGGGACCATACATTCTCTGCTAAAATGTCACTAGATTTTGACAAATTAGAAGAAAATTTGTTTAAAAATTTTTTGTCATCACGTCACAGAGACAAAATAACTCTATTGAGATGCTAGATTCTCATACTATTTTTACAACTAAGAGCTGAACATTTTCCACTATAATATTTACCCAGTAATTTATGACTACAGCTTTGAAATAATAGACATTTACAAGGTTGCTTGACTCTGGTGAATCTATGCATAGCAAATCAGAAACCAGAAGCAAAATCATTTTCTTCTCCAGTGTCTCTCCAGTGTCCTCTGTGGACAAAAATTGATACTTGCTTGGCAGTTGACAGAGGATAAACATTCCAGGAGCCAAGATTCATTTTTGGAGAGCAAGCAAAATGGGTGAATTTGCAATTCAGCATCAACAACCAGTGACTAGCACAAAAACTTAGCTAACTGCTAAATAAAGACCTATACAAGCCCCAGGGTGATAGGCTGAGTGCTCTTATTCAAACAGTGCAGGGAGCTTTTTGGGAGTGAAGGACGCAAGTCTGGAGATAGATGAAGGAATATTTTTAAAGAACCAAAGATGGCCTCATGACAAAAATAGGAAACGTGACTGCGGTAAACAAAACAGACCCATAAGAAGGTGTATAAAGTCCACCTCTCCAGCCCAGTGAGAACATCTGTGTACCATTAAGAACTATTGAACAAGCTCCAGTTCCAACCACATACTAGTCCTATGCTAGTTATCAAGGAAACAGTAGCAAACAAGGTGTACGTGGTACCTGACCTCATGGCCCTTAAGACAAAACAAGTTAATGAATAAGAACAAAATTAGCAAATCACTGAAAGGAAAATGAATGAAAAAATGAATGAAAATGAACAGTGTGGACAGTGGCATAACAGAAACAATCTGAATGCTTTCATGATAAATGGGCGGGGGAGGCAGGGAGAGGGAAATGCTGCTGTGTTTGATGGGGCTCACTGGGGAAGGCTTCTCTGCTGAGGTGGTCTTTCTATTGAGAAAGATCCAGGCAAGTGAGGAGCCATACAAAAGCAGTCCAAGAAGGAAGAAGGCAAGGGCAAAAGCCCCCAACGCAGAAAACAGCTAGTTGGGTGGGAAGTTTATCGTGTCAGTCAAGGAGTACCTCAAAGCCAATTCAACACCTGCAGTGACATAAACACATAGTGAGTGGAGGCAGAGGAGAGGGACACTAAGTTTGGGGATTTACCACGCCACAATAGGCAAAAGCAAGATTGCTCTTTTTCCCAAGGGAAGACATTAGCCCATTCTTCAAAGTTACTTATAAATACAACTCTGAAAAGTGGTCAGAATCTTGGTAACCCCAGCAAGAACATACACGGATGTTCAGAATCCATGGCAGATTGTCTCTTTTAATAATATCAGGCCTGACAGATAATATGTTTTCAACAAATATTATCCATCATTGATAATCATAATGCTTCTGTAATGAAGTCAAGTCCTAGTTAAAATTCAGTAAAGATAAATTGGAGGAGCCAGAGGTCTTCAGTCAGGAATAGACAATTGCTCCAGTGTTAATAAGAGTTTGTTTTATTTTATTTGCTGAATTCAGTAAAAGATTTTACTTACAGAGATGGAATGGAAGGAAAAGCAAGGCAGGGAAGCTCCCAGATTATGAGAGAGGTCTTCTAAAGTAGGATTCACAAAAAAGTTTATATTTAACTCCAGTAAAATAAAAATACTCTGGAGTATCTGACTTATTTGTAGATGAAATGCAGACTAAATAAAAGTTTGAATAAATTAACTCCAGAAAATGATTCCTTTTAATATTTTATAATATAAAATATGAAAGTTAAAGGCCAGAAAGATAGTACAAGACAAGTACACTTTTCTTGCATGCAGCTAACCCTGGTTCAATTCCCATCACTCCCATATAGTCCTCTGAGCCCATTAGGAGGGATCACTGAGTGCAGAGCCAAGAGTAAACCCTCAATACTACAGGGTGTGGCCCCAAACCAAATAGGATGACAAAAAAAAATTAAAGTAGAACATATGACAAAATGACTAATGTAAATAATTTCTGAAAATATAATTATACAGAGAAAGAAACACAAATGTAGCAGAGATTAATCATAACTATCATTCACCCTCAACTTTGAATGGAGACAACAAAATATTTTTTAAAAAATGGAAAAATATATTCTAGAATGTTCCAAACTTAAGAGAAGTAACCTTCCCAAGCAACCAACACAGGATCTTTTATGACCTAATTTAAAGGCTATATAAAAACAGATACAATATGTTTAAGTCCAACTAACACTCCTTTTCCTTGTATTTTGTATTTTCTTTCTACCTTTCCTAGATTATAGCAATGATGATAGCAAAATCTGCTTTTCTAAAAAGTGTCACACTTTTCTTGTGACTTAATCTCTAATATCAAAATTTTCCTGAGATACAAGCATTTGAAAAGGAGTTCTCAAAATAATATTCAATGAAGCTTTTATTCCTTATGTGATTTTATAGTAATCTTAATTGAGGCCCATTTTCTCAGGCTCTCTGAATGAAAACACCGGTTCCAGAGGATATCGAGAAATACTCTTGTTGATCTAAAATTTGCTCTTCCCAGCCCCCCCCTGCCCCCACCTCAAACAAATAGTGTCTAAACCCTAATGTGATCCATAATTGCTGATCTACAGAGTTATTTAAGAATTTTTCTAGTTACAATAATTTTTAAACCCCATTTTTTAAAAAACAAAATTATATATATATAAATAAAATACATACAGTGACCAGAATACAAAGACTATCCACAGAATGGGAAAGGATATTTACACAATACCCATCAGATAAGGGGTTAATATCAACGGTATATAAAGCACTGGTTGAACTCTACAAGAAGAAAACATCCAACCCCATCAAAAAATGGGGCAAAGAAATGAACAGAAACTTTACCAAGGAAGAACTACAAATGGCCAAAAGGCACATGAAAAAGTGCTCTACATCACTAATCATCAGAGAGATGCAGATCAAAACAACCATGAGATACCACCTCACACCACAAAGACTAGCACACATCCAAAAGAACAAAAGCAACCACTGTTGGAGAGGATGTGGGGAGAAAGGGACCCTTCTACACTGCTGGTGGGAATGCCGACTGGTTCGGCCCTTCTGGAAAACAATATGGACGACTCTCAAAAAATTAGATATTGAGCTCCCATTTGACCCAGCAATACCACTGCTGGAAATATATCCCAGAGAGGCAAAAAAGTATAATCAAAATGACATCTGCACATGTATGTTCATCGCAGCACTGTTTACAATAGCCAGAATCTGGAAAAAAACCGAATGCCCTAAAACGGATGACTGGTTGAGGAAACTTTGATACATATATACAATGGAATACTATGCAGCTGTTAGAAAAAAGGAGGTCATGAACTTTGTATTTAAGTGGATCGGCATGAAAAGTTTCATGCTGAGAGTGAAATGAGTCAGAAAGAGAGAGACAGACATAGAAAGATTGCACACATCTATGATATATAGAATGACAGAGTGGGAGACTAACACCCAAGAATTGTAGAAATAAGTACCAGGAGGTTGACTCCATGGCTTGGAGGCTGGCCTCACATTCTGGGGAAAGGGCAACTCAGAGAAGGGATCACCAACTATAATGTAGTCGAAGGCCATGTGGGGGAAGGGAGTTGCGGGCTGAATGAGGGTTAGAGACTGAGCACAGTGGCCACTCAACACCTTTATTGCAAACCACAACAGCTAATTAGAGAGAGAAAACAGAAGGGAATGCCCTGCCACAGTGGCAGGGTGGGGTGGGGGGAGATGGGATTGGGGAGGGTGGGAGGGATGCTGGGTTTACTGGTGGTGGAGAATGGGCACTGGTGAAGGGATGGGTTCCCGAACTTTGTATGAAGGAAGCATACGCACAAAAGTGTATACATCTGTAACTGTACCCTCACGGTGATTCACTAATTAAAAATAAATAAATTTAAAATAAAATAAAATACAGCCTAGCTCCATCTGAATAAATCCATTTGTGGCACAACTATACTCCATACTTTTAGTTTTGTCATTCTGCTAGATTTCAGCCCAGACAACTCTGAGATTAGCAAATTGGAGCCACTTTCAGGGGCATTAGTAAACACACTCTCCTTTATAGCAGAAAGCTAAGCCTCCTGCTGGCACTGCTTCGTAACAAGTGTGGTTGGAAGGAAAGATTAGATCTCCAGTAGGTGTGCCTGTTTTCCCTTTTCCATAGGGGATCATAAGTTCCCGCTCAGTAGGTAGCATTGTCTTATTCCTGGCTAGGAGTATCCTCACAGCTCACATGACTCTAGTATCCAGGCATTAGTTGCTTCTGTGCTAAATGAGAAAGACCAAACTGAACAGCATGTCCTAAAGAGGGCCTGTTGTGAAATCCATCCCCAAATCCAATAAATAGGAATGATATCTGTTGGTGAGTCAATCGGGCTATCTGAGGTGAAGCTGATTCTAAAGTAGTAAGCACAATCAGGAAAGAATCTGGATGAAGCTCAGTGAGCATTCCACTCTCTGGAAATGCAGGAGGAGCACTGATGAGAAAGGTCCCAAAGACCTTTGTCTAATAACATTGCTGTGGGGTGGCTATGGGGTGGTAGTTAGAGTCTTGGTCTTGAAAAAGGAAAACTGGCCTCATTCCTGTAAACTTATCTCATGTTTTCTCTTTGAGCTTTAAAGAGTTGTTAGAAGAGTATATGATAAATTCATGTTGAAGCACTTCTAATTTTGCACTCTCCCCCCAGGAGATGTGACAAATGGACATACTGTTTTTCACATTTGGTAGTGAGGGCTACAGTGATAGCACAGCAGGTAGAGCCTTGCACATGGCCGACCCGGGTTCGATTCCTCCATCTCTCTCCGAGAGCCCAGCAAGCTACCGAGAGTATCCCGTCCACACAGCAGAGCCTGGCAAGCTACCCATAGCGTATTTGATATGCCCAAAACAGTAACAACAAGTCTCACAATGGAGATGTTACTGGTGCCTGCTCGAGCAAATCGATGAACAATGGGATGACAGTGACAGTGACAATGCTCCTTGCTTCTAGAGGGTACTTGCTTGGGGTGCTCCTAAATATCCTCAAATATCCTCAAGACACACAGGAAAGCTCCCTTCTCCTGTACTATTTCTCCTTTCCCCCTGTACCGTAGCAACTATGAAAACAAAGTACAATCAACTAGTAAAAAAATTCAAAAGCTACTCTTAGACTCAGTGAAAACTTTGTTGGTTATTAAGGTGATGGGGAGATGGTCCTAAAAATGGTTTAGAAGAGTCCTTTTGGTGGTCGAGTACCACTGAAACTTTGATAGGGAGTGCAGTGAGTTTTTGTTTTTTGTTTAATTTTTCTTTTTTTGTACTCTGTAGCTAATGCCGGAAAAGAACATTGTTTCGTATTTATACACCAATAAATGTGTTTTTGTCTTGTTTTGTTTGTTGTTGTTGTTGTTTTGTATTGGGGCCACATCTAACAATGCTCAGGGCTTACTTCTGGATCAAGCACAGTGAGTCTTAAACATATATATAAGTGGAAAGCCAAAGGGTGGGGGGAAAGAAGTGTAAAGTCAAACCCCCTTAATTATATTATTTTTTGCTTTTGAGCCACACCGGGCAATGATCAGGGATTACTCCTGGTTCTGCACTCAGAAATCACTTCTGTTCAGGGGACCAAATCCAGACCAGTCACATGGAAGGCAAGAACCTTTACCTATTGTATTATCTCACAGGCCCCTAAACCAGAAAGTCTTTAGTATTGTAAACCAATAAGCAAATCAAAATTTCTTCTTTGTTTCTTTGTTTTTGGCTTTGAACCACATAGGCAGTGCTCAGAGTTTACTCTGCTCTGGGCTCAAGGATCACTTCTGAGAGGGCTCAAGGGACCATCTGGGGTAACAGAGATTGAATTCAGTTGGGGATCGTGCAAGGCAAGTACCTTGCCTGCTGTACAATCTCTCTGGCCGAAAATAAAAATAAAAAATAAAAAATAAATAAATAAATAAAAATTTGAAGTTAATGAGAGATAATGAAAGTTCATTATCTTTTAATTTGTTGAGGTTAAAGTAACATTAATACTCATAAAGTATCAGAATATAAATAGTTGTTCACTTTTTGGAGGAAAATTTGGCAGCTTGAAAATGATGATTCTATTTACACACAAAGAGAAGTAGAAGAACTGAAGGACTTACGTGGAAGTCAGCAATGAGCTGTGTAGTCTGCCTCTGCCCACCTCTCCGTCTCATGTGCCACCCTCTGCCACCATCCTCCACTCTTGCCTAGGTGATTCTTCCTCTCTCTTCTAATGAGCCAATTCAGCTCAACCCTCTGAATTAGAGTCACATTCTGAGAAAGTCTTGTCGGATCCAAGCTCCTATTTCTGACCTCCTAGATCTGCCTGGTTCTTGGGGACTACACTCCTTTCCCTACTATGCAGTCTAGAAAGTAATGTACCTCTTGTGTTGTTGTGTTATTCATCCACATTCCTTCAAGCACTAGAAGCTCAAAGAGAACCAATTAGTATATTCTTTTCTATTCCCAGTGCCTAGAAAAGGACCCGTGACTTAAAAGGGACTTAAGAAATGATAGCTGGTTAGATAATACACAAAGTGTGGAATTACAATCAATTTTTATTTTCTCCTCTGTGCTTTCTTCTATTTTTTAAATTACAAAGATCATGTGATAGTTTTCGAGGGCTTTTTTTTTTAAGCATGGGATGTGGGGGAGCTTTTTCTTTCCTTTTAGACTGCAGCTGTTCTCTGCAGAGTCTGCTGCCTTTGGCATGATTCCACTGCCTGTTCCCGTTCTAGGCTAGTTTATGCTATGGAACATGATTATCTGCATTGTCTCAAATCTGCTGCAGCTGGGATTTCTTCCCTGTTCATCACCCGTGAGTTGTTTGTCACAAAGCCAGTGACTTATTATCCAGCTTTCTCTCTCTTTGGTCTTCAGGAGGGAAGCCTGGTGACTTTCATGAGTCAGTGAATGACCCCTTGACCAGGGATCTTGCCAGTGGATGAGGAGACACTGGGTAATACTCAGTGTCTGTCCCACTACTGTGTGTCTAAGGATGTCATGGCATTAAACCCTCAAACATTACTCCACCCCATTTGTCTGTATTCCAGAGAACTGTAGCCATTATGGCTTCCTGTTGAGTCAAATACTAGCTTTTTCAGAAAATAAATACAAAATGATATAATAATTTCAACTCGAGCTTCAGCTACTTTCTTCTTACAAGCTGATGGCATAATGCAATTATGGTTGTAGCTAAATGAGAGTAATTTTTCCATATGGTGCTTTAGGTGACATTTAAGATATTTTTAACACTTCTGTTGGCAAGTTGAAAATATCTTATTGGTCTGCAAACACTTCACGACCCTCCACAACGTTCTCCTACAAATTCAATGTTACAAGGATAATTTGTCAGCTCCAATCCTTTTTGGAATGAGTTGGGCAATAAATAAACAGGAATGAGGCAGAAGAAGAGAATGAGCCCCCTCATTCTGAAGAGGCATTATTTTGAGGGGGGACAGGCAGAGGGAGGTTGTTAAGTATTTCCAGTTATGATTTAAGTTCTGTTTTTCCCATGGTCTGATTTATCTATTCTCAGTCTGTGCGTGAAGTCACATTAAATGACAGAGTTGTATTTATCTGTGTCTTAGATCCATGCATATGTGAGAGAGATTGTTACTTGGAAGCCATTAAATATTTTCTGGAAGTTTAGGGGTGATAAGGTGCCTGTGGTTGATATAATAGCATCTATATTAGGACAATGTAGCTGCAGGCGAGTTGCACTTACCCGGCAGCGTTGAGAGGAAAAGCTGATTACACAGCTGAGGGCAAATGAGGTGGAAACATCTTGGAGATTAGGTTTGTTCCAGTGTCCTACATTTCAGAGGGATGTGATCATTGGTTTCATGTTTAATGTTTCCCATGGACAAGATTCTCTCTCAT